>NW_021167142.1:1200000-1800000 GCF_004022145.1 Paecilomyces variotii
TTAAATTTGAAGATAGCTCATCCCTAAAGTATTACATAGCTACTTCTAGATCAATTAAGTAATAGTTCGAAACCTGACGATTTATGTAACCCTTACGCGTATTATATGGTCTATGAAACGGCTGGTGAAACTTTTTCATAGTCTTGTTTGGTAGATCCAAGTATCATGGCTAAGGAAATTTCCTGTCGAACACAATCATTTGTTGCGCAGTAATGCACCTTGGATTCTGGAATACGATGAAATGAAGTAGGAAATTCCTTGCTCTCTGACCTATAAATGTGTACTCCTGAAATAACTATGATCCTGTTTTCCTTTCTCGATGTTAACTGCTCTATTCTCTGGCAATAGGGTTAAGTTGGGTAGCGTATTCCGCCATATTAGAAATGATGCTAAAACTGCATGACATCTGTGTAAATAATAATGATTCGCAGATGCTTCCAAACTAACAATATTGATACTCCGACGGAAACATCGGCAACGGTTCGAGATCTGCTAGTCAAATGCATAAAAAGCTTAGCATGATGCTACCCGCTCGTTATTGGCTGAAAACGACATCCCACGTTTCTTCAACCGGAAGGTCGATAGTTAATAATAATATTCATGGAAGCACATTTCCCAGGATTTCTTCTATATTACTTTAGCTTCTTCAGCGCACTTTCGCACGGTCCCTCGTGGCCGAATTCCACTGCCAAAGACTGCTTCAGTTTCGGTCACGTTTTATTCTTGCTCGCTCTCATTGGTTTTAATGTAGATATCTTTTTCTTTCCTGGAAGCCCACCAGCGGCTCAGTCCGCGTGGCACATTGTGGTATATAAATAAAGATGAACAGAACGTAGGAGGACATGATCTCTACCAGAATCTCGTATCATTTTTGCTAGTTCTAAGCTCTAGTCGTGATGTCGGTCCTCTCCGTAACTGTCGCCATGGCTGCCCTTGCTGGCATTGCCAGCTCTACTCAGCTTCCCGAGACCGTTACTCTTGGAGTCATCGGTGGTATGTATATCTGCACAACACGTCTTTGCATATTGTATAGGACCTCGACTCGGGCTAACGGTGATTATTAGATTTTGGATGGACCGGCTGGAATCCCGCCCCGGCCACTTTCTGCAACGACGTTATGCCCAAGTTGCAGGCAGCAAACATTACAATTCCACGGGAGCTCCAAAATGACTGCGATGCCGGCGACCGCGCGGCCATTAACAATGCCACTGCATTGCAGGCCGACACGGCGAGCTATATCGGCCAGGTCTGCGAGCTCAAGGGATGCTCCGCATTCGTTTCCGTTGGCGACAACTTCTACGACAGCGGTGTCGATTTTACCACTGGCGGCGTGATTCGTTTCCAGGAAGCGTGGGTTGACATGTATACGGGCCCGGCATTCAATACCACACGTTGGTATCAGTGTCTGGGCAATCATGATGTCGTCAAGGGCCAGGCTGGTGTCGACTTTGAGACCAAGATTGCGCCTGTATACGATGACCGCTGGTATTTCGGCACCAAGGGTCTACCATACTACTCGTACGATATCCAGGGTCGTGACTGGACTGCGACCTTTGTCGTTGTTGATTCAGACTGCTTCATCGACGACTACCAGGAGTCAACCTCTGTGTATCAGAACGAGTACACTACCAGTTGCCACCAGGATACCCAGACTCAAGTCGACTTTCTGGCGCAGGCTTTCGCTAACTCAAATGCCGAATGGAAGTTCCTCCAACTTCACCATGGTTTCCAGTCCTCGTTCACCAACTACACCGAACTGTGGCCACTCATTGAGATCGTGGAGCAACACAAGGCCACTGTGCTGAACGGCCACGACCACTGCATGGCTCACTATTACAACAACCAGACCAACTTCATCCTGTCTGGTGGCGCTGGGTATCCTGAGGTTGGAGACTGTAACAATGGTGTTCCTCTAGGACCCTACACCAAGTGGCTTGGAGCCAACAACCAGTCAGCTGCCAATGGCTTCGTCACTCTCGACATCAGCAAGGAGTCCGTCGTCGTCGAGTACTATGCGCGCGATATGAAGTTCGAGGGCGGCGACCTTTATCCTGTCCAGAATGACCTGAATCCTTCTTATCAATTCACTATCTCTCAGCAGTCTCAGTAGCTAGTTGGGAGAAGGAAAACCCTTTCGTGACATAATGTGATATAGAGATTTTTTTTTTTCATCATCTCACTATATGTACGTACCAACTCGTTGAGCTTGGTATATGGATATGAATGTATTTACCCGATATTTCGTTTGGATATATTGATATTTTAGAATGTTGCCTGCGAGTATGATGCGAGGGCTGTGCAGCCAGAAGTTGGTCACGTTGATCAACTAGTCTATCGTACTCATGGAACTCAATTATTATACAAGGAATAGGACGTCCACTTTAGTTAATGAATTAATGAATTAGTAATTATATTAAGATTCTTCCCTATCCCTAACAGAAAAGATCCCACAAGCATGCTGCTCTACCGCAGCAGAACGACCACAATCAGTCCTTGAAAACTCCATCATCCTAAATACAAAGTTCACTTGATGGAAAAAATGTAGGAACATGTCCGCAGATTGCATTAACGACCCCTCTTAAAGCCATATTCATCACATGAAGGACATCTCCGTAATGGATTACCAATATTCTTCATTCTCCAATCAATAATAATGTCCGTCATGGTGCTCAGATAATCATTCTCTTTCGTATGTTTGAGATAGGCGTTGGATTTAAACAAATCACGTCGTCTCATGTAAAACCCACCACTCGCGCAAAATCTATGATCCTCTTGAATTGGAACGCCAAAGGGAAAGGTAGAATACCAAATGCCTTGGTCCCAGTCACTCAGATCTTCCTCGCCACGCAGTGACTTCGCATAGCTGTACAGACTCACCAGAGTCATGTGCATATCCTCTAAGATATTCATTTCCGGATCGTAAGTCTCGATGATTTCCGGATACTGGTACACGATCTTTTGAATCTGTCTCTCGAATTCGGAGATACCATTCTGATCGAACCATTGACTGAGAAAGTCCCGTCGTAACCGATCATAGATAGGACGGCGCGTTTTCCACATCTCCAAATGCAGCCAGAAGTAATCTCCCGCTACCGCGCGGTCCACGTCGTGTTCAAGGATCCCATAATCTTTGTGATTCGGCGATTCGCAATGTTTCCAAGCTTGGAGACGCACGGTTTCAATGCCTCTATTGATGACCCTCCAGTCCATCTCACGACGGAGTTGCCAGGAGTATGTTTCCATACTGATATCCTTCAGGTTCCTTAATGCGCAGAATGGTACAATAACGACATCATAGTCATGTCGGGAGTTTATCACTTGGTAAACAGAGCTTTTGTTCGGTCGTCTCCATTCATTGAGCCAGTCGGCTTTGGACCCTTTCTGCAGACGGATAACCAAACTGTCAATTGCAGTTTCTTTAATAACCGGGATCATCAGCTGGGTGATGTCTTTCCAGAGGAAAAATAGCTCGTGTGGGTTTGACGCGTTTGGCGCGCGTAGATTGACGATGACTTCCCAGAACTTGTGAAAAGGAAGATCGTAGAAGCCAGAAGATTTCGCATGTTTTATATCTTTCAGGTGCCATAGGGTCCCTTGATAGTGGAGGGCACCATCCACACGTCGGGAATAGAGCCTCTGCTCGAAAGACACGTTCAAACCGCGATGAAGAGGGTCCATAGTGAATATCAAGTTGGTGAATTGATAAAGTAATTTGGATACTTCATTGTATATCTCTCTGCTTGTGCGTAAGATTCCGAGATCGGTTGCTTGAACTCGTTGTTTCGGATTGTATCTTTCATCTTTTCCGGTTGGAATGAACTCCCACCAGATCAATTCTCTGACGTCGTAGGGTAATCTCTGAAAGAGGCCGAGACCTTGCTTTCTTATTGGTTTCTTAGACGTTTTATTGAACATAGTATCGAGATGAGGGAAGAACCTGGGGTGTTTCACGTATATAGATGTGTTTCGAGTATAATCAAGATAGCTGTAGTAGAGAAGAAGTTGTAAGTAGAAACAGTACATACCGTAGACTCTTTAAAGGAGGAATATGCCATCTCAGCTAGTCATCAATCTCTCCATTTGGAACAAACCAAATACATCCCGCGCCGTTTATCTCCAAATAGTCTAGTTCAACCATACACATGGATTTGTATGAACGGCTATGTCATAGAATTCCGCCTATTGACTTCTGCCTATGAGGCAGAATAATCACAAATAATAGCTATTCGCTATCATGGTAGAGCGCTTCGGTTACTTAGCTTATTTGGAGATAAATGGTAATGGCGGCAGTCGCGATATCTGGTTCGTTCCAGGTCGAGGAAGGTGACATCCCATGGATCCGATTATGTATTAGCCGATGCGGGATAGTACTCTTCAAGGAGCCTAACTACTGATCATTGTTCTTTTTTGATCATAGAGCACAGAATTTGAATTATAAGAGGGGAAATCCCACAAATTACTTGACTATGTGAAGTAGCAAGATAGTTTTCAGATTTGGTGACCTCCCTGTCACACAGTCGCTCAGAGGTTATTACGACAGATAACGAGGGATAGTTCTCGTGGTACTGCCTTACAGGCAGAAGTCGTAGGCGAAGATCCTTGATCTTTATCTGGATGGGCTAGGCTAATTAGAGGTATACGCCCTCGCGATGTCTAGTTTGTTTCAAGTTGAGAAAGATGGCATTCTAACTGTCAGATACTTCTTTCAGGAAATAAAAGGTTATTGGTAATGTTCTATTTATTTTAACTTCGGCTGTTGCCAGTTCTAGATCTCGAGTACAAGGTAGAGGAGATGTGGTGTGGACTTGTTACACTTTTGAAATAGGCGTTCCAATGCTATCGCCCCTGTAGTATACACATTTTATAACTCCCTCTCGGTGAGACGGAGAAAGAAAACAAAGACAATTCAAAATTGATAAAAAAGAAAACAAAATAGGAACAAGAGCAAGGATGATTACAGGATCGGTTCATCAGCTTCACCACTGTTTGTGGATATTGGTCTCCAATACCGCGAAAAGGTGAACCGCATTGGAGGGGGAAAGGGGCAAGAGAGAGAAAAGGGCGGCAAATAACGAGTAGACGAAAGATAGCGGCGGCAGAAAATAAAACGAGCGACGGGGTGGTAAAATATACAAGAGAAGGGGGATGCAAAACGAGTGGACGGTTGATCAGGCTATCCGACCTTCAACCACTGCTTTCCGTTTATTTTTCTTTTCTGCCTTCCGCTTAGACTTCCTTTCCTTTTCCCTTTCGGCCCGGGGCTCTTCCTCCGGGACCTCCTGGTGAGCCGCTGCTCCCATATTTCTCACGAGCCTCTTGCAATATTCGAGGGCTCGGTGTGCCTTACTTGGGTTCTTCCGATACAGACCGTCAAGTTGTCCCAAGAGACCTTCCGATTGCCTCTTGAACTCTTCTTCTCCCCTGGTCATACTCGTCCCTGGGGCTTCTCCAAGAATGCGTGCAAGCTTTGTCACCCTTTCTGAATCCAGATTTCCATCGGCCATCCGTTTCAGAGAAGGACCATTGGAAGTCGGGTCGGAAGCTGCTTGGCCTCGCCGACTCTTTGACGCATCGGAGTCCCTCCCGTCCTTGGGGCGAATGTTTCCGGGGAAGAAGGCGTTTTTCAGATCTATATCAGGCTTCGGTCGAGAAGCCAACAGGGCGCCGGCCGCCGCATGTTGTCTATCTCCTCGCTGTCCCGATAGAAGTCCAGCATTTTTCGCCATGTGTCAAGCTGCTCGGCCTCGTCGTCAGGTAGAGCGTCGGGTAAATCCAACTGGTCCCGATCGATGAGACTGGACAACCGGTCCAGATCGCCGGCGACCTGCGATTACCCGTCTCCGAATGGCAGAGCAAGTTCCGAGTTTTGTATGCGAATATCGCAGTCTTGACCATGTCCAAGTCGAGTTTCAGACCACGAGAACGAAGGATTTTGATAGTAGCGTCTAATGTCTCAAGGACCTTGTCACCCCCGGAGGAGCATGCGGACGCCTCTTCGTTCAGGAATTCTGCAACCTTGGAGACCATTGATGGAAGTTATGTAACCTGCTCCCTTTGCTGTCTTCAGGAGGGACTTGAAAACCCTTCCAGCATAGTCACCGAACCGACAATAAAATTGAAGCCGCTTGTGGGCGGCTTCGACCTGACCCAGTCTCTTCTCCAGAGCCTCAATGACATTTGGAGAATATCCCGGCGACGCTCCTGGGCACTTGACGTCCCCGCCATCTGTATCGTCGTCCATTGGTGAATTGGAGTGCCGGTGCGTGCCTTCACTTGATAACTCCGAAGAGTTATCGTTGCGACTTATCAGTAGTGCTAACAATCTGTTGGTAAACCAGCACACATCATAGAAGGGTTGATCGTATGTACTTACTTTGCTCTCAAAGCCCACTTGAAGATAGAAGAGAAGAGAGGAAAGGAGAGACACAAATCGGGTGTCTTTATTTTGTGAGAATAGAATATCTGGGAGCGAAGCTCGCTGAGCCTGAATTCTCTAGCAACTATCTCAGCCAATTTATCTCTATGGGTGGAGCTAGAAATGCGTGGGAGAAACAGAAACATAACAGGAGTCCTGCATTTAAGCAGCTCTGACAGAGTATGCTTGAGGTTAATATTGGAAGGTGTGAATGGATGATACAGTTTGGGCTGGCCCAGCAGTCACGATGTACCGGTTTGGTATCCGAATGAGGAAAGCAGGAAAGGGCATAAAGTGAAATACATGGGACGTTCCAATTGCTGAGATAGATTACAACAGCTTGCGATGGTACTATATTTCTCCTTCCACAACTGCCTTGCAGGCAGAAGTAGCAGGCAGAAGTAGCAGGCAGAAATATTCAATATATAAACATAACTCATGGGGTTAAGCTAGACTTATTTGAGGTGAACGGTACCCGCGATGCTTGGTTCGTTCCAGGTTGGAGAAGATAGCACCTGATTACAAGGCAGGTTATAAAGCATGAAACTCCTTTCCAAGTAGCTATCATCAATATTCTTCCTACAATCAACTTCGTCCTCCATCTCTGATAAACAGTCTTGCTATTCTTGATTTTTTTAGAAATATCCGTGAAGACAGCACAGGTGCCCAGCCTCAACTTTACATCCTTCCAGAAGATGGCATCGGAAAATATGATTCTCGGCCTCTTTTCCGGGCTTCCTTACGAGATCCGGGAGATGATTTGGAAAGAATTCTTCCCGACCAGTCGACATCAACATCCCTTAATGTCACAGAGGCAGAAGACAGACCTCAGTGTCTTGCGTGCAAATCGGGCCCTATACGATGAAATATCAACGCTGCTTTACAAAAACTCTTGTCTAACATTCACTCTTACTCCTGCATACGTGTCATGGGCCGTGGTGACCCTTGACCAAAGCAAAGAGCACTCAAACGATAGACATATCGGCGCAAAACCCATTTGGAGTCTAGAAAGTTTGGCCGATGCCAAATCGCGAGGCTTTGACAATCTTCCGTTTCATAAAATTGAGACGGTGAATGTAAACCTCCACCCACCGAATCCAAGAAAGAAGGGCGAGATATTCTTCCTATGGCGAAAAGTCACCGACCTTGTAACCATTTTCAAAAAAGCAAAACGCATCCACGACCTCACTATCTGGCTTAAGAAAGGTATCGATGGAGATTGGGTTGACAAATGGATGAAACCGCATACAAGTGCCTTATATCAAATCGACCATTGCCGTTGTGACCACGATGTCGTCTGCTTGCCCTTCTGTACCTTGCGAAATGTGGAAGAGATATGGATCGAGACCCACTCAAAAGAACTAGAAGATGCGATTGATTGGCGAATAATCAATGTGGCTATGCACACCGTCTGGGACAGGTGCTGGGAGTCCGTCCCTTCTTCCAGGGATTATAAGATCTCAGGTCACGATGTGGACCGGGCTGTGGCCGCCGATTACTTCTCAATGCATGTTGACCTATGGAAAAACCCGATGGAACCAGAAGCCAATCTAGCACGTCGAGATTTCCTGAGTACGTGGTTCGAACAAGGGATCTCTGGCAAATCCGAATTTGAAAGCCAGGTCCTTCGAATTACGATCGACTACCCTGAGATCATCAAGGCATATGATTGGGAAATGGAATTTCTAGATTATATGCATACTGCGATGGTATGTCTATACCTCCACATGAAGTCGCTACGCGGCAAGCTGGAGGATCCAGAGTATTGGGATCAAGGAGTTTGGAGCTCGGTCTTCCCCAAAGGGATCCCAGCGATGGATTCTGACGAGTACTGGGAAGAGTTGTACCCCGAGTTTATCGACCGCGATCTTTACCTGGATTATATGGACAAGAATACTTTTCTTTCCACCATAGGCAAACTCATTTGGAAATGGCAAGATGAGCACCCGAACATGGACTATGACGCACAATCATCGGATGACGACTGGGACACGAATTCGCAGTTCTCATGTGAGAATTGCCCAGGCTACAAGCCAGGGGTTGGGAATCGCTATCGCCACGTCTTCTTGCGAAGAGAATGACTCCACTCCAAATAGCCGCTCCTCTATCCCTGTTCAACTCTTTCTCAAAGCTCCAGGTCTTCATATATATATAGATATATATCCCGATACTCCATACTGTTGTTGGTACCACATTGGACGATATTTGACATCTGCATTTGCGTTTTCTTTATATGCTTGCGTCAACAATTTGTGATCGGCCCTGGTGGGGCCTAAGCCTATTTCAATATAAATAAGAGAGAGATAACTGTCTGGTCGATGACCGGTCATCGTCATTTAGTGATATCATTATTCTCCATCTGCTTCTCCTTCTTCTCCTTCTTACTGTTGTTGGTACCACATTGCACGATTTTACCATTTGCATTTACTTTTTTTTTGTATGCTCGTGTTATCAATTTCTGATCGGCCCTGACGGGGAATAAGTGTATCTTGGATAAACAAGAGAGAGATAACTGTCTGGTGGATGACCGGTCATTGTTATTTAATAATATTATTCTGCTTCTACTTCTCCTTCTTGTCCTTCTCCAGATACAGAGTGCAGGTGTATTTATTGGCTTCTGGTTAGCAACAATTCAATATTTTGAAGAGTTAATGATCCAGAGCGTAGTAGTTACAGTAGTTAACTAGATGTAAAACTAACTAACTAGTTAACTATGAAACTATGCACATGCTGACTAAGCAACCCAGCGCACCAGCCACGTGACGTACTGCCCGGTGCGCCAACTCTCTCGCCGGAACGGAGCTCGGAAGTCCTGGATAACAGCCAAGGTTGGATCCTCGACGACCGAGACGACCTCACGCCAGTTTGAGCCCAATTCCCTCGTCCTCCCAGGGCCAAACTCCGGAACTCTTCCAGGCATCTCGCGATTGGGCACCGGTCGATAAGGACAGAAGAAGGCACGACGAATAGACACAATGGGTGCCGGTAGCTCGAAGCAGGAGCCTTCGGCTGGCTCGAAACATGTTTTCGCCAGGTGAGTCCAAGATGGTATTTGCGATTGAAACGAGAAGAATGAAAGATTGTTCTTCGGGGTTTTCCGGGGAAGGGAGCTGTGGGGATATAAATATGGAAGGGGAAATGGACGAAAAAAGAAGATGAACTAGTTCAGCTCACTGATATCAAAACTACAGCGAGACCCCCGTCCAGTTCTCCTCTAACTTGGTAGAGGCTCTTCAGTCAAGCGCCGAGGTAAGTCTTTTTTTCCAAACTGCATTTAGAATTCAATTGGGATATTCTGCAAATCCAGATAAACTTACGAGTTGTCTCCCGCAGACCGACTCCTCCCGCGCCAAATCCCTCGAACTACACATCCAAGCGCGCGTTGCGCAGGAACTCGAGCGCATCCGCCAACGTGAACAGCAGACTCTCGCTGAGATCGAGAAGCGATTGAACGAAGGCACCCTCTCATCCGGCAACACGCCCCCCCCTCCATCATCCACCTCGGGCTACTCGGTCCCCACGACCTTCGGCCCGTCCAAGTACACGCAAGAGGAGCTCTCCCTGGACACGCCGCTTGTTCCCTTCGCCGGTCGGGATACGTCTTCTACTACCTTCCCCACCCCTGCCGGGGAGAATGTCCAGATCGACCGCGACGCGTCCCGCGAGACGGTCCTGAAGGAGATCGAGCAGTTGAAGAGCAAGCTTGAGGGACGGAAGAGGCTTGCGGCACTGGATGATAATGTGGACCGCGCCAGATCGGGCGTTGTGGGCTGCTTGAAGCTGAACGACCGACGGCCGTTGGATTGCTGGAAGGAAGTCGAGCAGTTCAAGAAGGAAGTGCAGAAGTTGGAGGAGGCGTTCGTGGAGAAGATTATTGGTTGAGAGTTGAACTATTTGAAAGAGAAGATTCTTGATCTCCTCCTTCATCTGCTTTCCCTGCTTCACATGGGAAGCAGGTGAAATCTCTTTTTTTTTCATTATACTGAACGTCTGTATCTAAAGTATGTGGTTTCCGATTCCTTTTTCCTTACATGAGGAAAAAAATTAAGTGGAACAGCAAAACGTTTGGGATGTGTAATAGACAAAACAGAATCTGTACGTTTATGTTCTTATTTCTATCTCGTCCAGTTTATACCTTTGCCGTGCATGCAGCGGATCTAGTTGCCATTCCTAGTAAAAAGCCTCAATATAATATAAGATATCATAACAGGGTATCATGATACAACTCCCTTCTCTTTCGAGTCCATCTACAGAATCACATGGTTTGTAACAATATCATGTGGAACTTCATACGACTTCCCAAATGCCCAACCTGCCGACTCGTTCACCCGCAGAGCGAACAATACACATCCTTCGCTCTCGTGCTTTGCCTTTTCCTTTCTCTTTCTCACTCTCAGCGGCTGAGTTTATGATCTTCGAGATGAGAATCGATCCAACACCCGTCCCCTTGCCTTCGGACAGGTTGTAGTTTCCTGTCGTCACGAAGCCGATGAGGTCCTCTTCAGACGGGATGGGCAGGTAGGCATTCCGCTCTGCGTCAGTGTGGGGGCCTGCTTCTGCTGATGATGCGAGAAGAGAAGCTGCGAGGCGCTTACAAGCTTCATCGCGCCGTTCTTGTTCTGATGGTGTGGTTTGGGACTGGGACTGGCTCTGGCTCTGGCTCTGGATTTGCTTCTTTTTTCCCTTCTGGACGGGGGATTGGCTCCCATTTTGTGTGGATGTAGTAGACACAGGAGATGCTAATGAAAGCCACTGCTGGCGTAGTTCATCGTCTGTCGTTGGGAGGCGGTAGATGCGGGCACGTGGCGTGGGAGTGCCACGATTGAAGAGAGAGATCTTGACAGTTGCCAGGGCGGGCTTGTCGAGAAGGCTCTGTAGATCTGCAGGAAGAGGCCCAGACACATGGTTCACAATCCTATGAGCCGTGTTCGAAGTAAGCTGGTGTAGACTATACGGTGGGATAGCATTCAGCTTCTTGTTGTCCTCTGTGGACGAATCAGCGGCCTCAGATGCAGTTTTCTTCCTCTCCAAGTCTTTCTGAGCGGCAGTGTCTGCATTCTCCGTCACTGCGACCTCGGGAGGACCTTCTACCAGTCTTTCCCAGTCACAAGCCCATCCACGCCCTATTTCACCTTTCGTGCCGTTTCCAAGATCTATGCTTTCGAACTCGGTTCTCCGGCCCTTTGGCTTCCTCTCCCACTCTTTCTTCGCCTCCTCTCGCTCACGCAAGCCCCATTGCCAGCCTGCCTGAGTACCCGGGAAATCACCTGGAAACCACGGTTCTCCCACTTCGAAAGCAAGCTGCCTTTGTTCTTTGAGACCGCCAAATCGAGGATTTCCTCCACTGGAGAGCGGATGGTACATCAGTGAGTACCACACAGGAACCAGGCACTTCCAGGGGAGAAGGACGGTCCAGGTACCCTGGGCGTTGCTGTTCTTGGCCATAATACCTGGCTTGGATGCAAGAACTATGACAGGAATACTTGGATCTGAAGGCTGTGGGGACGGATATGTTCCTGGTCCAGCCAGGGTCCGTCGTCGATTGATGGCCTTTTGGCTGGGAAGTTGGCGAGCAGCGGCCAAACGTGCAGGACGGTCAAACAGCGCAGCAGGCTTCTGAGTCTTGTCTACCGGCCACGAGGCTAGTAAGATAGCAAGATCGTTCATGCTCTGCTCGGAAGTAGGTGGTTTTATCTTCCTTGGAGGAAAGCGTAGACGAGGATCAGATATTGAGAAAGCCAGGATGGCATTCTGGGGAAGAGAAGAAGGGTTCGTGACGCTTATAAGAGAGGACCAAGTCGCTTCTGGACTGTCCTTGGGGAAGTCTTTCCCATCCTCTTGCAGCGGCTTGAGTGCACCTAGTAATGCCTCCGTCGCCCCAGGACCAGTGATATCGATGCTCCCGATCTCAAAGCGCAAGTCTTCCACCATGACAGGAGGGTTCTGGCGTTTTGATACTTCTAAGAGTTCATTCCACAGCTGAAGAAACGCTGACGGATGTACTCGGACGAACAGCTTCTCCCTAGGCTTCTTAGTCTTGCGCGGGCCACTCTGGTCCCCGGCATCGGTCATCTCAACATCCTCCTGCGCGTCTCTTGCACGCCAGATCAATGTCACGGGCGCGATCGGCCTCTTCTCTCCTTCATGTTCAAATACCCAAGCGACCAGGCTCCTCGTCCCTTGTCTCCATTTCTTCCCTTTCGTTCCCCACGCTTCGTCCCCAACAACTCCCACTGCCCTCAGAACGCTTTCCAAACTAGCCTCAGTTCCCTCTAACTGCATCGTAGACATATAACTGACATCCCACGCTACAGCCCCCCTCGCACCCGCAGCCCGATGGGTAGGTCTATAGCTCTTCTCCGTGGGAGACAGCGGCACCGCAAACCTCCACAACGGCTCGTTGGCCGTGGTCATATGGGCCCGCTTAGCATGAAACATATGCGTAGGCAACCATGTCTTTCCCCTCTGACGCTTCTTGAATTTCGACTCTGGCGGAAACGGATGCGAGAGTTTATTCTTCTTGATCTTGGGAACACGAGGCGCGATCTGGAAAGAATGGATTCCTTCATCGGAGAGTAATTTCCGCATTTCCTTATCCCGCTTGGCCTTGGACGCCGCACGTCTTGCTTTCGTCTTCGCATTCAGCCCCTGGAGTCGTCTGGCCGTCTCGAGACGTAGACGGAGGAGCTGGGTCGGTTTTCTCCGTCGGGCTGTCACGGTGGGAGTATTATCTTCAATCATCTAGATATATAACACTCAGTAAAAAACACAGCTTTCGTTTCAAACTCAACCATCCCAACACCATGAAACGAGCTCCTCTCTCCCTCTCTCTCCACATAAAATCCCACACACAGTCACAGATGTAGAATACATACCTCCCTCTTAGCCCTCGCCCTCAACCGACGCGGCACCCTCTTGACATTATGACTAGCCGTCCTCCGTCTCAAAGATCGAGGCACCTTCTGAAACGCACGACTGGTCAACGCCGCTTTCGACCGCTGCATTCCAGCCTCCAGGGCGCGGATCTCGAACTCACGAGCCCCTACAAAGGCCGCGACATCCAGATCGCCCGTCGCTGAGAGCGCGGCATCGGACGTCTGCACGGCCAAAGCGCGAGCATCGTAGGTCTTGGCGCGTTTTCGAGCAGCGGAAGAGCCGTCTTTGCCTCCTCCGGAGTTGGGGAAGGCAGGTTTGCGTTTCGAGGATTGATTAAGGGCCATTTCGGCCGGGCGGGGCAAAAAAAAAAGACCTTTTGTTGTGATAGAGGTCGTGTTGTGGTTTCTTTTTTTATGCGGCGGCGTTTTGGGATATTCCGCGGAAATTTAATATGCGATTTCTCGACAGCTCTTTACGGCTTGGCGCGTCATGGGTACGGAGGGAACAAGAGGATCGTTCGTCACACCCCGGGCAGCCACCATGTTTAGCTCGACGGCCACCTGTCGATCAGTCGATCTCGTCTAGAACTCTATAAATAAAAGGACTACGTTCACCATGAGTGGATGGGCAAGGACGATTGATTGAGTCAAAGGGTATTCTATTGAGCGGGATTCTAGTCTATGCTATATCCTCTTTAAAGAAGAAAAGAAAAGGTCATTATCACGCCACTGTCATCAATCTATGAGTTGAGCCCGCCACCTGTGATTTACAGAGCCTTGAGGATGGACTCGGCGTCGGAGACCTCGAGAACGTTCTTTTCACGCTCACGCTTGGCGTAGGTGACCTTGCCGTGGTCGATGATGATGGCGTAACGGCCGGTGCGGCCCTCAGCGTCAGTCCAGCCGATGCTCTTGGAGAAGCGGGCCTCAGGGTCAGACAGGAAGAGCTGTGAAGAAACAGTCAGGATCAGTTTGATCGGGTGTCAAATTCGGAGTCGGAAGGGGATAACATACGATGTCGTCGCCAGTGACCTTGTTGGCCTTACCCCAGGCGCTCATGACGTAGGCGTCGTTGTAGGCAAGGACGGCAACAACGTCGACACCCTTCTCACGGAGCTTGGGGAGAGCCTCGATGTAGCCGGGGACGTGTCTGGCAGAGCAGACAGGAGTGAAGGCACCTGAACGAGAAGAAGGTCAGACGAACGAGTCGGACAGACCGGGGGGGAGCTAGCCAGCAGGAATTGACATACCGGGAAGGGCGAAGAGGACAACCTTCTTGTCCTTCCACTCCTCAGAGGCCTTGTAGTTGATGGGGATACCGCAAGCGGTGATGTCGCCAGCCTCCTCAGACCAGGGGATGTAGCTACAAGAAGACAGGGTGTCAGCACCATCCGACATCGAATGGACGAAAGAAAGTTCCTGAAGAGAAAGACAATGAACTTACGAGAAGACGACACCCTCGGGGAAAGAGTCACCGGGCTGAAGAGGAGCCATGTTGATGGATTTGTCTGTAAGACGGGGGAGGATGGATGAGAGAGTGAGAGTGAGTGAGAGAGTTCAGATGGATGGTTCTGATCAACTTGGAGACGGGGAAGAGTCGAGGACGAGGGAGGCGGGGCGCGTGGAGGTTAATATAGTTGGAGGTCGGGCAGTGATACGCAGTGAGCTGATCCGAAACGGAAGGAAACCGAAGCGGTACCTTGACTGCCAGCTGGAAATCGAATGGTTCCTGTATTATCAAGAAGACCGCCCGAGACTGAGATGCCCCGCCAGAAAAACCCCCCACCGCCGACTGCTGTGGTTATCTAGACCGCCCACGTTGACTAATCCCGCTGAGGTGTTCGACTCTGCTGGTAACTAATCGTAGTAGTAGTCTGGTAGATACTTCCATCATCACGCACGACGGCCACGAAACAGCCTCATCGCCCTCCGATCCCGAGATGTGTGCTTCCTCTGAGCCGATGCCCCGACCATCCGCCGCTGGTTCTTGCAGTACGTAGTTGCTATATCGGATCCCTACCATAAGACGGCAGAAGAATAATCGCCTACCATCATTTGCATGCATGCGACCCATGTCACCGCCGACGAATCACCGCCGGGCATCCCCTGTCACGGGCTTTCTATCGCTTTCGCTGCGTCCCTGGCCATCACGTCAATGGATTCCATGGTTAATGAACTCTACAACTCTTCGACGGAGCAATTGCTACAGGAGAAGCCTCAAGAGGGAAATAAATGCCTGATCTTTAATATCAAAATAGTATTATCCTTATCATTCTCCTTCTTCTTCTTCTTCTTCTTCTTCTTCTTCTTCTTCTTCTTCTTCTTCTTCTTCTTCTTCTTCTTCCTCTTCTCCAATTCAAAGGCCATGTCTCACCACCCCAAGAGAGAGCACTCCGAAACTACCCCGCCTTACGTAAGTATCGACCCCCCCTCCTCCGATCGATCAGATAAGACCGACAACGGGAGAGAGTCGAGACGTCATGCTCTCCGTAGTAGTACTGTAGTCTCGACACACTCGGCCGAGAATCATTTAAGATGGTTCTAAGGCTGGGCTACAACAGAGCTTATGTGAACTTCACCTGACGATGTAGAAGACCGCTTGAGAATCAGATTGGATATAGACAAAGAGTGGCAGTGAGGATGCTAGTCTATTGGGAGTCTCAAGCAACTCGTTCCTTGGGAGCTCCGAGAAAACTTTTCTCCCAAGGTCCGAGCTCCGTAGATCTCCGCCTCCCTATTTTAGGTGCCGGCCGGCCAGTCGCCGAGTCTTGCCTCCCACGGCGATCGATTTCCAGAACTGATTCCTCATCATCATCTCGATTATTATTCTGCGCAGTGTTATTATTATTAACCAATCTAGCTGGTCTCGTTCAGCTGACATATGATGGAAATCCAGGCCGTGGATATGAGTCAACAGCTTCGAACTTCATTAATAACTGACTAGTTACTTAGTTGATACTGAATAAAGTTAACTATTGGCCTCAAAGCTGTTCATGACGCGGGCATAGATCCCGGACGGCGTGGCTGGCCTAACCAAACCCCGTGTCATGAATTAAATAGGAGCTCTCAAGGGTAGTGTCACTGCTCCTATGATACATGTTCCATCGACATTGTCACGGTGAATTAAACCAGAATAGCAAAATAATCACTCTCGAAATTAACCCCCAAAAAATATAAATATACACTCTACAGAAATATATATATATATATATTTCTCGCATCAGGCTCAAAATGGCCGATCTCAAGCCCCCATTCACTGCAGAGACGGCGCAGAAAAAGCTCAAGGTTGCTCAAGACGCCTGGAATACACAGTAAGCGGTGGTAATCCTATTGTTATTGTTATTGTTATTGTTATTGTTGTTGTTTTTATTATGATGACTATTCTTTTCGGGCCGTTTCTACTCAAATTCTCTTATCGTTGTGGTGGTCATCTGCTCGTGGCTATTATTACTACCGTACTTCCCCCCTTCCGAGCGATGTGATCGATGGGTTTCCCGGAATCGCAAAGAATGCGGGACAAGACGCAATAGTCTACCGCATCCCTTGCTTCTCCCTTTGATGAGCCTCTTCAATGTCCTATCTATTAGTATAATCGTGTCTAATCCGATCCAATCCCAATGTCGCCTTTACTTCCCCCCTCCTCTCTCTCTATGTGCTGCAAAGAAAAAGAGAAAAGACAGAGAAGATGAAGATGATGATGATGAAGAAAAAGCCGCATCCCCACCTAACTAGCCGCTATATTATTTATTTACTCTACAAAACCAACATCATACTACCCAAACTAGGAAAAGCTGACAACACACCCTCCCCTTCTTTCCTGTCCTTCTAGAAACCCTTCCAAAATCGCCACCGCATACACTCCAGACTCGATCTGGCGTAATCGCGACACCTTTCTCACCGGCACGGCCGCCATCATCGATTTCCTCACTGCGAAATGGCAGCGGGAGAAATCGTATCGGCTCCGCAAAGAGCTGTTTGCGTACACGGACGATCGCATTGCCGTGCAGTTCTGGTACGAGTATCAGGATGCACATGATGGGATGCGCTGGAAGCGATGCTATGGTCTGGAGGATTGGACGTTTGATCGCGATACGGGGAAGATGCGGAAGCGGCAGATGAGTGGGAATGATGTGTTGATTGGACCGGATGGGAATGGGGAAGGGAGGTGGTTTGTTGATGGGGTTGATGTGAATGAGGTGAAGATTGGGGAGGAGCATTGGTAGGTGTTTAAAGGCATTAGGGATACTTATTGGAGAGGAGATGAGTTTATTCTTTTTTAAATAATTTGTTACGGGAAAAATGGATGTTTATCCTACTATTATTATTACGAAATATGGTAGATTGAAGCAGATGAGGTATGAAATTGCTTATTTATTCGTTGGACTCTGAGAGATTTCGTAAGATGAGGCTATCTACTAAACACGCAAAGACTTGTGTGCTGAGATCAGATGAAAGAGTCGTCCGAATAATAGTGGGATCCGGATATTGGTGGGCTGCCATGTTATGATATATATTATTGCCAGACAGGACAATTTGGCGCACAGATAGATGTGGAAATATATTGGCATGCTGATGTTCTTGTTTTGCTGCTATATGTCTACTGCTGATCTGATGAGATTAATAAATAATCATGGTCTTCGAATAGAGAACCAGAAGCCTTTATTTTTGTACCCTAGGGAGCATCCTTGTATTGTCTACATCGGAGTCATCCAGACAGCTGGTCTTGTAAACTTGTGTCGGATAACTACCACCGACTACATGACTCAATCCATCTATATCGGCTATACGGAGTAGCTTGCTGCCGATTTACAGCCCTGCACTGTTGCATACTCCAGAGGACTCGCGCACAGCTATCCCCGCAGATCGTTCTCCACAGCCTCCTGTTCCCTCCCGGATCCTTCCCAGTTATGGGAAAGTCTAGTAATTAGTTACGAGCCACAACTTAGCTAAGAAATCGAGCTGCGTCCCTTCCCTCGCTTTTTTCGACGACGACGGAGCAACCCCCGATATTTATGCACAATTGCATTCGACGGACGGGTACGACTCCTCCGTACCGAGATCTTGGTTCTTCTGATGGTAGAATCCACATGAGACCTGTTCTCATGGTTGCTTTTTCCTTTGGTTCGACCATTGACGATGAAGAATGTGTGGAACGGGTGGTGTATCTCATCTCATATCCAAGGCCATGACCGGAATGTGCCCGCGCGACACGGGTTCCTGCGATTTTTTCCCAGTTCCCCAGCCTTACTGGACTCTGAGCTAGCCAAGCGAGCGGATTTAAGCGACTAACGAGCTAGATCAGAGATAAAACTCTTGGAAATAGTTCTGCAGTGGTTATACGCGATGTGTGCTATCCAGCCGAGATGGTTCCTCTCCACCTGAGGAATGCGAGCGATAATGATCGGTCCCCTCCACCATCAATCAGATTCGCGATCGACTGGGAGCGAGGTTGGCTCTGTCGATCTTGGACAGCTCAATTGCATGGGAACTCATCTCGATTTTGCGCGCAGGCAATTGATAGCGGTGATATTCCATTGTGAACGTTCGTACTTCATTGTTTGATCCGGCGGAGCAGTTGTCTTATTTCGCTTCTTGGATAATGCGAATTGCGCACTTTTGGCCGTGAAACTGTAATGAACAAATATTAGCACAGGCTAACGGATGTAGGAAAGCGACATTGTGCCACTGCATTGTCCTTACATGCTGGTGAGGATGCGGTTCGAGGACTGAAGTCCGTAGATGGTGCATTCCTCAGGGCAATGCCGCCGGTGGCCCGGGGAACTTGTGGTATTCAAGTGGAATCGTCAAGGGCTATTTCCCTATCAATGTTCATTCCTCGGTCCCTCCCACCTTGCCATGGCATGTCTGCAGCGCGAGTGCTCATGGTCTCGTTTCCTAAAAGTTCGGGGTGCCTCAGGAGGACGTGTGGACGTCGATGTTAGTATACGGACGACAGCTGCCTGTCGAGAGTCGACACAAACCTTAGCTTCTGCCTGAGCGCCAGGACACCACTTCTTTCGCTACCTGCCATTATCGAAATACCTGACACTCGTTTAATATCTTTCTCAATCTTAATAATTGGTCTAATCCGTCCTCTCGTTTAAGCAATAATCGAATCGATCATTATACCCGGAAAATACAGAACTGAAACAGTGCTTTGGACAACACCATTGAGAAATACCATCAGGTGTGTGCTGACTGTAGGCTAACATCAGTAGCCCTTTGAAGAGAGACTAATTGGCTGAAAGAAAGGCTGTTGTCTTTTAGTTTGAAATCATCAGAGCACAAAGACCATATGCCAGTGTGAGCGTTGCGGAGTAACCTGAACTGTTTATCTCTGGTGACTACACACGCATTTTCACACCAGTCGCCATTCATTCAATGTCTCTGCCCAGTACCAGAAATTGATCATAGACCTCAGTGATGGACAACACAGACAGCATTGGCCGCCCACCATCAAGGCGTGCCCCTCTCACAGATGCCACGACCAGAGTCAACAATTCACCAGCACGACCAGCTACACGAGGTCGTGGATACGACGACCAGTTGAAGGTCTCGGATGCTATGACTCCTCCAGTCACCCCTACCTCTACTGGAAGGGCGGAAAACAAACGCCTATCAGCAGTAACTGAAGCTGGGTCGAACCGTAACTCCGCCATATCGACAGCATCCACCACTTCTGGAAAGGGACGGAGAAAGACACATGTCGGACCATGGCAACTTGGCAAGACCCTTGGTAAAGGGGCTACGGGCCGTGTTCGCCTAGCCAAGCACGCAGTTACAGGTCAAGCTGCTGCCATAAAGATCGTTTCGAAGAAGTCTGCGGCAATGGTGCAGAGTGAGAGCATTGCAGCGATGGACCGAAACGCGGGTCTCCTGGCGGGAGCTATGGGTTCAGCTGGAGCGAGACCAATGCCATGCGGTATTGAGAGAGAGGTGGTAATTATGAAGTTGATTGAACATCCCAACGTGATCAACTTATACGATGTCTGGGAGAACAGAGGCGAACTGTAAGCACGAAGAACCAAGCGTGTATAGACTTGTCATAACTGACCCCTTGCAGATATCTCGTGCTTGAATACGTAGAAGGTGGAGAACTTTTCGAATACGTCTCGACCAACGGTCCTCTACCAGAGGAGGAGGCAGTTCGCCTATTTCGACAAATCATTGCCGGGCTCGCATACTGCCATCGATTCAATATCTGCCACCGGGACCTCAAGCCAGAAAACATCTTGCTGGATGCCAACCACAACATCAAACTTGCTGACTTCGGAATGGCCGCTCTACAGCCAGCAGGATACTGGTTGAACACATCATGCGGCAGTCCACACTACGCCGCTCCTGAGATTATCTATGGACGCAGATATCGTGGCGATAAAGCAGATATTTGGAGCTGTGGGATTATCCTCTATGCCTTACTGACTGGATTTCTTCCCTTCGATGGTGGCGATCTACCAAACACTCTACGTCTCGTGAAGAAGGGAGAATACTTCCTGCCACGCTCCCTCAGCTTGGAAGCAGCAGATATGATCCAACGTATCTTGCAGAAAAGACCGGAAGATCGGATCAGCATAGAGAAGATGTGGCAGCATCCTCTCCTGAAGAAGTACGAGACACTCCACCAAGCTATGTCTGACTCTCCAGTCGGTCTTCCGCCACCACTCTCCACCAAGGCCTGTGGTCCGCCTGTTCCCAGCCGCCAGGACATTGACATGGACTTGCTCCGTAACCTTCAGACATTATGGCATGACGTTAAGCCGGAGGTCTTAATCGAGAAGCTGCTCAACAAAGAGTAAGTGATGGATGTATAACCACTACTATTGACGAACCTTACTAACCGGACGGTTTTCATAGACCTAACCAGGAGAAGATGTTCTACTATGCTCTTGTTAAATTCAGGGACGAGCAACTAGAAAATTACCAGGGACAGCCTCTGGAGTACTCTGCCAGTGACTATCATCACATTTCACGCTCAGCCGTTCGGTCAGCCGTCAAGAGGACCCAGAACAGCCGCGGTCATGGTTCTCTCTCTCGTAGACGTTCACAGTTCTCAGTCATCCCCGAAGTCAGCCGCTTCGGCTCTTTGAAAGAGGCAAGGGACACGCCGAAATCGACACGCACCGTGGAGAGCTATGACCCGTATAGGCCCTCTAAGAACCCGATAGGTACCCCGCATGTGGAATACGCCAATGTCACCGTCCACCGAAGGGACTCAGGGCTCTCAGATTATGAAGATATAGCTGATGGTCCTGGAAGTAGCCCCAGTCCGGCTGAAAAGATGAGCAAGCCGGAAGAGGCCCCCATGCCTTCAAGTTCTTCCTTCGAGCTCCTGCGTACGAACAAACCCAAGAGCGCTGCACGGTCATTCCACTCTCGCAGCTCCATCTCCAGTGCTCGCCCTGGGTACAGCCCGATGCCAAGCGGCCGCTCTGCCAGCTACAAGAGAAATGTCTCGTTCCGTCACGTTCGTAACCGGTCTCAGGGTGGTATGTCTGCTAAGGCAAAGGCTGCCCAGGTTCAGGCGAAGGATGTCCCAGAGGTGCCCAAGCTACCTTGTGATGGAATGTCACCCGAAGGAGATGCTAGTCCTGCACTACCATCACCGAAGGCAGTCGTTCGAACCCCTGTAGCGATCAAGCCTGCTGCTGAAATGAGGATTCGTGACCCTAATCTGTACTGGAAGGAGGATGCTCGGAAAGTCTCCAACGAGCTCAGTCAGATCTGCGAGGAAGCGTTCAACAGATCCTCTGTGTCCACTCGTCATACTGCTTCTAGCAGCCAATACATGTCGAACTCCGAGACGCCAGCGACGTCAGTTTCTCTCTTGACGCCAGAAAACTCGCAGCAGTTGATCATGAACAGCAAGTCGAGTGGAAACACTCTGCAAGAACGTGCATCGGAACGGTTTGACTCGAAGACCGTTAACGATCTTGCCGAAACGCGTCGTAGACTGATCGAACACTCCACCAAGGCTGGGTCTGAGAAACTGCCAGAATACCTGTCGGATGTCATCTCGCATCTGGATCGCCTGATTGAACAAGACAGGCCGAAACAATACAGAAACAAGCAGTCCGAGAAAGCAGACGAGAACGAGCCGTACAGGCGAGCAATCTCCGATCCCATCACAAAGCCAAACGTTGAAGGGGTTTATTTGCCTTGCATCTCCGAGGAGCTGCTCTCCCCGATGGACAGCACTCCCGATCTGGACCTCAACTTTGTTGATCAGAGGAAACCCTCAGATTCCAGTCGACGTTCTGACGGCAAGATCACCAAAGACAAGAGAGCTACTATCCGCATGGTCCCTCAGGACTCCTTCGGTTCTCTCGAGGAAATCAAGCCACTTACCATTCGGAAGAAGAACCAGCCTCCACGGTTGGCGATGACGCCTCGACACAGCTCTGCTGATTCTTACATCCAGCTGCACAGCCCTGAGAGTCCCACATTCGACCAGCGGGACAGATATGTCTCGGGCGGTTCTCGTAACCGCTACTACCTTGGTCTGGAGCCGATTGAGGAGAACCCGAGGTCTCCACGGCGCACCGACGGCAAGGGTCCTGGTGAAGGCAAGAAATGGTCGTGGTTCAACAAGTCTAGGTTCGAACCTCATGGAGAACGGCCGCCTACTCCGCCGAAGGATGTCAAGGCTGTTCATTCTAGTGACACGAGCATCGTTGTGCAGGAGTGCCCACTTACTCCTGTAGACTCCCACGACGATGCCCCAAACACGCTTAAGAAGAAGCAATCCTTCGAGAAGAGCAGCAAGGGAGGCTTCCTTAAGATGTTCAGCAAGAAAAAGGCGAGCAAGCCGGCCCATGAAATCAGCACTGGTAAGGAATATCTCTGGCTTTTCAGATGGCAAATGCTTACATAGTTATCTGATATAGGTGAGAGCGAAGCTGGTGATGTTGATTCTGTGGTCACTGGTCCTGCAGTCAGTGAAGCTTCTGAGCAGCCCGTTAATCGCCGCAAGTCTGTGAGAAGGCCCCATAAGTCGGGTAACCCGAACTGGTTTGCTCGCTTCTTCCATGTTAAGCCAGCTACTCGTGTCGTGGCCTTGAACACATCGAAGGTGAAGGGCCGAAAGGATGTGTACAAGACCCTGAGGGACTGGCAGCGATATGGTATGGAAGAGGTCCACTTGGACAAGGCCAACAACGTAATCTACGGTCGTGTGGGACAAGTCAACTGTGAGTTCCAGAGCTGAAGTATTCGTTTGAGTTCAACTGACATGGATTTAGTCCTCCGTCTACGTCCTGTTGAATTCTCCGCAGAGTTCTTTACCGTGTTGGAGCATGGTCGTCATGCAAACCTCAGTCTTATTCAATTCCGCCAGGAGCGAGGAGCGGCGTCGTCTTTCCACAAGGTCGTTGACAGCATGCAAGTAGTGTTGAAGCAGCATGACCTTCTTGTTGAGGATCCGGCGCGCGCGAAGAAAATGGCCAAGGTGCTTGACCATCTGTCCTAAGCAGTTGATCCTGCGGTCATCCGAAGCAGAGGAATCCTACTTTTCATCATTCCCCCCCCCACTCGTTCGCAAAATTCTGCCATTCGTCTGGCCTTTTCAGGAGTTTCTTGTTCAGAGCGTTTTTTCCCTTATTTGGTGCCTCGTTTTCTTGTCCTCCACTTGCATAGCCATATTTGGCGTTCCTTCATTGCCTGATTCGCAAGCGACCTTTCCTAAACATATCCAACGTCACTGATCCTCCATTGCGAAACCGCAGCAGGAACAGATTGGCTTAACTGTTGAACACAAACATTTCCTTAGTCTTTATTGCCGGATACGTCTCGAACCTATCCTAACCTCACCACAACAATTTCCTTATCTGTCTCAAGTCTCACCCACAGTCTCTCTTTGATGCGACCTGAAGTCGTCAAACCCACATCTTGGCACCCTTTCGGGATTGGTGTCCACACAGACTCTTTATCTCTACCTTACATCTCATCTCGAGTCAGGGTCTCCTTGCTTTTCTTTTCCTTACCTTTCTCTTCCGCCATCTCGAGCGTGTATATCATCGCTTAGCTCGTCTGCCTGTCTGCGACATTTTTATTTCGCCATGTCTGATTTTCCCCCCTTTCCTTTAATCAGCTAATCACGGTGCCGTCGAAAGCAAACCCGATATGCAGATTGGAAGGGAACGGGACGTCCAATCCATACGGCTTTCTTGCAGAAAAGCACTGTTTTCTTTCTATTCATGTATTTAATGCACGATTATCAGCCGGTCTTCACTCTGTAGGCCGCCCGATCTGGTCGCCAGGTTTTTAGTCTTTTCGAATATCAATACCTTCAAAGAATGTATTTCAGTGGTAGGAGAAGTTATGAATAATTGCTGGCGACGAC
Source organism: Paecilomyces variotii (assembly GCF_004022145.1). Taxonomy (NCBI): domain Eukaryota; kingdom Fungi; phylum Ascomycota; class Eurotiomycetes; order Eurotiales; family Thermoascaceae; genus Paecilomyces; species Paecilomyces variotii. Next base: position 1,224,629 of record NW_021167142.1, read on the forward strand.
GAAGTGCAGGACATGACGAAATTACTCTTAGACCTGATTCGTCAATAAGTATTACAGCATAATAGCCAAGCCAAGCCAATATCAAACTGGCCTAGTTAGGTAGTTATATCTCAGGGCCAGAAGAAATATGAGACAACAAATATGCATAGATCGGAACCAACCACCACAAACGAATCTAGTAGCATTTCAACTTCAATCTCAAATTCTCAATAGGTACTACTGTAGTACCATACTGGTCTCTCTTGAATGCCACTATTCTCCTTACCACATATTAAATTAACATTTCAAGAGATTTCAATCCCGAACGCGATTCCCCCTTCATTCCTAAGAAAGACCATTGATCGAGACTTAACCCGTCCAGTTTGCGAAAGGAACACTTTACTTTCTCTCTCCATATGAAAAGAAAGAAAGAAAGAAAGAAAGAAGAAGAAAAAAAAAAGTAGAACGAAGAAGAGATTTGTACGATGTACTACTACTTACTCCCTACAACTACTACTTATCTCGCAGAGACTAACTAACCAAGTTATTAACTAGTTTCATTTCAACACATGGTCAAATACCATGGGATAGTAAATTAATTCCCTTCGATTTTATGTATGACCACAATACCCGGTAGATAACTAGATAGATAGATAGATAGATAGCTCGAAGCTAACTATGTATGTATGTATGCCAGGGGATGTAAAGTAAGTAAGTCAAGTCAAGTCAAGTCAAAAACTGCAAATGATACAGTACTACTTCTCACCAATGACTACAATTACATAACTTCGTTCGAGAAATAATTGCTAGTTACTTACTTCTAGAAGACACTCTTGGATTATTTAGTTAGTTAATAACTTGCTTGCAGCACGGAATGAGATAATTAACTACCTATTAGTCAGATATCCCAAAAAAGAAAGAAAGCAGAGTAGTTACTTACATGACAAGCGCAAGTAAAGGGAACTCACTGACTAGGTAACTAACTAACTACACATTCATTCTCTAATGTTCACAAGAAATTCCACCATACATAAGTTAAGTACTCTATGATACTTCGAAGCTATAAGGGGAAACAAAAAGCAAATCGAAAACAAATCCAACTCGCAGGAGTAGGCAGCTTCGTCTATGTTACTTACTTGTAAAACGTTTACTCCCAGGGAACTTACCAAAGACTGATTAATAATAGTTAGCTGTAGATAGTACCATACCATAGTTAACATATACATACACATCCACATACTTACTTACCCAGCAGAAGCTCTACTCTAGAACCGCCCCCCGTCTGGGCCTTTCCGCGCCTCTCGGACCGGTCCGGTCCGGCGCTTGGCGTCTTGCTTGTTCTTTTTAATCCGTATTGTGGGAGCCTTGGGAGGTAAATAATGATAATACCATAATAATAATAATAATACATTATTATTATAAGCCCTTAGGCTATGCTACGCGTGTCCTGGACTTACTTACAGATTTTACAGCTAGCCAGTTGATATAGACCTAAAGCTATTATCTTATTTTAGATCTAAATTAGCATATAAGAGCTTTACACTTAGTTTTAGGTAGAGAATTTAAAGGTATTAGATGTAAGGAACAGGGGTTCCTGGAGGTTGCTGGCGAATTACTCCGCCCGCGATTATAGCAAGAGGGATAACAGCTTCATATACTTAGCTTAAAGAAAGGTTTATTGGCAAGACAAAAGGTTAACTATTATAATAAAGGGTTTAATTAATATAAAGAAGGATCTATACTAGAGGATTTTAATAATAAAGAGTCTATATAAGTAAGAAAATAGTAGAATATATATTATATTAGAATAGATTGCTAGCTTCTAATAAGATAATAATCTAAAGCCTATTTATATTCTAAATCTTAAATATTTCCTAGCTTTATCTTATATAAATCCTAAAAGTAAGGAGAATAGGATTAACTAATTACCTTAGTATTATATTTAGATTTAGGGCTTTACTATAGTCCTGTAAGCTTATGCCTTAATAAAAAATTAGGGGTATAATAATATTCCCCCCCTTTTTAAAGGCTTATCCTTAAGCTATTATAAAGTTATTATATTAAATATAAAGTATAGCTTTATAAAGGTTTATAATATAATAAATAAAGGAGCTTCTTACTGCCTTTATAATAAAGAGTTAAGAAATTATATAAGCTAGAAGTATTATTTATATAATATTATAAGATTAGAATTTTAACCCTTAATAATTATCTTCTTACCTCCTGCTATATATAGCTCTTAATCTTAAATATATTTAAATAAAGATCTAGATATATTTTTAAAGGCATAATAATGCTAATAATATAATAGCTTAAAAAACTTTAAAAAATTAGCTGCTTTTTATTTATTTTTAGAGCTTCTTGCTCTAGGAGTAAGTTATTTTAACTAGTTATATTAATATCCGCTAATCTAATTAGACTATAGGTCCTAAAATTTATTTTATACTGCTTTATTATAGTAAGACTTCTTAAATAATTATTTTAGTTTAGGATTTATATAATATATACTAATTTTATTAGTATTAATAGCCTGAAGAAATTATCTCCCTTTCTAGGGAGCTATCTCCTCCTCCTATATTCCTTATAGAGGAAACAGTTACTATTACTAAGATATAGCTAGATCTAATTATTAATATAATTCTAGATTATAATCCTCTAACTACTGTTAAGATATTAAGAACTCTAGCTATTATTATAACGCTAGAGAGACTACTTCCTTAGTTAAGTATTATTCCTTTTATAGCTATTAATAGGTTAGTATCTCTATTTACTTTAAATCCTATAGAGAATCTATTAGCTAAGATAAATATTGCGCTAGAATTAAGGCATAGAAGATTTATATTTTTATTAAACTAGCCTTTTTTTATAGTCTTAGCTATTATATAAATAAATCTATCTAACTTAATAATAGCGCTAAAAAGCTTATTAAAAAAAAAGACTTATTTTATTATTAGGCTAGCTATTATAGCTAAGCTAAAAATAACTTCTGTTTATACTATAAAAAGGCCTTAAAAATAAAGCGCAGAATATAGGGAGATTATTAATATAAAGACTTAGACTAAACTAGCTGCTATTAAAATATTAGTTAAAATTATTATTATTACTATTATTAATATAATAATAGAGAATAGCCTTACTATCTTTAGGCTAAGTAAGGAATTTCTTCTAATATTTTAAAAGATATGCCTTTATTATTTAAAGGGGCTAATTAAGAATTTAGCACTTTAATATATCTATATTAATATTAATATTAAGTATAACTACTATAGTTATAAATATAAGCTCTATATTCTAATCTTATTAATTTATAAGGATAAGCTTATTTATTTATAAAGCCTTAGTTAAGAGGCCTATCTCTTAGATAATTATAGGTCTTTTAAGAAGGCTTATAATAAGTATAAATCCTCTATAGAGATATATCTATATAAAGTGCCTATTAAGGCAGATATAAATAAGCTTATATCTGCTATCTTATTAACTCTATCTTTATATAAATAATCTATAATATAGTTCTAGTAAAAGTTGCTTAAATTATTTTATTTAATAATATTAGATCTATAGCACATATAAGAAATTATATATATTATTTATAATATTTCTCCTTTCTCTAATAAGAAAAAGAATAAATTTATGCTAATAAGATTTTATAATAGTGAAATAAATAAATAGGGGGGAATTAATCTTAGGCCTATATTTTTAGTTTTTACTAGGGATAGCCTAGTTAAAATAAATTTATTTCTAAATAGACTAGCTTCTTATATTCTTATTAAAACTCCTAAACCTTTATAAATAAATAAATAGAGAAAGAGTAATATAAATTTAATAATAAAATAATTAAATAAAACTTAAAAACCTAATAGGAAAAAAGAGAAATCTTATTAATTTTATTAATTCCTTTTTCTAGAGCTTTTTAAAGCTCTTCTTAGAGAGGTCTTATTAATAGCTTATACTATTACCTTAAATTTAGCTAATATATCTTAAATATATTTAAGATCTTCTTTAGGCTATTATAAATTTTTATACTCTAAATAGCCTTTTTATTTAATTAAATATTGCTTCTTTTCTTATATTATCTATTTATCTAAAATAGCTTTAATCTCTTATTCTAGTTTATTATCTACTAAGATTAGGTTTAAATACTTAGATTTAGCCCTTAATCTTTAATAATAGGGCTCTAATAAGGAGATATAAAAGATTAAATATATTCTGCCTAAGCTTTTTAGAAATTTAAGCTAATAAGCTTAAGTCTTAATTCTCTCTATAACTTTATAGGGTCTTAAATATTTTATATCTAATTTCTTAATTAATTAATCTATCTTTAAGTTCTTTATTAAAAGATAGACTTAATCTCTTATTATATAAGATTTAGGCTTATATTTTTTATTATAATATTTCTATTGCGCAATAATAGCCTTTTAAAAGGATTTTTCTAATTAAATATAAATCTTAGTAAATTCCTTTAATTAATTATTAACTACTAGTATATCTATTTACTTCTTAAAGTTATATTTATTCTAACTCCTAGGGTTAAATCTATAAATAATATAGAAGAAAGTTATACTTATAGAGGTATAGATTAAATTATTATATATAAACTCTACTATAATTAATAAGGATACTTAATTATCTTACTTATAGTTTAAATAAACCTAGAGGTAATACTTTAATATCTAGTTCTGCCTTTTAGTCTAGCTATTAATCTAAGAGTAAAATATAATACTTAGAAATTTAATAATTTAAATATAATAGCAAAGTTTTATTTAATATTTATTAGTAAATAGCGTACTCTTATTTAATATAATTAACTATAAAGGTCTAAAGCAGTTATAAATATAATCTATAATAAGGTTAGCTATCTTATCTGCCTTTAATATTTTATAGATAGAGATATAGAGCGCTATCTTTAAATAATAATTTATAATTATTAATATTAAATTATAAATAATTCTTTATTTTTTTAATAATAGCAGTCCTATTATAAAATCTATTAAAATACTTTATTATAGCTATGCTAGGATTAACAGAGACTTTAACTCTTTATATAGCTTATATTATAGAGTTTAGTTTCTTTAGCAGATATTATATATAGATATATACTTTTATATATCTTATATTATTTTAGGCTAGTTAAATCTTTTTTAAAGCAGCTCTTTAATCTTCTTAATATTTTAATACTCTATATAAAGGTTATTATAATATATTTAAAGGAGCTCTTATTTTATAATAAATATATTTAATATAAATATAATACTACTTTTCTATAATAGTCTTTTATTATTTATTCTTTATACTATCTTTAAGCTATTTCTAAAAGTATATGCTTTTAATTCCCTAGTTTTCTTTAAGATAAAGGTATCTCTTGCTTAAAGCTGCTTTAATATAAAGAATAGGCTAAGAGTTATAATATCTTAAATAAACTCTTCTCTAATTATTTTAATAATTAATATTTTTTGCATTAAATATTCTAGACTATTTATATTACTTATTTTAATAAGTTTATGCTTTAGATTGCCTTCTTATATATACTTATCTTAAGCTTTATACTAGAGCTTTTTCTAGAGAGTTAGAAGTAATTCTATCTAAGATTTAGATTTAAATAGTTTAAAATCTGCTTTTTTAAACAGGGCATCTATAGTATTAAGCTATCCTAGCTTATATTTAATTTGAAAATTATATATTGCTAATAGTTTTACTTATTAAGCTTATCTATTATTTAATATCTTTATAGTAAAGAAATAGTATAAATTTATATAATTACTCTATATTTATATAAGATATTTACTACCCTTAGATAGTAATACTAATATTTAAAAGTATTAATAATAGCTAGGAATTCTTAGTTATAGACCTTATAATATGCCTCTATTTTAATAAACTTCCGGGCATAATATATTATAAGGTATTAGTTCTTAGATATAGTATTATAACTTATTCTAGTTCTAATTCTTAAAGCCATCTTTAAATTAGTATTTAGACCTATCTTATTACTATCTCCCTAAAGGAATATAGTAATAAGGGTAAATTCTAAAATATTAATTATAAGTTATATTAGCTTCTTTAGATTAAAGTATTTTAGCACTAGTAAAATTATAAATACTAACTTTAGCTTATTAAATACTTTTGCAGCCTCTTTAGTTTAAATAAATATTTTAATTTTCTTTCCCTAGATATTTTCTTTTAATAAACTAATTAAAGGAATTGTTTTTATAGAATAGTTATAGATAAATCTTCTAAAAAATCTAATAAATCCTAAAAAGACTTAAACTTCTTTAAAGGATTTAGGCTCTAGCTAATTTTTAATAATTTCTATTCTACTAAGATCTATCTCTACTCTATCTTTCCCTATAAAGAAACTAAAGAATTTAATCTTTTCCTTATAAAATTTATATTTAGATAATTTTATATATAATTTATACTTTTACAGTTTCTTTAAGACTTATATTATATATCTTTTATATTTCTTAATAGAGTTAGAGAAAATTAAGATATTATTTAAATATATAATATAATAGATATTTAATAACCCCTATAATATTTAATTAATATAGGCTTAAAAAGTAGCAGAAGTATTACATAGGCTAAATAATATAATTAAATATTTAAAATACTTATAATAAGTTTAAAAGGCTATCTTTTATTTATCTCTATAATAAATTCTAATCTAATAATAGGTATCTCTAAGATTAAGCTTAATAAAGATCTTAGAGCTAATTAATTAGTTAAGCATTTTATCTATCTTAGGTAAAGAATATCTGTTTTTTATAGTAATGCTATTTAAGGCTTAATAATTAATATAGAGCCTTAGTATATTATCTACCTTAAAAATAAATAAAATAAATACCCCTATAAGATTTATTAATAGTTATATCTATTCTTTCTATTATATATCTTTAAGATATTTATATAAAATATTAAGTTCTTTAATAAAGAGGTTATAAAGTCTCCCTTATAAAGGCGCTATATTATCTAAGAGTTTAATCTTATATTTATCTATCTTAATAGGTAATATACTTATTCCCTCTTCTAAAAAGACCTTTATATATTTTTTATATTCTAGAGGCAGGTTTTTTAGAATAATAGGGTTAATTCAATTCTTATAGAGTATATAAATTATCTCTTCTTTTATTATTTTAGAGAATTATTAAATATTTTTAATTTTTATTTATAGCTATTATAGAATATAATATCTTTAAATTATTAACTTCTAATCTATAATAAGATTAACAGCTTATAATTATAGTTTCTTAAGAATAATAGATAATTTAGGTATTAAGATAATATAAAAGTATATATTTGCCTTCTCTATAATTCTTTTAGAATTAATAATATAGATCTCTATTTTAAAAAATCTATACTTTTAAATCTTATGCCTATTAATAGATTTAAAGTTTATATACTATTAGAAATCTAGGGGGATTTTATATTATATAGCTATATTTAAGCTAATATAGTATTAAGCTAAACTTAAATTAATAAAGGCCTTATTTTTAAATATACTATTAGATAGGTAGAGTTATATTAAAATATATAAAAACTCTTTACTTATTTTAAACCCTTTATTATAAAAGGCTATAATAATCTTAGGCTTTCTCCTTTTAAAAGAATCTTTTTTTTTTAGGTATAATTTAAATCTCTATATATAACCTCTTTTATTATAGTTAAAGCAGCGGCCTTTTTTTTAAGCTAATCCTATTTTACTAGTAATTTAAACTTCTTTTTTTAAGATTTATTTATTCTCTCGCGCTAGTTACTAATCTCCTTTCTCTTCTATCCTAAGATAGAGTCTTTTAATATACTTTATATTAGTTTATTTATATTTAGTATAGTAAGAAGGTTTAAGAATTTATTCTTCTTTTAGTTTATTTCCTAATTAATAACTAAAGATACTAATTAATTAAAATTAGTTAGAAGGTTTTAGTAGTTTAATAAGCCTATTTAAACTTTAAGTTATAATTTTATATAGAAAATATAAGATTAAATAATCCTATTATTATTAAATCCTTTATTTTAATTTAGCTTTATATAAGCTTATTTAAAATAATATAAAAAAGCTTTAGTAGTTTAGTTTAAATATTAAGTTAAGGTATAAAAGTAATTTATTATATTCTATCTTTAATAATATAGATTATTAAGTAAGTCTAATAACTAATCTTTAAATCTATTCTAGATTAGCATCTAAAAATTAAGATCCTCTTGCTAATAAATCTAAGATTAAGCTAGTTCTCTATCTAGTAAGGCTATAGCATAAATAACCTTCTTATTTTCTATCTTAAATAATAAAGTATTATAAGCCAGATATTTATCTATATACTAGTATTATTAATAATAGGTATTAAGTATAATAGCTTTATATCTTTATAATTTAGGCAGTTTAAGCCTTAATTACTTATTAATATAGATAGTAGTAAAAAGCTATAGAAGGTCTCTTTTTATTAATAGATTATTTTCTATTTAGGGTTAATCTCTCTCTAGGCCTATTAGAATATCTTCTAGGATTTATAAGTGTAAGGAACGGGGGTTCCTGGAGGTTGCTGACGAATTACTCCGCCAGCGATTATAGCGAGAGGGGTAGCAGCTTTGCGCACCTGGCTCGGAGAAGGGTCTACTGGTGAGACGAAGGGTTAACTGTTGTAATAAAGGGTCTAACTAATGTAACAAAGGGTCTACGCCGGAGGGTTCTAGTAGTAAAGAGTCTATACGAGTAAGGAAATAGTAGGGTATATGTTATATTAGAACGGATCGCTGGCTTCTAGTAAGACAGCGATCTGGAGCCTATTTATATTCTAAATCTCAAGCACTTCCCAGCTTCGTCTCATATGAATCCTGAAAGCGGGGAGAGTGGGGTTTGACTGATTACCTCGGTATCACGTTCAGATTCGGGGCTTCGCTGCAGTCCTGCGAGCTCATGCCCTAGCGGGGAGCTAGGGGCATGACAATAAGCTAACTTTAGCAATTAGTTATTATAAGCTAGGTTTAATAATCTCTAAACCCTTTAGAGTATATACTATAGGCTAAGAGCTAAGACTCTTATTTCTTAAGTTATAGGGTATATTAGTATAACTACTTATATTATTAAGTTAAGCAATTTAAACTATAAGGAATAGGAGTTCTTAAAGATTATTAATAAATTACTCTGCCTATAATTATAATAAGAGAAATAGTAGTTTTATATACTTAGCTTAGAAAAGGGTCTATTAATAAGATAAAGGATTAACTATTATAATAAAGGGTCTAACTGGTATAGAGAAGAGTTTATACTAAAGGATTCTAGTAGTAAAAAGTTTATATAAATAAAGAAATAGTAAAGTATATATTATATTAGAATAGATTATTAGCTTCTAGTAAAACAGCAATTTAGAGCCTATTTATATTCTAAATCTTAAGCACTTCCCGGCTTTATCTTATATAAATCCTAAAAGCAGGGAGAGCGGGGTTAACTAATTACCTTAGTATTACATTTAGATTCGGGGCTTCGCTGCAGTCCTGCGAGCTTATGCCCTAGCGAGGAGCTAGGGGCATAATATTAGATATGAAACGATTCAGGTTTAGGGCCCCCGGGGGCCCTAAACCTAAATCCTGTGAGTAAATTAAGTAGTTATATGATTAAAAAAATCCCTTTATTCTATGCTTTAAAGCAATTAGCCTTAAGACCTATATAATACTTATAATTTTAGTATTGTAGTAGTAATATGCCTTAGTATTCGCTTTAAGCTTCAGAATTTTGATATTTGCACTTATGGTCGTTGTGCGTAACCGTACCGGCTTGGCATAGCCAATAAGAGGACCTGAAAGTTAGCGGGTCCAGGAGGTTTTGATGTTCTCACAGATGGTTATTATGCGCAACTGTACCGACTTGGCATTTACTCTCAGCCAATAAGAGGCCTTAAATCCCCACAGCTTTCTGCACAGTTGGTTATATTGCATTAACGTAGAGCTCATCTGAGCAGATCTGATTGGCCTGACGCGCTTCGCGCTTAAGTTTAAAACATTTACTTAGATTACTTAAAGAGTGGCTAGCTAGGCGTTTAACTAACTACTTAGTGTGTTAGTGGTTGCCTTCTTGCCCCTTTTACTTATTAGTTATCAGTTATCAGTTACCCTATCCCTGTCCTATAGTGACATGCCCTGTCTTGTCCTCTCTTGGGGGTTTGGTTTACTACCTAGTATTAACTACGGAGGTGATGGCGAGTACCATAACTAACCTCACCTACCAACTAATTAACTCGTAAGACCCGGTTGTGGCGTGTCTTCAAAGCGTCGGAGGAAATTCCAATAACAATGGCCGCAACTGCTAATACACTTTCAACAAAGATGGATAGAAGAGTGATCGAGGCTCTCTTGCAAAGTTAGATCTCATCTCATCGAGGAAAGTTTTGGCAAGTGTACTCCGGTTGCGTTCATCTAGAACCCCGCCGGTCTGATGGGACACGTCCGGACATACTTCCCGCAATCGACTAGGTTATCTACTTTCTCTCCACCCGTGGCTTGGGTAGCATGGGCCTCGCGGGAAGCCTCCCCAGGACAAACGAGAAGGAATGGTGGTTATGAATCGTCTTCTTCTCCCCACTGGTTGCGCTAGGCTTGTCTTTCGTATAGTACAGCAACGAATACAACTTCGCAGCGCGCCGGCCCAACACACTTACAACCATCCCGCTTTCCCGGAGGAACGACCAAAAGCGTACTTGTTGTGACCTGGCACAGAGCAAATGCGTAGGAAAAGGGTCTCCAGCGGGCGTTCTCAAGAAGCAGAGATTCGAGTCTGGGCCCCGTTCTTCCGGAGCAGTCAGAATGGCAAAGGGACGCCAACATCGCGCTCGAGTAGACAAGAAACAGAAGGCAAGCCGAGAGTCAAGGTTAAATATTGGAAAAGGTAAAAAGAAAGGCGCAGTGCCAGAAGACGCGTGGTATGGTAGTAAGTAGCATGGATGATGATGTAAAAAACAGAAAACAGATAGAATTTGTTCAGACAGCCTCCCAGATATAAAACTCGCGGTCAATAAATGCCTTTGCTTTTCAAAGTTTTCCCTTGCAGAAGTCCTCCCATGCGGTCAAGTCAACTCCGGAATAGACGACCATATCGCGGAGGATCATCAAATTTTGACAGATAGCCACCCAAAGAATAAACGGCATAAAGATAAGACATAAGACATGCAATCAAGAAGAAGAGACAAAACGTGCGATCATAGAACCTAAGAAAATCCCTGACCATCGATCTGGGAAAAGTAGTTTGGAACAGCGACCAGACTCGGTCTCAACCAGTCTCGTCATAGCACAAACCAGTCCAGCCACAGATCGATTGTCACAAGCCCACTTTTATGCCATGCCCTCCTAATGCCAATCCCAATTCGCATGCATCTATATTGCTGATGCAAAACACTTCCATGGCGACTGAGTCGCGTCATGCCATCCGAAAACACTGGTCAAGAAGCCTCCCAAAAAGCACACACAAAAAAAAGCATCATCCCTGAAACACGACGGTTCCAGAGCCACCGCATATATCTTCGGGGACAAACGACGCCATCCGAGAATCCAGGTGGTCTCAGAAGATGAGGTATTGCCCACGAACCACGCAGATAGCGTGTAACGGGGACTCTAGGGTTCATCAACCGCAACGAAATCGCAAAATGAACAGAACTGTATTAGCGGGTCGCCCCTGGGTAGTTTATAGTGTTGCGTTCTCAATGATCTTAGAGGAGAAAAAAGAAAACAAGAAGAAAAAGAGCTAAACAGCAAAGAAATACTAGAGCAGAAATAGGGACGGGTAAGAGACGCAGAAAATGGAAATCCTTGCATGTGGGCCGGCGGGACAAGGAGTGCGACATTGCTGGTGAGATCGAGATCCTCAGGCCTCGGCCCATCCAACAACCACCCTACCCATCCACAAGCCAATTCGTGCAGTTCGTCTGTGTTTCCCGTAGCTTCGTATCAGGTCGGTTAACATGGTCTCGTTTCTTCCGTCCCGGAGCCAGGGAGAATGAGTCGGAAGCTCCAGCTCCCTTCCGGCATAATTGGAGCTCCTCTCCAGTGATCTCCGAAACTTTTTTTTTCTTTTTTTTTGTCAAAGGTAGGCGCCTCGAATTCGTGGCATGGTCATGTAAATCATGTGATTTCGTCGCTGATTTCCCCCGCTTTGGCGCTTATTGTTGCTACCTCACGCAATAATGGCAATCTCGCCAACTTCCAGTCGAAAGAACATGGCGGGATCTCATCAGCATTGCCAGTATAATCAACTGCACAAAGCACAAGATCTCTGTCTCGTGGAAGAACAGAGAAAAAAAAAAGACGTTAAAACACCCGCTACCCCTCCCACTAACCTCCTGAGACATCTTGTGACCAGCACAGTGACAGCCCCCAGGCTGATAGCGAGGACCAAAGAACGAGATTCACATCTGTAATCCCTCTATGGCGGGTATCGGGTCCCCAAATCAACTTCTCCACCGCTAATGATTCCACCAAGTCCCAAGCCGTCCCTATTTCTCCGGTTTCTTTGGTCTTTTCGCACAGGCTCAGGATATTGGCAGATGGTGAGTTTACTGGTTCAAGCCGCGGCGGTTCAGAGCGTTGAGCATATCACTATCGGTGCTCGAACGACCGCCTTGACTCTGGTCACCAGGATTCAACATATCACGTACGTTGAGACCCCCTCTTGAGCTGGCAGATCCACCGGGAGTCGAGCTCGGAGGCGGGGTCATGTTGGATTCTGTTGGAGGAGCGATCGGGTGAGCACCAGGATGTATGGGCGGATAAGGAGAGCTATGGGGTGAAGCAGAGTGGCGGCTATCATAGGCATATGCTGACTGAGGAGAGGCCCTGCGATCATGGGGTGGTGCTGGATAGTACGGGCTGGACTGGTAGCCCGGCGTCGACACGGCCGGAGACACAGGCGCGAGATTCGTAGGATCGGGATACTCGAAGCCAGAGCCAGAGCTGCGACGGCCGATTGGCGGTCTCTGCGAAAATGGTAAGAATTGGGAACCGGTGCGCGAGGGAATTGGCTCGTCAGTACGAAGGCATCGGGGACTCACCTGATCTTGCGGCAGAGCATGCGTGAGGGGGGGCGGCGCGGAGCGGTCATCCAGGTGTGGCGGACGACCATACGGCTGCTGATATAGTCCCTGCGGAGGAGGCAGTGTGGTATCGGGCTGAGGTTGCTGCTGTGGTGGAAGCGGCTGCCCGTGGGCTCCGTAGAGCATCACTCCATCTCCCGGGTATCCTCGACCAGCCCCTCTCTGGGTTTGATTTCGCAGGTGTGGGTAGGCAGCGTGGGCAGGTACGAAGGCTTGGGCTTGCGACGAGACCGGAGTGAACATGCACTCCTGGTTGAAACGAATGCAGTTGCTACAGCGTCCATCCTGCGAGCTTTCGAATCCCGAGCAACGGATCTGTGACACGACGAGAACGACTTAGCCTCCAATTGTGCCGGGGATCTTTGCGGCCGCGACTCTTTTCGATCTACATACCTTCCTTCTCCTACAGTATCGACACGCGATCGCAGTTCGTTGTCTCGGGGCAGCGGCTTGGTAGACCAGCTGGGGTGGCGGTGGAGGCTGGGCGTACATATCGGGAGGCCGTTGATATGCGCCCGGCGGGGGAGGCAGACGATATGGATCTTGGGGGCCCTGCATCTGGGGATGGATGGCGGCCATGTTGGGAGGTGGCGGATACGAGGGCGGCGGAGGGTACTGATACGCTTGAGCACCAGGACGTTCCTGCTCAGAGGTGGGAGGAGGATGATATGGCGAGGAGGAGTACTGGAAACATATATGCGGTCAGATTAGATGCGATGCCACCCAGCAGCAAGTGACGTTGATGAGAGAGTGATGGATTGAATGGATGGATGGAGAGATCGATCGAGGGAGCAGACAGGTGATCAGAAAGAAAGGCGAGATCCAAAGGTCAAAGGTAAGAGGAAGAAGAAGAAGAGGGGGGAAGCAAAAGATAAAAAAAGCCAAAAGGCGGAGAGAGGGGTGGTTGTGTATTAATATTGTATGTATGTAAGTATACTTACGGAGTACTGGGCAGACGAAGAATACGGTGGGTTCTCGTCGGGCTGACTGGTGTTCCACTGTTGCGGTGGATACTGTCCCTGTCGATTGGGGTCCGGGTACTCGTTGGACATTGGGGGTTTGGTGGCCGCGTGACGCCTGGCTGAGGAATGGAAAAGAGAGGAGGAGAAGAGAAGGGGGAAAAAAAAAGAGAGAGGAACGGGAAAGATGCAGGATGATGTGAGTGCGCGAGCCGTACCCGTCCAAGCAACAGGCAAGGAATGCTGACCGGGGGTCGCAGGAGGCCAAACACACGGTATTATCACCTAATCAGATTCTTTTCCAGCTCCCGTCGGGTGATTTGCAAGGCTAGCATAGCCTCGTGGGCGATGGAACCGAAAGCTGGTCTAACTCGACCGATCGAACGGAGGCGAACAAGACACAGCTCAGAAAACGAACAACGACGGGTGCCTCGGCGATATGACGTGAGGGCTGGGCGGAAAAGACCAGAAATAATAACTAAACCAGAGTGGATTCGGACGGCAAGACTTGCGTCTCCGGCAAGCGGCCACAGCGGGGATAGTCAGAGCAATAGTTCCCAGGCCCTGGGCAGTAGCGCATACGGGCGTCAGTATAGATCAAAGCACCAAGACGGGGCAATCCCAGGAGGCCTGAGTGGCACCAAACCCGCCTAGAGAGAGAGAGAAGGGGGGGAAAAAAGAGAGAAGACGAGAGAAGAACAGAGTAAGAGAGTAGTAGAGTAGTAAGTGAGTAAGTGTGTGTGAGAGAGAGAGAGAGAGAGGGGAACCAGCAAAAGTGTGTGGATGGTGGCGCAGGGAGGATTTTGGGGTAAGTGCAGTTTCAACCTCTTTGGATTGATGGCTTTTTTGTTTTGTTTTCTGGTCTGATTTGAAGAAGCAAAGTCGGGAAACTATGTGGTTTCTGTTTCTGTTTGTTTCTTTCTGCTTTTTCTTTTGGTTCTTTTTTCTTCTGCTGCTTCCCCCCAACCAACAACAGGAAACCTCCCCCGAGAAAAGAGCAATTAGCAGTTGAGTTGTTTTTTTCTCGTCTTTTCGTCCTTTGCCTTTCTTTTTTTTTTTTTACCTTTTCCAGAAAAGGAGAGAACTAGTGAGGGAATTGTTGGGCAATGGGCAGAAACGGGGAAAAACAAAAAAAAACAAAAAAAAAAAAAGAATTATCATATAATAAAATCAACGCTTTGGGCGGCGACGTCCTCAGGAATAGGGAAAGAAACGAAGTGCCAACGAGAGCCTCTCGTTGGCTGACAGGGCACACTCACGAAGACGGACGGTGTCTGGCAGGAACAGCTGAAAGAGGTAAAAACCGGAGCCCTGTTTGCAGCCAGGGAAAAAAAAAAAAAGAAAGAATGGGTCCCGTTCTAGGTTCGGAGGTGGACAGGATCGCACACGCGCGACACAGGGCAAGGGTCCACGGCTGGCGGAAAGCGGAAGGCGGGAAGACGAGGGTGGGAATCCTGCTAGGATAGGAAGGGTAAGAATCATAGGATAGGAATCGTGGGCAGGATGGAGATGAGTGGGTGGGAAAGAGGGAATCCGGTCATTAAGGGGGGTCGATGCGAAGTCGAAAAGGAACGGTCTGTGTTGCCAGACGACGCCAAACGACCCATGGACATGGACGGGGGCCCTTGGGATGGATCACGGTTCCATGGGGGGGATCAGCTGGAGACGCTTCGGGTTGGGCGCCGTTTGGGGAGGGCCGGATGGCGAAAAAAAGGGAGAACAAGAACCAGCAGGCGAGAGAGAGGGGGAAAAGCGCGAGATAGACAGAGACAGAGACAGACAGAGACACGACAAGACAAGACAGTCAAGAGCAGTCAAGAGGTTGCAGGTACGGGTCCGTAACGGGTTGCCCGTACGCCCCGTGACAGGGCTGGCCCCGACAGGTGGGTTAGCCTGTGGGTATCGGGTATCTTAGTACCGTCGTACTCTAGTCCTCGAGACTGCTGCACCCGTAACGGTACCAGATGTCCCCGTATGGCCAGCGTACTGATGCATCTCGGTATCGATACCGTACCGTCCCGACCCGCGTACCCTGTATCGCATCCCCATACCCTCGTATGTCCCCGTCCACATGCCTCTCTCTCTCTCTCAGTCCCTCCCTCACTCACCCTCCCCCCCTTCCTCCTCAGCTCAGGCCTGGAGAGAAGCAAGTGCCAAAGACAAAAAGAGAAGTAGAGTCCTCACCTGAAACGGGACGCCGTGTGGTCAGCGCCAGTAGCAGAGGCCTAGACGCCTCAAGATTTGGATGCTAGTCTCACGAGTACAAACCCAAACGAGGCAAGACAACGAACGCACGGAGAAGCGGTGCTCGGACGACGCGGCGGTGGTCAGATGGCTGCAGAGGCGGTGAGAGCGGCAAAGACAGGGGCCCGGCATGCAAGGATGGGCGAGCATATTGTTGTTATAAAGACCAGGAAGGTGACCAGCTGGCTTCGACCAACTGAACCAGACATCTTCTGGGGGGCCCACGGTCTCGTCCGTCTACCCTCCAGGAGGGGCCACGGCCCGCGAGAGAGGGACGCAAACCATGGATGCAGAAAATTTGGGTATTTGAGGCTATAATAACGCTCCAGATGATGACTCTGATTGCCTGGTCGTCACTCACTCTTTTTCATCCTGAGAAAGCCGGAAAAAATTAAATATCTACGTCACTCTTCCTGCGGTGTTGCGGTGTGCGCCCGGGCGTCGTTCCAGTCTCTCTCCTCTATAATGGGTACCAATATTACCTGTGTCCCTACCTGATGACGGCTTACGCTGGTGCACATGTTCCTGCAGTGACTCGACGCGCTTTTTCTTGGGAGAGGGGGGGAGGGGGCTTTTTGCTTGTGGTCTGTCTGACGCTCTCCAGTCTTCCTGTTGCCCGTTGGAAGCACTACGGGAAAGCGAACCACGGAATCATGCTCAAGGCCGATTATAGGTCCCAGCGACATTCTCCAATTCTCTGGCCGTCATATAGTGTACCAAACTCCGGAGTGCTGTCTCCCGCCGTTTTCTTTTCCCTTCTCTTTCTCTGGTAGCTTGACGCCTGCTCCCCCGGGTCACATTCTTCTACATGCCCTTTCTCCTGGCAACTTGGTGGCTGACAACCGCTCGAGTCTCTGGAGCCTCTCTGGACAGAGCTTGGATACAACAGCAGCGTCACGATGCAAGCAAGCGAGGGAGGAGAAAAAAAGAAAGAAAAAGCACAAGGGTAAAAACGGGTCGGTAGGTGCTAGCGGTCCCTAAGCTGGGGCGCTTCTCCATTTCCCGTATGTCCCTGCCGCTTGAGTTTTTTCTGCAGCCAGGGGAGCAGTCTTCAGCCGGGTCCGGCTCGCTGCATAGAGCGCGGTAGTGCCCGCGTGGCCGCAGACTGCCGCCCGGGACGCATTGGCGTTCTCAGCGACTATTGAGTCTTGACCATGGAGCCAGAGGTACAGGGTGCGGAGAGCAAGCCTCTTTCTAGCATAGTCTGACTGCTTCTGTATCTATGCCGCGGCATCTCACGTAGGAATCTAGACGCTGTTCAGACCCGTCAGCGACTCAGCGCTCTCTTGCGGTCTCTCACCTCGGCACGATTGAGGTCGGTCAGTTGTGCACAAGCATCTACCCGTTTAGTGGGTAGTTAGATAGTGTAACCATGTTTCGGCCCCCCGAGGAGTAAGCAGCAACGGATGATAGATTTTAGCATCGCACGGCCCTCTCATAGCTGTCTGCAGGAGTAGTAGTTACTACTACTAGGTCTTATAAGACTCTGCTAGTAGAACAATACCTCCCCAATCCCGTGTTGCTGTGGTAAGACATCTTGATATCGATGTCAGGACGATTCCATTACATCAAGACTCCTCTAAGCAGTCTAGGGATTGAAGATGATCGTAACGGCACCAAAGGTTCCTCTGTAGCACTGGTGCGTTGTTCTGGTAGACCAGATCTACAGGAGATATACCAGTAGTGGTATGTAGAGAGACCAAAGTGCCTGGCCCCTGCATTGAAGTCTTTTCACTATTAAGTAGACAATAATAATGACAGGGGCCGTATGACATACAAGGTACAGGCCACAGAAGACAGACGGGGAAATCCATCAGACGCGCGTACAGTCCAGCTTATGGATGGATATCAGGCGTGCTGTCGTCTCCTACGCTGAAGGAATTCCGCAGTGTCACGGTCGCTTAGCGATGATGGTGATGGTGAGAACACTCGGTTAGCGTGGTATGAAACAAGAAACAGGTGGATGCGATCTGTACCCCGCTGGCGACGAGTTTAGAAAATAAGCCAGAAACGGGCCGTCCTTGCAGGATGCAGAGATGCTTGGGTATAATCCCGGCTTCCATGGCGGGCTTGGATATTATGGTACCGCACATAGATAGCGATTCAGGATCGCTGCATGTCATCTTTCGCCTTGTCCATGTGGGGCATAGGCGAAAAACTGTTGCAGGTCAGGATCCGGCCCGCTGGATCTTTCCGCTGGCGCGAACGGAGGCGGTTCGGAGAGAGCTGAAGACGACTACGCGGACCGCTGCCCCGTTACGGGCAGGGAACGCTCCGAACCGTGGTTGTAGAAATGGTGATTGGTGCAACCGGAAGTTACCTGTTCGTTGGGTGAATCGTGTGGCGAGTGCAAGGGAGCTGGGAGCTGAAAGCTGAGGAAATGGCTTGAAAAGACGGAAAAAAGGGAACTGCTAAGAGCCATGGAATCAGTGAACTTTAATCGACTATGGCAACGAGCTTCGCGGATCCGGACTGCTTTCCAATAAAAAGGGGAAAAAAAGAAGAAAATTCAGAACAAAAGTTGGGTCGGTGAGGATCTAAAACGTACCTGGCATCCTTGGAGATCAAAATGGTAGAGTACGAGTACTGCCTGACAATGGTCTAGGCGGTGAGGGCAGAACAGGCGCCGTATCGTCGTAGTCTCAATAATGGAGCCCCAACCGAGGAACATATCTGAAAGAAAGTCGGCAGTTAGGATAGATCTTAGGGTTGATTATCCACGGATAGCGCCTTTGCAGATCATCCGGACACAGATCTTGAGTCATTATTTTCTATGGAAATTGGTCACGACATCAATCCTCAATTCGAGCTGGCAGCCGACACAATGGAATGACGCTTTTTCTTTTCCGGCCTCGATTGTTCGATTCAGCTACTAGAAGTGACTGGCAAACCTCGATGCGACAGAGCATATTTCTAAAGCCCGATGGTACGACAAGGAAAATATAAAGTGGGGAGTGAATGAAGCATAACGGCCATGGTCGTTTGATTGATGGGTTCAGAATTGCCGACTGGCGTCAATCCCAATAGCGAAAGACGATGCCACAGGGCTAGACGCGAATCCACGGGGACCTGGGGGTCCCTCAAGCGGGTGTGCAAAGAATCATCGGTGGCTTCGTGTCGCCGTCTCGTGGCCGCCACGGCAGTGGATTGGCTGCGCGTTAAAAATTGACGAAGGAGCCCGAGTGTGATCTAACGTTTTGTGCAGGACGGCCTCTATCATCCGCGGGCCCATCGGGGAACGTGTGGAGTGCCCTAGAGTCCCAGTGCTGCAGTCCTGGGACCACGCCAAAGTCAAGAGCGCTTTTCCAGACTGATCTGTGCCCGCCCCCAAATGGCCTGGTGCATTAGCGTCCAAGTCGGCATTGAAGAAGTGAATCACAGCCGTAGCCAAGCAGCTTTCAGATGTCAAACTCCCTAGCATCACCGCGCAGGAGACCGGGAATGACTGTAATCCGCTATGAGGGGCGGGTATTCCTATAGTGCAGCCCATTAATGACGAAGGCACAAGCGTGTTATGATGGCAGGCAAAACGTTCGAAGTAGTAGGTAGTAGTGACGGGCTTTTGACGCTTGGCCCAATCGGCTCCACCGTTGTACTGTACATTGACCGCGATGTCTTGGGCCCGGTCCGTCGCAGAGTAGACTCTAGTTGACAAACGAGGCCTCCAATCGAACGTGTTCAAGTGACTCTCAGTGCTGGTTGGCCAAGTATCCAAATTCGAAGAGAGACCAGCGTATGAAAGAAGTGTTGGTTGTTGGTGGTGTTGTTGCGTAAGCGATGAGAGTCACGCGGCATCCATTTTTGTCGTCCCGTCAGACTGACAGAGGATGCCAGATTTAGATTCGAGCAGGGAGCTAGAGTATAGTACATAGTAGTAATAAGAACACACTGCTGTACCAGAGTCAGAAAAAGTCCGTTTGTGCCAATGCTCCTTCCCTGCTGGATACCAGCGTAACATGCCTCGTCTACGCCACATGCTGTGGCGGTTATGGCGCCCAGTTAGCTCCCTGTCTAAGCATATCTACCCTCCATTTGTTGCCAGATGTGACTTAGAGTATGCACTGTGCTCTCTAGAGTAGCGTCACTATCATGCCGCGCAAGCTGGTTGCATATTCTTAGCATGTCCACTGATGCTGGAAATGGCGGTGGAGAGTCAATAATTGTGCACTGAGCCGGGACCCTGAGCTGCGAAACATTGCCGAAATGGCATGCAAGGACCGCCAGGACAGCTGCAGTAGTGCTCTGGGTGACTAGGTAAGTAGTGTACCCTCGAATGCGCATGAGAGAGCATCAGGGGAGCTTGCTTGCTGCTCTGTTTGACCGAGTACATGTGCTGATGTACGTCTCAGTCGACCCAGATACTCTCGACTGTCCAACACGGGTACTATGACCAAATCAAATCCACACGGCCGTGTTCTGCATGCTGCTGGCGGCGTTGAGGGATTGCCCCATCGTATCAATGGCGATTTTGCGGGGTGGAAGCGCGAGTCTTGCCTCCTGAAGCGGTTAACGCACAGCGCGGCTGAGTCTACTGCAGTACTGCTACTGTAAGGCGTGCAGGCATCAGTCCATGACTCCATAGCAGTACTCTAAACAGGCGCATGGGCCCATCTCGAGTTAGCAACTATACTTATTAGTGTGTGCAGCTGGCTTGTTGGCACATGTTCATCTATTACATCTGCTGAATTTGCTGCTTCGATTCGTCCCAGTTGGGACTGGTTCGCATACTTCCCAGCGCCATACTAGGCCTCCGTGGGGGCCGCCTCAGTCAAGGATAACCGGCAACATGATTGTTGCTGTATGCGGGCGCCTCTTCACGGGTCTTTCGGTTGCATCCTCCTTGCATGAGAACAAGCGCCAACCATGAGGTTGTCGCGTCTCTGTGGTCGCATCGCTATGTCCGGCGTTGTCGACGACGGCCCGCGCCGACCACTCCCGCCGATCTCATGCATGAGTGCTACCATAGCCATATAGCTATAGCCATGGCCATTTAGCTGCGGCCCACGATCGAATTTGGCTGCGATTCGCGATCCCGGTTTGCTCTGGCAAATCCGGTCCTGTTCGCAGCCGCGGTCGATGTCTTACCGCTACTACTGCTGCTCCCACCCCATCCAAATCTGTTTCGATAGGATTCCTGCTTGAGAGCACAAACCGCAGGTTGGTCTGCAACCCTGTCTGCAAACGGTTGAATTCTATCAGCAAAATTGACTAGGATCTGCGGAACTTGACCGATGCGGTGTGAGAGAAGACATCTAGACTTTTCATCCGCGGTTGTGCCTGTGAGCTGACATTGTCAGCCAAGCCAAAGCAAGGCGACCCGATCTAGCCATGGCAAGAACTACTATTAGTAGGCTCTCTGCAACGAGGAATAATCAGCTGATGTACTGTACTTGGAATCAGAAACCTCGCATGTTATTATAGGCCTCTTGACTGATGCTGCTACAGGTATATCTAGGTACGTGGTAGTTCACTAACTCGATCCATTGTTACAGTACAGCCGTCGGAACAGGTTTGGTATTTAAACGGCGAAATACCAATACAGTAATATACACAACCGGCCACGGACACCGCCAAGCCTCAGCCTCTTCTGCCCGCCACGTTTTTTCGGGACCCAATCGGCGCCTCTGACCAGATGGCGTCGACGGCCGTTCCTCGCCGTCGCCCACCACCGGCGACGCCGGCACCCAATGAACGGGCGCACAGTCAGCTCGAGGGGGTTTTTCTTCCCCACAAGCAGCGCTTCTTTCCACGGTTCACCAGCACAAGGCTCGGGGCTCAACCGCCGTCCGGCGGCCCAACCTTCAGGCTGCAGCGTTGTGGCCGCCGCAGAACCATGGAGCACCCCCGGGAGTCGGGACAGCCTGGGCTTATTGAGGCGATCCCTGCTTCCCGCTGAGACCCGCATACGCTAATGATCACGGGAACCGGGCTGGGCCTATAGCCATGCGCAACGGCATCGCCCCTTGCCAGAGTCCCCTGGCCACAGATCCCCAATCAGGCGCGCGCGTGGCCATGCGCGTCTGCGCTCCACTATTTCTGGAGGTCCGGCAGAAGGCGCGAGTGGCTGTATGACAGCAGGCCATGACCGCCTGGTTTCGGGCATCTTGTGAAAAGTGATGCATGCTCAGTAAATATCCTGGACAGGGCATGTATAGTGCCAGGATTCGGAATATGTATGCATGTCCATCCAACCCCCCTTTCGTTTGTTGATTGTTGACGTGGCCAATGCACAACAGCGTCTGCATTCATCCGGCTTTTTTCCTCGATGAACCACTACTGTACGGCCGTCGCGTGACTGGAAGGACATAGGTACATACAAAGTGCAGTGGTTTGCGCATTCGCATACCATCCGTGTATGCCAGGGGAAGATCGCACTTTTTCGCATGCTGTATCAGGAATCCAACCACGTAATATGGATGGATTCTGTACCAGCAAGCCGTGCTCTGTATCATAAAGTCGAGTTCCTTTCCTGGTAATACTACCGGACTATTATCTGATCCTGGACGTTGGTTCCAGGGTCAGGAAAGCGTAGCTCGTGCGCCACAATTATTTTCTATCTGTTTCCGCCGGGTAAGAGATCAAGCCACGTCTCCCGGGATGTGGCGCAGGGATCGAATCCCTTCAAAGCGACACATTGTTATTTAATCCTCTATCGAGATGGCTTGTTTTCTCGGAACCGAGCGAAGTGGGTCGCTTCCGTTCTCGAATCTCGATTGTCTCGTGCCCTATCCCCTTGTTCTGGAGTGGACGCGGGAAGATCGGGTCCCTGAGATGCAACCCCTACCTAGTAAACGCGGGAGGAAATAAAGGGAGCTCCTACTCTGATCGCGAAGGTAATGTATCACATTATTACTGCCCCGATGCATTTTCTCTCCTAGCCCTGCGCCGTTCTAGATCTGGTTCTTTTCTATCAGGTAAACACACTACATTTGACGATGACACCCGCCGTCACGCTTATTGAACGTGTTCGTAGCTGTCAACATTGCAGCTTGGTAGCAAACAAGACTGAGCTATGATACTCTAGATAGTGAAAATTCGAAGGTACAGTAAAACCTGCCTATAACGAACCCGGGTATAACGAATACCTCTAGATTACGAATTTGACAGCGTGTCAAAATCAAATTCCCATACAAAATTCGTTATTCCTACCTACTACGAAATTCGTTAATTTTTTCAGACCTTTCCCATACGATTCGTTATAGAAAAGTACAGATTTACCTTATTAGTCAGTAATTACATCATCATAAATTACCAATTAAGGAAATTTATTAGAAAATTTCACTACCAATACGTATATTACTAATATAGACCCACTTTTCATACAACGAATCCTCTATACAACGAATTAGACTGCCTGGAAAAAATGATTCGTTATAGACAGGTTTTACTGTAGTATCCGAATGTCTAAACGGGCCAAACGACATATCTCCCTTGCATTATCCTGTCAAGATACATCAGATCTATAGCTCCATCGACGACCAGCCACAGCAGTTCAGCTTTAATCAGATGGCTGAGCTACATACCAAAGATCTAGGCGGTTCCGGAGACGTAATAATACCTCCCTAGGACATCTATGACTGTTTCGCCGAATACATACAGTACACACTCTACAGAAGCACGGTACTTTTGTCTAGTCGGTATAACTATTACATACTAATCAAATTCATAATGCAAGCCGCAGTTTGGTTTAAAATCCCAGCGAAGGAAATCAGTGGCTAGCATGCATTCCTTAATAAATGCAGCACAGCACAGCATAGCATAGCATAGCATAGCATAGCATAGCATAGCATAGCATAGCATAGCATAGCACATAAAATTAATTACATTATTACCAACTTATCCTTTGTGTTACCTGACTACCTATAGTACTGGTATGTAGTCACACCCGGCCCGAGCCGCGCAGATTCTACCTACATAGTTCGCCAGGTTATCATGCATGTGTCCTATTTTTCGTTTCTTCTCCATAGAGAATCTGACAGCATGCAACAACGCTCAGATCAATCAATTGAGCATCCCTACCTAACATATCCTAAAAAAACAAGTCTTCAATAATCAAGATTGTAAAATCCACTAGCTGTGCTCTGTATCATATTCCGGTTTCTCGTTAACTTTCTTTTTTCTGTTCCCACCTCCGCCCCCCTGCGCCTCTTCCGGCGGGAAGTCGCAGTACTCGTAACACCCAGTGGACCCATTTGACGTCATGCCATAGTCTAAGAGGGGAAAAGAAGCAATAGTGAGTTCGTGGGCACATCCATCGAATATACCATACTGGTATATGGTATCCCTATGGTACGGCCCAGGGGAAAGGAAAGGAAAGAAGGTTCTACTTGATTTCCTTGTTCTTGTTACTTTTTCCTCAGCTTAACATGGCAAAATGGTAAGTAGATCTATCTCACTAGTGTTTACTATGATCTTTTGTTTTAGTTTAAGGAGCTTTTTTAGCCGATCTGGTCTTTGCCAGTCGTGATAGATTCGGGGACAGTGACTAGGGCCGATCGGTTATTATTATTATTATTATTATTATAGGTATCTAGAGAGGTTCTGATGTTTAGCTTGTATAGGAAATAATATATGAGGTTTAGCGAACTATATAGTAATTATTACTCGATGCAGTCCTTGATATTATTGTCAAATGGAGGAGATTTTGTAGTTGAGGGATCTAGATTATAGCTACTATACTCTAGTATCTGCATTCTCATCCAGAGTATAACTGTGTTTCTTCGATTTCCCTCTTCGCTGGTTCATACTGATGACAATAGCGTTTGGACTGACTACTACTAGTAGTAGAAGAACACTGTTATCTACGAACTAACTACTCTACGTTGTTGTTATTCTTCAAGATCACGTGTTCGCAAGACAACGGAACCAGGGTCGGAGCAAGAACGTCAAGGTTCGTAACTCTGTAATTCAGCGATATGTATCTGGGGGGATAGAGCTTCTAATTAGCACATATCGAAGACTCTTGAAAATGTA
Source organism: Paecilomyces variotii (assembly GCF_004022145.1). NCBI lineage: Eukaryota > Fungi > Ascomycota > Eurotiomycetes > Eurotiales > Thermoascaceae > Paecilomyces > Paecilomyces variotii. The sequence continues at coordinate 1,249,851 of NW_021167142.1, forward strand.
GGTGAGTTGGTCCCCGTTCATGGAATTAAGATATTACGAGTATATACTTCATAACTCCTTTTCTTTTTAACTGGAGAAATACAGCACTCTCTACTTGCATACCACAAAAACGAAAAGTGCGTGATCGTTATACTCTCTTCGCCTATCTTCCACTGCTGCTTCGACGGAATAATAGCCCCCGACGTATCAACTACGGTTCGAGGACGAAAAGCAAAGTATCCTCGTATCGTTGTCCTGGAGAGAGTATCCGACGAATTAAAACGGCGACAAATGTACAAGTATATAGTTTGTAAGGATATGAGATCCTTGATCATGCATGTGCACTGTAGAATATGGTTCTAACCGGTATAACTAGATCAGGAGGTGACTATAAAGCGTGACCCTCAAGCAATGCGGTTGTTGTTTCTTGGCATCTCCTAGGATCTAATGGTTCGACATCGACGAGGATCGAACGCCTCGCATACTGCATGTATGCTAGTCTACATCCCCTAAAACACAACAGGAGCAAGAGAAAGCCCTCCAGTTCCTAAGGCAATAGCGACCCGCCCGGTTTGATTTCGGGCACTGATGCAGAAAGTTCGGCGTTCGGCAGAAGAGTGGTAAATACGAGATGGAAAGATAGACTGTATCGACAACCTGCGTTTTATTTCGCGAATTACCTGGACTGTTCCTCTGAAAAACAGGGCGAGCAGAGCCGGCCCTGACGACGAATAACATCTATAATCAGACAGATCTGCCCACATAGCAGTAGGAAATGGGGCCCCTTGATTCCTCATAGTTAGCTTTTAGATCGACCGATAACGCTGCGGAGTTAGAACCATCGTTGACGGTGCCGACTTCAAATGGCATAGTACGCAGGTCAATGGGTAATCCAGATCGAGGACCACCACGCTATGCTCAACAAACAGTCTCTAACACCAGTGACACTCCATCATAACACGGAACTGGCGGTAATGGTAAGGAGACTACTGGGAGAAAAGCAGCTATCGCGTCAGACACACATGCATATCCTAAAGCCTGCGGGGAGGAACGTAACCGCCTGGGTGACAGTCAACGCACAGGAGCAACTAGCAGCAGAAGAAGCCGGAGATATTCCCGTCCTGAGTTTGTGGAGACCGCCACGCATGCTGCGCATATTTACATGGTCGAACGTCGGTAGAGTAATCCACAGAAGCCGAGTTGAACCAGGTTGATAGCTAAAAAGCAAAAATAAAAAAAAATTAAAAAAGAAGTAAAGGTTCAAGTGGTCCAGCGGGTCAGATCTTCCCGAGAATATCGAAATACGAGTGGGTTGCATCCGTCGTAAAAATCTGGAAAAAAAAAAGTAATATCATATAAACTATTGCAGTTAGCGGGTCTTCAAGGTCCAGTTGCCGTCCTGTCTTCTCAATCAACATCCTCGGTAGCCCCGTCGGATCCTGTTGAACCTTCCGATTCATCATCGTCAGGATCTGGCATGACTATGCTGTTCAGATAAGTTACCTGTTCGAGATACCAGCGATCAGCAATAATCATCACAAACTGTGACTCCAAACTCCAGCAAGCTGCGGTGAGGGGTACTGTCGGCCAAGTGGCAAGACGCAAGCCAGCACGAAACGGTGACACGGTCAATCCCTGAAGAAGACCGTAGAACAACCGGTTGGGACCAACGAGAGGCCTCTCAGCAACGGACATACCGCCCCAGACTGTGGGTATGGGCGGGAGATGAGAGGGCATGGGAAGGAGGGGTTAACTAGCTACAGTGACTAGCTGAGACGGCGTGCAATAATCATTCAACAGACCTGGGCCGGACACAGAGACATAGGGACCACCGGACGGCGTGGGACGACGGCTTTGGAAGACTTACAAACGGGACCATGATTCCAATGAGCTCTGCGATCTTGTCCTGTGCGTTTGCATTCAAGAGCTCCGCGTCTGGTAGCGGCTTTCCTATGGTAAAGTTGCGCAGCCGCAACAGCTCGATGTTTTCGTGTTCTTGGTTGTAGCCCTGGGAGCCACGTCGAATAGAGTTTGTCAGTACCAAGCCCAGCCAGGAGCAGACTTCATAGCGTCGGGGTAGATGAACCGTGGACCTGGAAAAGAACGGCGTAACTCAACGCAATTTCAATGCATCTGACAGAGTTCCATGGGTAATCAAAAGCAGAATTCACTGGGGAGTCTGGAAAGACATCCGCTGAGTTGCGGGAAGGGATCGGGCCAGCAGGGTCGGGGCGAGCGGGAAGCCTCCATCTGTAACTTCACCCGAAAAGACGCCGTTTGCGGCTCGGTTGTCACCGCCAACAGGCTTAACTTTCGCCCACCTCACCCAGTGCAAGACGCTGACAAGTCTCTTCGATCATGGTGATGATGATGATAATGATGACAATGATGATGCTGTTGAGGATGATAATGATGCAAGAGATTCGTGGGGATGCGGTCCTTCTCCATGACCCCTGACAGATCCTCAACCACTGCGTCGGGGGCAGCTTGATGTGCTCTCTCAGCTTCTCATGAGGAAAGATGACATCCTCAGCTAACGAGACATACAGTCTGAGCTAACAAGGTTCCTGGAAAGGCTTGCAATACCCCAAGGAGCTGGGAAACGGGAGGCGCTCTCGTGACGGAGAGGCACGGAGAAGAACTGACATCGAACTGGCAGACTTGACCACTTCCCACATCAACCGGGAAGCGATGCCAAATCCGCGGATAACAAGATTGGAGATATCCTGAAGGGAGTGGACTGCGGTGCAGCAATTATACAATGGAGGGCATTTGGTGGACGTACAGGGGCTGTGACAGTTGGTGATATCCCCTGGAACTCCTGCAAGGACGAGGGCGAAATTGGAACAGAATACTGACCTTCGGTTTGGTTTTTAGAGCGTTCTCGCGGTTTTGGCTGACAAAGGCCTTTACAGCTCTACTGTCGTCGTCTGAAATGCCATTAAAGAACTCCCGACGTATGCCGGCATCTCGCAACACCGTTTTTATGCGCTGCGGGTTTCGATCGATATCCTCGCGGAGGAGCGCGAGCCTGCTAGCTTCTGGCATCCACAGACCCGATCCTGGGAAAGAGAGAACGTAAATAGTCAGCCCTGCAGGAATCGTATTTCGGAAAAAAAGAAAGGAAAAAAGGAACTGTGCGCTGCTCTTCAGCAAGCGCTCTCTTCTGACCGCCAGCCCTAGATACGTCACTGCGGCCTGACCGTCCCGCAGGACAGGAAACGGTTCGCGCCCCAAGCGACGCATATATGCAGCAGGATGGAGAAGCGGAAAGCAAGCGGAAGCCCATACTGTCGGGTCCAAGCTGGACGCTTGACCATTGTACGGGTCAGGAATAGATTGGGGTTTAAATGGTCCCACTTCATGAATTGAGTGGACACCGTTATAGACTACATACCGACAAAACAGGACCCAGGCTGCAGATGGACATAGTAGGCTGCGTAGGGCCCTTTCCTCCCGGTGCGAGACCTATGGGCGATTTAGCTAACTTCATTAGCCGCGGTTTTCTAGGAGAACCACCCACCAGGCGGCTGAGAAATGAGTCTTCCTGCCTAGTCAGCCACGAGAATCTTATCAAATACATGGAAGCTGCAGCGCGAGGCGTACCGGCCTCCCGGGAATGAAGTGTAAACTAGACATACCTTATATGGTGTTGGATCGTTGCTGAACCTGATGTCGCGGTGAATGCGAAAGACCTGCGCGATCGTGCCCCATTAATATCCGCGGTGACCATTGTATCTGCCGCAGGGACTCCCTTACCAAGTCCTTGGCAGGCAATTCGGGTATTGTCTCGTCCTTTTCAATGACTTTTTCAGTGAGACTGTCGACGAACGAGTCCCAGTCCTTTTTTGCCGCACGATAGTCCGCATCATGGGCTTTATGCACTCTAGCGTCAGATCATCCGTCGCGGACATATAATGGGATGCTCTTTATAACTACCTTTGAGCCATTGTCTCTCATTGTTCTCCTTCAGGTCTTGGAGAAACAACATGGTGTTGGGATGGATCGTCTGGTCCTGGTAAGGCGTGTTTCCCGGATCTCTGGCCTTGGGCTTTTTGATGAAGACTTGTTTGCCTGGCCCCAGTCCAGTGCGCACTCCTTCCCTCCACAGTTCCTTACCTTTGGTGGCGGCCAGAATTTCATCGTCTTCTTCTTGCTCATGAGTTTGCGCCTCAGGCTTTTTGCCTTTCGCGGATCCGCGCCTTGCCTGTCCTTTCTTGCTTTGCTTTGGAGCGTCGTCCTCCTCGTCGGGTGTCTCGGAATCCTGCTCTGAGGACGAAGACTCGACATTGTATGCGGAGCCCGATTCCTCCGGCGCAGAATCTGATTGTGACTCCGTTGCGGTCCCAGGCCGTTCGGAAACAGAATCCTGGAAATACTTGCTGGTCTTCGCAGTGGACCTGATGGGCCTTTCCCCGGCAGCAGGAGACCCAGCTTTCTGTCTCTTGGAACTCGACGCTGCGGCAGTAGTGTCGAGGGGCGCGGACGGGCGCCTCTTAGGCGTCGGCGCGGCAGCCGCAACTGACTGGGGCACCACCCGCGACGATCGACGAGGCATGACAATGTTTTAAGATGCGTTGTGACGATCGACTGGGCTGGAAGCTTCGAAGCTACAGTATCCGTGATCGGACGGATAGCCAAATCCTATACAGTCGACTGCGGAGCGCAGCGTTATAAAGGCATGCGCCAAAACAAGGAAGCTTGACCACTGGACGGGATCCAGTGCGGGAGATGGACAAAGGGACCGCGGAGCGACCAGGGAACCGGTAACTCATTAACTTACGGGGCGGGAGACCTTTTCGCGTGGCAGCCTCGAGTCCCTCTTTTCTGCTTGCGCCGGCGTCGACACCGTCAGGGAGCTTAACTAGCGCAATCTATATCCCGCCGTAGCTATCACGTCTGAAGAACGAAATCGGGTAATTCACTAGGCTTACTTCCGACGAGGGGATGTCCCAGCAGTAGCAGACCACCGCAGGAGAAGAAGTAACCAATTGCAGTCTGGAAGGGAAAGAATAGATATAGTAATCCTCTAGGTCTCTAATCCAAACATCAGATGAAAAGAACACGCCTTGACGCGCAGAATGAAGTTGGCGCGCTCTTTCGGGCGTAATGAAGTGATCGTTTAATGATTTAGTGGCCGCGCTTGAACCCTAACCAATCAGAACGCCGTCTTCCCCACAAAACCACATTTTTATCTCTATCGACCCCTCCAGCCAAAAATCCAGAAGCCCTTGGATTTGCGCTAATAATAACAATAACTACAGATCATTCTTATTACTATCACTATCATTATTATCACCATACATAATACAATAATAATATGATATGACATGAAATGAAATGAACACTCACGCCACCCCCACCCTCCCTGGCGCCAGCCAACCTCTCCAGAATACAACTAAAATCCCCGCGAGTTTCGAGTCGCGCAAACGCAAAATCCTTGCGGAACTCTCCGTCCCAGATGCAGAGTATACAGATCTCTCCCCCAAGGGCTCTGTCGATGAGGGGATCAGGGACCTCATTCGTAACATCAATGGCTTGTCAGGTCTGGTTACCACGAGCAGTTGTGCGGGTAGAGTGAGTGTGTTTCTGGAGGGGCGGAAGAAGAAAAAGGAAAAGCAGAAGAAAAACATTACTGCTGCTACTTCGAATATGAAGACCACTGATGATGAGGAGGAGGGAGATGAAGATGATACAGAGCGCCAATTTGCATCTACTGGAGGAAAAGGAGGCGGGCGATGGCTCTATGTCTCTCATGATCCGGTCAAAGTGACAGAGGCGGGAGATTCAGAGGAATCTCGATCGTTTCACGAGCTATTTGGAATGGCTCCTAGAGATGGAAATCTTACTTCTTCTTCTTCTACAGATCAGAAGAAGAAGAAGAGGGATGGGCTGCGTCTTGTTCATTTCCGTTTCGAACCTATGGTATGTTTTTTTTTCTTCTTCTTTGGTATAGTTCAGTTAGAAGATTACTGCGTGGATTGGAAAAGAAATTGATAATTTGCTTTTTTTCCCTTGTTGTTTTGTATTTTCTTCACGTGGTTCTATCTCTACCCTGCATTTAGCACCATGCAATAACCCAGTCTCGATATCGTCTCAACTTGAAAAAAAAATCAGCTATACTAACTACATCTCCAGATCCTCCACATCATGACCGCCACTCTCCATCACGCACAACCCATCTTAACAGCCGCATTCAGCGCCGGGTTTCGTGAAAGCGGTCTCCAAAGCCTCCGCTGCCTGTCAGATGATATGGAAACAAGCCCTATCGTCGCGGTCCGATCATCAGGCTTATCTCTAGAATCTATCATCGGGTATTGTGACGACAGTAGCAGCAACGACGACTCCTCACCCATCATCCGTAGCCTTGTCACGGAAGAATACCTCCGCATGCTGGTCGAGATTGCGAATGAGCGGTTCAGCGTGAATACGGAGCGAGTAGAGCGGTTTCGGACGAAGTTGCTGGATTTAGGTTCTGTCTCGATGGGTGACAACTCGTTGTCGAAGGGAGGAAAAGGACGGGCAAAGCCTGCGGGGTGGGAAGATGAGGCGACGAGACGGGAGAGGAAGAGGGCTGAGGGCCTGGCCAGGCAGAAGGCGTTGTTGGAAGCAAGAGGTGTAGCACGAGGAAATGACGGTCTGGATCAAGCTGGTGATGAAGAAATCGCAACTGTTTTCGAGTAGAAACATTTCCCGCTCACGAGAGAAGAATTGTATGTATAAGCGATGAGTAGATCTCCCAGCAGATATATATATTTTGCGTCGCACGGGGATACACCCCAGCATGATAGGATTTGGATGGAAAAGTGTTAGACCTCTTCCTCCCCGCGCGCTTTTAGTTTTTCTTGACTCTGAGCATCTGATCCGAAGTAAAGTAAAATCTCCTATAAACCAATTGTCCAGATCCCATCTACTATTACAACTGCTGCGAGAGAGAACTGAATAAAAGTCTCCCCTTGGAGGGGGAAAGGAAGTAAGAATAAAACAAATCTCCGCATCAGGTCATCCCGACTAGCGAGCGGCTCATTCCATTTTTTTCGCAATTAACTGCTTTCAAGTAAAGACAAACCAAGTGGTATCTTCTCACTTTTCATTTTCATTCCAAGTCATCACCCATGACCGTCACCGTCAACATTCACTCCCTTTTTTGGTATTTTGTTCCATAAAGAAAAGCTATTCAATCCAACCTTGCGATGTATGTACATACTTTTGTACATCTAGTAATCGTGAAAGGCGGAGATAGAGACGGTCAAAATGGTAGAAAGACAAAACAAACAGCACACGTGAAACGAACCCAAGAGGAAAACGGGGGAAGGCGGCAGCCATGAAAAAATCGTTCTTCAACCACTTTCTGTTCCTGAAGAGGCAATAGAGAAATGATCACTAATCTACGCTACTGGAACCTAGAGAGACGAAAAGGTCCTGGCGGACACCTCCATATCATCTGATCTCCGATTTGATACTCGGATGACTCCGGTTCAGGAACGGACCTGTTGCCTGGCTGGGAAAGTAGCAGTGAATTGAAATCGAGGTCTAGCCGGAGTATGGGCCCTGAATATGGCGAGGGTCCCGGTCCAGGGGGGCCAGTCTACCTTCCTCGTATTCGGTCTCGATAGGAGGTGGGAGACGAGCAGGAGATGACATGGTCAGATCCCCGCGGTGGGAGGCGAATCCACTGGCTTCCAGAAACGCTGGGAAGTTGAACTCAGCACGAGTCTCGTTGTGGTGGTGACCACGGCGCTGGTTTAGAACCTCGCTGGGGCGACGAACGGAGCTGCCGCTGCTGCTGAGACTGGGGACCGCAGTCGGCTGCATCGGCTGACCGTTGACTATGATCGATCCTGATCCATCGGTAGAAGCGCGGCTGTTGTTTGAGCCTGCACGAAGTCCAGACAAAGAGTCAGGAGTGGAAGCCGGGTGGCCGCCGCTCCTGTCTTGCTCAGCCTTGGCCCAACCATTCAGGACCAGGTTGGTCAGGATGTTCATCTCGTGCTGAACGGCACTTTCCCATGACTTGCGCTTGGCAATATCCTTCTTCCACTCGAGCCAGAGGTGGCCGTAAGGGGATTCAAACGGGAAACCATTGGCAGGATAAGTGTTGGGCAGTTCCTCGGTACCTGGATCCTCCCGGAGGAGACCCTTGGAGATGAGGCGGGCATAGTACTAATAGTGAAGGATCAATGATCAGTTCAAAAGGCCTCAAGTGAAAGGAAAGTGACAATATACCATGAGGGTTGGCTCATCAAAGCCAGGCATCTTGACCAGCGTGTCAAAGGGGAAATATTTTCCGGAGTTGGGGAATCTAACGACATCACCGCAATGACCCGAATGGGCAGCAAGTGTGAATTTCATGCGTTCATTGAAAGCGGGACAGTTCAGACCAGCAAAGAGAAGGTCCTGCACCAGTCTGTAGTCAAGACCCATAGTGCGGGATCGTCTGACTCTAGCCACCAACACCTTCAGTTGGCGATGGCACGCATTGAACAGGGTGTTGCGGTCATCAACAGTGTAGAGCCCTGCAGTATACCATGGGAACTATAGCTGTGTGAGAATACATGTGTATGAAGCTATTCTGGGAAACGCGCTCACCTTATAAAGAGTGCTAATCATGCACTCATAAGTGCGCTGAGGGCACTTTGATGCAAAAGGTGACTGATGATAAGATGGTTCAGCGCTATGCCTGACTACTGCCAGCATTCTATTGCAGCAATGAAGTGGCACTTACACGTTGGGGGGTCTCTGCATGACGAACCATGCCCACCATTTCCTCTCCAGTGAAGAAGCCCTGGAACCCAGTTGAATAGGGGTCGGTATTCGGCATGACTTGAGGGCTCCCACCCCTCCAAACAACGCACTTCGCACGGGGAAACAGCTCCTTAAGAAGGACATCTTGGCTGCTAATCTCGACATCGACGTGACGAGCACCCAGGCGGGGCGGACGGCCAAGCTCCTGCACACGATTGATACGAGTCACTGTGTCCTGCACGTCTTCAGGTGTCTCAAGCTCGACATAGCAGTCCATAGTCTTTGCAGTAGAACGTTCCATGATGATGTGGATAGCAGATCCTGGATCTCCGCGCAAGATACGGGTCTGACGACCGAGAAACTGCATGATTTCCTGTTTGGTGATCCCGTAGGGAATCTGGGCTTCCAATCAGAAACATACTTTCCAAGACTTGACATAAGTGAATGAGAAGAGTCACTTACATTACCGATTTTCATAACACCTGCAGTAGGCGGTCCCTGAAAATGGACAAGACTGCCAATAGGCATCTCAGTTGGAAACGCGACAGTGTCAACGCTAGCTGCGCTGGGAGGCGCGATGACAGTCAAGTTCTGATAAGGGAGTTCTGGAGCTTGCGTTTGCTCAATGGCCTGAAGCACCTGAGTCTGCTGAGAAGGTGCCACAGATGAGATGAAGGACGCGGGGCTTTCCAAAATATTGTAAATATTCGGCTGAGGACTTGACGCAGGGCGAGTAGGGTGAGACAGGTGCAGGGAAGCCGGCATGAGACTCGCATGGAACTGCTGGTTCATGGGAACAGGTCCAACGGCAGAGGGAACGCAGAGAGTTCCATTGGCAGTAGGGTGAAGGTTCATACCCCATGGTCCCTGGATGTAACCATAAGGCGCCATGTGGTTTGGAGGCATGTAATGATGAGTAGGCACAGCGTACAAGTTCTGTGGGATCGAGTGCGGCAACGGATTTCCGTAAGAAGGCAATTGTGGTGCACGGGGAGGGGGAGGGGGAGGAGGAACTGGAGCTGGAGCTGCAGCAGCAGGACGTCCTGGGATGGTGAAGGGATCGTCTCTCAAGACAGACTGATCCATGCTGTATCCAGTCACTAACCGTCGAGAGGGGGAGCAGTAGAGATTGAACAGCTTTGTGAGAGAGGAAACGGTAGGGGACTCTGGTGCTGTAGGATCACTGGGAGTCTCTTTCACACGCGGATATCTCGTTGGGGTCTGCCAAAGCATTGAATCACTTCCAGTGTTGTTCGATACTGGACATGAACCAGTGAGCGTACCAACGGCATCTTCTCCGTTTTCATTAACATGCTCACCATGAACAGTGACATCCCCCTTTCTTCTTTCAGAAGCGGACTCCCCAATAGCAAAGTCTTCGGGATATGGGCGGCTCTTGTCAACTACATCTGAGAAGCGTCTCCTAGATATTTCCGCATCGAATTTCCCAATTGTGATAGGGCTATCGATTCTTTGAAATGTGTACTCTTTCCCTGCTGTCTCAATCATAGCCGCACAGCATTCAGCACGAGTATAATGATAAGGAGATATGCCCAGCTCCGTACAAACAGTACGGCTGCACCGCAGGCCGGCAATGTGACTAGGGTGTCTGGTAGGCCTAGAACCGAGATAGTAGTCTCCTGGCTCGCTTGCCGTGTCGGACGGCATCGGCCGTGGCCTAGAGATCCAGTCTGCCTTGTCGGTCAGAGACTCCATATCAATCTAAAGACAGGTTGCTCCCGGCTCTAGGATTCCCTTCCTGACAACACCGAGACAATTCTGTAGGTTCGGACCACAGTGAGCCTAATATTAAGCATACAGCAGGATCTTGGATCAGGAGACTTACAGCAGCGTGTCTTCAGCTCCAGTCGCAGACGACAGTGACTGTTCCACCAAAAGAGAGGCTAATACTCCTAGAAAGGGTGCAATGGAGATTCTTTCGTGGGAAGGAGAAAGTCTGTTGACGTGTAAAGTCTCATGAGAAGTCTGTTCCTTGAAGGTAACACGGATTTGCCTGAACGTAACGTTAGATATCTCGGCGTCACCCTACTATGACGCCTCATATATGAGTAAGCGATGTATAGTGAGAGGGTTCACGAATATGAGAGCATCTCCGAGCCAGTATCAGTTGTTAAGAATAGTTCTGTAAGCAACCCTTATCAAAAAGTGGCTTGATATAATCAAGCTTCCCCTTTGGAATAGGCGATGAGATATATGAACCAGAGAAGACAAATAAAGGATAATAACCATCAAAGACACAAATATGCAGAGAGCAGGAAAATGTATGTAAATGAGAATCTTAACAATGAGCAGTACTAGGCCATAAGGTTTCTCAAACAGCATAAAGCAGACATGAGCTATAAAGCACCGGTTGAAAGGAGATAGGAAATGACATATAGCAGTAGATTAGTATAGATGAAGTACAGATAGACCAGAGTAATATAACATGTCTTCTTCAGAGTATAGATACAAAATATGCCCAAAGGCAGAATGACTATAACGGAAAAGGGTATCTGCCTTGCCACTATGCATGTCCCATATTGACTCCTTTGGATACCGTACCCACAAGATGCTGTACGCAATAAAGCAGCTATTTGATGAGAGAACAGACGAATCTGGAACAGGAATGGCAGTATGCTCAAAAGCTCACCTACTCACCAGAAAAGACATACAGGAAGGGATACGGATTGGCCATCGTCACGAGAAGGATGGGTACTGTCGGATCGTCAAGACTCGGGGTTGTGATATTTAAGGGATGAAAAAGGCTAATACGAAGATATAACGACTTGCTGATTCCTTCTCCAATCGGTAGGTGCCGCCTAATCTGGCCTATGAATGACTCGCCTAGGCAGGGCTCCGGTTACAGGATGGGGATTGATGCTAGAAGAAGCCGCACCTGCTGGAAACTTTATGCCAGCCTAAAACTGTACACGAATTGTGACTGAAATACATTGAAAGTCATGTATTATTCATTCGCCAGGAAATACGGACAAAGGCAAACCAGCGCCTTAGTCAAACTACAAGCGGCAAGTCAGTGGACATTTTATACCTTGAGCAACAGATAATACGTACCGGAGTCAAGAAAGATTCTGCTACGAAACGGGCACGCGCGTTCAGCTGTACATAGTCAGCGTCTAATGTATGGACATCGTCATCGGGCCTTTGGGCTCGCCAATGATAATTGGGTCGCGACATACGAAAAGTTTCATCTCTGAAATTTCCTTGTCCACCTCCTCCATGAACTGAATAATAAAGTCCACCAGCTTGTGCTTCAACATGGCTTCCGTGTGGAAGTTGGTGATCAGGAAGGAGATATCGTATCCCTGCAGCAAGTCAGTAACAGTGGCAATGCTTTGACCAATTATCAAACACACCTTGACCGGCTTCCGTCTCAAGATGAAAAATGACTCTGCGCGCTGCGTCAAGAATCGGGTAAACTTATGTACGAGGATATGTTCGATCTCGTCTGCCTGTTTTATTCGGATGCTAACTCGGACACTGTTGACACTAGGCTCGATGAGGACTTTCTCATTCTCATTACGGGCGACGGTAAGAGGATTCAGCAAAAGCTCTGGAGAGGTTGCAGCTTCGATTTCGGGCACATTGTGTCTTTCCGACGTCTGCGATGCGAAGTTGGAAGCAGTGAGTGCGGCGGTCAGGGACGACCGGACACATTGAAGGTAGGGTCGCAGCGACTGAGACTAAGAATGGCTCAGTATTGATATACTAGAAGCAGTGGTTGTCATTGCAATTTCACATACCATGTCGAACAGCGCAGGAGAGGGGCCTTGTGTATTTCCAAGTCGATGTAGCTACCGTTGTTTTAAGTAGGCCAATACCACCGATGACGATTCCTTGACCCCTGGACTGGTTCTTCGAAAGTCTGAGAAGCGGATAGCAGCCTCGAAGAGCTCCAACCTTGCATGCAGGTATGAAGAACAGAGTTGCCCGATAAAAGCTTCAAAGACTGGTGCTCCAAGACACGTCGTCCTGGATGATGCTGTGTCCGCCGTGGATGTCGGGGATGTTTGTGCTGTTTGCATTGGCTGCCCCACGATCTCGCCCAGGCTGCCGTAAGCTGCGGTGGCGCTTGTTTATGCCACCATCTTGCCCAAACCTCCGAAGGATGAGCTCTTTGCCTTCTTTCAACTCCAAATTTCACCATGGCGACGATCCCAGGTATGTCTTTCGAGGTATTAGAAGCTTGTGTGGAATGCAACTGTTGCTGACAGCATGTGCGTAGTCATTGTCAAGCACCAAGGCAAACGTCATGAGGTCGAGCTCGACCCGACGTCAAATGGCGAGACTTTCAAGTACCAGCTCTACTCTTTGACTGGTGTCGAGCCGGACAGGCAGAAGATCCTGGTGAAAGGTGGTCAGCTTAAGGATGACACCCCCCTTTCTTCTCTCAACGCCAAGCCCGGACAGACCTTCATGATGATGGGTACTCCGTCCGGAGCCCAAGGCGAGGCCGCTCTCGGACGGCCGAAGGATGCGATCAAGTTCCTGGAGGATATGACGGAAGCTGAAGCAGCTAGAGCGGATGGTGCTACTCCTGCCGGTCTGCAAAACCTTGGAAACACTTGTTACTTGAATGCCACGCTTCAGACGTTGAAGGGCATGCCTGAACTTCAGGAAGAACTTATGAAGTACAGTTCCTCCTCCGGCGCCGGTACGGGCTCTGGTGGGCTCTCGGATCTCAGCACATTTGGCCTGGGAGGGCTGGGTGCATCGATGGATCTGACAGCCTCTCTACGAGATCTGTATAAGCAAATGTCTGAGACGCAAGAAGGGTTCCCGCCACTCATGTTCTTGAATGCCCTACGGAATGCTTTCCCTCAGTTTGCACAGAAGGCCGAGCACGGCCATGGATATGCCCAGCAGGATGCGGAAGAAGCGTGGTCGCAGATCATCAGTCAGTTGCGCCACAGGCTGATAATCAAAGAAGGCGAAGGCGACATCTCGTTCATAGATAAATATCTTGCTGGTCAGATGGAATCTGTTATTGAGTGTGATGAAGCGGCGGCCAAGGAGGCAGGCGAGGAACCCGTGAAAACTTCCGATTCCTTCTTGAAATTAGACTGTCACATCAACAAGGAAACCAACCACCTCCGTGATGGCATTCTGGATGGTCTCGAGGAGAAAATAGAGAAAAACTCGCCCACACTGGGCCGAGACGCAAGCTATACGAAGCGATCGCGCATCTCTCGCTTGCCTAAGTACCTGACTGTGCACTTTGTCAGATTCTTCTGGAAGCGTGAAACCAAGAAGAAGGCTAAGATCATGCGCAAGGTCACTTTCCCTGCAGAGCTCGATGCTGTGGAATTCTGCACGGAAACGCTCCAGAAGCAACTTATCCCAGTTAGGGACAAGGTCCGCGAGATTCGCAAGGATGAGCAGGACGTCGAGCGAGCTAGAAAGCGACAAAAGATTGCTCACCAGCGCGAGGAAGCCGCCAACGCCGGAGCAGGTGGCCCTGTCGAGCCATTACAGAAGAAGGCGGCTGCGGAGGAGCAGAAGGAGTCTGAGAAGAAGCCTGAGGCGAAGGATATGGACACTGGAATGACTGACGTCTTCAAGTCGGACGAGGAGTTTGAGGCTGAGAGAACAGCTTCGATTCTCAAGGCCAAGAAAGAGCTCTTTGAACTTATCGACCCGAAACTTGCCACGGACGAGGGATCGAACAAATCGGGCCTGTATGAACTTCGCGGAGTCATTACCCATCAAGGAGCCAGTGCCGATAGCGGCCACTACACCGCGTACGTGAAGAAGCAAGGACGCCTTGTCGACGACCCTAGAGCTCCAGGCGGAAAGAGACGCGAGGAAGATGGCAAGTGGTGGTGGTTCAACGATGAGAAAGTGACGGAGGTAGAGGCTGATAAGATTGAGACTCTTTCTGGCGGTGGTAAGTGCTTTTCGATTCCGACCTATGTCTGTTTACCATTGCTGATATCGTTTTAGGTGAGTCGCATTCTGCATTGATCCTCCTTTACCGCGCCATTGATCTCCCGACTGCCGAGGAGATCCAGCAGTGATCGCCCCATTATGCGCTCTTCGTCGTTTCAGCAATGCTGCAGCATGATTTGATTGTCGCTTTCTTGAGAAATCCACTGCAGATTCACCTCACCATGATATGATGCGTTTAGATGAACCAAAATCACGAGTTAGAACATACGAACTTGATTTAGATTATGATCCAACCATGTTGTATGGTAATAAAGAAATACTTCTACGAGGAGTAGCCTTTATATCTTAAAGACACTCATTCGTAATTTGTTAGACTTGGCCCTCAACTATAGCTAATATGTTCCAATGTACCGAGTAGATCAAGGACCCATTGACAATATTCCCCGCGATCTCCAAATCCACGCCACGTGACCTTGGGCATTATGCCTCGGTAGACTCTCCGAACGCTCGTCAGACAATATCTCAGTCCTCCGCAGGCGACAGCGACCAGCAGCATTGACGATACTCGCAGCAAAGATGCCCTTTGCACGGAGCTTTCAAGCTCCATTATTAAAGCAGATATATCCACAACGGCCGTTGGCATTATCACTAAGACCAACAAGACAGCTACTCTCGAAAAGATGCAATAGCTCAGCGACACCCCCAATTGCACCGCCCTCACAATCGCAATCGCAAAAATCTACTCGATCGCGTCGCCTCCGCAACTTACTCTACATCGCCATATTTGGTGGTCTGGGCCTATCGCTCGGTAGCGGAATAGAGAAGCTAATAGCCTCCCCTCCGGTACCTGATACGGAAGAAGACATTACGTGGAGAAAAAGGATAGAGAGGGAATATGAATTTCTACCGGTCGTGCAGGCATTAAGAAATGATCCGGACCTTGGAGGAGAGTGGACGGCCTATAGCAATTTTTCAGATGAGGAGAAAGAACATCGGTTGACGTCGGGGTCGTTGAAGGGGAGTAGGGGGTTGGCGTTGCAGGTTAGTTATAGGTTCATCTTTTCTTTCCGATTTTCATGTCGCTGCTTTTGTTCCATTGAAACACTGCTTGACGACGGGGAAAAAAAAGAAATGAACGGATTGAGCTAACATTGGTAAACCCAGAAACTCTTCTACAACGACAAGAAAAAGAGCATCATAAACGTCGTCTATTTCGGCGGTGGTCTAGAAGGCTGGCCCACCGTTGTGCACGGCGGCGCCCTCGCAACTGTTTTAGATGAGACGTTCGGCCGAGTCGCTGTTCGTAGCTTCCCTGCCAAAACGGGTGTTACGGCCAATCTCAACATCAACTACCGTGCTCGAGTTTCCTCGGGATCTTATTACACCATTCAGGCGACGCTAGATCCGATATTGAGCACGGATCGCAAAGCTCATATGACGGCTGAAGTTCGTGATCAGACAGGAAAGCTCTGTGTTGAGGCTACGGCGCTTTTTGTTGTGCCGAAGAATATACCGTTGAGGGCGATAGGTGATGGATTTTGAGTGCGTCAAATTTTATGGACTATGATAATATATTTTTGTATATATGTGTAAGAAGGGTGACTATCGTCTAGACTCTGTTGGGTTGTGTACATATACAGGATGATAGCCGGATATATTTGACAGAAGATAGAATATATATTTTCGGTTACTGATGACAGCTAGGTCCAAATCTACCCAGCATAGATTAAGACTACAATATTACTGTCTCCCAGAATGCCACTGGTCCAACGTATGCAACAGGACGAGACCAATAATATCAGCATTGGCTTCGTGTTGGTATTGAACCGGGCTTCGAGATCTAATCGACACGTCATCCTGCAAAACCACGATTCCGCAATCACGCATATTCCAATCATAGGTATCATCAAGCTCACTAATTACTGTACATATGCAACATAGACCTAACCAGAGATTGACAGTACGTCGATAGTACATTAAATTATCCAGTGGTTTGCTCTTCCGGTGGTAAGGGCCAATCCAACGCCGCGCTAAAAATGCAAGATAGAAGAAATGAAAGCGTAAAGCAGCTCAATTGAACGACCAAAGAACCACGTCTATAAAGGCTGCATGTCATGTCTCACTGTGTAATTGTAGCAATGATTAACTATTAGCGCATCGTTCGCGTTGGTCGGTGACTGCTCTTCTTTTCCTTAGTGGCGTTTGGTGCTGAAGATTCCTTCTTTTCATCCTTAGAAGTCAGGCCGCGGCTTAATCCAGCACCCAAGCCTCTCGCAAGAGATGCAAATGGTGAAGAACGAAAGATTTCTAGGTCATCTTGGTCATGACCAGCGTTAAGCGACACCCGAGAAGAACTGCCAGGGGCAATTTCAGTCCACCTGCGACGAGATCTGCTTCTCGAGCTGTGTCTACTATCGCCCTCATGCCCGGGAGTAAGACTGGGAGGGAGAGACACTTTGTACACCACATGTTCAGAACAGTTGCAGCCACAACCGCTGGGGCAGAACTGCACACCGGTGCTGTCTTTTTGTTCTATATTCTGTGTGCTGGCCCCCGTCAACTCGTCAGGAGGCCTGGAGAACCATAGCTGGTGACATTCGAAGCAGCTGAGATGCCCGCAGTTGAGACATGGCGTAAACATCCCGTCCACAATCTCACCACATATGATGCATGGGAGTCTCGTGGGCAATGGCTGTACTGGCTTGCAGTTCGGACATTTCAAGGCCGACTGGTTCGTAGCGGTCTTGCCATTTGCCGCATTCTTTTTTGAGGAAGTAGCAAAAACAGATAGCTGTAGAGCAAAACCACAGTTGGTGCAATGTTTTTGAATGTCCAACCCCCGATTTGCTTCAGTAAGGAGAGGTGCAGGTGACTCCTTGCGCTTAGAGGACGGGAGGGAGAT
This sequence comes from Paecilomyces variotii, assembly GCF_004022145.1. Lineage (NCBI taxonomy): Eukaryota > Fungi > Ascomycota > Eurotiomycetes > Eurotiales > Thermoascaceae > Paecilomyces > Paecilomyces variotii. The sequence goes on from NW_021167142.1 coordinate 1,267,384, forward strand.
GGACGCCCGAGGACTGCGAGAGCCATGACGGCTGAAGCGTGGAGTAGCACTGTCTGTTATCCTATTTATTTTAAGCACTTCACTGCGCTGAATTGGCAGCCCCCAAATAAACAACAAATGAGCGTACGCAGCGCGATAGGAGCCATAGAGCCAATCTTTCCTATTGTCAAGGAATGTGTTGTGACTATTTCCATCGCTGTCGAACGAGTCTTGGTTTTTGAACGTTATCTTCATTCTCATAGGCTGTTTCGCGAGCTGGGGACGTCTCTCACTCTCGGTATCAGACTGAGCTTGTGATGTCATCGTGCCAGATGTTGTCAAATAATCAGGAATCGCTGACGCAGCCCGACTGAAAAACCCGCTAGTAGTCCATGCTCCTGGCCCAGCTGAAGTGTTCAGGCTGCCATTGGGACTTGGCCTCTTTTGCTTGAGAGTGCTTGCGGGAGGTGAAGCTGATGATGGTCCGAAGGTAAAGGATCGCGATAGGGATGATGCCAGGGCCGACCCGATACCAGAGCTGCTTCGGGGAACCGAGTGCTGGTCTGGAGAAGCTGAAATCGAGAGACCTTGGATGTTACTTTTCCTGTCTGCCGTTACAGCCCCTGCACGAGACGCAACTGGAGGCGTTGTACCGGTGGAATAAGGTGGCGTGAAGTCACTTCGCAAGAATTCTGCAGATGAACGACGAGGGCTCTGGACGCCCGAGGTATTGTGGCTATCTCTCGACGCAATTGTAATCGGAGTCGTGACTTGTGATCTATGGGATGTTGGTTTGGAATAGTTGAAGTCCAAAGAGAAACTAGGGTCCTCTATATGGGCAGATGTTGTATTATCTCGGCGATGCAGTCTAGGAGAAGCATTCCTCCTAGTCCCAGATTCATGGAAAATGGAAGAAAGCATCGCAAGCATTTGCACATCTCCGATCCTTTCGAAGTGATCAAAGAGGGCAGGAACAAGCCAGCGACCACCGAGCGGGTGTTCTCCCCATCGGATATTGCTAGAGGTTGCAACATCTGGTGAGGCCTTGGGGTTATCGTAGCTCAAATCGACCCCACTATCCTTTCTTTTCATGTCACCAGTAGTTGCAAGTCTTGCGATCGTAGGAATATCAGCCTGAAGCTCTGGCTCGTTGGGGACCTGATTGTGCAGTATCAGTCTAATCAGACCCCAGACTTGAGCTAGGTCGTGGTATCCTGCATCTGCGGCCACAGCTGCGTTATGAGCACAAACATCAGCACCCTTCCCAAAGATACGATACTGGACAGCCAACTCCCTCTTTGCTGGCAACAGGTAGTTAAAATCGTGGATCGAAATGATGTTCTGCGGTGCATCCGATGACCTCTGAGGACCACCGCCATTCGTAGATTTCTGGGAGTTGTCTGTAGAACGTGCCTGACGGAATCCCAGACTTCCGGCACTACGCCAGGTTTGGGGCGCCGGAAAACGACTTGGGAGGCCTGTAAGAAGGCCCGAGGACCCGGATGAACTCGATGATGCGACGGAGGAATCGTCGGAATAGTCTGAGGTGCCATCGTCTGTGATGGTATTCGTTCCCGTGCCCGTGCCCGTGCCAGTACCGGTCGTTGTCCTTGGACCCGGTGAGCTCGTTTGAAGGCGACCGAACCCTTCAAAGACTTTGTCGGCTCGAGACAGCCTGGTCATGGCGCTGAAGCCAAGGGTATCAAACACAGCACTCTGCCTGTCCTTTTTGGGTGGGAAGAAGCAGACAAGTCGACCATCGTTGGCCCAAAGCGCACCACATGCCTTCGCAACGGGGACCATGACATTCGCGTTCACCGGTCGAAGAAGCTCGGAGCTCATACCCAGATCCTGGTTCTGGAATTGGCCTACCTCTTCATCTTCGTCACTTGATTCTTCGCCTTCCACTGTGCCCGTGACTGGCGACTTGACTGTCTCTGCAGTCTCACCGAGAACCCAGGCGACGCTTTCTTCGAGATTGCACTCTCCTAGTAGATATCGCAGTACGCCTTCTAGACAACCACGTTTCTTCGCAAGATAAATTTCTGCGATCGTGCGTAGCTCTGAGGCAATTTTGTTCGCCAGCTGATCAGTTACCGATGTCGTCCTTTGAATATTGAAGGTCGGGATAGCACTTCGGGGATATTCGCTGGGAAACTTGATGTCCACCTTCAAGAATAGAGAAGCTCCTTCGGGCCCCCATGGCCCATGGAGTGAAACCGTTGTCTTGCGCTGTCTGATATCGACAGACTCAAAGACAACTTTAGTGAATCTCTCTCCTACATGTGTTATTTCGTCACCGAGAGTCTCGATGTCCCAGCCGGATATTTTTACACCCCGCATCCAAGCGATGGGATTCGTATCGGCCCTGATATTGGAGCGTGTTTGCATGCCGACTCTTGAATCCAGCTGGCCACCCTGTGTCCACGGACGAGCAGAACGCAGCGAGACATTATTCATGGCTATGCCTCCGCCGGTCCGTGGGCGATGTTGACCTGTAGTCCGAGGTCCTGACGACAGGGCAGGCTCAGACTCAAATAATTCGGTAAAATCCTGGTCCAGAGGCTCATCACGGTAGGTCTTGTATACGGCACCTTTGCGCGTGATGTTCAAGGTCGGGACAAACGATTTTCCTTTCTCATATCCAACAGCCCTTAATACCTCCGGATCGACCCTGTGCAAGCGGAGTTCCCTGTCAGTGCCCCAGGAGACAAGTTGGAAATCTCTGTGGTCGATGCCATCCATGACAGATCCACGAGCTCTCCATAGAAATTCCTTGACTTGGCCCTTATGGCCGGGGAAGCTATGGACCAAAGAAAGGGTCTGGTTCGGGTCAAATATTTGGTTTCCTTCAGGCGTTCGACGACTATATAGATGGAGATCACTGTTTCCACGCTGCGGCATAGCTAACACCCCCCAGCCGAAAGGTGTGTTCCTAGCCCGCCAAACCGGAAACGGTGTCTTGATTACCTTTTCGGGGACTTCACCTTCAGCAGTGTAATCCCAGAATTTGATCGTTTTGTCTAGGGAGCAGGTAGTAACCGCCCCAGGACGAACTCGGTTCCAGTCAACGCCGTAAATCGTTGTGCTGTGCGCCTCAATAGACTTGATCGGCGTTGCACCCATTCTCTTGTCCCAGATTCTGAGGAATTTATCGTGAGAGCTTGCAATTACATGGGGGTCCTGTCTATTCCACTTGACTTGAGTTGCACCAGCAAACCAATCAGAGAATGATACGACAGGTCTTGCAGGAGTCCGGAGATCCCAACAATGCACGAAACTATCAACACCACAAGTAGCAAGCGTGTCCGGATGATGAGCCGAGAAGTTGATATCCGTGATTGCGCGGGAATGAGCGTGTAGTACATGTTCAATGGAGTTCTCATGCGACTTCATGGCCAAGTTCCATACCAGTGCCTTCTGGTTCGACGTACTCACAACCCAGTAATCGCGCACCGCGAACGGTGACCATTGTACGTCTGCAACCTCCCAGGGTGTATGATGAGGGAGATATCGAGGGGGCGAGTAAGGAGAATCAAGGTCGATGATATGGAGGCCTTCCTTCGAGGCAAGAACGACATCGCGCCCACACGGAGATATTGACGCGGAGCCGACTGGCTGCTCCACATGGAACGAACTGTCTTCGCCAAAGGTTGGACTCTCAAAGGCTGAAGCCACCGTCTTCGACGTCTTTGAATCTGCCGGGCTAGACATTTTGACAGTCTGCCTCCTCTAGATACAATGCCGTTCCGTAAGGCCGCAGTTGTGAGTACGGGGACCCTCAAGATGCCGATCGATCGCCACGGCAGAGCGAATACGAAGGTAGAGAGCCGTGGAAAGAAGCCATGTGCGGCTGTCTCATATCGATTATCCGTTGCAGTATTCGATAGTGAGGCTAGGCTGATCCTGGTATCCAGTCGCTTTGGTGATGGGTTTTCATCGTGCGGCCCAGAAAATAAAACGGAAGATGCGTGGTACCTAGAAGAACATGGGGAGATCAGATATTCGCAAGTGCATTGGGCAAAGCTATGGTGCAATTGAGTAAAAGGAAATGGTTGATCTAGTCAACATAACCTTTTTGAAGATGAAGTCCGAGCTTCAGCGATTGTATGGGGATAATCGGTCAACATTGTGGAGAAGGCATGGATCACCGCACGTGATATCTTCTGCACATAAAGCTCGTATCGGCCACCGGATAGATAGTGGGCTGTACTACGGGAGGCGGAACAGACCAGAGCTGGATGCCCCTCCTCTGTTACGTTCCTCACCTTGAAGAAGTCTGGCGGAGCTGCTGTTGGTAATATCTTATCAGCTTCACGTCTGCCATCTATTCACCATAATCCATAACTCACTCTTTTAGAAAGAGCTTAAATTGCACCACAACTGGTGACGTCCAGCACATTCGGAGGTGCACTGCTTCTCTTGCAGAGTGGGGACAAAATCCGCAGCTTCGGAAGGGAAGAACTTGTTGCTTTATTGTAAAGCAACATTCGCTGTCTTAACAGCTTATTCGTTCTAAGCTGTTTGAACCGTCCTTTATACCGACAAAATGGCCTTGCCAAAGAGAATAGTGAAGGAGACGGAACGCCTAATGGCGGAACCGTGAGTTATATCCAGTATCAGCAATCATTCTAGGAGCTTTTGCTCACTGACGGAATACTCACAGGGTCCCTGGAATCAATGCTGTGCCTCATGAAGATAATCTGCGATATTTCGACGTCACGATCCATGGACCCGCGCAGTCTCCTTACGAAGGTAGGTGTTCCAATGTAGAAATTCATTGGGGGATTCCAGCTGACCCCGATGCAGGAGGTATCTTTAGGCTTGAGCTGTTTTTGCCAGACGACTACCCTATGACTCCTCCCAAGATCCGCTTCCTTACGAAGATCTATCATCCCAACATTGACCGACTCGGTAGAATCTGCTTGGATGTGCTGAAGAGTAAGACTTCCGGTAATTGTTCTTGTTCCAGTGGTATGAGACTAACATCTATCAAGACAACTGGTCACCGGCTTTGCAGATCCGCACTATCCTCCTTTCTATCCAGGCTCTGCTTGGAGCTCCTAACCCAGATGATCCTCTCGCAAATGACGTTGCCCAGCGTTGGAAGGAAGACGAGCCTGCAGCCATTCAGACTGCTAGGGAGTGGACGAGGACGCACGCTATGACCTAGAGCCCAGACTATTGTTCTTCTTAAACCAGTCGCGACTACTAGAAACATATCGACGACCTCTGATGTGATCACGAAAACAACCAAGACCTATCCGGTTCCAATTAAGTGAAAGACATTTCCTCAGCGCCTTCTGAACCATTCTACTTTCTATCTACATACTTTGCTACGCTTTTAGAGTTATCGAGTACGCCATATGGATGGTCATCTTTTTTTGCTGTGGGACGGGGCGGTGTTAAAAAAAGAGTTGAAATTTTCTTTTACTTTTGCTATTTTGCCCATGTTCCCCGACCTTGCCGGCTTGAGGCGTTAAGCAGGAAATGTCCTGTTTTGCTTCTCTTTGTCTCGTAAATCGGGCATATCCTCCCAGAAATTTCTAGCCTAAACCTCGATTCCGAACTTGCACAGTACCAAGAGCTGTTGGGGAGCCTTGCGGTTTAGTTATGTTATGTAGCTAGTTTCATGGTTCTCACGTAGAATCTACCGGTCCATGTTTACAATATCTTGTCCAGATTCCCATATAAGGGAATGTTGTTGGGGATGGCCATAACTGCACCTTCTCTTTTCTGAGAGTTAGAGATACCTAGAGTTGTAAGATGACGTCGTATGACTCCGCGTAGAACCGTAGAGCTCGAATATATTGATATAGCAGAAGTTACCAGTGCTGGAGAATGAGCTGTATCTAAGATATTACATCTCTAGATCATACACACTTGCCGGTTTACCTCCTTAGACTATTTCTTCTGGGGGTTTCATCCCACGATACATGATAAGCTTGCCTTACTTTCTGTGTGAAGGGTTCCTCTATTTCCCGTAGACTCCTAACCTCCATGGTTCTAGATAGATGTTATTGTTCCGTTACCCCAGGACAGTAGTACTTTTGATGGCAGATAATACCTACCTATAAATGAAATAAATTGCCTGTGTATAGAACATTTTCAAACCAGAAAAACTACGAATAGTGACCACTAATTCAATGAGGATTCTGGATTCTGGAATAGCGCGCCGACCCAAGTCATCTAGAGCAATCTTGGTGACTGCATACCAGACTATGGTATAGAGACCATGGCTAAGATAGTAGATAAGCAGTCTTATGGTACCAAGAAGCTACAAGACGCCATGAGGAAGTGTACGAAGTGGACGCCTATGGAAAACTGATATGATATGCTGTTGCTCGCTTGATTTCGTCGGTGTCCCAGATATGCCATGCTCAAGCTTTCTCTATTTCCTTCCCCTAAGTCCTGACTCTGGAAATTCTGCATGCTAGGATGATTGATCTGATTCAATACATGTAGAACTCATCCTACATTGACGATCATCTGTGCTAAATGCTATTCCAGTGGCATTAAACTGCCAATGCTGACAAAGAGACAATCCTACGCACGTCAGTGTCATCTGTAGTGCATAAATATCGTTCATTTCCTGGATTTCTGGCGTGTGGTGTTCGATATAGAGCTAGATTTGACCTCTCTATGAACAACAGTAGGTATATATAGGACTCCTTTGTTCCAGTTAGTGCATTTCGGTCCCCTGTAATGTGAAACTGTTATATGGATCTGTATTTTCTGGATTCACCCCGGTCGTTTACGCACCTGAGATCACGATCTGCCGCTTTGTATACAATCTGTTGACCCCGATGATATCGACGACATAATCGATTGACGACATAATCGATGCTAACCCTTATTGTCCACGTAGATCCACACGTAGGACATCTAGGCATGAGTGTTCCTCTACCCCTCCGCCTCTGTTCTTCTCTCCCATTTCTCCTCAGGGGTCTCTTTCTCTGCATACAGCTAGGCTTGGCCGCAGTCTGCATCGGACTCGCTCACCTCTGACGATTGTTATCTGCATTCAGACTGGATATAGAGTCATATTTCATGCGGACTTATCTCCAAATTCTGGCAGACATCCTTGAACTCAGTTGGCCTCCAGAATAGACAGGTCTTTCTGGACGTGTGTCGTGAACGAACGTGTAACGCTCTTTCAGTCTCTAGTTTTTCTCTCTCTCGATCTCAAATCCCTTGACTCCTTTCGGTCAGTGAGCCTTGAGTACGTGTCACGGTACTGAGGAACAAGAGGAACAAAGATCTATCTTCGCTTCGGACAATCACTTCGAGGAGACCTCCGACTGCATATGAGCGTCATGGATCAAGGTACCGAGGAGCCCGCCGAGTATAGCAAAGGCTATATTTCCCCCTTTGCCCATGGCCAAATGATGTGGACTGACTTCACTCCATTTAGCCCATGGAAATACCGATATCAGCGAGGGAGAACGAATCACTGCTCTGCCGCCGACTCCTGCAGTTTTCGACTACCCTAATGCTAGCGTGGTAGGCCAATAGTTCCCATATGATGACTGACACACGATTGGACTAACGCTATAAATAATCAGGGGGGACTCCGCGAGATCAGATCCGCTCGCCGTTCGAGGGATCGTCGTCGCCGTATTCGTGCCGCACGTCTCCAACTTGAGTCCCTAGAAGGCAGACAACGCGTTTACGAACGTTTCTTCTCTTCTCTCGGGGAAGCTAGAGACCCAAGCTATGATGATTGTGGATGCGGGATAACCGGCAAATTTGCCTACCAGCTGGGCAAATGGAAGCAGAATTGCAGTGAATTGCTGATCCGTATCCTCGCAGCAATCAAGCACAGAAGCTCCCCCGAAGAGCATATGAATTTCGAAAATGCGCCTCGTTCAGTGTTAGTCAGACTCTCAACCAAAGATCAGGGAAATTTAATAACCAATTCTAGTCACCCAAGCTCAACCCCCTCATTCAGTGTTGTACGCAACGGTAAGTTTAGGCACCATTATGACCATGATATTGAAATGAGAGTGAAGCTGAGCGCCGTGGAACCAGAACCTCCCAATGACGTCCTTGAGGAGAGAGGACGCCCGCGTCATCGTCACCTTGGATCGCGGCGGAGAGATAACAACAGTCTAAGTGTCAGGAGACGTCGCAGTGTTGGTTAGAAGGTCAACGCACCGGCTTCTTCGGCATGTTACTCGAGCCAGCGGAACAAACCTACGCATAAAAACGTCTCTTCAAACTCCTAGGAGCGATTCGTGTGCCAGTTCTTCCCGTGCAGCTAGCACGCGAGTTTTCCACGGGCTTTACAGTCCACTCTCCAGCAAGACATAGGTCCTTTATCTGCACTGGATCTAAATCCAGACAAACTTTTGGACTTTCCGTCAACTCGAACGCTTTTCTTCAAGGTTAGGAATATTCACTTGGTATTCACAGGGGTGGTAACGCCAACGTCACTTATTCGTTGTGACAAACATATGTATCGGCGTTGTCTTTGCACCTTCTGCTCCTCTTTCTGAGGGCTCATTCTTCTTATGAATTCTTCTTTTGAATTTACTTTGTGAATGGCAGTAAGCCTTCTTGTGTCTGGTCCAAGGGTGGCTATCCCAGAACTCCAAAGAGACTTGCTTCTCGGGATACAACCTAGATCAGCTAGATATTAGTACTACTCGTTCATTTTCCTATGAACTGCACCTTTGTTTAATCAGCTTGGAATTCACACCTCGACACTGAAAGTCATATCTCCTGAGTTCAAGAATCAGAATAGTTGTCCCCGTAAAGGCAGCTTTCCAAGTATTCATATCTGAAACACTTCTTCTTGACACTGTCCTTCAACAGTAACGCATCAGACAACTGTCGACAGACCCCGGAATGCGAATCGTATCGCTCCTGGTGGCAGTCTTGGAAATTTGGACATAAATTCCACTCCATTAAAGGGGACATGGAGACTCTAAACAGATCAATTGCCATTGATCCTGGTCCAAACAAGGAATTCCCACGCAATATGGTGAGAAAAGGGTCACGATTTCATCGACAGAGCTTAGGAAATACTCAACCTGCGAAGACAAGCACACCAATTCTACAATCGAAAACAGAAATAGCGGAACCGATGAAGAAAGGCAGCGAAGCATCCGCGAGAAGGCACAATCATGTCCAGAAGAGCTCCCCTGTTCATCACAGCCTCTCAAATAGATTCATGAAGCACGTGAAATCACCGGAAAGCCTTCTTCCGAAGTTTCAGTCGTTGAGACTTCGTTCACGTACGACCGATGGGCGCTTCGAAGTTCTCGGCCAGACTACCCGTACAACAGCCCCAAATATAGTTGGAGAAGTGCCATACTCAAGGGTTCCTAACCGCCAAAGGTTTACTTTCCCCTTTACTAACAGGGCTGTGTCTGAAGGCGGCAACACACGTCAGCAACAATTTCCAGGATCATGTCAAAGGCCTTCTAATACAGTCATCGTACGTCTTCCTTCTGGGGACCTCGTCCCAGAATGTCTCAGACGATATTATCAACAGGGCTCATTGAAGTCTGATGCTACAGATGACATACGACCATTAGGCTTCACTCAATCAGCATCATGGAGGGTTCCTGGATCCCGTAAGCTGATCTTGGAGACGAGGAAGACCGAAGCCGAGGGGCAAGGTGATCTGTCACACAGAGGGATACCCTCGAACCCAGGAGATGAAAATACGTCGGGCATACCTCTAAATGCCACAGGGGGACAATTACTTGCGGAAATGGCCCGCAAAAGGTTGGAAAGGGGGAAGAAGGTCACAAAGGACAAAATGTCAATAAAGAGGCGCAGCTTCGGGGGAAAGACAAAGCATGGTGAGTTCCTACAATGAGAATACTATCACGTATTATCTGACCGGCCAAGGCCAACTTCTCTTAGGGGAGGGTGACGACACTTTGCAGGGCTGCGCACTCCAAGGAAAAGTAAGTCTTGCATCTACTTTTCCTGCCCTGTACTTTAGTAATAGGATCATAGCTGGAGTACGTCCGACAGGTCACCGGGACCCAGGTGATTCTACACTCGCTGGACGGCGACGAGCCCACGCGCGGAGTTCACGATGACCGGCATTGGTATGCCAAAAACCTGAGGTGTATCGTATGTACCTCGCCGTGTGCGGTATGCCAGAGGCCGTGCTGTATATATGAAGCAGCACGTCGCACGTATAACACCAAGGCCAGCTGGATCAGGAAACGGGAGGATGCACGAAAGCTCCTCGCTGTTATCGACTGCTTTGGTCCCTTGGCCAAAGATGTAAGCACATTTTCGAAGTGCTCCATTCCTGGGGGCTGCGGCAAGTTCGTATGCCCCGAGTGTTGCGGCGCTTGCCCGATAGTAGGATGCCGGGACATCCAGTGTAAGGTAGGTTGGAAATGGTCTTTAAAACATAAGAGGTAGATCTGACAGTGCTTATAGGTGTGCAAGCCCGATCCGTGGGCACCTTGCGACTGGCACGAGTAGGTGTCAGAACCCAAACAGCCAGTCGCAGTCAGTGCTATCTTTGGATGGGTGAGCACATACTTAGAGGAATGGGAAGAAGGGTGAAGAGATTGAGGATACGACGAGAACATAGATGTGTGGAGAGTTTTAAGAATAATACATCAAATGCATCAATAGATGATCTCCAAAATCCTGTTTGTAGAATCAACGACAGCACCGTCTACTACTGTCTTCGAGTTGTCAGTATAGCAGATGGAAGTTGATGTCAGTCGACGGCCAAGGGCAGACGGGGTCACGTGCCGCACTTTAGCGAGGCCCGCACCGCACCACAATTGTGTCAGTCTCACGATCGGCTCGCCGCAAAGACGATTCGACTCAACCACCCAACGCCAACCGACAACAACTCGTCTCGAGCGGCTGCGCATCTCCAACATTCAAGATGCGTACCTACGACGATAGCTTCAGCGGTGAGAAGATCTACCCTGGAAAGGTGCGTTTTCCCTCGAAACATTCGCCAGTGCACGCCTTCCGACCGGACATCGAATCCGCAACGAGGACGCGAGATGGACTGCTCCTGCAGCAGCTAGTGATATGGAGGGACAATTCGTTAACAGTTCTGTCTTGATTACAGGGTAAGCTGTACGTCCGTGGCGACAGCAAGATCTTCCGCTTCCAGAATGGAAAGTCCGAGTCCCTCTTCCTCCAGCGCAAGAACCCTCGCCGCATTGCCTGGACCACCCTATACCGTCGCCAGCACAAGAAGGGTATCTCTGAAGTCAGTACAATCCGATCCTTTTATGATTTATTTGTCGATATTATGCGAGGAATGGGAAACGTGCAGAGGATATGGAATTGTTGTGGGATTCGGGAAGGACCGCTTACGATTGGAGAAATTGGAGGATGATGCAAAGCATTGTATCGGACAAAAGCTGACGGGATATCTTTCAATTTACAGGAAGTCGCTAAGAAGCGTACCCGCCGTGTCGTCAAGAGCCAGCGTGCTATCGTCGGTGCTTCTCTCGATGTGATCAAGGAGCGACGAAGCCAGCGCCCCGAGGCCCGTGCCGCCGCTCGCCAGGCTGCCATCAAGGACGCCAAGGAGAAGAAGGCTGCTGCTGAGAGCAAGAAGAAGGCCGAGAAGGCCAAGAACGCCGCCAGCGCCGCCCAGGGCAAGATCCGTATCCAGAGCAAGCAGGGTGCGAAGGGTGCCGCTCCCAAGGTTGCCGCCAAGTCTCGTTAAACGAACTTGTTGTCTGTTCTTGGGTGGGGTATGATGGAGAATTGAGTAGCATATGCTGGGATTTTCTGGAGCTGGACTGATTTCCTCACGATAAAAAATGGGATGAACACATGGGCGACGGGTTCTTGCGGATTGAACATCGCGCTCGGCTCTTAGAAACAGGCCTATCATCGCGCGCCATACTATTTTCGCTGGAATGGAATGGATGTGAAATGATGGCTTTTCATGGCTCTGGCCAGTAGATTCCACGAGGAGTTTACGGACTGTCTCCAATTGACTAATGTCATCAATATATCCGTTCTATCGACAGTGCATTTTCTTTCCTTCCTGTGGATGTAGCGAGTATATGGTAAGGGATCGTATCTAGTAAAGAGACCTCGTAACCTGTTCGATTTGATATTATTCTATGTCCTTCTGATACCATTACTTCAACGTCACTACTAGTGACATCTATGGATCAAAGTAGCCGCATACTTGCCTGTTTTGCACCGAATCTTGTAAGCGGATCTCTGTATCTATCTATGAGTACGGGCTATATTTATTTCTCTAGAGATCATTTGATATTCAGTGCATACGTGTGTTCATAAGGCAAGAATAAGTAAGTACACTTACCACCTAATGCCCTCCGCATACGTCGGTTTTTCCAGTTAAGCCTAGGTGACTCTTCTAGGCTTCTCCGCAACTTGCAAGGCGCCGCTTACTAAACCCTAACCATGAGCTTCAGGGCTTAACCCTATCATTCCCGGTAAGGCATCCACGTACAGGTGCGTTATACCTCCCATTAGAGGGCTCTCAACGTGGTGTTATGAAATAACTTTTGAGTATTCTAGAGTATACTATCATTTAGAATATATATTTCTCATTAATTCACGATATTTTATTACTTGAGTGGACAAAAACTCGTGTTCAAATTTCTTTGAACCCTCAGGCACCAACGATAAATCTGACATAATCCACTCGGGAATTCGCCTCCGAACACAAGACTGCACCCCCATAGTGCAGATATCTCTCTCCCTCGACAACCCACCGTTCCGACAACCCATTTTCCATCACAACCCAACCGTCATAATCCATCATGGGTAAGGTTCAGTAAGTACAACCTACTCCAAACCCTCGATCCAGGCACACTTCCTGAGATGAAGAACTGTGCCCGATTTCTTTTCGCGATGGGATTTGTGTGCTGACGATGACTCTAGCGGCTCTCTCGCCCGTGCGGGCAAGGTCAAGTCTGCTACTCCTAAGGTGCGTTAACGACTCTTTTTCGACGATGAAAATCCGGTTGCAAAAGTTTTCAGCGATGGAATGATGGAATCCGAAGAGGACACGGGCAAGGACACGAAGTACTGATCGGGCTGGGAAATATAGGTCGAGAAGCAGGAGAAGAAGAAGGTCCCCAAGGGCCGCGCCAAGAAGCGTCTCTTGTACACTCGCCGCTTCGTCAACGTTACTCTGACTGGTGGAAAGAGAAAGGTACGTTCGGATAGTCCTCATGTCTCTCATCGATGAGACGGAGAGGCCATGCTGTATCATCGATGCACATGGGTCGTGATGCATCTTCCCTCCCGTCTCATCGGTGATGGGAGAACCTACGACAAAGAGGGGTCCGTTGCTGACAAAAATTCCTACAGATGAACCCCAACCCTACCTCGTAAACGACTCCATCCTCAGGGTTTCGAGAGAGGATGACACATCAATGACGGTCACGATGATGGGTTAAATGGGCAAATCTCTTTTTTCTCTACTGGCGGGACCGTGAAACACACGAACAACCGAGCGTGGTGAGGAATGGTACCGTCAGGGAAAGGGGAAAAGCAAGGCAAATCATCAGCGTCTAGGAATGGGCGGTTCGGAAAACAGGAGATGATGGGGGGCGTTTTTTCTTGATGGAAACAAATCAAAGGCATTTTATGTCACTATTCTCCTTGTCTTTTCTCTGGATCAGTGTTTTTCCTTCCTAGCCAGTCCCGGAGTCCCTTTGAGAGAGAAATCTAGAAAGAGATTCCAAGAGCTATTGGTCGACCTCTGTATGATGGTCCTTTCCCTCCATATTCTTCGACGTAGGCTTAGGTGCGCTCTGCATTGCATGCCAAATCAAGCTCATAGCAACTTGCGTGCTGACATCTACGTAAATCTACTGTTATATCTGCGGCTCTTAGAAGATAAGTACGGGTAGCATTCTACTGCTGCGTGGCAAGCCGTTGACAAGACTGTCTTGGAGTTTCCTGCAATGAACTTCTATATTTCTATTTCAAAGTGCATAATCTAGGTTCTATAATCATTGAGTGAACCGGGAAAATGAAAATGAGACCTGCCACGCTGGTGAAGAAACCAGCGTGTGGCGACCTGCGAAGACCTTGTCCTGAGAGCCCATCGAGGGCCATCACTCCAGACAGCCCATCAGAAAAGCAATAACAAGCGATGAGATCGACGCCTATATTTTCCAACATGATAAAAGGGAAAAAAAGGTGTGGCGACCGTCCATAAGTTCTGGCCACCGGGGTTCCCCGCGAGGGAAAAAAAAGTTAAGCTTGTACAGAGAACGTCGCCGGATATGGAAAGCAGCGGCGCAACTGCGCTAGAAACCCACTTTCCCCCAAGACATGGAGCGATTCTGCAGAGATAGCATGTGCGATGAAGACGAAAAGATGGAATCAAGAGCAGAATCTGAAACTCTTGTCCGTATGTTTTTGTATGATTTGTCCCGCAGGTGGTGCAAGGACAGGAAATGCAGCAGTAAGAACCGTGCGCCCAACGCCACGACGACAGGTGGAATGGAAATGTATTAGACTCTCAGCTTTTCGTGATAGTCTAGTAGTAGTGTGCCATCTCCAGACCGGCACGCTTGAAGCCGCACTTGACATAGAATCCTTCGTTTGCCTCGGAGCAGTCAAGGATAGTCTGTACAAAGATTTTGTTAGTTAAAATGGTCTAATCTTCAGGGAGTAAACAATGCCTGACGCACCTTGTAGCAGCCAACCTTCTCTGCAACGTAGTCCAAAGCCTGGATGATCCGCAGGCCCAGCTTCTTACCCTGTTGGCCCTTCTCAACGGCAATATCTTCGATGTGGCCGACCATGCCCAGCGAGTGGATGAACTTCCGCTCCACAATCAAGCTTCCCGTACCGACAACACGGCCAGTTCCATCACAGATAACCAGAAGATAGTACTCGTCACTGCGGACGGACATCCAGTCGTATCTTTGGTTCCATTGCTCTACGGAAACGTCTCCAACGGTGGTAAGAACCCGGAGAACGTCCAGGTAGCCATTGTGGTAGTCGGAACGGCGCAGCGGTCGGACGGTATAGCCCTCCGGCAGAGCTGCAGCGACGTCGGGAGATATGAGGGTGGGAGAGAAAAGGGGCTTTTCGTCGACAGCCATGGTGGAGGGTGCAGGAGACGGTTCCGGGGTGAAATCGGCGGTGGTCAAAGGTGATGCCGCAATGGTAACAGCAGCGGCGCTGGACATTTTGAGGAAGAGCAATCGAACGTTTCTCGCAGCGGTACCGATTAGGAAGTCTTCAGGGAAGCAGTAGATCGATAATGAAGACCCAAGATCCAAGAGGCCTTGTCGATCCTTTGAATTGCGGTGTCTCAACCAGGCAAATTCAAAGGAAGCCGCGGGGTGCGAATGCGGTGAGAGTAGGGGATAAAGTCCGGAGAGCGAACGACGTTGAAGCGGGACAACGAGCGACTTTAAGAGAACAATGGGATTGAAAGCAGTTGATCTACTCTAGATGATAAGCTCTGGAGGCGAAACTATAGGAAGAAAAAGAGGGCTTCAAGGTCAACTGGCCGCAAATATACAGCATCTCCGCCGGGCGCATGCCACGCCCGTGGATCCGCATTGGATCGGCTTGTTCCAGCCTGCGCCCTGTTCTCCCAGCCACAACGAACTTCGTCAGGAGAAGACGACAGACGGTACTGGACATTATTGGATCTTTGATTAGCATCCATGTCTCAGCTAGTTATCGATTGCTTAGCTATGTACTATTATTATGCGTTTGCACGTCGTTCTGCACACCATCCAGTTTGCTGTACCTGAAACTAATAATCCGACTCTTTGGGCCAGGACCAGGATCGCTTGCTTCCAAAAATAGTTGCTTGCTAAAGACAGAATACTCTAGCCAGGGCTACATTATTATCGCCAATCCTCTATGCAGTTCTTGACTCTTCTATCACCGTTCCCTGTTGTTAGTTTCTCACTAATCTTATCAATTATCAAATGTGCAGTTCTCTTCAACGTGAATGTGTGTTTTCGCGTTCCCAACAGCATTATGGAGATCTATGCGGGACTGGCTACTCTACTCCCCCACCAAGGCTACTGATTTCTCAATAGTTCATCTGTACGGAGTATCGAGTAGTACTTTATAGTTGAAGACGATCGTGGCACCGGTCTACACGCCAAGTCTCTATATTGCATACAACAGCATGCTGTCACGGCGGTTTTACCAACCTTATCCGAATCCAAAACAGTGAAAAAACAGATGGCTCAAGAACTTGTCAATATACAGGGGGCTGCTATCCTAAAACTACTATAACAGTGGTATGGAATCAAGTCTATTTCTTCTCCTTGGGGCTGATCATCAGCTCCGGGCGGACGTACTTGTCGAAGTCCTCCTCGCTCAGAGCCTTGAGCTCCATAGCACTCTGCTTCAGGGTCAGACCCTTCTTGTGGGCGTTCTTGGCGACCTTGGAGGCCATGTCATAGCCAATAACGGGGTTCAGGCAGGTAACCAGCATCAGACTACATATCTCGTCAGTATACACGTCTAGAAAGACGGTTCAGTTGTTTTAAGTACATACCTCTCGTGCAGAAGAGAGTCGATTCTCTTGCGGTCGGCCTGGAGACCTTCAACCAGGTGGTCCTGGAAACTGATCATGGCGTCGGCCAGGATGCGGGAGCTGTGCAGAAGGTTGCGGATCATCATGGGCTTGAAAACGTTCAGCTCGAACTGGCCGCTCATGCCGCCAACAGTAGCAGCGACGTGGTTACCCATGACCTGGGCGCAGACCATAGTCAGAGCCTCACACTGGGTGGGGTTGACTTTTCCAGGCATGATCGAGGAACCGGGCTCGTTCTCGGGCAGGATCAGCTCACCCAGACCGCAACGGGGACCGGAACCAAGGTAACGGATATCCTGAGCAATCTTGAAAAGAGAGCAAGCCAGAGTGTTCAGGGAGCCGGAGGCCTCAACGATGGAGTCGTGGGCGGCCAGGACCTCGAACTTGTTAGGGGCGGTCACGAACTCGGTGCCAGCAAGCTTGGAGATCTCCGCAGCGACAGCCTCGTCGAAGCCCTTGAAAGTGTTCAGACCGGTACCGACGGCAGTACCACCCTGAGCAAGCTGACGGAGGTGAGGAAGAGTGGCCTCCACACGCTCGATGTTGCGGTCCAGCTGGGCAACGTAGCCAGAGAACTCCTGGCCCAGAGTAAGAGGAGTGGCGTCCTGCAAGTGAGTACGGCCGATCTTGATGATCTCGGAGAACTCGTCGACCTTCTTCTGCAGGGCGTCGCGCAGGCTGCGCAGGGCAGGCAGAAGACTACCCTCGAGCTCGAGGACAGCAGCAATGTGCATGACGGTGGGGAAGGAGTCGTTGGAGGAGGCGGACATGTTGACGTGGTCGTTGGGGTGGACGGGCTTCTTGCTTCCCATCTTTCCACCCAGGATCTCAATGGCACGGTTGGAGATGACCTCGTTGGCGTTCATGTTGGACTGAGTGCCGGAACCGGTCTGCCACACAACCAGAGGGAAGTGGTCAATGAGCTTGAGGTCGGCGACCTCAGCAGCAGCCTGCTGGATAGCCTTGCCGATCTTGGGGTCTTGGAACGACATGATTAGGACGCATCCTCGTAGATTTAGAGCGCTCTACAACTTACCAAGGCCAAACTTCATGTTGACGGTGGCCGCAGCTCCCTTGAGGATACCGAAAGCCTTCACAATCGGAGGAGGCATGCGGTCCTGGGGCTGGTTGATCTTGAAGTTACCCAGAGAACTACGCTCGAGTCAATATACAGTCTGCCTATTGAGTATCTGCTTGTCGACATACCGCTGGGTCTGGGCACCCCAGTACTTGTCCGCAGGGACCTATTGCATGTTTTTGTTAGCTTTATCCTCATTCCGCGATCTTTTTGCGCTGGACTATCAAGAAGCAGACTCACCTGGATCTCACCGAACGCATCGGTCTCAGTTCGAGTTTCCTGCGCCTATACAACCCGTCAGCCTCTTTTCCCAATCGCTGATGTCATCCCAACTCCCGCAGGTCCTCCTGCTAGAGACACCGTAAGAGCAACACCTCCATTTCGCAAAACCACATACCATTCTAGCGGTCGTGCTGAAAGCTCTGGAGCTCAGGTTGATGGACTGAAGGCGAGTAAACTGCTGCAGAGACCGGCCATTGGAGCTCAGCGCCCGTCGGCTACTGATCGCGAATGAGGGGGAGTACGAGCGGGCAGATGCCGCGAGCAAGCCCCGGGCAACTGCGGGGGAGCTCAAGGTAGAGCTTCGAGTGACCGCATGTGAGGCCATCGAGCGCACCGCGGCCCGAGAGGAGGCTGGATTCATCATGGTAGATTGGGGTTGTTGTGTGTCTTCCTAGTCAGACGAGGATAATGACCAACTTGGAGACTCCAATGCCTCACAAGCAACTTTCTGGAGAGGAGAGGAAGGAGAAATGCCTATCCAGGTAAAAAAGGACTTTGGATATGGATAATAATATGAGTTGGTTTCCGCCCGTCCGCTTCTGCGCGTTTCCTTCAACGGCCAGCCGAGATTTCCCGTCTCCGTGTATCGGAATAACCGTCCGTACGGCTGTTCGGCAAGCCTTTGCCGTAACTGCGGAGGGTGCGGCTGTACCGTACGGTACCAACGGACCGCGACCGCTGGTAATCGATTATCCAGCTGTTTACTTAGTAGTTACTCTCCGTTTTGCTAACTAACTAGTCATTATTATTATTATACGAACAGTTTCGTCGTTGGAGTCCGTCTACGTCAATTGCTGATTGGTTGCTTGGTCGGAGTGAATCACTGCTTTCGTACATATTTACAGCTTCATGTCTGGAGTATGTACTACTGTACTTGAAAGATAACTCTCTGCTAAGATAAACTCCCAAATCACTCGCGCAGCTTCTCCTTCAACACGGCAATTGTCCTTTCATTATACAGCTTGCCCGAGGCTAACACACCATCCAAATACGCAAAAGTATGCGGCGCTCCAAGCACACGGATCGACTGTACCTCACAACCGGCTGCCTTCATTTTTGCGGCGTACGCTTCTCCCTCATCGCAAAGAGGATCCATCTCAGCTGTGAATACAAGCGCCGGAGCTAGGTTCGCGAAATTGGGAGCCAGAATCGGGGAGATTTTCCAGTCCTGGACTCCATGTCAGCGGAGAAAACAAGTCCAATGATGCATATTTGCTGCTACGTACGCTTTCTGACTTCTCAGGTCGTGGCACGCCCAGGAAATGCCGGTGAAAGTATGCCATTCTGGCCATCGGAAGCGCTGGTGTGAATTCCATCATCCGATACGATTCGTACGGGCAGTTCTCGCGGTCGAATTGTCCTTCTGGTGTGAAGGGGCTGTGGAGGTCACATACGGGCACACAGAGAATCTGCAGGCGCAAGGGGATGCTCTCGTCGCGGCACAGATGGGCAACAACTGCTGAAAGATGACCTCCAGCAGAGATGCCACCTACCGCGAACCTATCGCGGTCGAGGTTGAACTCCTCTGCTTTCTCGTTCCGGACCTTCGCCAGGTTAGCACTCATAATGAGACTCGGGGTTTGTGCTTACCCAGTTGAATGCTGCCCAACAGTCGTTCACCGGTATAGGATACTTGTTCTCCGGTGCCAGGCGGTATTCGACATCAAAAGCCACGAGGTCCCCATCGAGAGCGTCCACAATCCGTTTACAGAAATCGTGGTCTTTAGACAAATCTCCGAAGACCCAACCCCCTCCATGGAAGTTAAGGTAGGCAGCTCTCTTCTTCGCATTGCCTTTCTCGTCCACCTTGGGAGCTGGTTCGAAGATCCTGACAGTAATCTCCCCTCCTTCTACAGGGCACTTCTGCTCCGTGATGCGGTAGATATCCGGTCCTGCAGCGCGTCCCCAGGAGACAGTATACTTGCCAGGGTTCTTCCTATATTCTTCAATCGGAACCTCGTGCGTATGTAGACGGCCGGCATTGTATTTATTATATAGTTCCACGTATTTTGGATCAAAACGGGGCAGCAGCCTTTCGGGGATGCTGTTGTGTAGTGGTTGTAGAATATCTTTGGGACGAAGAGCATGCAAAGGACCTTTCGTTGATGCATCCCCCGATGCTGCAGTCGTGTTTGTATCTGCCATTGTGCGAGACAAACCCTTAGTCAATAATAAACGAGAAACAAGACTACCAGGCAATAATAAATCAGATAGTCTAACAACTAGATCAACTCGAAAGATTCTCTCTGAGGTTAATAATGAAAAGAGTCGTACTCTTTCTCTAGACGGATCATTACGACTCCGCTTACTTCGGCCGACAAGATCTAACTAATTAACTTGTTTTGTCCCTAGGCCGATCAAACCCCCAGTCTCCGGCACATCCACGCCCACTTGGCCGAAGCTTGCGATTAACTTGCCCCTCTCTTAACTTCTATCCTATCCAGATTACCTCCCCATCCCCTTATCTGAGCAATAGATCGGACTTTTCCGCGTGACGTCGGATGATCCGACGCTATGTTATTATTTCTCGATCGCAAATGTTTAGAACAGTGCTGCGATATACATGCACTCGAATCATGGGTTTCGGGTGAGATACGTTATGCCCACGCTTCCTCTATCAGGAAGTCATGACGGTTAATGAGGCGTCAGAGTTTTGAACATCATTCAATAAGCTGGTCTAGGTCATATGTATGGAATAAGCGTTTACAGTATAACAGGTCCATCAAGCACGGGTGGTGTAGGATGCTATCTACTTCATTCTCCCTAGTAACTCTTTTCCTCCTAAAGATACAACTTCTCTACAGCGAAACCTAACTCTACATGTCATTTCCTTTACTTCGATCAACAAAATTTCCTATCAGATAATACTGACAATAGCAGAATTAGTTTCGAGTCCGGCATGATAGAGATCGGCATTATCGTATGCGGATAGCATGTTCTTCATCTTTCCTTGTGCAGTATTCCTGCTGCTTTTATTGAGACAGCACTAAAATAAATAGGTAATATTTCAAGAATATGACTTAAATCTATTTCTTATCAAGTTCGTTGTCGCTATTACTGTAAGAGTGTATTAGGGGCGTGCGAAAAGAGATAGCGATATTATATTATATTTACCCTCCTGAGCTCAACACAACTAATTCGTGGATGACACGAAACCTACCATTAAAGAATAATACTTACTATCCTCCCGTTGTATAAGTCCAGTTTACTATCTTCTGTGTATTCTCCTTAAAACAAACCATCTGAGGTAGGACTCGCATATCCGAAAATAATATCACACTTTCCTTAAAAGGAAATCAAAACATTAACCCGTGGACTTCTCCACAACCAGCAAAAAGCTCACATCCCTGGCCTCCCGCATGCCCTCAAGGGGGGGGGGGATTCTACCAAAACCCCACCTTGCTTTCGGCGGGCAGCTTTTTCCTCAGCTTTTTCTTTTTCTTTTCCCTTTTTTGTCCAGCCCTGGAGGCACAAGTATCATTTGATGTCTTGAATAAAAGTCCCGGGGGAATATGGCTATGTCACGTAGATGTGTTAAGGGAATTCTGGGGTTCGAGGAGGTGGTCTTTGTTGCGAGAGAGGTGTAATGTTGATAGACATGAGGAATTTTGATATGTGGATGGTATGCTAAGTCAGCTTTCCAAGGCATTGGTTAGTTATATATAATCAGCCAGCTTATGTATGGAACTTATATGTATCGATTTTCTCCACCCCGGTATTAACGAAAGTGACTCACGGTATGAAATTCGATCATCAGCAGAAACATGGATTCGATAGGACCCCTTGCAAACGCATATTAACTATGTGTATAGCTTAACATCGAAAAAAATACATCAAGATCGACACACCTACGGAGACAACCAAACTAATAATCTAGAAAGCGAAACATACCATTTCTAGTCTCTATCTGCGCTGATCTGCATTTTCTCGTGATCAAGTTCTCATGCGTGCTTAGCTGTCATCAAGAACTAAAACCCCTGCAAGGTCAAGGATCTGGCTTGTGCAAATACGAGTGGTGGAGGCAGACCAGGGTTCAAGATGCAGGCTCATCATACCTAGTTATGCAGGTAGTCCTTTATAGGAATAGGATTCCGTATTACACAACCAGGGAGGGGAATTAGATTGAATTATTGTCGGGTTTTCCAGTTTTGGTGTTTCTTTTTGCGAGGATGTATGTATGTACTTTTGAAAACGCTTTTCTTTTATGCATTTTGGAACAGGCTGTAGTGGCTGTTATTGGCATTGCAGATAGACTAAATCTGTAGACCGATCTGCTGCCAGAAGCTTATATCGCAGAATATAGCTTTGATGTCTTAAGGGAAAGAAGGGCAATTTGCTCAATAACGTCTACCATTTTCTGGGTAACTAAATGGGACTACTCTATATCATGCATACTTCCAGGAGAATTATGCAACCTGACGAGCTATATTATATGAAACCAGTTCTCGAAGCGGTAGACTATGGTCTCGACTGCTGATCCAGATGTCGCCTCGTCTTTGTCCTAGCTCATTTCTGCAGGTGTTCGAATATGGCAATAGCGGCGTTCCGTCGGTTACAATGATTATGCACACCTAAGTTAAGTACCTAGGTAGTTAACAGAACGCCATACTAGGTACTTATGCTGCCCCGCGCTACTTGATAATGCTTTCCCGTGCCCCTCCAGTCGCTTTTTGCTTTGTGATATATAGACGGAATCAAATAAACTATTCTCATCGAGAACTCTAGGAGGAGTTCTTTGTTTGGCTTTATTGTTAAAGAAGCTTCACCTCGCATCTACTCTAGAGCATTATTATTTAATCGCGGTGCGAATCATCCGGATGCTGAGCATTATTTATGGCGCTGCGATCTCGGATGCGGAAGGGGGCAAGATGGTCCAATCAATACGCCGTCCGCAATCGTTACTAAGCCCGCCGTCGGGGTAAAAAGTGAATAGAGCGGAACCTTTGCGAGTCATATCTACCCCAGGTTAAATTGTGTTTCCTTTGCGATTATTATTGCTCGTCGTCGCCGTATATGATTACCTGCTTGCATAAAACACAATTGGAACGTTCTGTTTAGAAAGAATGGTCGAGTCAGGGAGCAAGCCGACAACGGCGCGCAAGTCTGTGTTTGCAGGCCTGCCGCATGTTGCCGTCGATGAGATTTTCGCGCTCAATCACGCATTCATTGCAGACACTCACCCGCAGAAGGTCAGCCTGGGAATCGGAGTGTATCGCACAAATGAGGGCAAGCCATGGCCCCTGCCAACTGTGGAGAAGGTCGAGAAGCAGCTGCTCGAAGAGAAGGATATCACCAGACATGAGTATCTGGCCATCGAGGGCAATATCGGATTCCTGCAGCTAGCGCGAGACCTGATGTTTGGTTTCGATAGCAAGAATGAGTCTGCAGCTGAGAAGGAAGCCAAGAGCAGGATCGCATCGGTCCAGGCAGTGTCAGGGACAGGTGCCAACCACGTGGGAGCTATCTTCCTCGCACATCACTTGAAGCCCAAGCATGTCTGGCTCTCTGACCCGTCGTGGGCAAACCACAACACGATCTGGGACTTGTCGGGTATTCCTATCAAGCAGTACCCGTACTACAACCCTTCTACCCGCAAGCTGGACTTTGAGGGCATGCTGCAGAAGCTTGAAACGGAGGCTCAGGAGGGAGATGCGATCTTGCTGCATGCCTGCGCGCACAACCCGACCGGGCTGGACCCGACCCAGGAGCAGTGGAAGGCTATTGTGGATGTGTGTGAGCGCAAGAGGATCTTCCCATTCTTCGACTCTGCGTACCAGGGATTCGCCTCCGGGTCGCTGGAGAAGGATGCATGGGCTGTCCGGTACGTGCTGAACGAGAAGCCTGAGATGGAGATGTGCGTTGCGCAGAGCTTCTCGAAGAACTGCGGCCTTTACGGCCAGCGGGTGGGAGCGTTCCATCTGGTGACGGTTCCAGAGCTGAGGGAGACGGCCTTGAAGAACTTGTGCCATATCATCCGTGGGGAGTACTCGATGGCGCCGCGCTACGGTGCGGAGATCGTCAAGAAGATCCTCAGCGACGACGAGCTCAAGGCGCAGTGGCAGGGAGATCTGGAGGTGATGAGCTCGCGTATCATCTCCATGCGCAAGGCGCTCTATGAGGAACTAGTGAGGTTGCAGACTCCTGGTACCTGGGACCACATTGTCATTCAGGTATGGCCCTTTCCTTTCCCTTATCTAGCAGGTCAGACGGGGAAAGAAAAATACTAACCTATATACTCCAGAACGGCATGTTCTCCTACACGGGCCTCACTCCAGAGCAAGTGGTTGCTCTGAAGGAGAAGTACCACATCTACCTCCTCAAATCGGGAAGAGCCTCCATTAGCGGCTGTAAGTGATCAATCATCCAAGTCAGGTAGAGGAGTTGATACTAACAAGCGACAGTGAGCGAAAACAACGTAGCATACGTCGCCAAAGCCATCGATGATGTCGTCCGGAACGTTGTATGAATCGAAATAGTATAACTATCCCCTTATTATCTTTTTGATTTTGAAAGCATTCAGCGGGGTTTATGAAAAATTAAAGACTATCCACTCGGTTTCTTTTTCTTTTTATTTCTATATATAAGAGCATAGATTCTCACGAAGCGAAAAGAAGCGATTTCCATCTTATACTATGGGTAGTTCTGTCATTATGTTACTTGACACAACAAGGACAATCACAGTAAAATCAGAATACAAAGTGAATAAATAAATCACGCTTCTGAATAGTTATCGATAAAATATAATCATCCTGTTTACATTGCGCTTAGATGATAATACACGATACTCTCTCTCTCTCTCTCTCTCTCTCTCTTGCAGGTAATGGAGAAATTGTATATTACATCTACCTATCAAGAACAACCGTCGAGATCACCTGCAAGCTACCCCATTCTTGATAACTAGTTATCACTTGTCCTAATTACATAACTACAGCGTTTTCGCAATAACTCTCAGGTCCCATGATATGATAAGCCTTAAGGTATGGTATGATATGATATGACACGAGATGATGCAGTGGTTGCCTAGAGTCCAGTTCGGGTTGAATCTCCGATGGTTCTAAAATTTAAACCATACCACCACATACTCCATAGTATATGATAATGATAATAATAATATAGTTAGGTTGCCAACTACCTAGGTAGCAGTAGGAAAAAAAAAGAAAACTCTTTTAGATAAGAAGATGGGAAGGTGGGCCTGTTGCCTTATGGGGTTCCTTATAGGGAAGCTTGAACCGTAAAGAGGTAGGCAGCGAGGATAGGTGATGGCTTATTATTAGCCACTACTGGGATTAGTTCGATCCCCGCACATGTGTCTGTAGAATTCTGGAGTAATAGTAACTTGAGGAGGTCATATTCTAGTTTACTCACGAGTGCCATATAGGTAGGTACAGTACAGAACAGTTAACTAAACTAAACGAATGAATGACCTCGGGATCAAGAACCTGACTCAGACCGTTGATCGTCGTTGCCACGTTTGAAGGTAGCCAGCCCTTATTTTTTTTTTCTTCGAATCTGACTTCTACATGTACCTGGAAAAAATCCAGTATGGATGGATAAGAGCGGGGATCTCCTACTGGATGAATTGTGGCCACGTTGAACGACGTCTGGGTACCAGATACAGGGCGACCAGGTCCAAGGATGGTGCTGAGTTAGGTACTAGTTACCTGTACGGCAATATTACCATATGGGGACAGATAGCCAGCCAAAGAGATGAAAAGCCTCCGGACAAAGTAACTACTACTCTAGGTCATGCAGGAAGCAGTTGAAGTTAGAAGGAAGGAGATCATGGATGTTCGGTGACTTTCCATCCGGAAATGGAGGGAGGGAGAGGGGGGGGGGGGGGGGGGGGGGGGTCACGAAGTCGTGTAGAATTTTCCTTCTTTTTTTTTTTTTTTTGAAGAATAATATGCTTCTCGCCATCATCGTATTCTCTCTCTCTCTCTCTCTCTCTCTCGCTGGTTAAGGTCCGAGCTTGGTCTTTTGATTTTCCCTGCTCGTCGCTTTCGGTCAGGAATGCGAAAGATGACTGAGATTCTTTGGGGCGGTGGAACAGGCAAATCGTCATCGCTGCCGGAATGGATTAATTATATGCCTGCTGATTGGCGGGTTGCGGCAGAAAAAGCCCTGGACAGCGTGGCGACTCCGGAGTTGCAGCCGGTTGTGTGGGCATCGGGAGTTTTTTTTTATTGCATTAATTTTATTCTAATGAGCATAATTAGGATTGTTCTTGTTAACTAGTTAGTTATACTCTCTATTATTAATAAATTATTACATGAAATGAAGGTACGATCATAAAAATAGTCTCTCGATTTAACAAAGCAGGACGGGGAAAAGCATGACCCGAGAAGAAAAAAAACAGACCATCTTGGGTCCTTGGGATCCTTCTTTGCTCCACCCCTGCGCTGCACGCAATCCTACCACGGCAAGTGATTAATTAAGGTGTCCTCCGGGTTCTTATTCCATCGCGCGCTGTGTGCGGTGATCGTCATGATCCAGAATATGGTGATGAGCTCTAGAACCTGAACCGGAGGACACCCGGTAAAGAAGAGCACGAGGCAGGGAAAAGAGTTTTATCGGCAACACGGGGACCGTGCAGTGCAAGTCGTACTGCAGGTGATAATAATATTAAATAACTAACCCGGTACAGCAGTGCCTCGAGTCCTTATTCTTTCGTAGAGTAGTAATACTCCTTCACTGTTCTTTCAGTATCGATATTTTTGGACGCGCTTAGGGGCTGGCCATGTTATCAGGGACAGACGAATGTCATGGATCGGATCTGATCTGATCTGACGAGCGATCTGCTTGTTCCAGACTATGGCCCGTCTTGAACAGCAGCCACACCGTACGTAGCCTACGCCTTATAGGAGAACTAGTAGAAGTATAGCAGAATAGAATAGAATAGAATGCGGAGTTCAAGTTAATACCCTATAGTAGTATCCGGTCACAGACACAGAGGCTGAGACAACAAACCCCAGACGATAGACGAGTTCAGACTTCTCCTACTCCTCCGTACTGAGGATGGGACCGCTATCCGGCCACTATCGCATAGTCTCCGTCTCCGGTGTCGGGTGGAGCAGCAGCATCTGGCCTCTTAGCCATCTTGTATTATTCTAAATCTACAGACAAGAATCTAAGATTATCATTCAGGTATCGACGCTGAAAAAGCTGGAGCTGTCTTTGGTTTGGTCGATCTCCTAGTCCCGTAGGGCTAAGTTCAAGTTACCGAGTCCAGACGCTGTGGGACAGGAACAGCAGAACGGACACTGTTCGATTGAAAATACTGTACTGGCAGACGGCGTGGACAGAGACTGGCTGGGGGGTGGCAGTTAAGTAGTTCATTCGTTCGATCGTTCGTCGAGGATTCGAGTAACCTGTACGATGATACGGAGTAATAGTAATAATACTTTGGACTTGAGTCGATTCGAGTCCAGTTAACTTAGTCTAATTAATTAGTTGGTTAGTTAATAGGGAGATTATTATGCACATCATGCCCCGGGCTTCCCTGGCTGTGTCTCATTGCCTCATCCCGCTGCGAGTCGGTGGCGCGGGCTGGACAGGCGCACGCGGTGGTTGGCCCAGGACGGCAACACGGGAGGGAGTCACAGTCTGTCAGTCTGTTCTGCTTGCTGGGATGGTTGGAATGGTTCCCCAAAGGCAGAATTCTCCTGTAGACTCGAGTAATAGAAAACGCTGCTGCTCCCCCATGTTTTTCCTTCTTCTCCAGCCATCGTCGATATGTCCGGGCTACAGATCATCCGCGCGACCAGCCTCGAATAAGCGCCGTATCGTCCTCGGATCGTTCTCTCAATAATAATATAATAATATTATTATTATAAGTGATCGAGTTGGTCGATTGATGCTCTTCTTGTCCAACGTTCCCTAGAGTGTGACCACCGTTACTACCTGTTATTATTATTACTATTATTATTATTACACTGCACCACTTAACTACTTATTTACTTACCACCGCCACTGTTGGCTCGTACAATTTTACCATTCCGATTGACTACTATTATATTATTATTTGTTCCCCTCATTCTCTGTACTTTCCCTTTGCCTCGAATCACGCGCGGTCACGAAACCGCCCGTGTCGCTCTGCTGCCTGGTGGCAAGCGTCTCGCACTCTTTCGCTGTGTCTGGTTTAGGTGAGACAGCCCCGTTTTGCCCCCCCGTAAGCTCCTTGGAAGATCGTGTCTTTTTTCTTTCGTTCCCCCCGAAGAGTCACCGCCCGGGCAGCCACGAGTCCACTCGCGCCAAAGCAGCCCAGCTCAGCAGCCCAGCCCATTCCCATCCTATCCTATCCTATCCTATCCTATCTCGGAGCCTGAAAGACTCATTTCCGTTACAGTCATACCTACTCGCCTCCCTCCCTCTCTGCCCTTTTCTTCCCCCCGGTATAAACTACTGCGAAGCAGACAGCTCTCTCTACGTGTTGACTCCCCCTTCTCCTCCCAACCCGTAGAGAAAGCTTGTCTTCCTCCCGTCGTTTCCTCTCTCTCTCTCTCTCTCGCTCTCTCTTCCTCTCATTGCGCTTCTTGTCCGCTGGTGGTCCGCTTCGCCTCCCTGGTCTGGTGAACGATCAGCGCGTCCTCTTGCTCTCGATTCTGTTGCTTCCCGCCACCTTGCCACGCTCTGGACAGCAGAACAAATAACGTGAGTTGACTCACTGTTCCATCCTGTTCGTTCCATCCTTCTGCTCTGATCCACCGGCCCATCACTTGCGCTGCTGCTGGAGTTGTTACTGGACCTGAGTGACTACACATCCGCCGGTGACTGTTTGCTCCGCCGCCTCCCCCAGCCCAGTCCCCCGGCACCGCCAGGCCCCCGTCGACTATTCTTCGGTGCCTCCAGGGATAATAAAAAAGAACTCCCCGCCGACTGGTTCATGATCATTTTCTTTTGCCTGGAGAGAACTCCGCGCTAATCTCGTGTTTCCCGCCTCAGTTCCTTGCGGCTCTCCGCCTCCCGCCGTTCCCCTAATCTCGTTCCGTCGATAGACCAGCAGACTGCCTTGACAAGCGTCAGACCTTAACTGGTGCTGCCTGCTTGTTGACAGTCCCGCCGTTTATCGGCCTCCTATATACTCGATCGACACCCCAGTTTACAAGATGTACCCTGTTGTAGCGACCACCTCCGATCCGATCATCCGCGTTGCAGAATCCTCCTCATCAGATCTCCGAAAGACCAGCAAGGTTGCTGCGGGTGTCTGCGTCTAGAAAGCCTTTCGAACCGCAGTCTGCAGAGGAGTTGATGTTGTCCTGTTTAATCAACGACGTTGCTCGTCTGCGCATATACACACCGCTTCGGTTTTCAGATCTACATTTGGACTCTACACACGGTGATCGGGATCAAGGTTCCTGATCTAACTTTCATCCTTTTCTACGTTACCCTACCTTCATATCCGCTGTTGATACCGTGCCGTATCAACATTCACCCGCTCGACTCGATTTCGAATTGGTGATTCTCACACCTCATTCATCTGACTTTCCCGTCTTATCGATCAAGCTGGCGATCGCTCAGTATTAAGGGTCCCCCGTCGCCTGATCCCAAAAGACGGCCTGCTCTACTCGGTTTCGTCTCCCCGGTTATCGCCTAACGGTCTATTGAAAATATCACGGTTTAAAAAAAAATTAACAAACGAACCCATCCTGTCGTCACATTCTCTGTGACACAAGACAATCGCCATCGATCTTTGCCACTAGTTCTTGTATGACCCCCTGACGATCGGTCGAGAGTCAGTCGCAAGTTACGAGGAAGGCAAACCGTCCGGCTATGACAGGAATGGACGTTTTGGGTTTGACCTACTCAAACCCGAGCATTCAGCAGAAAGCGCAGAATGTTCACCCTTACACCTCATCCATCGCTTCATCCGCCTCATCATCGTCCTCATCTATCTTCTCCCTTGACTGCGTCTCCTCTCAGAGTTCGATCTCTTCATCGTCCACTCACATGGTAGATGTCATCTGGGAGAACGAAGCGTCTGGTGAGACGCCGGTGACCGGAAGAGGCCTGGCTCAATCAAGTGAATCGAGTTCCCGTTACCCCCGGGGAAGTGTGAGGGCAAATGTTCCCAAAGTGGCTGACACGGCAGTGCCGCCTGAGTTGCGGAAGAACCCTCGACGTACCAACAGCCTTGGTGTCTCATCGAACGGTGCTCCCTCTTGCGTGCGCGCCCCGCCGTCTCTTGTTCGTCAATGTGAGCGGAAAGTGAACTTCGTCGATAATCTCGTCGGTAAGTCTCAAACTCTTGAATGTGGACACGTGATAAGTTCATCCGCTGAGATCCACATTTGAAGATACTGCGGCGCAAATAGTCGAGACGATATGGCCGTTGTCGGTCGTCTCTCTTCGCGGCGATTCTACCCTGGGCTGCAAGGGAGTTCTGCCTCTGCGTACCTTCATTCAGGAAACGCTCAGGCGATCCCGCACAAGTTACAGTACTCTGCAGGTGGCGCTCTATTATCTGATCAAGATCAGACCCCATGTGCCCAAACATGATTTCACAATGGAACAGCCTAGGGATAAGCCGCTCGCACGCGCCATGCAGTGCGGTCGACGCATGTTTCTCGCCGCCTTGATCCTCGCGTCCAAGTATCTACAGGACCGCAACTACTCCGCCCGAGCCTGGAGCAAGATTTCGGGCCTCAACACGGTCGAGATCAACCAGAACGAACTGATGTTTCTCGACGCCGTGAGCTGGAGGTTGCACATCCCGGAGAGTACGTTCCAGCGCTGGACAGACATTGTCCTCAGGTACACTCCTGGTGCTGGAGCGCCGCCTCCCGCGGACGGTCAGTGCTGGCGCACGATCATTCCCAAGCTCACGCCTGAGCTTGATTTTGTCGATCCCGAACCCGTCAGCCCCTGGGGTTTCGGAAGCTTCGAGATGGACTGTGCTGCGGAAGCACCCTGCAGCGAGATGTCGACACCGAGTCTCTCGTCTTCCCACGAGCAGACCCCGACATGCGCTCGCAACATCCCTCTCACTCTCGAGCCGACCCCTCGATTGGAGTATCACAACCCATCTCTGCCTGCGCTTCCCCGACCTGGCTTGCTACCGACTCCTCAGATGACGCCTCAGTCGAGCGCCGCTTCCACTCCTGCTGTGAGTGTCAGCGGTTTCTATCCGCGGAGGCCATCCATCTGTTCAGCGATGTCGCAAGCTCAGAGCCTGTGCACGGCGCGTTCGACGCTCGATCAGCGCCCGCCCCCGTCGTTTTCTGGCCGGTCGGTAACCTACGATGGCTACCCCACGGCGATGCGTCGCTCCTCTCTGGCGCGATCGACTTCGTCCGCCTCGTCTCCAGAGTCGATGGTCTCCGATGTCTCGTCGATGTCGTCGCGTTCTTCCCGCTCTTCCTCCATCTCGTCGAGTGCGTCTGGGACTTGCGCGCCTATCCAGTCTCGGCTGGCTATCAAGGCGACTCGTCGCTGCGCCAACAACGCGCTGAAGGAGTGCCGGAAGAACCTGATCATTGCCTCTCCGATCGATGAGACAGCGCTAGCGGGAATCTACAACTCCCCGGAATCGTACGTTGGTTCTGCACCGCAGGTGCCGGATCTGTCCAATTTCTCGTTGAATACTCCCATCGATTTAACTGCCCACGAAGCCGCTCAGGGTCTCTGTGAGCTATCGGGCGCTGTACCCCGCTCTCACCCGACGCCGGAGCCTGTCCCGGAGACACGACGCTGCCGAAAGCGCGGTCGCACCGCGTCGGAAGACATGATTCTGCAGACCAACGTCCGCCAGATCATGGGCATCAATCCGGGCAAGTCGGAGGCGGTAGTATTGACTGACCGCAACGTTGCTGAGTCCTTCATGCTTCCGCAGCCGAAAGGCTTGCAGTCACCGTCCACTTCTCAGTTTGGCTCGCTGCGCTTGCCGGTCCCTCTATCCGGTCCTCATGGCACGGGCAGCTTGAAGCGTGCATGCTGCGGCAGCGAGGCCCGGCCGTTTCTGCTGAACGCTGCCGGTCGGTCCAAGACCTTTAACTGAAGAAGCGAAAAGTAGGTTTCTTCCTATCATATCTCTCTTTACGAAAAACAAAAGATACCTCTTTTTGATTTTACTGCTTATGGCAATCTGCTTGCACCAGCAGATGGTGTTGTTTCCTTTTTATTTGCTTTTGCGGCAGAGGACCAGGTGGTGTCCGGCTGAGACCATTGACGTCCTCCCTTTCATCTTGAGTACTCTGAAAAGCATTGTCTTGTGTATATACCCTGCTGTTTCGTCGGAAAACGAAGGGAAAAAGCGACTGCTTTCAAGTCTCTGGTGCCTGATGCTTCTACTCTTGCCTGCGACTTTATCTGGTGGAGAGGGGACTGGGAAGCTTGTCCCGCTCTCATTGTATGTATGATGTACCGCACAGGTGGCTCTTGTCGGAGCTTGCTCCTTTGATTTTTCCCTTTCGCATGTTGTTTCTTATCGGTTCCCGGCGCGCGGTCGATACGGATGGGGGTTTTATTTTGTGCTACGCTCCATTTTTGACTACGGTCGAATGCACGGGAAGGAGCTTCCCCTAGCAAAGCGGGATCGGAGCGAGAGGAGCATCCTACGGCGTCCAGTCTTTCGTCTCTCTTTCGGCCGCTCGTGGTGTAAGTAGGAATAGGCATTCGTACAGTACAATAATGCAACCACCATAATATGATCACCTGTCTTCCTCTTTCATAGATTAGGGATTATCCGGCTTCCACCCTGTTGATCAATTCTATCACTTAGTATCAGATCGGTTTTTCTGATCAACCAATACCGCCAATACCTTGGAAATAAGTAGCTTGGATCTATCTCTCGATTTCGGAACTTTTTGAGAAACATCTGAGTTATTCTACTAAACCCCCAGTTGCATATATTCCCTATCTCCCTTTCCATCGCTAACTAACTAGGTCCCATTATTAATCATTAGGCAACCATCTCCTCGCGAGGATAGGCGGCAAGTCACCTAAGTTAGGTAGGTAGGTTGATGTGGTCATGAGGGCAATCCGACCTCTCTTCACACCAACGACGATAATTCTCTCTCCTACACTTGGCGGTCTGTTGGCGTGACGATTTCTGGAGGACCGTGGCCTCGTTACCTATGCTGTGACTCATACCGCGTCGTCATCACGATGTTGTTTTTTCCAGTTGGGAAGTGTGGTGTGGTCTTCTCGCTACCAGATCCTCTACTCGATATTGTGCGCGCCCCTCCTGACCCTTATCCATGGTTAACTGACAACAGGGCAAAAAAGTTCGCCTTCAGTTTTCTTGGATATAGAGTAAGTTACATTGCGCCGATCAAACTGTGGCGAAGCTCCTCTCCACCGCCAGACCGTGGACACGTGCTGGTAGCGTGAGTCACGTTGCGAGCTGGGCTGACGCTTTGCCGCATGAAGTTAGCCGCATGCCACGTGGGGCTAGCTGGAGACAGGTTCTTATTGCCGGAGAGGGAAAGTGGGGTGGAGCGAGGCCGGAGGACATCGGGGCACTTGTCGGGTACGTTCGGGAAGTCAGGTGATGGGCCGTTTTGGAAAATCCGCTGACTTAGCATGAGCTAGTCTGATCTTGGGATAGTACATATCAGATAAGATCATGCGGTTAAACTTGATAAGATCCGAGGTCCCCACTCAGACCCACTGGCGTCATGTCCTGTGACCGTCACCCGACACGCCGCTAGTCAAACGACATCGAACGAACATCCTCGGACGCTGAACAGCCCACTGTGATTGTGATTGTTCTCTTTTGCCCTTTTTTTTTTTATTTCTGCTGTTGCTGCGAAGCTTCATCGGCAGTCTTCTTTGAAAATCTTCTATTAAGCAAACGGGTTGCGGTTCCCTTCTTCCCTAACCCCCCTCTGTCCGGACCTCCGATTGGTATTTTGGACGATCGAATAAAAAACGAAGGTTCCCGTCTCCAACCATGGAGCTCGATAGAGTCTGGTCGATTTCAAAGCTTCTCACAACTTGTCTTGTACTCGGCCAGGTCGCGCGTCCGGTCTTGGGCGTCCCTGTGGTGGATGCGGGTGATGCTCCGTTTCAGCATGCCGTGATAGGACAGGAGGTGCAGCCGGAGCGTATCTACGATGACATGGATTTACTTCTGCACTCTTCTGCTGCCTCCGATGAGGATAATGCAGATACAGTGACGGTTGGAAGCCAAGATGGAGAGGAGAAGACGACCTTCCCCCGTCCGTCGTGGTGGGTATCGACGCTGAGAGCGCGTCGTCTCCTCGCCCTCGCCAAAACTGGAGTCGTCTCGACCGTCTTCCCAGATCGTATCCCGCCCAGTTCCTTCGCTCCCCCTGACGTCGCAGGCGTATCGGTTCCGCTGCCCGAATACGTCGCAGACTGCGACGAAGCCCTCCCCGACGGCAACGGCGGAGACGGCAGCCCGACATTTGTCGGTCTAAAAATCTCCACGACCTTCCGCAACACAGCCGCCGGATCGAACATCAGCCTTTCTCTCGACTGGTGGGATCACCTCGACGAGACGCGACCCATCTACCCTGGTTTCCCACTCAGTCCGGCAGGTCTTCCGCGCGTGACGCTATTCGGATACGTAGTTCCCTTCGAAACCCCCCTACCCAGAGGCACGAAGAGGGCTCTCGAATCGTGCTATCTGGCTAAACACCCCGACGCGAGAGTCTGGTTACCGGACCAGAAGTTCTCTCCGCACGAGAGCTTTTGGGCCAAGATGGTTGTCACCCATGTGTATTGGATCGGTGGGTTTGGAGATACCCAGCAGATCGGTTGGATGAATATCACTGAGTGGTCGGGGATTCGTCGTAAGGGTAGTTTGCCTGGAGTCGGTGATGGACGTGGTTGGGATGATGTTAGGTTGCCGGGTGAGAATGGTTATTACTCCTAACTTGAGCTTTTGTTTTTTCCTCTTGGCGGGCATTAGGAGTAGTATGTATGTATGTATGTACATGCTGGCGAGGATGACTGTCGGGTAAGGCATGATGAGAAACGAAAACGAAACATCTGATGCAAATTGACGAATCATCGATGAGTACATACTTGCCATGGGCAGTGCGACTCGAATACACAACAGCATGAACGGTTACAATACATAGTATAAGCAATAGGCAATGGCAATCACTCACCCAAAACATGTTCCTTATTCATAACATAACACCAAGTATCAACTAAGTAAACAGATCGTATATTCTCATACCTATCTACTTATATAGAACCGAAATAAAAAGAAAAGGGAGAACCGCACTACAAAATCCGATCTATCCCCTTGACGAACCTCTTAAACCCACTCTTCTCATTCACCTCGACCGCCTCACCCATGCTTGCCCCCGAACCAATCTTCTCCTCATCACTCGGCACTGGCTCCACGCCTTCCACGGCCATCTCCCTCGCATCATATATCTCATCCGGCAGAACGGCGCGCTCAATCAGCATC
This sequence comes from Paecilomyces variotii, assembly GCF_004022145.1. Taxonomy (NCBI): domain Eukaryota; kingdom Fungi; phylum Ascomycota; class Eurotiomycetes; order Eurotiales; family Thermoascaceae; genus Paecilomyces; species Paecilomyces variotii. The sequence goes on from NW_021167142.1 coordinate 1,302,622, forward strand.
GTCTCCACGGGGAAGAAATGCGACAAGGTGATATAAACAAGACTACTGGCCACGAACCCCAATAGCCATCCGAATTGATACGGATGAATACCCACACCGACTTCGATACTCGAATTGACGGAATTGATCAGACCTGGTAAATTGGGTCCGACGCCAACGAGGAACGCTACCACGGCGCGCCAGTTTACACCGTAGCGGCCATATTGGTATATACCTTGGGGCTGGTAGAGGGCCAAAGAGTCGTATTTTCTGCGTTTGATGATCCAATAATCCCACAACATGATGGCAGCGATGGGGCCGAGGAAGATCGCATACGCGGACATGAAGTTGAGGAAGTTTCCGGCGGAGGCGAGGATTTTCCAGGGCACGAGACACCATGATAAGATGGCGCAGAGAAGTTGGCCGCGGCGGATGTTGATGAAGCGCGGAGCGAGCGCGGTGAAGTCGTTTGCGGCGGAGAGGGAGTTCGCGGAGATATTGACTCCCAGAGAGGCGAGGGCGAAGGTGAAGGAGGCGAAGAAGCGACATGCGCGGTTGTCCCAGTAGCTGATCAGGACGGTGGGATCCCACGGGAGGGAGCCGCCGTAGCGTGCTTGGCCTGCGGAGGAGGTGGTGATGCCGATGAAGGCGATGAAGGTGAAGACGATAGGGAGCATAGGGACGTAGAGGATTTGCCATTTTACGCTGACGCGGGAGTAGCGCGAGAAGTCGGACTGTTTTCGGGGTTGGATTAGATATATTTCATTTTTTGATGCTGATTTGGAAGAAAGGGAGAGAGTAGCGGGGGAGGGACGATTGCATACCTGGTTGACACTGAGAGTGGCATAGTTGCCAATGACCGAAGTCAAGTTAGCCAGGAACAACCAGCTGTATGCGGACGAGCCTGGTTTCAACGTTGGTTGCTGGTCATAGATCTTTCCACCACCCTCTGAGACAAAAGCCCAGATCAACATGGCGATCCAGCCGATAGGAACAAAGATCGACTTTGCCATAAACAACCAGCGGAGCTTGTCCGGTCTCATGTACAGGAAAGGGATCTGTGCGAGCCAGAAGAGGAAGAAGCTGACCATCCCGTTCGTCGTGATGCCCTGGTTCTCGGGAATGGTGTTTTTGATTGTCAGAAAGCTGGGCCAGATGGCGCCGATCATGACTCGGACGGCATTTCCACCGTTGACATTTTGAATGGCGAACCTGGTCAAAGTTAGAGAAGGGGGGATTTAGCTCCCAGATGCTAATACTGACCAGAACACTGCCAGAATGACACGAGATATGATGGCGATGTAGGACCCCCAGAACCCCCAGCTGGCGCGCGCCAGGACCGGAAAGGGGACGTGATAGATGGACCCAATGGCACCGTTACCGGATATGACGAAAGAAATGATGAAAAATGCAACGGCCACAATGATGAGGGATTCGCGATAGGTCATGCCGACGGCCAGAATACTGCTGGCGAACTGCCATGTTGCGGTATTGAACGCGTCGGATATCCAGTATGCTGGGAGTCATGAAGTCAGCATTTCACCTCCATTGAAACGTATGTATTCGGAATATAAGATGATAGACGTACCGATAAAACTAGTGACTCCCCATTTTCGCATGTGACGAGGCACCGGGTCGAGATCGAGGTTCGTCCAGCGAGCATTGCCCTCAGCGAATGCTGATTTGGGCTGCGTGACGAAGAGACTGGGCCGTTTGAACTTCATTTCTGCGACGACACCGAAGTTCAATCAAGGGGAGTCTTTCTATTGCGTATAAAACAGGACCAGCCTGCAGACGGGACGAGTAAATATCTACCGCTGCAACTGCCGGCAGAGAACACGACGCATCCGCCTCGAAAGTATTAAACACTACCGAATAGCTCCATTATAGCGGACAGACGGCCAGATTTCTCTACCGAAGTCGGGATGCACGTCCAACAGATAGCGAGCAAGATAGAGCACAGCGACGGCTGATAAGCCACGAGGAGGACTGATAAGCGCTTCCCCGTGCGGAATAGACTAGACCCCCAACGCCCGACCCGGCTGATAATAACGACGATCGTCAGGGCCTTAATTGGCCGTCGGCTCTCATATGGCGTGGCGACTTCCTGCTGATGATAAGAGAAGGCCTGTGATATTAATTGATTCCACTGTTCCCCCGGGCGAGATAATACTTAGTAGACCCGCCCCCGGCCAGCGCCAAGTTTTGCGGAAATCATCCCCCAATACTGTAATGGCAAGTAGATCCAGAGGAAAGAATGGCTTGTTTGGCGCTTGACGCTTGCACGATTACGAGTTTTCGATTGTGATCATTCCGTGACTTTCGTAATAATGCTATCCGGGTATCTATAGTCTCGTAGCGTCACTCGCTAGCAAATATGGCTTAAATTTCCCTTGCCTAACCCTCAGCCAAGTTAGCTGTACCGGATGGTCGGTGGCAATTAAACCAAGGTCCTCTGAATAGTGGCGTTCAGTCAAGCAGATACACAGATTGTGCCATTGATCGCAGTTTATACCCCGCCGTCGGCAGGCGGCTTCGAGACCTCACAAAAGACCTCCTGTACACCCGCCGAGGCTCAAGAGACTGCGAGTGGGACCTTCTGGTAAAGGGTCATAGTTCTTGGGATGCCAGGTTCAGACGAATTTGCGATTCAGTGACGCACAGGCCAAACGTGGCCAATTGCTTGTGCGCAACGTAGTTATTGGTGCTGCTATGTTGATTGGCGTCGTGGCTGGACAGACGTTTGTGAAGAATTGACAAAAGAGGCGCATCACGACTCCGACGCAGCAGATTTTGCTTCCTTCAGCACCTTGGCCACTGCAGCAGACGCTCGTCCGGCCTCTCCCCCTTCCTTGCGCGCATTCTCCACACCCCGCTCGATCGCTCTTCTGAACTTCTCTGAAAAGACTCGATAGCGGTCTTCGCGGGTCTCGTACATTTCTCCTTCTTCATCTCGCGGCTGTCCGAACAGGTTCAAGTAAGCGTACGGAGTGGACTTGGCAGGAATCATATGCTGCGCCGTGTCGCACAGCGGGAATTCCCAGCCGCCAGTCACAGGGAATGCAAGATTCTCCTCCCCATCAGCTGTTGAGTCCACCATGTCTACATCGTCTTCACCTGGCTGACATAACCCGGCGCGCAAGAATTCCGCTAACACCTGCAGAACCTTGACCATGGGTTTCCCTTCACTGCCAGCCTTGCCGAACGTGCCTCTATTGGCTGACCATTTAGAAGATTCATCCGTATGCCATCCGAGCAGTGAGAGGAAGCAATTAATCGTCCGAATCCAGCCTCCTGCAGACGAGACCACCTCCGGCCCCGCCACTTCCACCAGCCATGACAGGATCTCCACGGCAGACAGACGAATATCCGCTGCCAGATGTGTCATACCCGCGCGGATATAAGGCAGTAATTGTGCCACATGGTCCTCAATTTCGGCTTCAGGCAGCGAGCGGAGAAATTTAAGAAGCTGCGTCCGGACACCGTTGCTTGCGTCCAGAATAAGTGGAAGCATAGTCGGCAGCATCACACTCACCGGTTGCGGGAGAGGAGAGTCCACGGGCCGTGAGGACACGGAGGTGGTCAGATATGCCAGAGACTCTCGACGCTGGGAGTCTGATTTCGATGACAGTAGTGAGAGATGGTGAGAGAACTGCGACGAAGATGACGGAGCAGAAGTGGTTAGAGACTGCTGGTTTAGGACGATAGCTGTTTAAATTAGAATCATGTCACAAACAAACTCGAATAATCTCAAACTTAGTAGATTAAAGGAGGAGAAGAAGAAGAAAAGAAGAGAAAACGCACCTTTCGATCTAAAACTCGTATCTGTAAAATTATCAGCCTTCGGCCTTGCCTTCCCGACCTTCAGCTTCGTTTTCTGCAAGCAGTCAGTTCTATCCTCCAAGACCAATTTCTGAATGATACGTATACTCAAGTAGTTAGGAACATACCTGGAAATCCTTCTTCTTCTCATTCTTCTTTTTCTGACTGGAACCCATCTTTCTGATTCGTCCTTAGGTGGACGCTTGGCTCAAATTCCCGACAAAGGACAGTAGAAGGGATGGAATTGATTATACACAATCCGCAGGATAAAATTCACACCAGGAGAGAACGAAAGGCCACTTTGGAGAACGAAATTTCGCTCCTCGGATTTTATGCGTCAGAGCTGGAGGTGAAATTCGGACGTCAGGATTTGGCAGCGTAACAATTGGCCCGGTGCCGGAGAAAAGGAACAGATAGCCACAGATAGTGGTCTTCCGTAAGCTATTCAGCACTTGATGATGTAGCGAAGCTCTGATTTCCAGAGAAATTGTTTCCAAGTCTGGACGCGATATAAATTTACCGGGGAACTTTTTGCGATATCATATCTCCACGTGACGTCTACAGTCACGTGGTATATCTATGTTCGCCTCAGGCAGGAATGTTTCTACTCCACGACTACTGAGGATAGGACTACTCGCTGTTGATAATATATCGATATGCTATATTTTTGCTACTATCGGCTCGATCCTCCCAGGATATTTCAATTCGGCAGGATGACTTCCTCCAAGACCTTAACCAGGCCTTTCACTTCTTCCTCTGTAGAGACGGTCAGTATGTATGAAATCATCTAGCATAAAGAGCGGCACTTACCAGTATTGTAATGCATCATGCTGACTCTGACAACGCCATCCTCCACATCTTCCAGATGCATGATCTCCTGCAGCAGTCGATGGCTGTACATATGCCCGTTGCGGAACCCGAAGTTCGACCTCTTCTCCACTTCGTCTACCACCGTCTTACTTTTCATTCCCTTCACCGTAAATGAGACAACGGGGACTCGTAGATCCTTGTTTGCAGACGGCTCTCCGTAGATGGTAATGCGCGGGTTGCTTCGAAGGTATGAGAGAAGAATCTCTTGCAGCTGTTCTTCGTATGCAGCAATCTGTCCCCACTTTGTCTTTATATCTGAGCCAAAGTACTCAACCACGCAGGGAAGGCTTTGGGTCAATTCGTAGTTCGCGGATGCAAGGTTCAGCATTATATCCAGGGTCACGGGGTCCTTGAAGTAATGGCACAGAGGCGTGATCTCGGAGTGCACACGGGAGGAGGCGTATAGTTGGGAGATGTGTGGGCCGAGGACTTTGTACCAGGAGAAGGTCTGCGGAGTGGTCAGCAAAAGTGTTTTTTCTTCTTGCCTCAAGCGGTTGCATACATAGAAGTCTGCGTCTAATTCTTTTACATCTATGTGTCGGTGAGGTGCGAAAGCGACTCCATCAACGCAAAGTAGTGCCTGTCAGTATCAAGGCCGTTAGCGCTCTGCACTCTGGATGGAAATAGTCCAAATTCATTTGACATACCCTCGGAAATTGATGCACTGCGGCTGCAATCTCCTTGACGTTCGTTATCGTCCCGGTGATATTAGACACATGTGGGCACGCCACCAGCCTTGTCTTCTCAGACAGCAGACTCTTCAGCTCCTCAAGGTCGCAGACAGGATTCTTCACATCTGTCGCGGACCACCATTTGATCGTCAGGCCGAGTCTCTTGGCGATCCGAACCCAGGGAGAGATGTTGGCTTCGTGGTTGACTTTTGAGAGAATCAGTTCGTCACCGGGTTCGAAGTTGAGCGCAGTAGAGAGATTGTGGAGGAGTTGGGTAGTGGATATGCCGATGGATATCTGAGATGATTTAGTGCATGAATCGACATTGACCTCATCACCAGCACAGTACATGGTACAGATGCAAAAGAATCGACGGTACATACCTCATTTGGACCTGCGTTGATGAACTTAGCCGCCGGTACAAACGCATTATTATAGGCAGTCGTGCATGCCTTGGCCACGTTGTATGTTGCACCGATTTGGACGTTTGTTCGCGACAAGTACGTCTGGATCCTAAGGATGGAAATCAGGGCTATTTCTACGCAAAAAGAAGCTCAATCAAGACTCACGATTCGATCACCGTATCTAGAACGTGGCTACCTCCTAATACCCATTACCTCAGATTAGTGATTCTTGAATCTCATCGGAAAAACACAAAAAAAAAAAACCCGCAACTGTGACATTCATCTACCTGCGTTATCCATAAAAACCTGGTCCTGTTTCAAGGCAGGGAAGCGCGATCGCACCTGGGCCACGTCGAACGTTGAAGCCATTGTAATAATCGGAGTCACTTCACGAATTGGGCCAAGTTACGCAACCAAGTCACAGAAAGGACAGCAATGAGACGGGTATCTTCAGATTATAATCTCTTTGATGTCCATATTGCTTATCGGAGGCGTCAGCTGGAGCTAACCCCTCCTGTCGGAGCAGTTATGCTGACAACATCGGTAGGCGAGGGGTAAATAGTTGGCCGATATTGACTAGATCCTATCAGCGATTCTAGTAGGAGTTGCCCGATGAGCTAGTCTACAAATCGGTTGCACCAGCTGTTATTTCTGGAACAGAAGGTTTTTACATCGGAAAAGGCAATTATATTATATGGCGTTCAATTATTCGTCTCCGTGGTACTGCCAGTCGGATATGTTCCTCTTGAGATTGACGTTGAATGGCTGTGAAGCATATTTTAATCCTACGGCTGATTGTCCGTTGGATGTGCACCTTATATAAATCTCAGCGGTATCTCTTCATACGCACAAGACTTTTATCTGCTATAGATTTCAAGGCATCCAAGTAGCGCAGGAGTAGTTCATGGTGGTGCGTCGAAGAGATCTGCAGTGATGGCCGCGAGAGTTAATTCCTAAATTTGCGTTCCTGCTCAGTTGACTTCGGAAAAGTCTTGTTCACTAATTGTCCTGTCCCTGTATATATGCTATTTTACTCGCAGTCATGTGCATATTTAGTAATAGCAGCATGACCGTTGTCAGTCATCTCGCAGGTATCCAGATGCAATGTCAAAAACTTTGTGATATAAAGTGCTTTCCAACGATATCAGAGTACAATGGCCATGAACATGGGAAGATATAGGGAAATATCGTAACTACTTCTAGTCGACTACAACCGGGTATATGACAGTAAACACGCCAAGCCAACACAGATCGCTCCAGACCAACCAAAGGCGCAGAAACCACTTGACTGAGAAAATTGGAATATGACTCCTAAATCGATGCCTCGACAACTTCGTTCACCTGGATGCTCCTCCACCCCCTGGTGCTCCCGCTGACCCAGCAGCCCCGGATGCGCCGTGAACAACGCAGAGTAAATACTTCCGGTCGGGCACCACGACAATCTCATGTTTCTTCGTCCTCAGCCGCAAGAGCTTGACTTCATCTTCGTCCTCCTTGTGGCTCTCTCCTTCTGCATCGTCATCCCGGGAACCGATTCCGTTGGCCGAAGTCTCATCATAAGCGTTCGTAGCTAGCGACCTCGAGCCGTATCCGTTCTCTGTCCCAGTGGCCGAGGCAGGGTGTGATAGAGACGTGCTTAAAGCGGACGCACTTGTGACAAAGGCGTGGATATGTGCCGCCAGGGCTTCTGCATGGCTAGGCTTGTATGGAGGGGTCTGGTTCGTAGCAGTAGAGCTTATAGCATCTGTCGACGGGGTAGGTTCGGAGGATGATGAGCTGGGCGGTGCAGAAGTCTCTACGACATTCCCGCGGGAGCCTGGAGCTGTCTGGTTGGAACTGGCTGCTAGCAGTCCAGTGCACTGGATTATCGACCCATCTTTGCGGGATAGAATCAGCGTAGACTGGACGCCGGGCCGGGAGGTGAGGTGAGTGAGCAATGCGGATACATGCTGAGGAACGGGCTGTTGCTAGGCCATAATGTGTCAACTTCTCGTCCGTTGAACCCATCCATAGGCATTACCAGATTGCTTACCGTAGGGCTCTGCGCCATTGTTCCGCGGAACTTCCCAAGAGAGTACACGCAAATCGTCAAATGCGGGGTGGACTTGAGGAGCAAACAGGAGGCCCGACGATCTTACTGATACCGCGCGCAGCTCAAGATAAATAGCCGCTAGTAGCTTTCGGTATCAGTGGACTTATAAGTTAGTCAATGGCGCACTCTGAACTTGGAGCGAAAGGACGATCTCGTCCTCGATGTCAACAACATCCAACAATGAGTTGCCCGTCAAGCTGGCCGGATGACTCAGCAGGAACCACATGCAACGGAAACATCGGCAATAAACAAGTGGGATTCTCCTTTATACTTGTTTTTTTCCCTTCTTTTTTCCTTCCGCCCCTCGTTATCTTTTGATTCCCTTCTTATGCCTAATTGTACATATTTTTCTGTATTTCCTACTGTTTTTCCTTGTCTCTAGATATCCCAATCACCAAAACAGCTCCAGTACTACAGCACATAGACGTCTCGCAGCACGAAAAGACTCCTGATAAGAGTCCTTGTTTGCATTCTGTTTTAATTATCCATACTCTTGAATTGAAGCAACATGTTCGACCTATTCATAAGATTTCGCGTCACACGGCCTGCTCGCCCAGTCACAAAGTCGAGCACTAATTCCCTAAAGAATACCGTCGACGGGGAGCCTGTAGAACAGGCCCCGAGCAAAAATACCTTACTCAAGATAGATGAAGTCCCCAAGTGGTACGACGTGAATCCGTTTATCATTTCTGGCTATCGCAATGAGAGCAACTCCTTCCTTGGCTCTCTGGCGAGCTGGACATATCTGCACAACGAAACGTGCAACATCTATTCTCATTTGATCCCGGCGGTGGTTTCGGTCTTCGCTCAAAGCTTCATGTACGAACATGTCCGGACGCGGTACCCTAATCTCACCAGCTTCGATTGGTCGGTGCTCTCGCTCCAATTGCTGACGGCGACGGTCTGCTTGGCTGTGTCGACGCTGTACCACACGCTCCTGAACCATTCGCCCAGTGTATCTCACCGCTGGCTGCATTTCGACTACTTGGGTATCATGACTCTGATCCTGGGCAACTTTATCAGTGGTCTGCATTTCGGGTTCTATTGTGATCCGACTCTGAAATATACCTACTGGAGCCTTGTTAGTCACGGGTTAAACCAGGTTGTTACTCGAATAACGCCAGCTGACTAGTTGTGCTCCTCGCATTTAGATATTTACCCTGGCATCCGCTACCACCGCACTGTTAGTCAGTCCCTGGTTCCGGGACCCAAGCTGGAGAACGTTCCGCCTTATGAGTTTCATCTGCACGGGATTGTCAGCTTTCGCCCCTATCGGCCACGGCACTCTCATCTGGGGACCGGAGTTCCTTTCAAACATCGGCGTGCCTTATTATCTACTCGAAGGTCTCCTCTTGATTATCGGTTGTTTCTTCTGGGAGGTACGTATTTCAACTAGCTGTAGCAGAATGTTCCTGTTAGACGCTAACCTTATCTGCCGTGTCAAGAGGAGAGCGCCAGAGAGATACTTTCCCGGGAAGTTTGATATCTGGGGCCACTCCCATACGATATGGCACATTTTCGTTACTCTGTCCATCGGAGCGCATATCATGGGCCTCATGAGCGCCTTGGAGTATGCCTATATGCGATCTTCGTGCCGTGTCGCCCTCTCGTAGACTCAAGATACACAAAAGGTGACGTGCAGTATACTAGTGAGGATGATGATCAGACGAAGCTAGTGTTATAGTATGATAATAATTGCAATCCCGTTGCCATCTGACAAGAACTGCGTACATTAAGTAGTTGGCTACCAGTAGTCTAAGTCCTACATAGTATCAAATCACATTCTAATTCCCTAGACTAACCTTTTCTTTCTCTATAGCCAACCTACCCCTCTCCTTCAGGATAGGATATACAATCTGAAACCTATCCTATCCAGATCGAAAGAAAAAAAAAAGCCTTGATCCCATCAACAGCCCAACAATAATGCCACTTGGATCAAAAATATTCCGATCTCGTATATATCACCGCTTCACTCAGCTCCTAGATCCTAAACCGTATCCCAACCCCCCTTCGTTAGTTACTCTCCATCGAAAAAAAGAAAAAAAAAAAAAAAAAAAAAAAAAAAAAAACAGAGAGAGAGAGAGAGAGAGAGACAGAGAACCCACCTCTCCCACCCCCCAAAGCCTTCGAAACCGTCTCCTGCACCGACTGCAACACCGAAGTATTCCCCCCTTCCTGCTGCCCCTCCTCATTCTGTTGCTGCACATTCGCACCGGACGGAACGTCCGATAAACGACGAGTCGTGGCCTTATTATCGCCCGGTTGGAACGCTTCTGCGATTTTCTCTCTCATGCTGCTGGCGGATTGGCGCGCTTTATTGTACGGTGAGTAGGTGTCGTCGTCGTTGTGGATCGTGGGTGTTATGGGATCTGTTGCTTCTGTTGTTTGTTTGTTTTTTATTAGTGGATGGGTTGGGTTGGGTTGAGGATGGGAAGATATGGAGGGAGGAATGGGGGTGTGTATATACATACGTTGAGCAATGTCTGAGTCGCCTCTCTGGGTATCCCAAAGTGGTGTTAGTATTATAGTTCAAGATTTCGTTGTTATCTTGCTCTCCCAATCCTGAATCCCATATTGATCGATGAAACTTGAAGAAATAGCACAATACATAATAAAATAAATATAGAGATCCAACTCACCGGCATTCCAGCCATGATGGATATTATCAGAGATAAAAATATAATATCTTATGTCCTTGTATCTATCTTCTCTTCTCAAGTAAACACACCAAAAACTCGTGTCTTGCTTGTCTTGGTGTTGATTCGGAATTTCTGAACACGATATTGGATCTCAGATGGATCAAGTCAGTCAGTCAGTCAAGTCAGGTCTAAATTGAAATAATCACGGCAATACCGCCTCCCTCCTTTTTCGCCTTTGCCTTCCGGTGGTGGTGTGCATGATGTCATGGGAAATTATACAATGGGGACGTCACGGTATGTTTAAATAACTAGACTTTGGGGGAGAGGAGGGTAGGGAACGGGTAGAGGAGGAGAAGGGTGTTGGTTATTGGAGATAGAGGTTATCATCAAGAGAGAATGCTATTACGGTGTTTAGGGTTGGGTGTCGATCATACGGCAGGCCAGGGTCTAAACATATGTCGAATAATAATGGCACGGAAGCATAGTCTGATTTGAACCTGCTGTAAACGGATGGCTGAGAGATAACCTAGACGTACGATTTATGCGCTGACAGTATATACATGGATCGTTGGTAGATGTGGGGTGCTGTGGCTCATGACTAGATATCAGCGTATATGTAGCAGACTACTATTGTCGATCGTCAAGGACCTACTCAATGTAATACTCATCTGCACCACTCACTGCTGAGAACCTTAGAGCTGGAAATTACAATACCAGAAGTGACTCTTAAATCATAGATTAAAGCAATAACATATATTCCAGATCGGATAGCGAGCAATCTACCCTGCCACGGCAAGTCTCACGCTCCACTTCTTGAAAACTACCAGTATCCATCGGCCACAAGAAGCGGATAATTGACATACGCGCGAAAATCCGACCAAACATAAACCAGCACAGATAAAAAACAATAAAAAGACGAGATGCGCACTTCTGCCCGGTCCCCAGCCCACAATAACCACGTGTATTAGCGAAAGGAAAAACAAAAACAGAAATGAAAACAAAACTGAAAATTGGGCTGAGTAACCGGAACAGACGCGGTTGTATCAATCAAAAAGCACTCAAATCAGACACAGAAAACCAAACCAAACAAGGCGTTCATCATATTCACCCATGACCGCACAATAGACGGTCAAGGCTTGATCGGAGAGGGGCAAAGTCGGAAGACAATCGACGACATACAGCCGCGGTCCATCATAAGTACGTGAGCATGAGGTAAGAGGTAATAGAGAAAACCCAGCGAGGAAATCAACCCAGAGCAGTAAGACCCATTTCCCACAGGACATAACAATTCGTGTCAGGCGTCGTAAGATCCGGTCCCAATAGCGAAAGGAAAAGAACAAAAAAAATTAACGAACCGAGATCAAATCCGTATCGTACTCCTCCCGGCTGCGGTGTCCCGCAACCGAACGTAAACGCACGAAACCCGAAGCCAGGATCAAATCTATAGTAGAGCGCTGTCGCTTCCAACGCTTCCATGCCGATCACCACGGACACACAAATATGCATCACCCACTCTAATAATCTCTGTCTGTGTCATCGCGGACCTTCCCATGATACACCGCGCTCATGAATCACAGACTCATGGTCAACCACTCCCACTCCTGACTGCCACCTTGGCCTGCAGCAAGACTGTGATTCGCAGGGTTGGCTGCCGCTGGTTGCACTGCTGGGGCAAGCGGCACGACCTTGGACCTCGACGCTCCCTTGTCTTCACCATCACCCTCCTGCAATGAACTGGTCGAGCCCTTTTCCAGTCGTCGTTGACGTTTAGGGGCTACCTGGACGGATGCACGACTTTGACTGGCACCGTTCGAAGGGGCAGGCTTCGGGGGAGCCGCCGCGATGGGCACAACACCACCCTTGCCGGAGCCCTGGAAGCTAGTCGGAGTAGTTCCGGCTGTAGATCCACTGGAGCCTTGCATGGAAGGCGGAGATTCCGACGCTGTCGCGCTCTGCGGCTTGCCCGAGGTGGGCGTCGTGAGAGGAGCCTGGGCGACCGAGTTCTTCCTGCTGCCCTTCTTTGACGAGCGGGTTGAAGAGACTCCAACAGATAAGCTGTTACCGCTACCTCTGTTGCGCTTCTTAATCACATCCGTCTTCAGGGAAAGAGGTCGCACCACTCCGTGCAGCTTCAGGAAAAGACCACAGGCGTTGCAAAGAGGCTGGCCCTCCGGATTGCGACGCCATAGCGGTGTTGTCTGCGTGAAACAGTTGGTACAGGTAGTGGGCGTATTGCCCTGCTCGCCGTTCTTGGAGCCTCCTGGGCTGGCAGGCCGGGAAGGAGCAGTGCTGTTGAATCCGGATTCTGGCGGCGTGTTGGGTGAGGTGAGGGACTGGTTGTTCATACTCTGATGAAGCAGCTGCGTAGTATTGGGGGTGGAGATGGTGCGGGCAATCTTCTGCCTGCGGGGATCCTGCTCACGGTTGCGGATTTCGCTCACGGATGCTGCAGATCCGTGAGTCCGGCCGAGACTGCCACCCTGGTTCCAGTCTCTCGACTGATCCATCATGTCACCGCCAATCGTGATATGCTTCCTGTGCTGGCCGTTGAAAGTAGGCATCGAGTTGAACTGGCCAAAGTGAGCATCCCACTGGAGCCCCGTGTTCAGGTCGAGGGAAGCATCATCGACCGAGTTGAAATCCGTGTGCATGTTCATGTTGCGGTCAGAGAAAGCGTTGCCATCCTCATCCTCGTTGTCGGAGTCTGCACCGAAAGTGAACATATTGTCATTGCTGGTTAAGTTCAAGCCATGATGGGACGGACCGGCCGAGAAGTCACCACGACCCAGAACGCGAGACGGGTCGACATGCTGCTGCGGCATGGAGAAGCCTGGAGACGGGATGTTCGAGGGTGGACCGCTCAAGGAGTTAAACCCTTGGTCATTGTTGGTATTGAACATATAGCGAGGCTGCACGGAGGACGAAAGGTTGGAGGATCGGTGAGAAGCATAGTTAGGGACCCGATGCTGAGTACGGGCATCTATGGAACTCTCAAAGTACATAGAGTGCTCATTATCGAAGCCTGGCTGAGGAGTCGAGGCGGCCGACTGATAGCCGGAGGGAGGAGGAGAGTAAAAATCGGTAGAGTTGAGCGAAGAGCCCATGGGGGTGTTGGCGTAGACATTAGCAAATGGTCCTCCGCTTGCCATCGGAGAGTCCGTGGGGGAGAAGGTGAAGTTGTGCTGGTACGGACCAGCCGAAGTCAAAATCGGGTCGTCATTCAAGTGGAAGGTATCCAGGTTGAAAGGCACACCCGGCGAAGTGTGGCTGTTGGTAGAGTACGCGGAGTGAGGCTGGTCGAGCTGGTAATCCGGCATTCCAGAGTCGAAGTCGGCGTCGACGGGGATCATCAGATTGGAGACCGGGGGGACCTGAGGAGAAGATTCGGCTGGACGCTTGCGAGTCTTGTCATTTGTGTTAGAATCCAGGATCCCCGTCCACTTCACGACGGGGTTGCCGCTCACCTTCCGCTCGTCGACACTGGTCTTGCGAATCCGTCGTTGGACGTAGCTGAATTCCCCGTTCTTGCGCTGGTCTTGAGGCGGGTGAGGTAACGACGCAGGAACCAGAGGCCCATGCGACGCGGTCGCCTGATCCTTTCGACCCTTGATGGGGATGGCGGAGGCGACGGCGTTGTCGGATGTCGAGCCTTTGTCGGCCGACGGAGAAGCCGGGATGCCAGAGGGAGAGCCGATCGAGGAGGGGATTATGAAGTCGTCCAGGTTCATAGGATCCGCCTCCTCGTTGTTACTGTTGCCAGCGTTGGTCGCTGTGTGGTCGAGCGACTTCCGCAGCTGTGAGATCCCGCCCGGTGTGGAGGTGTTGGCGGTGCTCCTGTGGTCAATGCTGTTTCTCTTCTGCTGGGCCAGTCTGATGAAACCCACCCAAGTCAGCCAACCCTCCTAGGCGGTTGCAAGGCAGCAGAAAGAGGAAGAGAGCACAGGAAAAAAGAGGGAAAGAGGGGAGAGACAAGAAGGGCCGGTGCGCACGACGAGCAGAAAGATAAGAGATGATAGATAGCAGGCACAAGAACTAGCGTCCTGCACGTAGCTTTCGAGTGCGAATAATACATACCGAGCCTCACGTTCTTTACGCCTCAAACTCATCGCCATCATCCGCCAGGTCAGATTCTCCATGCGCTCCTGGTTTGGAAGCTGGGTCTTGGTGCGCGTGTACAGCTTCCAGATTTGCGTGGCCAGAGGGTCTTTCTTCTGCATCTCATCCGGATCCTCGAGGCCCTCCCGGGGGTTGCCATGCTTCCAGTCGGGGAAGACGGAGTCGGGCAACCCCCCGCGGGCGAGACTGGCAGCGATTGGGAACTCCAGCTTGTCGTTTGGTCGACTGAGGTCGGACGGCGTGAAGGAGGAATCGAGAGACAATTCCTGTGACGACGAAGGGGAAGAAGGAAGGAATTGGGAAGAAGAGAGATCGGCCATCCAGGTCGAGGTGCTTGGAGGGAAGAAAGACGAGGAAAAGGCGGCCGTGGTGCTGCAAATGGTCTCGGTTCCCCCACGCTCTCCATCCGCCCCGGACATGGCCAGGCGGGAATGTTGCGGTTGTGGTGTTGTCTGGTGTAGGAGAGAGAGGGAGAGAGAGACTTTGTAAAATAACAGGGAATCCAAAAGGGCGAGACCAGCGGAACAATAGTAAGTAGTAAAAGCAAGCAAGTAAGTAAGTAATAATACGGGATCAACACCGGCCGGGATGAGGAGGGGGAGAGCAATTCCTTTTTACCGTCCCGCCCAAAGGTGCTGACGCCTCTCCGCGCTGGAAAGTGAGAGAGGAGAGTAAGTAGTCAGTAGTGAGTGAGCCAGTCAAGCATAAGTAAATTAATTGGATTAAATTAAATTACCGGCTCTTGGTCTCTCTCACTCTCTGACTCTCTCTCTCACATTCACTACTCTCTTTCTTGTGCTTGTCTTCGGACGGTGCCCGCACTGGGGCGCCTCTTTTTTTTTTCGGCTTCCACGGTGGAGGGTAAGTTAAAAAACGGTGCGTACCGGTACGGAACAGACGCACTTGTCGGCCCTAGTCAGAGATTCTTTTTTAACGCCTTCGAGGCTAGAACGAGTGCGGACAAGAGCTCCACGCAGCCAGGGATCTCGAGTAGTAAAGCAAAGTGGTTAGTTAGTTCGTTCTAGGTGGCTTGGTTGGCTCTGTATTATTTCCACCGTGCCGGCTGGTCGGGCACAGATGCACGCTATACTAGCAAGACTAGCGGGAGCAGGAGGAATTAAATTGTACGTAGTAATAAAAGTGAGTAAACAGGCTGGAAAAAAAGATGAAAGAAAGGAAGAACAATTGACGACTCTTTTTTCTTTCCAAGCTGAAATAAAAGACTGGCCATGACGGCAGGATCGTAAGCGGCGCAAGTCGTCACCGGAGACAGGATGGACCACCGAAGGATCTCCCGGGTATGACGAAGGGGATCGCGGACATCAAAAGACTTGGTTGCTCGAGTTAGTGCGTCAACAGAACCAGACAGTAGTCGAGTCAAAGCGTCTGGTTGATTGAACTATACTCTACTCTACTCTACTCTACTAACTACTGGCTCTCTCCTGGTTCTGGAGATGTCAGAATAACCACACCCTATGATCCTATAGACCCCTCTTCCTGTCATACTGTAAGATCTCCGGACGAGCCCAGAACATCCCCGGCAGAGTTTCGATGGAGAGAGCGGGAGGTCTTCTCGAACATCGAGGGTGGTGGTTGCGCCAGGCTGATTCGGCCGTGGAAAAGGCAGCACTGCCCGTGGTCATCGATGCTCGGTGGGGAGAGACAGGCCCGTTAGTCGTTTCTGTCGTGCAGGCTAACTAGTGTGTTGGAGAAGGGGGGCCGGAGGGTTGAGTTGGGTTGACTCTCTCTGAAGTTAAGTTAATCCATCGTGAGAAGGCCAGCAATGCAATGCGATGCGATGCGTGCGAGTTGCCTTGGTGCGACAGCCTTGTTGTGCGGCCGATGGGGGTGGGATGTCGGGGAGTCAGGAAGTAATACAGCAGAAGAAGGCTGCATGGAACTTCCATGATAATTACATACCAGACTCTACTCTGGTCATCTTACATCCTGGAAATGAAACGGTATCGTTAATCAATTACCGTCTGGTTTCTCTCGCTCTCTCCGTTGCCGCCTGTCAGTGTTTCAAGGAATCTCTATGGCATGTTCATTAGAGAAGAGAAGATCAGTTATTGTATGTATATACATACATACAATAATACTATATCTGAGGAGCAGAGATGCACTCGAATAATAGAGCAAGCCATCCTCAGCCCGTATCCATCATAATGGGTCCATCTCCCTGACTTTCCACCTCGTGGCAGCAAAAGTGGCGAAGGCACCGATCGGTTCGCCTCTCCGGGCGTTCGTTTGCCCGCCACAAGTCAGCATGTTTCGTATCGAACGCCCGTTCCACTCGGGCTGATTCCGTATACGGCTTGGGATCCTGTGCCTCTCTTATTCTTCTTCTCCTTCAGGATTTAACTATGTTGTGTTGATTACAGCAGAAACCTGCCTTCCCATCGCTTCGTCTACCCGTCAACACATTCTGACAGGTACATTATCCTGTCCGCCTCCCGAGTCTGGAACTTGTTCCTTCATCTCCGGCCCCGCTGTCTTTTCCCCCACCATTATCTCGATAACAACGACAACAACCCTACTCCGTAGGTTCGTTCCTCAGCATTCCTCCCCTGCACGAGGTGGCTGCTGCTACTGCTGCGCCGTAGATTATTGCTCTTGCAGACGGTCTAGCAGCATGAAACAGCAGGCAATAATATAACGCCTGCAGCTCAGTGCCATCCCGAAGAAAAGCCTGGTCTACAAGAGGTATAAGGCCCGTTCATAGAGGCATCCACTGGTAGCCTAGCACTAGTTCCAACAAACTGCTGCTTCGCCTATATCTTTGCTCCCTGATACGTCCATCGAGTTATATACCATAACCATACTCTCCCGTCCTGCGGATCCGCAATATTACCACTAGATGCGCACTACCACTTAGCCGACGAGTAATGTCCACTGCCGGAATAGAGTATCACTATTATTATTATTGTTGTTGTTTGTCTCTGTTGACGAGCGCTCTGACGAACAATGATGTCCATGCGTCTATAATCATCACTGCACTGTTCTTTCTTTCTTTCAAGAAACACTGCGTTCCCAACTTGCTTTTTGCTTCCATCGAGTCGCATGAGATCATTACCCGGCCGACAGACAAGCAGGGATGTGATATCACCCTCGTTGACTCGCCAGGAGCACGCGACGATCTTGCAGATGCGTCGATCGGACCCAACGTCGAAGTCACAACGGTCATTGTTCTGGACTGTAGGGCCACGAGCTCAACGACGGGGATATCGATTAAACTTCCGATGGCTATCGTCTATAGCATCTCGTTGGCCACACCACAACGCCAACTACTTCATCTGAGTATATCCTACCAAGCATCTGGACCCTTTCTTTTCTCATGAAAAAGTATTAGCCCCCCCCAGTGACAGAGTCTCATCTACCATACGCACCACCAACCGTGCCAGGAACACTGCCTGGTCCCCACTGGCCTGAACCCTCCGTCGAACGCTCAGACCTAAAGGCCCAGTTTATTACCTTCTCCCAGCACCCGCCACAAGTGCAAAGTCCACGCAGTGCACTGTGAACCACACCCTCTATTAGGCAAAGCACCGACTCGATCTGATTCTTACAACCCATCGCCTAGACCCAGGCATCTTAGGTCTAGTTCTCAATTTTCCCCTGCAGCTCTCTCTTGCTGGTCCATGCGTACGCTCGGACTGCCGCTATTTTAAGCCACCCGCACAGGTCCGTATCACTATCATCTCTGAGCAGAGCAGCGAGAGCTCGTCTCGATAATCCGTGAATCTGCCCCCTTCTGGCTCCCATCGGGGGGTAGTTTAATATGACACGGTCCAGTCCAGGATACATTTAATTTAATAATAACAGTGACCATTTATAATCTACCTCTATCTATACAATCTGATCTCGGCAGAAAGAACAGAAACGGGACTAGTCCTGGCGCCAATCTACCCGACATGCAGGTCATTGATAGTCAGAATGAAACGGATTACTATATCTTATAGTTAATAGTTAATAATTATCAATAATCCTAGTCCCGACCTCCCCGGAGACGAGCACCGGCAATGCATTATACCACCGCACGGGCCGTGTTGTCCGGCAACGACGTATTCCGACTTTTTTTTTAAAACTTGAGATTCTAGACTCGTTTATGTAGATGTAACTAAATGAGAGTTACGCGGTCGGGTTGTGCGTACTCTGTGATTATTATTATTATCCTTTACTTCCCACCTTGGTGTAGAGTGTTCGTTTCATAATATATAATGATAACAGTTGCAGTGATAACAGTTTAACTAACTATTCATTCAGCATTGATATTCGCTCCAGTCGACGTATGTATAGAATACACTTGTAGGGAAAGAAAGAAAAGTCTTTGCATTCTAGCTAGATACACATACTGAGAAATCCAAGGATAACTTAGTTAATATTATCATGCTACTCTTGATCCTTATATTCTTAACTATTCTAATTTATTTTCCCCATATACTTTTAGACTCATAATAACTATTAACCTCAACTCTACAGAGTAACTATAACTTAACAAGCAATAATACATCCCATCTCGACCCAGACCACCAAAAAAACAGAAAAAGTACGGTAATTACCCTCCGAACCAATTAAAACGCCGGCATTCATGGATTCCGAGTCAACTTTTCCCTTAAACCCGGGTGTAACCCAGCCCAGCTCGTTAGGACTCTTTCTCTCCTAGACAAGCTTTCATTACTTATTTCGAAGATTTCATTTGTTCCCCCCTTTTTCGACACGACTAAGCGGGGGGATAATAATAATGGTCACTGGGTCAATTACTATTGTTGGTTTAAATATCTAATTGATCCATAAAATAGAAATAAGTAAGTTCCAAGGTTGAAGTCAGAAAGTGGAGAACCATGGAGATGCCACTATTGCTACTGTTCTACAGTACCACTCTAGAGTACCATGATTACTACTATCTGGAGTACCATGTGTTTCTTGGGGACTCTGACGTACGCTATATGCTGTGGGTGGTTGGAATTTAGACTTGGAGAGACGTAGTAGTAGTAAACAATGCGGCTGGAAAAAGTGGTCCCAGGTGAGGGTCTACAAAGAGTGTCGGTTATGTCCGCCCGTTAGAACTTGGGTCTGATGTATCCTATCTGTTAAGCTCCATCTACACAGGTTGTGACTCGAGATGAAAACAGGAAATTGTACTGTGAATGCTGGCAGTTGGTGGGCTAGGGTCATTCCGCGGAGACTCGATAATAATAATGTTACCCGTCCATGATCTTAACCTGTCCAGGAACAGCAAGGAGGAACGCGAACAACTTCTCTAAATGCAGCCAGCATCTACTCATGGGCCCGACCCTCGATGCGGCGGTCATTACTCCGTACTGTAGTTAACTACTGCTGTACTTTCGTTAATAATTATCTGGACTCGGTAGGATGTCCGACACGGGCGGGTCCAAGTTAGTATCGAGAGAGGGGTTGTCAGACGGAGTTAACGTCGGAGCAAACCCGCCCGCGCTTAACTTAGACTCCCTATCTTACCCGATCATGGTATGGACGCCGTCACATACGCCGTATGTATGGTACCGTAAATAACTCCCCGCTGGTATTTTGTCGTCACTTACTACGGGGACTTCCGAACTGCGAATCAGCCATCCGGGGATGCTGATGGATGACCACATGGAGGTGACGCAGAACAGAAAGAGCAACGCCGATCAATGACTCGCTCATTAGAACTGTCTTACTATCCGTAAGACAGTTCTGGATGTTCTTCTGGCGAGATCAGAATCAGCCTCCTCAATGGTCAGCAGATGTTTCCTGTGTTCAGGTCCATGCCGCTCCATAGTGCATTGTATATACTCTTTCTCAGGTACCTGATATCCATTGAAAACAACTACTGGCGCAGTGTTTCCGACGGCGCAGCAGCTGAGCAAGTGGTAGCGACCTGACGCGGATACCTGGGACCAGAATAATATTCAGCCGACTCAAACGCACTGATCTTCCGGAAAAAGGCTGATGCATTGGTTGCACTGCATGGACTTGGGGACTATTGACCATGCATCCCACGGCCGTTTAGATCAATTATGCCAGTTCAAAGATGAAAATTGGGGTCGGGTAATGCGCATGAAGACCGGCAATACCTCTCTTCTGGTGAACCTGCTCCGAGCCGAGTCAGTGATCCTCTGCACGTTGTAACTATCTGGATTCCCGTTAGATCGTCATCGACGGTCAGAACGTGAGCTGTTTCCAATTTGAGGACCTGTTCATGGTGCTTCTAATCTGTGCTGTAACTCCAGACGAGAAGATCGTAGTCCCGCACGGATAGGTTACACTCGTCGAGTCCCACCCTTAGCGGCGGTGAGCATCCGCTCCAAACATCCTATGAGAATGGTATCCCTTGTAACCAACGCGCCCGTGTCTAATAATAAGCGGGATTGAAGAGGACATTTCAGATCCGATAATAGCTGCCGCAGATTTGATCGTGTCGTCCTCCTCTAGCCATTATTTGAGCTTTGACGAACGATGCCAATGGTCCAGCGCCAAGATGAGGTCGCAAGATAATGCAACAACAGAATTAAAGTTCGACAGCGGCTGTTGCGACGGTTTCGGCCGCCCCAAGGAAGGGCGAGTAACACTAAATAGTGGACTTCGATAGTAGTCGTGGCGCGCGCCAGATAATGATCGATTATCTAGTTCCGGCCGGGCGGATTCACTCAACGGGTTGACCGGCGCTCGAGCAGCTCCTCTCGCGTGTGCATTCTGTTGATCGCATCCCAAATCCTTTCGAGGCTGACGAACCGGCAGTGTCAGATTGGTTAGTGGTTTCCATTGAAATGTCGCTTTGCTTTAGTGACGGCCAATCCTAACAGAGTTAAAACCAAAGGTGAAGGTGTCGCTGGGCCGGTAAGTCCAGAACAGTAATGGTATCTCTTCCACGCGTCAATCAGACGGATGTCGTGTGCTCTCCGATCCAACTTACTCCAGCTCCCCAATGCTTATCAGCGGCCAGGATTGGGCCAGCTGAAGAGCTGGTGGCAAGGGAGTGGGCGAACAGGATAGGGAGAGACAGCCAGTTAGTGCCGGGGTGGACCCTAGAGGCTGAGTTGCCGAGAGCGGAAGCAGCATCGGGTCCCGATCGACAGGTCGGGAAGCGAACAGTGAGAGCTCCCGAGTCGACGGCCGGCCCCTGCGTCCTCAGCTATCTAGTCCATTATTATTTATTAGTTAGTGTGTTATATCTTGCGAGGTTGGGCGCATGTGACAGGGAGATCCGTACTGTATGCGACCGATCGTCCATACGTAGACGACCCTTTTAGCCGGAGCAATAATAATGAGGCGCATCGTCGCGCAGCAGTCGAAAGCAGATGGAGATTTGCGGCAGAGCGCTGAGGAGTTAGCCAGAGAAGAGTAGTAGTAGAGAGTGAATCTGGTCAAATCAATGCAGTGCGGGATGGAGACCAGGATGGGAAAGCGAGGGCCAACTCCAACTCCAACGACCCCCACGCTAGCCCCGGTTTCTTCCCTGCCATAACGAACATCCCCAGTCTAATAATCCCTCCATCCTCTCGTCACTCTTCTATGCGGCTGCTGCGGATAGCTGAAAACCCATCTGTCGCGCATTTCAAATCATCCTGTGGTCCCAGGATGATCAATGTCTTGTTTGAATATGAGCGATGCATCCTGTAGATGATCAGTGCATTTGGCCCTGGTGCCTCTTGCGACTCACAAGCGCAACAGCGCCCCAGTGGCTTACAGCCATCAAAGTTCGAAGTCTCAGTGGTATAATTACCGCGAGTGTCTCTCAGTATTGGTCTATCCATGGATCCACGGATCCACGGACACCAGGCGGCTATGTCACGATGGCAAAGCGTCCTTCGTCATCCATTTTGATCTACCTTGCAATCAATGTGCGACTGTCTCTCATTCAGGAAGAGAGTCAGGTGTCCATAGTGACCGTCATTGACGATTACCGGTCGCAACATGCAGGCATAATGTCTTCCTGTGCTCGATGAGTAAGAGCCAAGCCCATGTTGCACAGCCTGATCCTCAAGTCTTCCAAGCGTCCATCTAGTGAGCCAAGCCCATGATCAGAATGCCCGTGACTGTAGACTATGTTACCCTGGGCCTGTAGTAGTAGTTCAAGCCTCGATCAGACTCCAGACTGTCTCTCTGATCGGAGTAACGGAAGCTGAGATATTCCGGCCATCATAGTCAAAGCAGTCCAGGTCGATGCAAGGCAGATGCGACTCTTCTGGGGTTCTCGTATCGAGTGTTGAAGGTAGAACCAAGTATCAATTGTTCTTCCGGGGCAGATCTGAGGCCCTTTGGAAAAGAAGGGACTCTCCCTAGTCTTATATGGTGCAAAGCAGCTAGGCTCGTCGCACGCGAAAAGACGGTGATAAGGTGTCATCCACGAATGATGGGCCCTCGATATCGGTGAAGTCAACGACTCGACCAGAGCACACAAACAAAAGAGAATTTTTCGTTTTGTTTTTTGTAGCATCAAGCCCAACCCCAGCGAAACCTGTCGATCCTGGACAGCCGGGATTCGGGTTCCTGTTTCGGGGAAAAGGGCAGAGTGATGCGATACACTATTTGCAGTCCCCAGTCCGGAGGATCTTCGAGATAAGAAGAAAGGGGCAAGTCGTGCTCTTTAAAAGTCTCACATTGGATGGTTGGATCGGGATATCTCGTCAGTTTGTCAGATTTGCGCACAAGGTCTTGCGGATCCATGGGCATTATTGCCAGTCGAGGATCTGTTTTCTTATCTTTGGGGACCTGCTGCGCTTGAAGTCAATCAATCGCCTGAAAACGTCTTCTCCACGGCCTCAGAGTTTCACTTTCTTTTTTGTTTACTCCGGTTTCGCTCCCCACCTTTTACCTCTTCCATATCTCCAGATGCTTTTTCTATCTTAATGTTTCTTTTTCCGGTCTTATCTCTTTTTCTTGTTACATCAATTCAAGATAACACTTCCATGGGTGCGCAAGCTATCTATCTCGCGACTACACCGTGGTGAGATGAGGCGGGCAACCCTGAGTGATAAGATAGAACCTGGTTACGTTTGAAAACTGACTATGCATTACTGCTGAGATCATCTTCATTATCATAACCAGTGGGTATTGCTTTCCAGTCCACACATAGTGCCTTTGCATTCGCCACTACTACTGAGACTGGAGTCTTCTGTTTAGCTCGTTGTTTCTGAATGCAGGCATATCGTCGTCCACAACCATTTTGGGTACATTGGACTACGGCTTACCATGGTAACTCACTAACCATTCCATTATCGGAGTCCGTATATTCCCTGACGTGGCTGAGGAACTCGATACCCAGATCTGTGAGACGTGCAGCTTGGGAGATTGCAATGCGGCTCAGTGAACGCTCCTAATTGGATATCCAGTTGTTCATATCGCTGTGTTGTCTATCTCTAGAGATAGGAATAATGCAGGAACTTCCAATATACCGCGGCTAGTTCACCACTACATAACAGGGTCAGCAGGCAAACTTGCGACCCGCAGCATATAGTTATAATATACTACATCTTTGCACCTCTCCCACAATTCCATGTACATGATATTATCAAGTCGACAGTATACATCTAATCCATGACTTCTCTTCTTGTCTACCGATGACCAGGCCAACAGGCTCGGATGTGTCTTGGCTCTTAAGTCTTCCTGTCCTGGAGGGCTGGTGCCAATGATTTCGTCATCTATTTTTTCCTGTCAACTAGGGCTTTCTAGGACTCAGCATATATGGTGCCATGTATGGTCCAGGGTCCGGGGCAGTACAGTATTTATACTGTCAGTGGTCATCCTGTTGCCACCTCTATCCGGACCCAGGGAATGCCATTTCAGAGTCGTTACAGGAGCTCTATCGTGTCTGACAACTCAGGGCTGTGACCATATACGACCTCTTATGGTGATGATGTGTATAGTCTGTGACAGACCTCCTGATTTATTCAGACTGGCCGAGTCCCTGTCACCAGAGCCCTTTCTTTGGTCCTCTCAACTGGACATGGTGTCATGATAATGAGAAAGAATAGGCTATGACGTTGTCAAACTAATCTATGACCTGAGTGTCACTTTTCTAGGACTGCCCTCTACAACTACTCGTCGCTGGATCCGTCATGTTCCCATATGATTAGCAGACACTATACATACACGCCCGATTCCACAATTATACAAATTGAAACGAATTTGTCACTACCTGCCACTGAACCATCCTCCCCAGGCTCCGCGAAGGAAGAAGCCAACGAATCTTCAGCAACACAAGATAGACCGAAATCGCCATATAGTACCCAGATAAACCGCCTGAGAGATGGAGAAAACAAAAAGGACATGAGGGATGACGTTAGGAGGCAACTAGGAATATGCAGGAGCACTACTTTTGCACAGCTCGACTCGCAATGCACCTGTAAGAGTCAGCACGCCATATATACTTCAAGGGGCACAGGAATCAGGGTCGATATGGCTGACCTACGGACAAACTGTCCTTGATGTTACCGGTCAACCACCTACGGAATCCAGTAATGGGTCGATATAAGACAGCGTAACTACCGCAGGTAGACTATACATGGTCTCTATCTCCGTAATATCAGTAATACTACGAACATCGTAATCTACTACTGCTGTGATCTGGTCGTCACACACTGCGCATCAACACAGCAATGCCGTCTCATTAAGTCAAGAGAGTCAAGCCAGGTCCATCACAAACCAGAATGGCACAATACAAGGCTCTCGTTTACCTTTTCCTTCTGTGCTGACCCGCTTCACTTAACAATCCCTCCCCAGAGACACCCAATTGCCGACCTTGCGATAAGCAACCCCTCTCCCCTCCCCTGCCCTGCCCTGCCCTGCCCTATCCTGGCTTACACCGGCCCCTCAAAAATGGACCTTCCATCCCATTCCAAGAATGGCTGAGAAATCGTCACCCTGCCCTCTGTCTCCATTCCTCTCCCATCCTCGCCACAGCCAAACACTCCATTAGTACAGTACGTAGCCTGTCAATGGCAAGTAAGAAGATCCATCCAACATGACAAGACAAGAAAGCGGCCGGCAAGGTCAGGAACCGTATTAGCCCCAATTATCACGGCATACATACGCCTGATGCATATTCCAAAGACCAGTCATGTGAAATGAAAATATTTTTCTTCTCCCCCCTGTCTCCTTTTTTCCCCCTTCCCACTTCCTACGGTGGCACTGTATGGGTATACCCACGCCGGCGCAATACACTTAACCTAATCCAATCCTTTTTTTTTTCCTTCAATTCCCTGCATATGATAGTTACTTGTCCTCGTCCGATTCGATTTTTCTCCTTCACTCTAGCTTAGACCCAGTGGCAACAGTGTCGGAGATGAAGCCACTTTCTTGTGACTCTTTCCTTTCCGTGTGCATTGCCACTGAGGTGCTCCGTCTTAACTTACTTTCTCGCCGTTGATGTTACTATTGTACGGGGTAACGCAGCTGTTTTTCTTAGCTGTATGATACACATGGAAATTTACGAGTAATGTATCGGTTATAAGGAAGCACAGGAGGATTAGAGTGGCAATGTATGCATAGCCTAGACGTGATGTAGAGGACGTATGAGTCGTTAATAACATGTTATTCCTGCCGAGGAATACTGTGTGTCAGATACGAATCATAGAGCCTTTGTCAATAATATCAGATGACGGGTCGATTCAGAGTTATTGGCAAGGATATAGAATACCTTTTCGACTATTATCATAATGACAGGTATAAAATTCGGATAACTTGATTCTATTAAAGAAAGAGAAAAGTATATTCTTATACTTTTCTGGTATAAGGAATTCCTTTTCCAGCTCAGATTCCGAAAATACTGTAAAACTCCATATACAATGGGAAGTCGACCCCTGAAACTGAAAATGAGGAGTTATAGCTCTAGATATAGTAAGTAAACAACGTAGACTCGTGCAGTATATTCATCTATCCATACCAGAGGTATATCCACAATAAACAGGGTAAATCCATATTCATTTTTCTATACAGTTATCCATCATTTAACACAAAGCTATGCCTCAGAATCGTTCTATATATCTCAGAATCTAAAAAGACATATGGACATATACAAACTCAGAAATTGATATCTATGTTGAGAGGGTATGCGACTTTTAGAACCTAGACTCGTCCCTGATATTCCTTCTATACCCTTATGTTAACAAGCACAGCTTTTATAACGAAGCTAGTCCTGGTAGACGAGCAGCAATCCAGGGATATACATATATTTACTGCCGTATCCGAGAATGAACTTCTAATGTCACGAAAATCTACACGACGGACTCTCGCAGTTTGGTCTAGATATTCAGAAATATCACTTTTTGATCATCTTTGATATTTCCGTATAAACATGTTATGTTTGTAAGGAGGAGGTTTTCATGCCGATACTTCGTTTCCTTCCAGGCTTATCTAGAGGATATTGATAGTGTGGTACTATGTAGTGATTAGTATCATAAGAATGCAACATGAACACAGAACCGAATGCTAAATAGTTGTCTCCGCAAAGTCAGTTGCTAGAGACTAGCAAAAAAAAATCCATCGACATCTCTAGCAGTATGATTGGCCCGAAACAATATAAATGACCAGCTAAGGATCATTAACACGTTCTGGACTTGTAGCTATTGGCGTTCTCCAGTGAGACTTGGGCGATAACGCAGTATATCACCCCGACAAATCCTCAAGAGCATGAGCTTCCGTCCAGCGTCTGTATCTGGGAGTATTACAATTAGAATCAAGCCACGCAAAAGAGTGCATGAGTTCCTTCATAGTCCTTCATAGATATACAATGAAACATGAACCCTTCTTGAGCTGCGTTACATACCACACCCGGTGAGAGGGATGCACGTCCTCTGTCGCGATTCCACCGATCATGATGCACCACATAAGTATATCAAAGACGCCTCTGTCACCGGATAGGCAGTCTGCTTTGGAAATAGCACCTTGCAGGAGTGATACGAAGCTCTCACGAGTAGAAAGGGACTGCGGAATAGGGAATGTTACATGCGTACTGAAAATGCAAATTGCCAGCCAGCATGCGTTATAGATATTAATTGCTGGAACTGGAGGCGTACCATCGAATATATGATTGAGTGGGTCAGATGGTCTTGGTAGGAAGAGCACACGGTATTGAACTGTGTTTTAGGCGTCACTTAGCAAATCCATTGTATCTGCCTGGTTGCCGCTGGGAATGCTTAGTTGAGCACATAGTGCCAACTCCCCCATATGTATGAAGGCTTTGATAATGTGGTCTCGACTTGCAGAGCCTTAAGCTGGTGAAAGCCACGATTGAAGATCTGTAGAATGGTTTGGTCGAGATTCTGAGTATTTATAGAGGCGAGATATCCCCGTGCTGCTTTCTAGAAGGGTTGGAGATAGGGTACATGGGTATCGTAGATGTCACCACGGCGTACTTCAAGGATGTACTTTGACTCTCAGCTGCTTGTAAACACATACTAAGGACACAATCTACTGCCTGGGATAAGAACCGGGTGCACCATAGTATTGTATGGTTTCGAAGTCGCCGTTCTGTCTCATCAACTGGATTAGGGCCTCTAGGTGGCACGAATTGAACTTCCGGCAGCCATTAAAGTCGACAGCCTGTAATTCCTGGAAGGGGGTTTAAATGGATTGTTATCCTTCTATACGGACGTCACAACATCATTATAGATCGCGAGAAAGCAGACGCATAGGACTATCTCGTCCATTCCAGTGTTTCCAAATTTCAGTGGCTTAGAGCATCTTTAAAGCCTTGAGTGCTCCATATTGTGGTACAATTATTGCAGTAACTGCCCAGGGTGAGGTAGACAGATAGCCAGGCAGGAAGAATGAAAAAAGCAAAGGGCTCCATGCCCCTTTCATGCAGACTTCACAAACCTTTTCTGTGCAATAGAGACACGCCTGAAAGACAAACATCTATTGCTTAATAACCGCAAAGAAGATCAGGACCATCCAAGAATGACTTTAAAGATGCAATAATAGAAGAAAACGCTACATATAAAATACACATGCAATGCTCGATCAGTTCATCAACACTACGCAGACCACGGTGTTCCCTGTATCACTGAAAAGATCTATTCTCCCACATCCTAACCACGACATAGGAAAAAAAAACAATAAACCAAAAATCCAAAAACAAAAACAAAAACATACAACAGCCGGGATTCGCTGGTGGTCACCCACCCAACTACTAACCGGCCGGCGTGTGGCTTAAGTACGGCTGAGCGGACGGGAAGCCCTGTTTTCCACACCCTATGGTCGTATGTGCTTATTTTCTAGGAGTATTGCATTATATAATTTGGGATGATGAAATATAATTCGAACGGACTGTACCCGACAGGTAGATAATTTCTTAATGGCTTTTTGAACAAATGCAAACGACAAACTAGAAACATTCACATCTATAACGGGTAGAGGAATCTTCTTATCATTTACAAAGAACTGCCGTATATACTTTATCAGGAGATATATATCTATTAATATTCAAAGACGGGGTTACTTTCTCCTACGCAAAAATAGTGGCTATAAATCCAGGCATGCAGGTCGGGAGAAGAGAACTATACCGAGAGAGTTTATCTTTCAACTAGTTCGTGGAGAGAAATACATTATTCACCAAAATAATACCCCGTATATAGAATCATTTTGCTGAATACCTAACTAGGATTAAATCCCGAGTATGTCCATTCTGACCACATTTAACCATAATAACCTTTATGTAAGTGCCAATAGCTAGTTAACTATCCTGCTATGATTCGTTTCATCGGTTATATGGCCAAAAATGAAGAAGACCAGTTTCTGGGCTTTTTAATAACTTGTTACATCTTTTCTGGCGCGAGCATCAAGCACAGTGGTTATTAACAACTTCAAACGGCATATCATCCATCCACTATCAGATCCGGCCATGCGGACGATACCTATATTAACTGCTATTAATAGTGTATACTCGCACATTTTTTGAAAGGCTGGAAGATTGTTCCAATATTGATATGTATACTTATTCAATCTTCTCCTTTTACTACCTAACTCATAATAGTACACACTACTAAAGACTGTGAACAAAGGAGTGTATGATTATTGATATAGCTTACGAGTCTATATATAGTCATATATATAAACTATTACTATCACAAAAAGCAGCGCGGGACAGTAAGAAAGAATCTGAGACCTCGTCGCATGTATAGTACATACATATTTGCTACATATTATTATTATATACTACCTACCATAGGTAAGTACAACCAGCGAACCACAACCCCCAGTTATCAATACTCAACTATCTAGGGTCAGAGAATCGAGGTTTCAAGATCCAGCATCTTATTTGCCTTGGACTAAGTAGTAACTAGAGTGGGGTTTAAGTAGCGAGCAGGGATGTGGCCCCTTTCGATTGAGTCAGTAATGACTCGAGTGACTCGTGTAGGGTTTCTCCGATGTTAGGAGTGCGCGTCAACTCCGTCGGGGGATGGGGGCGTCAGAAATCCATGGCGTGATTTTCGATAGTCCACAGCCGTCGGCAGTGTTTTAGATGCAAAATGCTGTGTGGTTCGGTTTCAATCTGCTACCTATATATGCCAGGATGTCGATATCAAAAGACGTCCCGGAAAGAAGACCAAATGTGGACCGCAAACTGTGATCTAAGAATAGGCCAAATTACATGCCCGCATTGAGAGCTAGATGGACTCTCTCTAGACAAGTAGTTACTGGCCAAAATTAGATATCCATACAAAGACAGTAAAGCGTAGGTAGCGGGCTTTCATCGTAGCTCTGTAATTCATTTCGAAAAAAAGAAAATATCGAAGCATGCATAGGTTTCCTACCCTTTTATATCTCTATTCCAAAATAAACCCAAGAAATACGGATTGACAAAGGAAAATTATGGGTAACAGCTTTGCTCGTGCGATATCCTGGATCCCAGACGAATCCACATCTGCAAGGGTATCCTCCACGAACGCTCAGAAAATCAAAGGATATGTTGGAATGCAAAGAAATAAAATAAAACAAGACTCGTAGATGGGTCATGATCCATCTGCCAACACTGAGCGTCTGCTTCTCAGTCGCCAGGCCATGCGATACTAGCGGAATTAGAATTGAACATCCGAGGTAGCTTCACGACCGAAGTCATGTTGTCGAGGTCAAAGGGTACAATCCAGCACTGCCCGCAGTATGCTTCTGCATGTCATCTTGTCCATCCTCGACGGCCCCTGTCTTGTCTCGGGAGCCGTCTCATGCCCCAGAAATTATTTTCCCCAAACGCCGAATCAGAAACCTGGGTTATTCATCCCGTGATTATTCGATAAACACTGCCGTTGAAAGAAATGGAGATGCGAGTCCAGAAACCAGAGTTGCAAGAAGTCTAGTAGGCTCCGAAGAAGTCGTCACCCCGGGTATTTGTAAATCAACCGTTTTATTCCGGCAACCAGCCAGAGTTCCAAGTGATCAATGGTTGAAAAGCGCTCAAAGCGAAGAATCGAATGCATGCCGCCCAATGTCCCTGTTTTGCGCCCGCTAATGACCAGTTGCCCCTAAACACAAAGAAATAATATCTAAGGATATCAATACGACCAAGAATGGAGACCAGACAGATTGTTTGGCCGACGCCTAGGGCGGCGGAGAATGTCGCTGACCGGGATGTCCCATGGCTTGCCCACTGAAGTCCGTCTGAAGTGGTTCGGCTGGATACATGGTGTAGTTTGCTCCGGCAACCCCAGGCATACTGTGCCAGGTCTGAAATCCCATCACTGCTTGCTGGTTGGCGTAAGTCACCGGGATTTGTGCTGCCTGCATTTCGGAAAGCGAAGGACTGGGGGTATTGTGCATCGGGCTCCCAGCCATCTGTCCCATCGGCTGCACGGGGCTCGTCATCCGGCGTTTGAAGTCAGGATGCATCTGCTGAGGAAAGTGATTCGGGTACTGCGACGGCAACTCCGTCGGTGCGGAAAGGGTCATGGAGCGCGCAGGCTGCATCGGCCAGACTGAGCCATCAGGCTGTATAGTAAACGCTGGGCTGGAGCTGATGATATGCGGCTGTCCTGGAACTGTTGGCGCGGGCATCGGGGAGTTACTCGCCAAGGGAGGGGCGACTGCAGCTCCTCCCGGAGCGAAGTAAACGGGGGAAGGACTGGCCATCTGAGGCTTGCCCGCCATACTCGCCAGGAGATTCGGGTCCGATATGGTCGTGAGTTCCTCCCAAGGTACGGACGGGTCGAGCGGCTGGGTGGCAGCGAATTCAGGCGCGATAGATGCATCTATAACAGTCAGATTGATAATAGTCCTTCTATACTCATCATTGCACGCGCTTCCATGCGCGATAATAAGCTGCGCAGCTCACCTGGGCTAAAGGACGACACGGGGGTTCCAGCAAAAGATGGAGCGTTGAATGCGGCCATATCCTGCCCGGAAGTCAAGGGCATCGGGGGATATGGGTAGAAGTTCTCCCCTTGCTCCGTAGCAACGGCGCCTGGAAACTGTGGTGAGGGCGACGTCTGAGAGGGTTCGCTGGCAGGAGTTTCCAGCTTCGATCCAGGTCGAGATCTCTTCTCCACGGGAGGCTGCTGGTCAACCGGGAAGAAGTGGCACTCCTTCCTCAGTCGGATACAATTCTCACATCGTCCTTGCGCGTCGTCAGCTGCGACTAAGCAACGGATCTTCCTTCGTCGGCAGTGCACTGTAATTATTGAGAAGCATGAGCATTTGAAAATCGATATATAGTAGGTCGCAATGCGGTAGGGTAAACCGGTGGATGAGATTAGGTAGTATAGGAGATTACTCGGGGCAAAGACAGGTTTCGCTTGTTAAGAGACTGACCACATGCGACTGAAGTCCGATGATATCCAAGCTTGTTGCGCTTCTTGTCCGCACTCGACGTATTTGAGCTCTCCATGGCCAAGCTTCCAGAATTCGGAGTCGAAGTCGTACTTTCGACGACCGCGGGCATAGCTCCAGAGAGCGGGATCTTGCAATTGATGCACAAACAATGGGCACATCAATATGCTACCAAGAAGATGATGGCGAGAAGGGGTGGTGAGTATATTTAGATACTCCACTGATCCCATGCGACAGGAGACACCGTTGGATGGATGTCGATCGGATAGCCCAATGCCATCACCAAGCCAGGCTGGCTGTCTCCGCAATGTGTCCGCCACGCAAGTGAACCTTTCAAGGGTTCAGAGGGGTGCCATCCAAATAAAACAAGAGACTTAATAGCACAAGGCAGGTCCCAGAACCGCCCCGCAGGATTCTTCCGAGGCTAGCGGTCTCCGCCCTTAGTTCTTGGGTTCTATCAAGAGCGATGGGCGATACTACCAACAACGGAGGAACGAGCGCAAGGAATGAAGAAAAAAAGGGACCTCTGTGCTAGGTGGCTTGGAGGGAAAAGAACAAGGGCTGAAGAAGTCAAATCAGCGTGACCCAGTCGAGAAAGACATCAAGTGAGAGAAGCTAATCGTGGGATGAAACGCCTAAGGACCCTTTTTGTGCGCAGAATGAACTACACATGTATTTGATCGCGCCTAACTCGTCTTGGATGCCCCGGTTCCAATCGAGTATAGTCTCAGCTCAGGGCGAAACAGAGAGAGACTACTGTACCACAGAATGACAAGCCTCCAACGTGTTGACATAACGATTGAGTTCGGGACTCGAGATCCAATCAGGATCTGGGTTTTCCTGCCAGTTTTCGGGACCGCAGCCACCGTCATCTCTTTTTTTTTTTTCTGTTTCTTTTTTTATGGACTCGATTTGTTTAATTTTCCTTTTGGTTATTTTGAGTCTTGCGCCGTTACGTCGATGGAGCAGGAAAAAAAAGACTGGTCCATGGAATGAAGGCCAGAGCCACCTGCGTATGGAGTATGGTCCTTTGACACGGCCTCGTCTGGCTATTGGCAGAAGAAGGCTGTGGTGCCATCTGATCAGATGCTGATTATTTAGTTCGACGGACCGTCAGCGAGTCTTGAAAGGTGGGGAGCCTTCTCCAAGTGGTGCCTCATAGGGACTAGTACTGCTCACGATACCTGTCAATCCCTACTGCACTCGTAGAATTCTTCCCCCGGCTGCCTCGATCTGATTTGGTCAAGGGAAAAGCTCAGGTTCGCCCCAGTAACGTGTTTTGTTGGCGCGGAACTACCATCCCCTGCCAGTTGCCAAGAATAGCGTCTTTTCCCCGAATCCGGGTACTGCGATTGGGAACTCGAGCCGCAGATTTGCTTGACCTTAACCCTGGGTGCGCTAGTTTTGAATGGAGGGTCCCCTGCACTGTTTCGCGTGAGGCGTCGGTTTCCCCAGCTGGAGAGAAAAAGCATGGAGGTCTGATATGCTTCAACCTGCAGAAAATAGGATACTATAAAAATGGTATTTACCGGGGCCCAAACCCTCCCCCCCTGCCCCCTTTTCGAATCAAGGCAGGGGAGTATATTTCCAGACGAATGGGTCGACTGGGTCTCAGACTGTTGTCCGTCCCAAAAAAAAAGGAAATAATATATCAAAAATAAAAAAAAAATCCTACAGTTGCAAGACAGAACAGACAAAATGTGAGATAGATAGACCTCGATTATCCACTTCATGCATTTAGGCCCAAGATGTGATTTTCCTCGTCGCTGTGTATCATATGATAGTCAGGCACGATTACGGCGAAAACCGACGGTGTAATCGCCAGTCACAGAATGCCGACATGATCGAGATCCCGGTGTCCATGGTAAAGCCCGGAGCTGGGCAGGTCAATTCCCATCACCCAAGGACTCGTATCAGTAATAATAATAATGCGTTCGTCGGCATGACTTGCAGGCACGCCGTCATTTTTAGAAGATCTGCTCTATCCAAAGCAAAGAGGTGACCGGTGGGGGGCCGACGAGAAGGTTTAATTAAGGAGCAAGTCGTCAGTGTAGCGCACTGGTACTTGCGCTTCAGAAATCGATCGCAAGGGCTTGGCGTACGCCCTAGAGAGACTAACATCAGGATCACCGTTCTCCGACACTTGATCCGACCCTGCGATTGAGGGGATTGGCACTGCGATCTGAGCTTCTGAGGTTAGAACAGATCATGGATTCCAGCATCGTCCTGGAATCCTTCCGGATGCGGGCTAGTCTGTGGGGAGGGAACGTGTCAGCATCGTGGCTTTGACTTCCCAGGCCATGATCCATGCCAATAGGCGCCGCCGCCAGTACCAGTAACAGAGCCGTGAGTCTCCTCTGGCTGGTCCATGGCTCTCCCTCCCAGCATCGCACGTCAGGACGCCCCATACGGGCTGCCCCTTTTTATCCAGAGCAGGTCCCCGCCGAAGATCTTGCCCGTGCGCGGCGGGGGCCATGGACGAGACTGATTGTAAATGTGACCGTTCGCCGCCCAGTGTGCTCGTCTAAATAAACCCTATGTCCGTTATTAATATTGTATCAATACGCACTCGTCAAGGGATGCTGGAAACCAAAGCGAATTGCGATGGGTCGTTATTCGGTGAATTATCTGATTGGACCGCGACCAGGAGAGCGACGGTGACGATCACTGGAAACCAATCTTCACGGTCCGACGGATGGCAGATGAAGAGATGTCAGCCCTGTTCGAGGGGTCATCACCGACTCGAGGGGCCGTTTTGATGCACAGATCCGGGAACTAAAAGAAGATCCCAGAAAGTGTAGTATAGTATGCTCATGATTGATGATTGATGATTTGTTATTGATAAGTACATAGTACATAGATCCATCGATAGTTGACTTTGATGATGAATGAATGGATGGATGGATGGAAACCCAGTTGCACACAGTGATGGGTTGGTTTAACTGACCTGGGGAGAGAGACAAGCTCAGCGCGAGGAAGTTTCACTTTCACTCGGACGACGGGCGGCGATCGGAGATTACGTCAGCATCATCCACGGGCGCCAAGAATCTCCGATCGCGGGCGGCGTTCTGAGGCTAGTCCAGATCGGGCTAGCTAGCCGAGGCCCTTCAGACCCTAGTCCCGTGAGCGCAAGAGCCACAGCAGAAGATCGTCGTTTTGCGTTCCTCCGTTCTCGCGATGAATGCCATTAGGCTATTTATTTAGTATTATTATCATTATTATTTTGATGAATCTCCCAGAGTCCCAGCTCTCGTCGTCACCGCCACTGCTCTGGCGCGCCCTGGGCTTGCAGCAGCCACAGCGTGTGCGCCATTTGCCTTCTTCGAAGTTGAGCGCCTTCGGGTGTGCAAAACCTTAATGTCCCTCCGTTGACGCCGGCGACATGGATACCAGAAGCTTGTAGCCTATGATTGTTCGGATAGGGACCCAATCCCAGTAATGTATGTAGTCCAAGTCCCAGTGGAACGATTCCAGAAGGTCATCACTCGTTCCCCAGAACCGCAGAGTCTACTACGTACTTAATCAGTTAAGAGTATCCCCTGGGTCCCAGAAGAAGCCCTTTTGATTATTCCTTGGCACCACGCGGTGATCAGGGGGGAAAGAAACGCCGGAAAACAAGAGACGCGGTAATATTCCGGCAGATTATCTGCGGAGCAACTAGGGAAAACCAACAGAAAGAGAATAATAATAATAACAATAAGACCTACTCCGGAGATTGTAGTAGTAATAATAATCATCATAATAATACTTTTAAAATAGACAACGGTCCACAGCCAGTGGGCGAGACCGTGACCCAGGAAGGACATGGCCCTAGGGCCCTGCAGCGGCACGCACGTGCCATGTTCATTTCAACAAGTTCGTTTTAGTTGCGCTGGGCCTGCAGTTGGCCAGTCAGAATTTAGGCAAAACGCAAAGCCAACCAAAAGGAAAGCCGAGGGACCCCGGAGCGTGTTGGAAAGGTAAATCATAACAGGTATAGATAGGTAGATAGTGGTATACTGGTATAGTAGATAGTATCATCGAGATTGTTTGGAGATTGCCCCTTTCGCGCCCATGTCGCCTAACCTAGCATGGGCGGATGAATGTGCTCCCTTTCTCTCTCCCCTGGCCCGCCAAAGGTATTCATCTCCGACAAGCTTCTGCAAGGCCGCGCGGCAGTGCCCCTGGCGGCCAATAACAAGGCGGTCGCAGGTAACGCCGCCGACGTACTGCGCGCTGGTGGTGCGGCTGATCCGCCACATTTGCCTCACCGCGTTGGGCTGGAGAGAGAGAGAGAGAGAGAGAGAGAGAGAGGTAGTAGTAGTACTGTTATTGTTAATTCTTCTCATCTTGATTTCTTGATACATGGTTTCATTAATCTCCGCGGCGCTTGCTTGGTTCATGCGGTCATATCTGATCTCTGCACAGTGCAGGGCCAAGAAGCCTCTTGCGCCGTACCTTCCCTTTTCCGGCGCTTCATCCATCGCGATTTCCCTTCTGTCCATAACTGACGCACTCGGAGACATCCTGTCGCATACTTCGCGTAAGCATGTAGCTATAAGGAGGTGGCGATGCTGGTCTGTTTGCTCATCGGTGTCTCCGGTTCCCCCCTTTCTGTGCAGTGTGAGGAATTCTGTACTCCCGTAGTCATATCATTTCCGTCAAGGCGTCCCGTGCAGAAGTCCCATCCTCGTTTTCTTTGTAGAATGGCATTGTCGTGGAAAACCAGTAGTTATCTCCCGCCCAAACACAGATACTCTTTATGGTACTATGCATCACGGCACTTCATGAACTCGATGTTGCTGTCAACAAACAAACAGCTTGCTCAAGGATGTATCTGTAACTAACCAGCGGACTTCGCCATGTGGAAGCCTTAGAGAAACTGGTGTCCTGGATAGCCACAGCCCCCTTTGATATGGATAGATGATGATGGTTGCAATGACCGCCAGTATTCAACAACCCTCTCGTACATTGTGATATCAGATATCATCAACTCAATCTCCGACACGGATCACAATCCCAACATCTACCGCTCTGGCCTCTCTGATGCTGCATGCGAGACATGTTCTTCCCACCCGGCTTATCACCGCGCTGGTCCCGACAGAAGCACACCATGCCCGTGCGAAAGCCTCCCGATCCTTCTCGCCCCGCGCATCCAAGATCCATGTCTCTGAAAAGGGTGACTCAGAGCTCTTATTCTTGATGTTGTTGTTTTTGTTTTTGTTGTTGCTATAACGCGACGGAAGCGCGGATGCGCCAATATCAGCAAGGGATCTTAGAGGGATATACCGATACGGATAAGACATGTGAAGCGGATGACCAGGAAGCCGGTCTGCTGTTGCATGTTCAGATCTCCCACTAGTTGGCTTGGGCTGCTGGATGGTGGTCTTGTCCGGGGACGGGTTGCGGCTGTTGGTCGCGTATCCGTGTGGTGGCAGACATGCATAAGAGGAGATAAAATGGGTATTGTAGGTCAATGGAAACGACAGGATGGTCGCTTTAGAAGCTGCCACGTCCATCAAGCGGAAGGCGACATATGCCTTTTTGGCGACCGTGATACCGTTCTGCATGGTCTCCTGTTCAGTTTTTCTAGATAGGAATAAGCCCTCGAGCGTTATCGCTGTCGTGTCCGTGACGGGTTGGTCCACAGGCAACGAGAATGTATCACTGGAAAGGGCACCGATTCCAAGAGGTGTAGATTGTAGCGCCAGCTGGGTTCCGTGTTGAATGCGCGGTTTCCGTGACTTCTGCGGCACCTCTCTCGTCTCGACTTCGAGCCATGTATCTCCAAGAAGTTCTCCTGTGTGCACGTCGCGAGGGACAACATGGCTTTTTATCCAACCCATGCAACCTGTAGTCTTGTCCAAGCAAGAGAGCACTCTTCCAACGACTGACATTTTGCTCCACCAGCTTCTATCATCATACACAAATCCACCGTACAGATTTGCAAGTGGTCCAAGTGCCTTCATGGCTTTGGGGTCATTTTCAAGGACCGTCGCTATCAGAAAGTGACCGATTGCTTCGCCTGGAAGAACTAAACCAGACAGCCACGTACGGGACATCCAACCGCCTACGTCACGTTCGTAGGAGCCGTCTTTGCCGACATTCTGAGGCCACTGCAGTAGGAGTAAACGCCGTGACTGGCTTTTGCGGTACATTTCGTTCTTGTCCAATGTCTGAACATACCTTTCCGGGAATGTGTTATGGACTGGTGATGCGTAGATGCTAGCAGTATCCGTGGAGCTGTCCCCAGATTTGAATTTGGAGCTCAGCTTCTCCTTCAACTCATCGGCTCCAGGCCATTCGATGCTCTGTGCAAAGATAAAAAGGCCCTGCAATTGCTTTTCTGGATGGCGAGGGACCAGAACATAGTCCCATGCCGACTCTGGATCAGCACTGGTGACCAGAGCGTCTCGGTGCTTATGACTACCGATTCTTGACAGGAGACCATGCCTACCAGCTGGTCTGTCCTGCGGAGGGACCTGCCCCTCTTCGTGGTGTGCTGGAAAATGCTGATAGTGTTGTACATCCACGTTATCGAAGAATCGGCGCACCAGAATGAGATCCCAGTCCACCTTGCCAGAACGCAGTTTATCAAATCGCTCAATATCCTGTATGGTGAGTATGATATCCTTTGACTCCTCAAGTATACCCACTCGAACAACAGCATCAACGCGTATCAGTAATTCCGCTGCTAGCAACATCTGTAGTAAGAACCACTTTCTATCAAGACCACGCTCACTAAAAACCCTGTAATGATCAGGAGGGCAGTCTTTCGTACCCAGGAAATCTCCGTCCGGATGAGGCGGCATTTCCCAGAGAATTTGACCAATGCGCATACGCCACTCCGTCAGACTGAAGTCGAACCAAGCTCCTTTGGTAGCCAGTACTTCGGTCAAGACTTCGATCTGGGTTTTCAGACTGTGACGATCCAAGTGTTCGAATGTCCTCGTCGGGGGATAGAGAAATTTGGTAAATAGATTGTCGTACAGTGTGCGTGTAGATTGCCTGTCCAGCACAGTTTTCGCACTTCTTTCCACAAGGATCTCGTGACGTATTCTACTCAATTCCTGAAGTCGATTGACCACGGATTCAATGGTGAAATCCCGAACCCCGATACGCTTCCATCCAGGAGGTCCTTCCATGAGTAGCTTGTGACGGTCGTGGACTATATCGTTGTTGCATTCTGAGTAAGGACTGCTGAGATGCTCCATAATGTGGAATGCTTCAGAGACCGGCAAGGCAGCAAGTCTCTGAAAATCATTGCCTTTTGGCACAGGCGGTCCTTTGTATTTTTTATTATCGGCAACGGGCAGCTCGAGGAAATGACGAAACCCCACAGAACCCGGTTCCTTGCCGTTCATGGATATCATGTTTGGAAATTCGAAGACGCCTACGTCAAAAGAAGCCCGTCTTATTACATCGCTGTTTCTCCGGTCAGTTTTCCACATCATGGTGTGCCCCTTCTTAGACCATTCATCTGGCACTGGGAGATGGGCATGTAATGTCGACAGCGTAAAGGACGGGTGCATCAGTGGTTGCGTATCCCACAGATCTTGAATCATAGTGACATGCAAATCCCATGGGAAAAGCACCTGCGGGTACCAATAATCGTTCCTTCCCTTCTCAAGAATGAAGTGCGGCGCCCCAGAGAAGAAGTGTTTGAGATCCCACTTAGTGAGATGAGAAATGTTGTGAGGATGTTTGTGAGAATGCCCTGATTGATCACCCTTTGGCTTTTCCGTCGTGTTCAGGGCCATTTCCATAGCATCATGTATATTCGTAGGCTGCTTCGGCTCTCCCATGAATGAAGGTGGGCTGGATGACAGAGGTGACGGGGAAGCATCACTATCGCGATGATTGTCAGATTCATCCTTTGGGATCTGGATATCCACGGCTAGAGGTGCATCATTGTGCTCCTGGACGCAGGTTAGTAAAGGTCCGTTCAGGAACCTCAGACGGCCTGGAATTTGCACCAGCAGCAAATGTATAGCTGCAGAAAGATATACGTACAGCATTTTCTTTTGCCTTCAGAGAATGTGACGAGGTTGTCTCCGTGCTACCACCACTCCCACCAGTGCCACTGCGCAACCGGCTCAATAATGACATGCGTACCGGCGAGACGTCCTCAGGCGACCTCGACCCTTCCATGTGTGAAAGC
Organism: Paecilomyces variotii; assembly: GCF_004022145.1. Classification (NCBI taxonomy): domain Eukaryota; kingdom Fungi; phylum Ascomycota; class Eurotiomycetes; order Eurotiales; family Thermoascaceae; genus Paecilomyces; species Paecilomyces variotii. Next base: position 1,343,118 of record NW_021167142.1, read on the forward strand.
CGCTTCATGGAGCCCGGTCTCCCTGTCTCATTTTCCGATGAATCAGACGCAGGAGGCCGTATTATTGGCAACTTATTCACTCCTTGGAACAGAGGCATTTTGTATGAATACCCACGCCCACTTCCCCTAACCACTTCCTATTTAGAACGTCGAGCTTATCTCAGAGCGACTGTTTTCAACAATCTAGTTTTGTCCCCCGGATCAGCGACAGATCTGCATGTGACATATGAGATGCAAGCAATTGGCAGTCGAAACCTAACCTCGTTTCCTAGTTGGAGAACCAAGCAAGGCGGGGTACGTAGTCCTCAAAAACGCCTGCAACTGAGAATCAAGACACAAGAAGATGTATGTACTTACTCATCAGAAGGGGAATATAGGTGATAGAGGGAATCCTAGTGGCAAGGCCTCAAGCTGCCTCAGGGTTCGAAATTGTCAAAAGAAGTTGGGTGAGTAAAATGGTTGAGCGCGACCACGACCATCATATGAGCAGCAAGCAGGGCCATGGAGCGGAGCGCAGCTTCTAGAACTGCGGCCGGCCGGAGTCTGGGAGTTTTGTGCAAGCCCGTACGTAGCTGCACTTGGTTGCCGACCGTCCGTCGGATCTGTATACATCTAGCTAGCAACATTCTTTGTCACTACTAGATGACCCGTGCCACGGGGATGCCAACAGGTTTATCGAACATGGTCGGTTTCGGCCTTGGGGCGGCCTGACGTTTGCCAAGTCTCCAATGGAAAACAACATGACAGCCGGATCCGTGCCGAGATTTCCGAGAGCATCATCAAGCATCCCGATCGAAAGAAAACCCTCCTGATTGCCCTTGTTATTGTTTGGTATATGGTATTCAGGCACGCAGGGTTGGGTAACTGGAGGTTGGAATTAACAACATCGGTTCTCCGCGCGGATAGGGCTGTTCGGATCCTCTTACTGTGGGGTTCTGAACTGGAGATCTCGGAGGCGCCGGATGTAGGATGTTGTTTCTACTGAGCAGGCTTGTTATAGGGATTCTCTTTGATAAGGGGAAACCCTTCACTAGTTATTCACAGATCTATGCTTATATGAACATGTATGCCATGCAATTGTCTGCTCATATGTAGTTCTTTCTGCTATTTGACTAACAAACTAGTTGCGGAAATTGCATGCCATTCAAATCAATGACTTTAGGTGGCGCGGTGTCTCCGGAGTTCTTGATCATGACATTGAATTGATCAGTCCTATCTTCATGAAGCGTCTTGCAACACGATACTGCAGGGATTTGCCTACAGGTGCTCGTGGAAGAAGCTCAGAACGGTCTTGTAACCCCTCTCATACTCCTTCACGACTTCCGGGTCCTGAAGGTTAGAACGAGCAGCCATCCAGCCGTGGATTTGAGTGGGGAAAGTATCGACAAGTTTGGGAACAGTCAAGTTCTCCTTGTAGGCCTTGACATCGTCGACAGGCTCGTCCTTCGATGCCAGCAACGCCATCGGCACCTTTACCTGCTTCGCGTCGTTCGGGTCTACCATGGCCGGGTGGGCCTGTGCTGCAGCCTTGAACAGCTTCTCATCCTTGCCTGCTGTCAGACTCGCGATCTTTCCTCCCCAGCAGAAACCCAGAATACCCCAGGATTCGAACTTGCCGCCGCTGGGGGCCAGCTTGTTAGCCTCCGCTACAATTTCAGGGATCTTAGAGAGTATCTTCGGAGGAGCAGCCTTGGTGGAGAAGAACTCTCCCAGTTTCTGCTTGTGTTCTTCAGTCTGCGGGGGGTACCACGAGATGTCCGCAGGGCTACCCTCAAAGAAGTCAGGGATGAACACCCTGTACTTCTTCTCTGCGTCGGAGTTGGCGAGTATATCGGCTCCCTGGAGAGTCTGTTCGAAGAAGCCAAAGATATCTACAACGCGAAGAAGGCAATTAGCAAATTCCAATCGCTATTATCAAAAGCACGACTTACCGTAGATCACCAAGATGGCCTTGGAAGCAGACTCGGGGCCAGTCACGTCTGTTTCAGTTAACAATGGAGCTGTCCAACGAACGTCACTAGAAGAGATACAACTTACATGTCTTCAAGCCAGCGATGGTCTTGTACTCTCCCTTGGGGCTGTAACCCTTGGTGACAACGGGCGGGATGCTGCGATGCAGCGGGAAAGGTCAGCACACTGTTCACCGTGGTCCACGGAAGGGTGACCTACGAGCAGCAGGCCTTACTGATGTTCGACATGGCTGCGGAACTACAATGGATAGATCTGAATGTGCTAGCGTGGTACGGTTTCAACGCGGTCGCAAGATGCGGTCTTCTGAGGGGGGTAGTTAGAAACTGTTGGTATCTCATGGGAAACGAAGACAGATAAGAAGCGCACGAACAGTCTTGCTCCTAGTCTAATTATTATTAATTAAGAGGAGAGGGCTTTGATCTGTTTCTCAGGACTAACAGTCTAAGTCTGTTTCTCTCGCTTTCAAGTCGACCGCGTAACTAGTTAATCAACAGGTGCCAAAGCACAGCAACCCCGCCAGCACGACGTCATCTCGGCGACATCGGCAACGCGAGAGACGATCGAACTTCCGCTCTCCCTCAATGGAAACAATCGACATTCTTCCTCTATCATAACTAATCATAACTAATCATTGTAAATAGCCGTTCATGTGAATTGATACCCATGGTGATGTGGGCCGGATAAACGGTGGATAAATGATTACGGAGCACCACAGAACCGTTATAATATCGGTCTATTCAGTGTTCGGATCGCGTCTATATTAGCCAATTTCCACTTGGTATTCAAAATCGAGATCCAAAAGTCCTTTTTATGATGATTGAAGTCTACGTTTGAACTAATTTCTCAAACAGTTATGCAAACAATTATTCAACAGAGCTTATGTTGCATAATTGGTCCTTTTCAAGCAGTGGAAGGCCCCAATAGGCATATAGAGGACCTTGGGAGAATCTAGTTCAGTTTCCAGTACCTACTTGACGGTCCAATAGCACAACTTAAGTTCCATAAATCTCCTATTGGGCAGTAGGACAGTTGCTATTTGGCCGAAGCTCTATAGATTATAGTTGGGTCCTTTTTGTTTCTGTTCTAGTCTGAAAAATGATAGAAATATCTATAAACCACGTCGTTAACTATACACAGTGAAAAGAAAAGAACTAGGTTTATCTTTGACAAACAAATTGGAATAACGATTAATGGACCTGAAGTTATTGTCGGAGCCTGCCTACAGGTAGATCTCCTGTTGGGTTTCTCCCACGCCTTTCTAGCTCCACCCACAGAGATAATCACGCTGAGCTAGTTGCTAGAGAATTCAAGCTCAGCGAGCTTCGCTCCAGAGTGATTAAGACTAGGACCTTTTCCTTCTCTGTCTTGCCCAGAACTTTTCGCTTCTGTTATTGCAGACCTCATGCTATATCTGCCAATCTGAAATTTTCTCTATTCAACGTTTTGCACTTCTGACACTACGAAGGAGAGAGCTCTTGTATTTACAGGAGAACATGCGATATTCACTGATTCAGTATACCTGTATTTTTCGTCATAATCATCTATCGCATCGATTGCATTGCCAGGGATATTGGATAGAATCTCTAATCTTGTCTAGATAGGAGCTTGTGAGATTTCTTTAAGTCTCAGCAGCACAATACTCTTCCTAGGTCTGGGATAGATGAGACTGGGCTTTTCAAGGTATGTCATAAAAAGCATAATTAAACACATGGTGCGCTGGATTTCCCCGCGGATACGGCTACAATGTTACTCTGCTGTCAAGTCTTTTTTATAACTTTCATTCAACGAACGGTTGTATAGAGAATCTATACCAGGACAGGGCCAGATTGAATAATCTAATATCTATACTTTACTGTAGGTTGATGACGACTTGAAGATGATTTAAGGTCTCTCCGCCTGTTTGTCGAGTCAAATCATACCTACTGCTCTTGCTGCGTATAGAGCAATTCCTTGTTCCACTACAGCCTTCAATGCGGGATAGAAGTTACAATCTTATCACTTTGCTTCTTGTATATGATAGGAGATACTATATTGTCAAGGTTTTTGGTTCATAATTAGAAAGTCATTGGAACGTTTACAGGAACGTGCATTGATGAATCTCGGCTTTACCCGATTTCATAATTGTCAAAAGCGTATTTCACTTCTTAATCCATAGGGCAACCTGGTGTCTATAGATTTATAGTTTCTGTCCGAGACAGAGATCCGCGAAAAGACGTTTCTGAGGACTCATGGCATGCTAGGTTCCAAGGGAAAGAGAGAAGGTAACTTATGAAAACTAAATAGGCTCTCTGATGGTGATACGTGACATGTTATGTGGTAGAGTGGATTGGCATCAATGGACCGTCTATTAGATTCCCTCCACGGCTTTGAATAGATGTTTCACAGTGAGATTTACTCAGAAGATATATCACCAGAGACTGACCTTTCAAGAGGTTATAGCGATCTAGAATAATATTCTCGCTCATTATCTGATTCATATGCTCTTACCTACATTCTAGGGGATAAGGCAGAGAAATTATCAGTGCAGGCCTATGGATTTGTGACTTACAGAATCTTATGATCCACCGGATCGTTCATATATACAGCTTTCCATAAGGACAGTATATGCCAGTGAGTTTCAATGACTCCGTTTACTTTAGAGAAACTATAGATTCCAGAAGATCTGATATACATCATCATATTCCTTAGAAAAATAGCCGTCTTTACTTAACGTCTTTCTGTGATAGATGCTCAAATATGGATACAAGAAGACGCTCCAGTTCCCAATACACAGGCCTGTTTCTACGGCTTGGATATACTATACATATATCTACTAGCTAGTACGCTGACAGTTACCATTTTATGGTCAGGATCAGACGAAATAGATAGCAAGTGCATGAAAACCACGTGTTCCTTTGTGTTATATGAACCAGAGTTCTCAGTGAAAACGCTAATATAACATCATTTCTATTGCAGAAATAGAGCCTCATACCCCGTACACCTCTCGTCATCACCTCCAATAATGAACGAGTAAAGGACGAGGCGGTGGTTGGCCTGGCGCGGGGAAATAATCCAGGAAGTAGAGGCACGTGGTCTGTGCTCGATCCTCTCTAGAAGGTCACCTGATTCTCTTGGATGGAATCGCCTCCCATCCGATCTCAGCTTTCGAGTGCCTCTCCATGGTTCCACCGACACTCTAAGTCTTCCTGCTATCCCCAGTACGGAGTACTCTACGCCGTACGCAGTCTAGAGTATGTATGGTATCTCATGGTGGGTCAGCCCACTAACGCTGACAGTTTTAGGGGCCTTTCTTACAGCAGACTAGAGCGAAATACCTGGGTACCTGAACCGAGACTTGGTGGTCTCGACCAGTCCGGAAACGACCTAACGTGCGCTTTGAAGTCCTCTAATTAAAGGCAGACTTTGGATTAGGTGATTCTGACAGATAGCCTCGCTTGAAAGTCGCATACGCATAATTTTGGGCGACCAGGGTTCCCATAAACCGAGTCCAGGTATCGGGGGAACCATCAAAGGCTCCGGAGCCAGGCTTTCGCGGGTTCTTCGGTTCCTGAGACGGATCACAATCTATCGAGGTCTCGGTACCCCTGAAGCAGAAAGTGGGATTCTGCAGGATATCTTCGAACAAAACAAAAGAATAATAATCTGATTCTGACTAGGGGGTCTTAATAGATCTGGTTCTGGCTTGTCACATTCCGCTGCATGTTCAGCCGAAACTTTACGCATGACATGAGCAAATCGGGTTTCGCCCCCAGACGATTCGTTCGTATGCTATTATTTGATGATCCGGTGATTGCTCTTCCAGAGTTAGGAAGACTGTGTTTTGCGAAAGATGTATTCATCACTGCTAAACTCTATGACTCTATCGGGTCTCCATGCTCAGCTCACTTTCCTGGAAGAAGCACTGGAGATATCGAAATTTGACGAGATCAAGTACTATCGGAGAATTTATGGCTCAAGAATCTGTCAGTCATTCATTCATTCAGCATGTAAGACGGTCAATCGGGTCAGCAGCATGATTTGCCGGCAAATCCTTCAGCGCACAACTACCTGTGCTTTATGCGAGAGCTTTGCGCTAGCACAACCCCAAGCAGTGCTACCGGTTTTGAAGCACCCATTCAACCATGGGGCTCTCGTTATTATTATTTACGGCTTTTTCAGGATCCTGAATGGGGATGGGCCGAAAACCCTGGTTGGCCCAACTAACCTTTACGGAGTACGTCTGCACTGACCTACGGATTAGACCTGATCTGGAGCTCTGCGTTGTTGTTCTCGTTCAGAAGCCTAGTAAAATTACCCTCTTACCGCTTTCTGCAGCAGAATCGACGACATTATCACTCTTTTCCCTATTATTGTCCTCGATAAAGCAGATTCTGCCTCGCGCTAGCAACGAAAGTACCCGATGCTTGATTGTTGGGGTTGAGCCCCGAGACTAGGCTCTGGAAGCACGCGCTTGCAGGTAGAGGTCCGCGCGACCGTGATTAACACAGGAATCAACGATCTGATGCGCATTGGATACCATCGATTATGGTGGCTCTATGCAATTCAGATATATGCATATCGATCGTGGACGCCAAGCCTTGTCAGCATTGACGCCCAGGTTGCTCAGAAGTGGAACGTCCCTGCAGAGTGGAAGCTCGTCGCACAGCTTGTCTTTGGCAAGCCTGAGCGTGAGCGGCCAGCGACTGATAGCACTTAGCTATCTCAGATTGACCAAGGAGAGCGCTTTGAACACAGACTCGCAGCATGCGACCGCTTCCGGGCAAAAAAGCATGAGAATACACTCGTGGGGCAAATAATAATGATGACATGTCCGCGTGAGCTTATAGGATATTAGGCCTCCCTGCCTGATATGGAAAGGTGAGACTGTTTAACTAATAATGAACAGAAAACCCAAAACTAAAAGCATAGTCGCTCTTATAGATTGCATTCTCTGTCCCACTGTTGGCGCTAAAATACTGGCGCTTTCGACCACATGGCGCGGAACAGGCAAGTCTGGTGTTGATGATAGGCACCCGAGCCCCTCGCATATGCTGTACTACACGAGTCGTCAGAGATGGAGATCGCTGTGCGGGAAGTTTGGTGCAAGCGAATGTCCCAATATAAACGCGATATACCCTTTGACTCTTTGTCGAGATGCAAAATATCTCAGAATACAATTCTGCCAATGTTGTAGCATAGGTAAGGTTAATGAGGTCAAGTGTGCGCCAGTTCCTTGATTGATTTCTCAGCAAAGTATAGAGAAGGACTAGCAGCGACACCGTTTCTATGGATTCTCAAGCGCCGCTATCCAGCGCATCGTCAGATTTGCTGTCATCTGCGGCACCACTCATATCTCGCAACCTAGAATGACAAGTTGAACTTAATCCCCAATACCGACAGACTGGCGCGGAGATGCCCGGTGACTCTGCGGCTTGCTGCTGTGCCTTTCTCCTGGGATAAGCCAGTAGCAGCCACCCGTGATGACCCTGTCATTAGCGGACCATGGGCCGCTGAGACACCATGCAAACTGCAAAGAACAGCGGTGCGGATCCTGCTCTCCCCAACTCCCACCGGTTCCTCGGATGGACGCTCTTGATTAGCGCTCTGCGTCGAGCGCATGGTTGGCAGGGATATCCCGGCGCTCCGTACGAAGGACTGAGATCAGTCGAAGTCACTGCTATTGTGGGTTTGCCTTGGTTCGAAGGAAACACACAATAATAATAACCGCAGCAAGACCAGTGTTTTTAATGTCGTTCACCACAGCCTTATTCGTTGGTATCTATGCAAGGAACTACTCCTTCCTCTGTTAGGTGAGCACTGTATCCACTTGTTATGTTATCGAAGTGAACAAGAGGCCATGTCTGGATTGTTCGGGCATCGCTCTCTACTGTTCTCAGTAAGACCGGCTGAGCGGCGAAGACCCCAGAACCCATGTCATCTCCGAAGTGAAACCTGATGATTACCATCATGGTCCCTAATAATAATAACACAGACGGTCCCCATCCGCGGCCATCGCCTAATCGCCTAGAGTATGGTGCTCTCCTACAGGGTCGGATCTAACCAAGATCATGGATGGCGGCCACAGGCTCCAGACTGTCCTGCTGGCTCGTATTACTCTAGCGGCAATGTCCAATCCGATCTGGTCTTGAGCGAATCCCGGTCACCGGCCTAGTCAGTGAGTGGCCTGAGCTGCCTTTTGCTCGCTTTTGTGATTGCGCTGCTGCAGCAAGACAATCTTGCAGGTTATTTGCGAATAGCCCCCGACGCAAACCCTGGGCTACCAATGCCCACTTCCCTCTGTGCGGACTCTATGGATAGCGCTGCGCTGCGTCTGGCAGACCACTCGAGCGCGCAGACGACGTCGCTCCGCATTGCCGGAGTCTTTTTTCTCTGTTTCTTCCAGCTTGTTCTCTGGCCGAGATTTCCAGTCGCTGGTCCCGCCCCCCGGCCTGACCACCAAGCGGGTGGCGCCCGGTCCCTCGATTAGACGAGAGACCCATTGAGCCTTTCCCGTCTTCCCAGAAACGCCGAGCTGGGGCAGGGTCTGGGAAGGCCTATTCGACCCAGTGATATTATTGCCAATGAGTTGGGACCGCTGGTTAACTTTGCCGGAATAGCGCTCGAACTCGTCGCTCGAGCCCGCTGCCCTTGGTACTGCCCGGAGCGGCAAAACCATGGATGGGGAAAAGGCGACAAAGAGAACGGCAGTCTTTCGACCTTGCTCCAGATCCTACAATGGCTCGAACTGACTGGGGGCCAGAGAAAGAGCTCCTTGATAGCGTAAACTCTTGACCAATAGTACTAGACGTTCTTTTGGAATACGGTTTATCTTGTTCTGTTTTTTCGCCCCTCATACGATCAAACAGTTGACGGACTGTTGGACTTCCTTTTTTCCCTTTCGACCCACTTGTTTTTGACTCGGTCGCGCACCCAAAAAGAAAAGGAAAAGAAGAAGAAAAAAATAATAGGCAGCTTTAGGGCGTGAGGGTCGTCGGAGGAACGCGACGCAAGGAGTACGCTCCTAGGCCAGAGTCGAAAAAAAAGAACACACCCAGTGGACCTGAATCTCCTTTGCATACGATCAGACAGAGGACTCTTTACATTCAACCTACCGGATGCTAAGCTTATATTCCTGACCCCAAAGAAGGAAACATATCAACATTCCAAGGGCGTCCCCAGGAGCGACGATCGTCCATTCTCCACCCGAGCCATCTATCAACACCCAGATTTCTAGATCCCCAAGGCACATCACGGATGGCATCTCCCCCTTGACGAGTAATTAGTCTTGCATCCCGGCGAATATCCACCGCGGAGCTCTCGTCCAGGGATCGCCTCAGCCCCCCGAGCTGGACGTTTCGGCCACCCGCCAGACGGACTTCCTTGAGCCCTGTCAACCACGTTGCCGTTGATCACTCCGTCGACAGATTCTCTTCCCACCATCCACTCTTCCTGATCATTCGACGGAGTCTGCCCCAGCGCTTGTGCTGGTGCTGGTGCCAACCTGACGGGGTCCCCCGCGCTGGCTAGACCGCGGCTGCACGATCGTGGAGCCACGCTCGAGCACCCACCGGTCTGGGTACATCTCTCTCCATCTTCCTGGAGGTGCTACTTCTCTCCTTCTCTCTTTTACCAGTAAGACTCTGGGCGTTGGGTCCTGTTCGTTCCTCTCAAAAGGCCTGAACCCCAGCTGATCGTCAGGCATCGTTGGACAACTATATCCATTGCCGTTCTCGTCAGTTGTCTTTCTTCCGGGACCCGAACAGGTGATGCTCTAAGAGCGCAAAACAAAGGACTCGCGCGTCGACCATCCCGGTCTTTGTCCTCGTCGATTTAGGTGTTAGTCCCGCGTCGATCCTCTTGTGTGACTGTCTACGATCAGCCCTGTCCCGCTCTGATCGCGTTGAGCGATCATCTCCAATCACTGCTTCTTCGTCCGAGACTGAGATAACTCGGACGTCTTCATCCTATCCTCCTTCCCTTGGCGTGTATCTCTTGGATTGTCGCAGAAGAGCGGCTCCAAGGCACATTCCTGATCGCCCCTCCTGGATCCCTCAGGCGTACCTGGTGGACGTTACTGGATATACGGAGCTAACACGTCGTTCCATTCTGCGAATCTCCCAACGACTCTTCCAACTCCGCCTACGGCAGAGACCGTCGTCCTGCGGCCGTCCGGGCAGACGAGAGATCCGTCCGGCAATCTGGCGGCCTTAGCAGTTCCGCCGCCCGGTATGGGTACGGCGATTGATGGACTGACAGCTTCTCAACCATTGACGTCTCGAAGGCCAGCAGCACAAAGCCTGCCGAGTTTCGAGCTACCTCCTCCTCCATCTCAGTTCCCATTATCCAGCTCAAACCAAAAATATCATTCTCAGTCTAACATACATCCTCCAAACGTGAGCGTTGGCAACTTGCTGACTCCTCCATCTAATCACTCCGGGGAAACAAACAACACTATCCATTCAGGCGCAGCTTCAAATACGGCCTCAGCCTCACAGGAAGTGCCTTCTTATTCTTCCGGTTACTGGCCGGGACAGAACTCCTACGGATACGGTTCTGCAACGGCGCCTTCGCAGTCGTGGAATCAGGGTGTTCATGCGCTTTTCCAGCCGCGTGGATATTCGCCCTTAGTAGGTTCCCTTGGTCGCAACACAGCCGGTACGCCCAACACAAGCGAAGGCATGTCGCAGCCATACGATATCAATCAGCTTCCGCCTTTCCAGCAATCTCTTCCTGTTTCATCTCCTACTGTGGCATCGCCCGCGGTGCAGCAACATCAAGCCATGGCGCATGCGATGATGAGCGCGCAGGGCACGCCGCCCAGTTCCGCGCCTCCCTCTCAGCAATTCACGGCTGCAGACCCATACGCATCGAAGCCTGCTTCGACACCTATATTTGGAGGCTCGCAACAAGCTCCGAATGCTCCTTATCCTTCGTATGGCGGCCCTTCACCAATCTCACACGGTGGGCTAGGTATACACCCAGCTGGTCCGAGAATGCAGCCTGGACCAAGTCAGTCACCGACTGGGCAACCCACGCAATTCGGATACAATCGCCCTCCGTGGCCATCATATTCCCTCCCCGCGATGAGCGGGCCGGTCATGACGAATGTACATAGCCCCAATGGTCAGATGTCACTTATGGGCGGCATGCAACCGGGAGTTTTGCCTGGCTTCAACAGCGGACAGGTTGCGAGCATGCACCATATGTATGGAGGCCATCCTTCTCACCAGGGACATGGACAGCCAGGTCCACCCAACGACCGGCCGTTCAAGTGCGATCAGTGTCCGCAAAGCTTCAACCGAAATCATGATCTCAAACGGCATAAGAGAATCCATCTTTCAGTAAAGCCGTTCCCATGTAATCATTGCGACAAGAGTTTCTCGCGGAAGGACGCATTGAAGGTGAGCTAGCGAGGGTTATTTCTTTTTTCTACGGGCCTCACTAACAACCTTTTTTTCCTCTATAGAGACATATTCTGGTGAAAGGCTGCGGCAAGGATACATCTTCTGAAGGTGGAAGTGCGAATCAGGCTGGGTCCGTTACATCGAGCAAGGATGAGGACGGGGCAGTCACGAGGACCGATTCAAACAGCGACAAGCAGAGCCCTGTACTCAATGGGCATGCCTAGAGGTTATACAGTCCGTCTAGAAGCGGCTCCTGCCTAGGACCTCGTCCTAGTATCTCGATCCTAGTTCTCCTCCTCTCCCTTTCGCCTCTTCTTTTCTTTTTCCTCGACCATTTTCCTTATTTCGATGTATTTATGTTGGGAACGGTGACGATGGCAAAATGCTTCCATACTTTGCGTTACGGGTCGGGTCTGGGATATGAGCCCAAGCGCTCAAGAGATTGTTTACGTTGTGTTTACGCTGCATCGCTGTTCTGGTTTCTGGTGTGGGTCAGCAAGTCTGCGGAAATGGGTGTGTTCTTTTTTTTTTCATACTCCAGGATCTGTTACCCCTGGGTTTTCCAAGCGATCTGAAGTCGGGTTTTTCTCATCTCTGTTTCCTATGGTGTGGGTCTCTTCCTTTTTCTCTACTTTACTCGTCGATGCCTCTTCCGCTATATCTATCATGCACGTGTCCTGTATCACATTGTAGCAAAAAGGCTCATTTCCTACTACTATTCGGCGTGTTCTTTTCTCTTCCAATTCAAATCATGTCACGAGTCACGGGTGTACTTAATTATCAACTTGTCAACAAGTCATTGCAACTTTACTCGCATCCTTCACTATTTCCTTCTCATGGGTGTTTCGCGTCTTTTTCTTCTTCTGCCATCCGCCCAGCGCACGCTACGCAGCTTGGCAGCGTTTATCGGTTCTTGACATGAGTAGTAACTCGAGTCAGACTGAATCATACTCCGCACTACTATAGATACTAATGAGATACTTTACCACGCTATCCGTGCGCGACCTTCGGCTACGGACCGGATTGGGTTAGCTGCTTTAGCTTCTTGGTGTTCTTCTTTTTAACTTTTTTCCTCGCGCTCTACAGAGTGGTCGAGACTCACACTATCTACTTCAAATTCGCCACCCCAATCGTGGGGACTGAGCATCAGCATCTAGACAAGCCCGTGTTATCTAGCGGGGTAATTCACACATTCTTTCCAGGGTCAGCCTGCGAAAAGGCGAGATGTGGTATTATGATGCCCTCGCGTCATCGTCAGTGATGTGCCTGGATACTTAGCGCTGAAGTAAAAAAAGGAACTAGATACGGTTGAGAGACGGATAGCAGGGACGAAGACAGATGTGGGAAAAGAAAATGATCGGCTAAGCTTTTGTCGCGAAATGGGTCTGTCTACTTTACTTAGTGGTATATAGTGCTGAATTAAGTTGTTGAAGTTTAGAACGCTCCGAAAAACAATTTTGCGGAAACAAAAAAAGAATCTCCGGGACGGGGAGTCGAACCCCGGTCTCCCGCGCTCGTTCCTATTCGGATGACAAGCGGAAATCATGACCGTTAGACCATCCCGGATCTTGTTGTAATGGTACTCGCTTTTCTGATTTATTATGGTAGAAGTAGATTTGTTGGATATTTGACGGCTGTGTAATTGATGTTGTTGGTGTTTGTAGGATGGTACTTTTTGTTTATTTATTTAGAACTGTGTTTACGGTTGTCAGTGTTTATACTCTAGTTATGTAGTTTTCAGGTATCGGGCTGGTAAAAATCAATTGTTGGTTGTCTTCACTGTCTGACTCCTGGCTAAATATATTTATCGGATGCGTTTCGTACGTTCGATCGCGGGTTGGCCTAGGTACAGATTTGACCATCCAAGACACTGACCATGGTATGAAATTCGAAGCACAGGACTATCTAAATCTGCCTCTTCCTGTTTACCCACAGTTCTATTGCGCCAATTGCATGTATCCCACTTCGTACACCTAGTCCGTGAGCGTAAACAGCTCATGAATTGCGGGCCCGGATGTAAAAGGCTCACTCTGGCTACTCAGTTTACCCTCAACGGATCCAATCCAACGGGTGTACAAAGTAGGCACCTCTGCGGTCACCGTCTTCGTGGTGACATTCACAGACAACCTCCCACCTTCCGCATCCCCCAGATCAAAGTCCATCGAGAAACCATCTGGAGTATCACCCTTGCGAGGCGGATATCGCGTATCCGGACCCATAGTACTAACACTGAACTGATCAGAGCTATTAGATGCGCAGAGAATCCTGCCGTTCAGAGAGACATAGCTGTTGACGTAGTGCTCATGAGAAGGAGTAATGACCGAAAACCAAACCAAGGAATAGTTCCCTACACGTCCGTGGCCCCAGTACCAGGTTCCGACGAGAGTTTCGAAAGGCGCATCGGCCCAGTTCTTTGAATAGTATAGTTAGCTTCAACGGACCGGTATGCATGCAGGTGCAGGGAGAGATTATAGAGCTCACTTGGTCGTGGTATGCGGATCCTTCAAATTGCAGGTCAGTACCCTTGATGTTGAAGTTGACCGTTCCTTTTGAATCTGGAATAGCATTCGTCCAACCGATATGAGGGGCGATCTGCAGGGATTGTTTCTCCCTATCATTTACGGGACCAGAGGGATAATGCGCTGGTGCGATCTTCAAGTAGGAGAAGAATGAATTTATAGTCAGTACTCGAAAATTCAAATGTGCCCCGTGTTGACGCAGAAAACAATCAAATATAGAAGCCAAGGGAATGGAAGCAGTGCAACGTACCGAATCCAACTCAAGTGTCCCGCTAATATCCATCTCATTCGACTCGATTGTCACGGTATATTTCTGCATCTTTGGATCTCCATCCCATCTGAAACCGGTCGACTCCCAGCTCCCACTAGATCCATCTCCAATGGTGGTGATTGTCGCAAAACTGGCAGTCGTGTACCCCGTGTACACAGTCCCATTGGGAAAGGTCGCCCAGACGTATGCTACCGTGACAGAGTCGCTAGGCAATATGAACGGGAACGCAAGTGAAGTAGAGGTGAAAAAGATGATGGTGAGGGAATTTAAGAGATCTGTCGAGACGGCGTCGAAATACCACCACTGGGTGACAGTGCTGTTGATGAAATCGAGCTTGGGACTATCGACGCCTGTGAATAGACCCGTATCATTGCCAGTCGAGGAAGAGAATTGAGCGTGGCTGATTCCATTCTGGACCGTTCCTGGATAGACCTTGACAGAAGTCGCTCCCTGGTTGCTTCCAGGAACAAAGACGCGTGAAAACGCTATTTCTATGAGGGAAAAAACAGTGACCAGGAGTCGGAAACAGTTCATATTGATGAGTGAGTGCAGTTTGTTCTGCTAGAACGTGTTTAACCTAGGATTGGTGTAAGGAGAAATAGAGGGTGTGGTTCAGAGATGAGGATGAAGGTGTCTCTTTCGTTTCTCCTGCAATGAGCTTTATCTGATCAATGCTTGAGTACGGAGGCTATAGAAGGGTTAGTACACCAATAAGCAGAAAATTTTTCACAAAAAAACAAAAACAAAACAAAAGGATGCGCGTCTATAGAGCGTACCTTAGTGTGCATAAGTGTCTTATGTTCGTCCTCAATTTGCCGGATGTTCCCTACTTGCAAAGATGCCAACAAGCAGAAGCAAACAACAATGAGAAAAGGGCGAGCAAAGAGGTACGCATGCATTTGCAGAGATAGCCAGTTACCATGGGTACCATTGGGGCTCCTGATCTTCGATGATTCCCACGCGAAACACTCGAGCCGTCCTCGGAGTTGTGTCACGCCCTTCCCTATTGCAGAACAAAGAGATAATACACCGCAAAAGCGGTTATAAGCAAACAGTCAAAATGTAGTCCTCATCCTCAACTCAAAAATCGCTCACGAATGTATGTAGATGAAGATAAGCACTGCATAAAATTCCTGATAAAGGGCTCGTGAAGCCGCTCTAAACAACACAAGAGTATAGAAAGCAGAGCCGATCGGCGAAGACCAACCCTTAACAACAGCAACTCCATGTTGGCAAAACCACAACTATGATTCCTTGGATACCCCTGCAAAGTGTAAGTTATACCCAATATTGATTTGAACGCCCTGCATTCTATGTGGTTCTTTGTTGGCATGGACCCGACGTACCCGTGAAACCTGGGACTAACGTAGGCAAGATACCCCGATATAGACGCTATATTGTCTGGCTACCTATGCAGGTGTATTACTCGGGATATACAGTACATAAAACAAGACGACGAGAAAATCCGAAGGTACCAATGATTGAAATGAGTTGATATAACAAATATCGCGCACAAAGTTCGAGTACATCAAAAGGTCAAGACTTCATTTGCACATCACTATTAACCTCCTTAGAGGCTCTGAAAACTTCCACTCCTTCTATCTCGTCCCTAGGACCAACGCCTAGTCGCGTTGCTTCCTCAGTAGTGAACGTCCCATAGTAATCAGACTCATCGACCTCGCCGAGTCCCATAGGCGGCCATATCTTACTTATAGCCACGTACAAAACGGCACTGATAACGAACCCGAGCGGGAAGGCAAGGTCATAGAGTCTCGTGCATCCAACTGGAACAGTGATCTTTGGATTAACTGCATGTACGAATCCCGGCAGCAGCGGAATGAACCCGACCACCCAGGCAGCAAATGAACGCCAATTGATACCGTAGAGGTAGTAATATATACCCTGGGGTCGAGGGTCGTAAAGGTCACTCAGTTTGATCCGTCGAGACCTGATGATCCAGTAATCCGTAATCATGATCCCACACATGGGACCAAGGAATACAGAATAGGCAGATAAAACCTGGATGAATGTCGCAGCGCTCGCGAGCAGCTCCCAAGGACACAGGGCGATTGAGATGATGAGACCAATATATGCACCACGGCGGATGTTGATAAATTTGGGAAACAGGGCGCTCATGTCCATTCCGGTCGAGAATGCATTATCAACCGTGTTGATGGCTAGCTGGCAGATGACAAGGCCCACTCCTGCAAAGAAGGCTCCTGCTCGAGATTTTGCATTGTAATCGGTATCTAGCCACTGGAGGGCGATTTCTGGTGGGTTCCAGAGGGCTTCACCGTAGATTCCCATCGTGGCAGACGATGCCAGGCAACCAAAAAGCGGCATGACGGTACCAAACAGTATAATAGAAAACCATTGACCGAACACCTGATCGCCTGGCCTTCGAGCGAAGCGAGAATAATCTGCTTGGTTGGTCAGGCCGACCGCAATACTCCCGATTACCGATGTGATACCACTGACGATGGACCATCCAAGCTCAGTGGACCCGTTTAGAGTCGAAGGCCGAGAGAGGAGCGGACCAGCCCCGTTGGCAGCAGAAAGGGCCCAAATCATTATTCCCAGAAGGGTAAAAAAAGATACGGCGTTCATAGCCGCGAGTAATCTCTTAGTCTTTTCTGGCGGTATGTACATGATCGGGATACTGATGACGTTATAGAGGATCCATCCTATAAATTGCTTGGTGGTCAAATGGCTTGACTCGGGAAAGACGTTATCCAAGTGTTGGAATCCCGAGAATATCGATGCCAGGATGGCCGTCACGCATAATCCTCCCGTCCAGCTCTGAACAGCAAGCCAGACAAGAGAGAGCAGTATACGCTGCAAAAGCATGAGATATGAGCCGTAAATGCCCCATACTGATATGCGTTAGTATGTGGGCAGTATGATAAACCCGAACACCATCTGAAAACATACCATTCCTTGAAAACACAGGAAATCCAATGTGCCAGTCTGCCCCAACATAGCCGTTAAATACAGCGACCAAGGATATGATGATCTTTCCGACAATGATCGCAACCATAGTTTGCCAAACCGACAAGCCGGCGGCAACTAGAGAAGCGCCGACCTGCCAATTGCTTAGGCAGAGATTGTTGATAGCCCAGAACGATATATATGCATATTTCCCCCAAGTTCGCCGGTATGGCGGTAAAGGACGGATATCATCGTTGATCCAGACGGAAGATGTCGTCTCCTTCGTGGTCGGGACAGCCAGCACGTCGACGAGTCGATACCAGGAGAACATTGCTTATGTAGTAGTCGTAAGATCGTAGAACTAGTAGGTCCAGTTCTGAGAGACGGAAGGAGTAGGCATGCCAAATGTTTCGAAAGGCTCGTTGTGTTGAAACCGCAATAGCATACTCAAGGGCAGTCGGCATGCGCAAGAGGTAGGGCGCCATAGGCAAGGTATATAAGTTCTACAATGTCAATGGGCGGTCGTCTAACAGCCACTGGGGCAAGATAGGCAAGACTAAAATCCTGATAAGAAATTCCGAGGACAATGCTTATCAGATATGGCTTCTGCAGAGCCCACTAGGGGCTGCTCGACAGGGGTTCTCTGCGGAATCGATATTCAGCATCCAGAAATATATTAGGTCCTTTAACTATCATTCCGGATGGTCCTTGCTAGCAAGTAATAGAAGATAAGAAAGAGTGAGCTTAAATGAGTCGTTGCGATCGAACGCCTCTTTGTCCGGCTACGAGTATGCGCTACCCCAGGCTCCCCCTCACGGCTCAGGGCACCCAAATAGAGCCGAGAAGTGCACTGGTATATCCGTGCGCCTGATTGCCATCTTTCGCCTGGATTGGTCTCGGCCAGAAAACGGGATTGCGGCATGAGAACCGATGCTATGAGCACTGGCGCGGCGTCTATCATGCAGCTAGACAAGCGTTCTCGAGCGTCTTAAGGGAACTATTAGTTGTTTCCAATGAGAAATCACCGCGATAGGAATGCCTGTTCATCTCACGCTTGGTAAAAGGCCAGACCCACTGCTGTGTATGCTAACTTGCTAAGTATCAAGACGCTAAGGTTAACGTTCAGTTTCTTCATCGCATGCCTCTGCGTGGACCGGACGCCAGTGCTTGCTATCGTGTATAAGATATCGCAACTTGCAAGACCAGAGGTGACAAAAGGGATTTACCTAATCGAAGAATAATAAACCATCTGTCACGGAGGTTGGGCTTCGTCGAAGAAATGGGGGCAAGAGGAATCTCCGTGTACGTCTGTCGGTGTTGTTCGGAGAATCGGCCACGTGATTGGTGGACGTTGTTGACTCCGGACGACTTCCGCGAGACTTTCTGACATCCAGTAGTCAAGCGTTCTAGTTGGAAGTTCCTGGATCATCTTATCTTTCGGCCATGTCGCTTGGCCGATCAAACGGAGAGGGGTCTTTAGTCTACACCCCCCAATTCCACAGTGCAGACAAGTCCGTCTTTTGCCATACGAGTCCGAACGGGGTAACGCTCCACTTAGTTGTAGCGATGTCGTTATCGGATCATGATGCGAGATTGGAAATCGTGCGGGATGCCTCAGAGACGCAAATCTCCGAAAGTCCACTGCGGAGTGTATAAATGCTCTGCAACCTTCTCACCTCCAAGATTGAACATCACGACTGCTTCCTATCGATAGCCTGTATCGTGAATCAGAGAAAGTGGAAGAAACATGGCTACGCCGCAGGCCTTCTATCGCATAGGTGTTGATGTTGGAGGCACAAACACAGACTCGGTGATTCTCGATACCCGTGCCTCAAATGCGCCTAATCGCGGGGTTATCGCGCTGAAGAAGACTCCGACCACGAGTCCCAACGTCACAGATGGAATAGAAACCGCAGTGAGAAGCGTGTTGGAGGAGTCAAAGGTCCCAAGGGATCAGGTTGCATGTCTTACTATCGGAACTACCCACTTCATCAACGCGATCGTCGAGCATGATGTACGCAGACTGTCCAAGGTCGCCATCATTAGGCTATCAAAATCTTTCACTAAGGAAGTTCCGCCGTTTTCGGACTTTCCGCCAGCCTTGAAAAAGATTATGAATGGTCATTACGGCTTCGTGGACGGCGGTTTGCATATCGACGGGTCGCAGGAAGCACCGATAGTTGAAGAGCAGGTTGTACAGCAGTGTGCCGTTATTAAGGAAAAGGGCATCGGCGCTGTTGTCATATCCGGAGTCTTTTCACCCATCGACGAACACTTCCATCAAGAAGACCAGGTTCGCAAGATTGTGCTCCGCGAGCTTCCCGGAGTCGATGTTGTGTGCTCCTCAGAGGTCTCCCAGATTGGCTTTCTGGAGCGGGAGAACGCTTCAATTCTAAATGCATCGATCCTCAAGTTCGCCAGACGAACAATTCGCGGTTTCCGTGCAGCTATGAAGCGGTTGGATCTCAAATGTGCCCTCTATCTGACCCAGAACGATGGCACCCTGATCGACGCTCCCGCTGCTGCTCGACTGCCTATTCGGACATTCTCCTCTGGACCAACAAACTCCATGCGAGGAGCTGCCTATTTAGGCCTTCAAGGTTCAGACGATAAGTCGGAGCGAACCGCAACCATTGTGGTAGACATAGGAGGCACAACAACTGATGTAGGGGTGCTCTTGCCCTCCGGATTTCCACGTCAAGCGTCAGCCTACGTTACAGTAGCAGGCGTGAAGATAAACTTTGGAATGCCGCATATCGAGTCGATTGGCCTGGGGGGTGGTTCTATCGTACGTATCGATGGAGAGCAGGTCAGCGTCGGACCGGACTCAGTGGGACATTACCTCGACACTAAGGCGACCGTGTTTGGAGGCGATACCTTGACTGCCACAGACATTGCAGTCGCAGCGGGAGAGAAGATCGGGAACCCAGAACTAGTCAGCCACCTATCAAAGTCGACAGTTGCTACGGCACAAGCGAAAATGAAGCAAATGCTCGAAGGCGTAATTGATCTTATGAAGACATCACCTGCTCCCCTGCCTGTTCTTCTTGTGGGAGGTGGCTCTGTTATCTCGCCCACTGAATTGGAAGGCGTATCCAAGGTGGTCTGCCCTCCGTTCCATTCAGTAGCAAACGCCGTTGGCGCGGCTATATCGAAGGTCGGGGGTACTGTCGACTCGATTCAAAACACTGCAGAACAGTCAGCCAAAGAAATTGTGGAGCAGGCGAAAGCAACCGCCATCGAACGTGCTGTTGCTGCTGGCGCTCTCAGAGAAACTGTATACGTTGCGGAAGTCGATGCCATACCCCTGCAGTATGTAGCCAATCAAATGCGCGTTATTGCTCGTGCAGTTGGTGAACTGTCACCGGAGAGCTTACCGCTAGCAAATGGTGTTTCAGCAGAAGAGGAAGAGGATGGAGAGGAAGAGATCTACAACGAGGGCGAGAAAACCAAATCTTCCCAGGAAGAAGGTGAGATGCCCACTGTGGACATCGATTCGTATCGGCCAAAGGTAGTCAAAAACCCGGAGACCGGCAAACACGAGTGGATAATCTCTGAGACGGACGTTGCTTGGCTGGCAGATGGGTGTTATGTTCTTGGATGTGCTGGTGGAGGTTCTCCGTTCGGCGAATACATCCGGATCAGAGACCAGATCCGTCAAGGCTATACTATCCGTGTGATCGACGCGACTGCATTGGAGGATGATGCTGTTGTTTACTGTGAGTTAACCGTCATTCCCTACCATCAATGCGATTTTACCAGTTCTTGCTAATACTAGTTAGGGGGTGGCCATATGGGATCACCTGCAGTTTCCGTTGAGCGGTTGGCCAACGACGAGACAGAGCAAGCTGTCCTTGAGTTGATGGAATATCTTGGCCACAAGAAGATCGACGCTTTTATGGATCTTGAGATCGGTGGCGCGAACGGATTGCAAGCGTTGGCACTTAGTTCTACAAAGAACCATGGTTGCCCGGTTGTTGATGCAGACTTCATGGGTATGTTCTGTCCTC
This sequence comes from Paecilomyces variotii, assembly GCF_004022145.1. Classification (NCBI taxonomy): domain Eukaryota; kingdom Fungi; phylum Ascomycota; class Eurotiomycetes; order Eurotiales; family Thermoascaceae; genus Paecilomyces; species Paecilomyces variotii. Next base: position 1,364,200 of record NW_021167142.1, read on the forward strand.
GTCTCAACATATTTTGTGATTCAAAACGACGTGGACCTAAGCTTACAATGATTAATCTAGGCCGCGCTTATCCAACATACTGGCAAACCACTATCTGCATCTATGAGAAGAATCCGCTGGTGCCATGCGCACTCGCTTCCGGGGATGGAAAGACTATTCTTATGACAAAGACCACTAACGATGAGATCGTTGATCGCGCTCTTCGGGCTGCATGTGCAGAAATGGGCTCCCGAGTCGGGAAGGCCGCTAAACCGACGAGCAAACATAGCATCATCAACTATAGCGTCCTGAACACCGTCTCCCTCGCATGGCGCATCGGTCGCACCATTGCCCGCGCAGCAGCCACTAATACCGTCAGTACTGTCGCGGAGCAGATGATCGATGAATGTGGCGGCCCTGAAGCGGCCAAGATCCTGTTCCGGGGCAAGATCGTCTCTGTCGAGAGGCGTCTTTTCAAGGGCCATTCTTACGGCGAGATAACCATCCAGCAAGTGCAGAGCGGTGAACAAGAAGACGTTTCGACATCGACTCCAGCCGTAGCAACTGGAGGTGTTCTCAAAATACCGTTCAAGAATGAAAACATTTACGCCAAACATGTCGCAGATGATGGCACAGAGACGTACGTGGCTACTGTCCCGGATCTGATTTCGGTGCTGGACACCCAGTCTGGACGAGCCCTCGGGGTGCCTGAGTTCCGGTACGGAGTGATGGTCACCGTACTGGGCATTACTTGCTCGCCTAGGTGGACAGACACTCCTAAGGGGCTAGAGATCGGTGGGCCCGGTGCCTTTGGATATCACGATATCCCGTATAAGCCTCTGGGGAAGTACGTTGAACCGAAAAGTGTTGTTCTGGAATACGCGGAGAAGGAGTAAGCCACTGTGGGCTTCGTTAACGTCATGAGATATGTTTATCTTCGATGCAATTTTGTAGAGGCAACCCATATAGTATGCTAGCTACCCTCCTGCTGTCATCAATTAACTATGGTATGAATGTTCATGAACGTCCAAGACTAGGATGATTGTATAGACAAACCACTAAGTACCATTCCCAACACAATCAGAATTTATCATTATTATCCCTTCCGTCCTGAAAACAACTAGTTACAGTATACCCTAGAAGTAATCTAATCCAAAAACTAGGGCTTATTATTACTACAACCCCCTGCATCTACGAGACAGTTAGGGCAAGAATCTATCTATATATAAATACCTATAACCAAATAGGGCTCTCACAATCACCTGACCTGACCCGAACTATCTAACTCAAGTGTTGGCGGCGGCATGACGTAGCCGACTCGGAGCTTTCCAAGTCATCCATTACCGAATTAAGTAATATGCTCTAGTTAGTTACTTCTACGTCACCCTTGTCAGATCACCCGGATCTGAGCGCCCGTGAATGTGTCCAGATTATTAACAGAAAGAAAGAAAGAAAGAAAAACAAAAAAATGATACATAATCCGGGTTTTAGGTGGGACGGTCCCTGTTTTTATTGCATTTATTAGAGGACAGGGAAAAGGGTTGGGGGACGCGTAAGTGAGGATCGATCTTATCCTGTCTTGCGGGGGTTTTTCTCACTAGGTTGTTTGCTGTGATTAGGTAGGTACCTAGTTGTCGTACGATCCAGGGACTGTCGTTGACAGGGATTACGTTTTGGAATAATTACCTAAATTTTCTCCCCTCCCCGTCATGACCTCATTTCGGTGGTATTTAAAGGGTAGTTGAAGCTTGGGTAAATAACCCTGGTCCAGATCCCCTGGTGAATTTAACTAACTACCTTATCTACCTTATCTACCTTATCTATCTTACTTGGGATTGAAAAAAACGTTAACAATGTCGTTGTCACATCATGTGAGTTGTATATTCTACGTGCTTGATTACCTGCTGGTGGAAGTTAGGGGAGGTATTTATTGGAGGCTAATCACCGCGTGAGGATAGATTGATTCGGATGCAATCATCAAGGAGCTCCGGCAGGATCCGGAGAAGAGCTGGAAAAAGAATATTCATACGGAAAATGCAGTGTCCTGCGTGACGCCTTACTCAACTCGTTATGCGAGCAAAGAGGAAATCCCCAAGTTCAAGATCCCTCGTAAAGGAGCGCCAGCGGCGGCTGTGCGTCAGATTCTGGAGGATGAATTGGATCTGGACGGAAGGCCTAATCTGAACCTCGCAAGGTGGGCAATGCGCCTGTGGATGTGGATAATATACGATGGATGGGGTAACTAGCTAACTTGTTTCGTCAATATGTAGCTTCGTTGGCACTTACATGGAACGCGATGCGAATGCTCTCATGGCGGAGAACATTTCGAAGAATCTGTCGGATGCGGATGAATATCCCGCTTTGATGACAATGCACGCTCGTTGCGTGTCGATGATAGCTGATCTCTGGGGAGCTCAGCCAGGCGAGAAAGCCATTGGGTCAGCTACAGTGGGCTCCTCAGAAGCCATCCACTTAGGAGGCCTCGCGATGAAGCGCAACTGGCAGCACAAGCGGAAGGAACAGGGCAAGGATGCGTCCAAGCCAAACATTCTCATGGGCGCAAATGCTCAGGTGGCCCTTGAGAAGTTCGCTCGCTACTTTGATGTCGAGGCGAGGATCCTAGACGTGTCTGAGAAGAGCGAATTCAGACTCGATCCAGAGCTTGTGAGAAAGAACATTGATGAGAACACAATCGGTGTCTTTGTCATCCTGGGAAGTACCTACACTGGACACTACGAGCCAGTGGAGGAGGTGTCTAAGATTCTGGACGAGTATGAAGCGGAGACTGGGCACTCTATCCCTATTCATGTGGACGGGGCTAGTGGAGGATTCATCGCGCCATTCACCCACGCTGGCGCCGGTGCGAAATGGTAATTCCCTTTATTCGTTCTGTGGCGGGATGTTTCTGACCTTGTCAGGAACTTTGAATTACCTCGTGTCAAATCCATCAACACATCTGGTCATAAGTATGGCCTTGTCTATGCGGGAATCGGATGGATTATCTGGCGTGACAGGTCATACCTGCCCCAGGATCTGATCTTCGAGCTGCACTACCTGGGAGGCACTGAAGAAACCTATACGCTCAATTTCTCGCGTCCCGGAGCGCAGGTGATCGGGCAATATTACAACCTGGTACACCTTGGATTCAACGGGTACCGGGAGATCATGGAGAACTGCCTGGCTAACGCACGCCTTCTGAGCAAGGCACTGGAGCGGACCGGATGGTTCACCTGTGTCAGCGGGATCCATCGCAAGACTGCGTTCCGCGGAGTTACAGAAGCCGTCCTTCCTACGCATGGAGAGAGTTCTGCCGATTACAAACCCGGCTTGCCCGTGGTTTCTTTCCGGCTGTCGGATGATTTCCAGAAGGAGTACCCGCATGTTAAGCAAGAGAGCATCAGCCTTCTCCTGAGAGCAAAGCAGTACATCATTCCAAGTATGTGCAGGGTCTCATCTCTTGAGCCCCAAGGGTTATTGCTGTGACTGACTGCTGACCATTTACTTGATTAGACTACCCTCTACCACCGAAGACGGACAATATCGAGATCCTCCGCATCGTCGTGCGAGAATCGATGAGTGCAGACCTTGTCGACAGACTTATCAGTGATATTGTTGCCGTGACTGAGAGGCTGATGGAGTCTGATGCAGTTGACCTAGCCCAGTTGCAGACCGGACCGACGTCCCTGGAGAGATCAGGTGACGGCAAGAAGCGACAAAAGAGCCATGAACGGAAGCCGGGCAAGCATCCTATGGCAAAAGGTATCCATAAATCAGTATGCTAGTGGGTGACTATGGCACTGAGAGACTTCACGTTGTGATGACCGGTATCGGTGTTCCAGGGACTTGTAACAGCTGCAGAATGCGTGATGTCCAAAGGCGCTAGTTATCGTTGACATGTTAGCTAGTAGCAGAGAAGTCCCCAAAATGAGAGACGCTTTCCTTTTCCCAGATATTGGTACCGTCTAGTTTGAGCGGCGGTGGAGGTTAGCTTCCGGACAACGCTGTGGCTAGAGTGCGCGCTTGCTGCAGCATGTATAGAGCCAGAAAGCCGGTAAAAGCTTGGCCTGGAACCCGTATAGGTTCAAATACGGACGTAGAGCTTCCAGCTTGACGAACGACTCGATTGAGGGGACTGCGTCCATCTGTATCCTCCAATAGCCGTAGCGTCCGCCTCTTTGGAACGGCGGTCGAGACCATCGCGGACCTCGTGATGCCCCGTATCCTGCGTCAAACCACGTAGACTAGTGAGAATCTTTACGCATCTTCGGGGAACAGAACGGCAGAACGATACCAATCGGCCATAGTTTTCTCCCCAAGCGCTGTAAGGCACTGCAAGCATTGTCCCTGACGTGTCGATCACATGGCTCTTACCTGGTGCTTGTTTAGGGGGAAAGGGCGTTTTATGTAGGTAATAGTAATAGTAGTAGTAGTAGAGAGGACAAAAGGCCAAACCGGTGCGGAGGTGTTCTTCGCGAGGAGAAATTTGCCATTGTCGCATCTGAAAAGGGAAATACAGAGAGCATGTGACCGGGAAGTAGAGGGAAGAGGCAAGAGACAAGGATTGGGATTGACAAGAGAGGGGTTGAAAAAGCGATCTGTCAGTGCGTTGCGGGGGATGTTACTTACCTACTTATACCACTCTGTAGATCGCGGGCGGGAGTGACTTACCCGTGGCAAGAGCTATGTAGTTAGACAGGTGATGTAGAAAGCGTAGAACTTTTATGACTTTGAAGAGACGAAGAACGGGACAGTAGATCAGCATATGATGATCAGTAATATAACCAAACACTATTTAAATATTTGTGTAGAGCATCACTCGAATGGTTCTGTTATCAACCTTGCAGGGAGGTCGCAGAGAGAAAGTACGGGCTTATCTCTGGTCGGTCCGATACTTACTTACTTATCAGCCTCCTCGAGTGTGTTCCATCTGGGATAATTTGCATCTGGTGTGCTGGAGATGCATCTGCTTGCCACAGAGCAAGATCTCGATCTCTGTTGAGTGATCTGACGGATTGATTGACAGTTGAGATCAGCTTGTTCCCCAGAGTCCCATCCACGTCAGCTGGGACTGGCCATCAAGTATTAGCTGTTAGCTCTCGCTTTCAATCAGAACGCCTCTTGAATCAGCAGGCAGACCATTGGACGGGAGAACAGCCGGAGAGACAAGCGCCATTACAAGGGAGTGTTGCCCTGCCCGTCTTTCGCTCCTCCCAACTGCCATCCAGCGACAGTGACTGAACAAGAACTAGGAATCCATCATCCTAGACGATCGTCCAAGTCAAGTGTCAAGCAAGTCAAGTCAAGTCAAATATCATCCCAAACGGTGGGAGCGGATGGATCGGCGAAATCCTCGAGCGCCAATTCGATCGAGCATCCCCGCAAGCTGCTGGCTAGTGGGAAGTTCTTATCATTCCCGATGTCTCCTCCGCCCTGATAAAAACAGTTCGACGACTTGGCTTTATCTATGCCTCTATCGCTTCTTTGTCATACTTACCTCCATCGTCCTTCTTGCAGCGCCCCGTCTTTATCAAAAAACACACCTCTCGCTCTTTTCCCTCCCCTTCGCCTTTCCCTTTCCATCCCGTTCCCCTTCTATATCCCCTCCCATGTCTGATCCTCCTAGTGGGTCGATGCCATCTCTCCAGGTCACGATTAGCTGGGCATGGAAACCATCAAAATCCCCTCGCCGTCCGCCTTTCTAGATCCCCCATCCTTGAGCCCGTCTCGTGGCCAGTCTGCCAAGAAGCCTGTCTCTAAGCAACCCTCCCCGCCCTCTGCCTCCAAACAGCCGCTGGGCAATGCGATCACATCGACTGGACTCAATAAACCCAAACAGTCCAAGAGCCGTAATGGTATGATCCTGTAGATGGTGTTCATCATCCATGCAGTCCTGCATCGAAGGAAAAAAGAAAGGCAAAAGACTGAAAAAAAAGAAAAGAAATGAAAAAGAAAAAAGAAAAAGGAAATAGAAAACAAGAGCTGACTGTGTGACCTCGCAGGCTGCATTACGTGCAAGACAAAGCGGCTGAAATGCGATGAGACCAAGCCTACCTGTCTGCAATGTCACAAACGGAACGTCGAGTGTGGAGGCTACAAGAAAGACTTCAAATGGCGTCCGTTCGAAGAATCCAATTTCGTGACCAAGTCGGCCCCCCGACCAAAGAAAGGTAAGCACCCCCGTGTTGTATAGTTAATAGGCCACGGTGATTGACAGTCAAACTAAGTAACCACCACGAATACTTCCTTGAGTAGCAGCGCTCCGGCCCATATTCCAAACCCGTCTGCACATGGGTCAGCATCGCCAGCTGGGAGCGGAAGGGATACGCCCTTGACGTCGCCGTCATTTAACCATCCGTTGCCTCTTGCCAGTCCAACCTTTGGCATTGATGGATCGCCACCGACAGGTTCCAGTCTGCCTGCAGACCCTCTGCATGTCTCGCGCTCGAGTACGGAATTCAGTGCACGGACATTCCCTGAGCACACTTCCGATGATATCTTCTCTACTGGCCGAGATCCGCTGCAACCTGAGCTAGGAGGCTTAGGTATTCTGGAACCGGGTGACGACCTATCTGATCTGATGTTCTCTAGTCCTGGTATGGATGTAGATGGGACAAATCAGTCGATACCTTTCCAGATCGGCAGCATGAGTTTCTCTGAATTCCTGGAAGACGAAAATGCGGATATAGAAGAGGTAGTTCGACAGTCGGAACCAGGACTTGTGATCTGGCCTCCTCGCGATGCTACTCAGAGCCAGCAGTCGTCAGCACCGGCTGTAGACGCCACTGTGCTTTTTCGACAGCCAGATTTGGGCTGCGGAAGCCCTGAGATGCTCGTTGTTCGTTTTGATAAGCGCACCTGCGGCATCCTCTCCGTGAAGGACGGGGCTTCCGAGAATCCTTGGAGGACGGCGGTTTGGCCACTAGCAAAGGACTCCCCAGCGTTGTATCATGCACTATTTGCTCTCACGGCCTTCCATTCGTCTAAAGAGAATCCCACCTTCCGGGTTCAGGGCGTGGAGCACATGCGAAAGAGTATCCTCTACATGGTTCAGGGTATCTCGAACATGAGGACGGATGCTGCATTGGCCACGACGCTTGCTCTCGCATTTGCTGAATCCTGGGACAGACATACGTCGACTGGGATCCAACATCTTCGTGGTGCGAAAGCGTTAGTGTCTCAGGCGCTCAGGGGCCGGGCCAGAACTGAACGTCATGCAGATGATCTCGCAAGGTTACGCTTTCTTTACAATACATGGGTCTACATGGATGTAATAGCGAGACTGACCTCTTTGGATGGGGGTGGAAGGGAAGAAATAGACATTTCACCTTTTGCAATGCCATCCAATGCTGTCCACGAGATCGATCCTCTCATGGGGTGTGCCAGCACGCTATTCCCTCTCATTGGCCGTGCTGCCAACCTTATCCAAAGAGTAAGAACGAGTGAAAGCAACTCGATTGCTATCATCTCCCAGGCCATTGAACTTAAGACCCTCATTGAACAATGGGAGCCTCCGCAGTTCTTCGAGCCTCCCGAGGACCCGACTTCGGATGTGCAACACAGCTACCAGTCCGCACAGGCTTACCGTTGGGCGACTCTGCTGTATCTGCACCAGGCTGTTCCAGAGATACCCTCCGAGTCATGTGCAGATCTAGCAAAGAGAGTGCTCATCCTCTTAGCGACGGTGCCGCTGAGTTCTCGGACGACGATTATCCATATATATCCGCTCTTGGCGGCCAGCTGCGAAGCAGATACGCAGGAGGATCGAGAGTGGATAATGGAACGGTGGTCAGCGATGCAAAACCGGCTGATGATTGGAAATATTGATCGGTGCTTGGAGGTCGTTCGGGAGGTATGGAGCAGACGTGATGCGTACGAGGCAGAAAAACAACGTCGGCAGCGGAGGTTTCCTGCGCGGGCGGGCTCTTATGTTGCACCCGTTGATACGATGAAAAGGAAATCTTCGCATGGTCCCCCAATGGGCGGTGACCCGGATGTAAGCGGTTTCTATGGACTCACGGAGCCGTGGAAGAAGAGAGCTGTGAATGCGACGGGAGATACCCCTATGACGCTGTCTACACCAAGTTCAAGGCGTTCGTCAGTTGCCTCACCACTGGATAACATTGAGTTCGAGAAAACCGTCCGGGGAAGGTTACACTGGATAACCGTTATGCGAGACTGGAACTGGGAAGGTAGGAATTTAATTCAATATTATTCTCATTTCTCGTTTCTGAACCAGGAAAACTAATAGTGGACACCGCAGTGCTTCTCGGATGAACAACAAAAACAATACAACCTCATATGCTACTGTCGTTTCTGTGACGAAGCTGCCGTCTTTGCAGTCTGTCCTTGGTTGCGGCTCGTGCTTTCGTGCGATTCGTACCCGGAATCTCTCTGGTCGGGCTTCCGTGCATCATTGATCCTGGGCTGTAGATTCGCCTTGGGTATGTATGAGAGGGATGTTGTCTCGCGTATTTCCGGTGCATTCTCTCGAGTAAGATATGAACGAAGTGATGCTAGGTACGGCTCCAGGTCGGCTGTAACGGATACCGTAGCCATGGTCAAGAATATATCAACGAATTATGCGAAATTTTGAGATTTTGAGAAATTGTGCTTTTGTCGATATCGATACGGACCTGTGGTTGGCGTCGCGTGAATTTGTTTTTGGAAAAACCGGTGTCGCTCTCGAATATGCCCGTCTATCCTTTTGGAGTCTATCTGTTTATTAGCGTGGATGGTTCTGGAGCGCTTAGGGAATCATGATATTTCTGGATGAAACGGCCAGACCAGGCTCTGGGGAAGGCATGTACGGACTTCTCTTGTATATTGCAATAGCGCTTTGGGCTTTGGACGGATGATTTTTTGTTGCAAAGGGCGTAGGCTTCTTCCTGTCTCTTGTCCGCTTTTGGATCCTTCTGTGTCGCTTGGGTAGAGAATTGGTGCGTTGGGGAACTGGCCGATAGTTCTGTTGACGAGTAACACGACTTGTACCGGTATTTTGGGAGTAGGGTCGCAAGGGTCGCAAGGTTGGCTTCGCTATTCGAGCTGAATTTGGCTGAGCTACTCAAGTCTTTGATTTGCCGGGATGATACAAGCAGTTGCCTGGCGTCTACTTGTCCGTTACGTCTTCAGCAGCGCATGTGCAACGTCACAATTGACTCTTGGTCTGGCGGACAGTATTGGTTCCCTTGGACATGTAACGTCTTGAAAAAGGGCGATATTGAAAATCGATATTTTCAACTGGTCACAGCGACGACTGTTGAGTCTTGATGTGACCTCGCAATCGCAGTAATCGAACGTTTGTTTTATCACCTGGACGTTTCGATTCTGCTATGGTTTCTTTATTCGAGAGAGCCAGGTTCACTTCCAGTTGAATCTCCCGCGTCTGTAAGTTCCTCCCTGGAAATTCCGAGCTCTTTCTGCGGGGACGATGATGGTGGAAATCGGCATTTGGCGGTCGAATGGGTCGTCAATAGCGGAGTGCGGTTCACTGGAACAAGTTGGATCTGGATCTGGTATTCCACAGGTGAATAATGGACCGCTGAAATGAGATGATATACAAGAGATAACCTGTCGTTGAAGACCTAATGCGTTCGACGGACTGTCGATTAAATGTCCATTCGAGAAACTCGGTGTGGTATCGTGCACTGGAGACGAAGAGAACGATATTTTGTCTGTCTGCACCTTTCTTTTCCTGGTAGGGTGGAGAAGAAGGCCGCCGATGTCTTATGGAGAGAATCGACGGTCGACTGAGGTAAGAGCCTTGCTTTCAGACGTGATCCGCGATCCCAGACAATACGTGTACCGGTTTGGATTTCGCAACTCTTTGGAGACAAGTTGCGGAATGCGGACGATGTACGAAGCTCAGAGCGTCAGGTTGGATATTTTTGACGCTTCTGGCGGATAAAGCTGAATGAAGCGGGGTATTGAATGAGGGGGGGGGGGCTGAATAATAATAATAGTCGACCGGCTTGTTTTTTTCTTTTCTGTAAAGGTAAAGAAGACCTATTATTGACTTATATTAGACGTGAGCGCCCAGACTGTGAAGCAGCTAAGTGTGAACCGGTTCGAAAAGTCGATTGGACAAGCCAAATTTCTGCAGACGTATCCGTATCCCGGGTTTCTCCACACGGCGGTCAGCTCCTCGAAGAAGATGGGACACGTTGGTCCTTTTTTCTTATGTTGACGCGATGGCGGGGAGGAAAAACGTCAACCCCATTCAGCTAGTTACCATCTAATTATTCCTGTTGAGTAGACTACCGGGTGAATGGTATGGTTTTAAGTATATGACCTACGTCCAGTCGTGAGAGTATATCGTACGAGCAGAAATTCCATGAAACCGAAAGATTGTCAGGTGAAGATGGAAGTCTTTCTTCCCGGTCCCCGGGAAGGGGATAGAATTACGACTACTAACTAACTATTTCTCTCATTCTACCTACCTACCTAGGTAGCTACCGATTTCTCGCGTGATCTCGCTTCTAACTATCCGTAGACTTAGGACTAGTCTACCGGAAGAAAAGCAGGATTTCAGGTTGAGAAATGCTCGAAGCCAAGATACACTAGGGACGTATTAAGTAAGGTATTAGGCGGGTGAGTTGGGCCGTTGTGTCTACGTTACTCGCTTTCCTCATGTGAGAAGGTTGCTTCTATGTAAAATTATTAGCTTCTGGATCTGGGCAGTGATGAACGAGGGTATTAACTAATTATTATTATTATTATTATTATGTTGGGGGATGTCCACTTGAGAATGATTTATGGTAATTAGTTGGACTAGTTAAATAGTCGAGTAGAAAAGCGATAGCAGACACTGACTGGGTAATGAGATATCAAGTCCCATGAGGCAGTCTGGGGAACTGCAAGCATCAAAGGCAAGAAAAACAACAATAATAATCACGGTAAAGAAAGACGAGAAAAAATAAAAACTCAACAATATCTCGATATCCCCGATCCGAACTCATATGAGAAAATCAAATATGGTAGACGGGAACGAGGGTAGAAAAAAAAAGGTTTTGTTAGATCTTGATGTTTGGAGTAAACGAATGCGGACAACTAATCTCTTGTCGGGCACGTTTTGCGGGATTCGACGCTAAACCGTATTGGGGAAAAGTTTCCCCGGGTTATTTAACTGAGTAGGAAGCGGATAATATTAATAATAAGAATAATAATACCGAGGTATGATGCAGAGATGGGCTCGCATTTAGATGCTTATATGAGAAGGAGTGGTGATTTTTTATTTTCTTTTCTTTTCTTTTCTTTTTTTTTTTGAATTTGACGATGATGGAATTACTGTCGATGTTGAGCAGCGGACGGAAAGTGTGTGTCATGAATCATGATGTACTTAAGACTGCCGCCTTTTATCTGAGTAGGGATTTAATTTAGCTGATCATGAACCAATAACTAACAGAACCATGATAGCAGATACAAAAAAAAAGAAAGGTGACAGAGGTGTAGATCGAACAATACTCCATCTACATTACCTTCTTCTCTCATTATTACTATCCAAGGGTCTCGTCTAGTTTATCAATAATTATACCCATTTAAGATTACTTTTACAGCTAACTTACTTATCACCCCGCTCTTGATAAGTACATACCCAGGGTACATACTGTAATTCTGCCCCTCATGGTAGATCCAGTTCAGCTTATCTATTACCCCACTGTAGAGCAGAATAGAATGAGAATGGCTCTATCTTCATTCACATCTCCTGCCTACGGGATTGTTCCTGAGCGGGGGAGAGGAATACAGTAAGGAGAGGCAATTGATTCCTGTATCTGAATAATCAATAGGATAGTTAATCTAGTTAGCCCAACTGCCCCCCTTTTTGTGAAACTACTTCCCCCCCCTCCTCCTCTTTCCTTTGTAAGCAATTCGCATCTACACACCGGATACAGTGTCTGCTTGCGTTTGGGACACTCGCGATAATGGATTTGATCACTGAGCGGGGGGGGAACTCGATCTGGCGATTTGATGCTTTCGTAGGGTAGTTTTACGCACTTGCGTTTGATTCTGTGAGATATGATAAAGGTGTAGGGGTTTTTTGTGAGTATTTAAACCGGTGCGTGGATGATGCGGTTTGTAGTGGATTGTTAAAGTACTGTTTCTTTTTTAAACCTGCATCTCATTCGAGTTCCGTTCTGGGTCTGCATATTTTTTGTGACCTGTTGCAGGTGATCTACTGTAAGTGATTGAGATTTTCTATCTATCCTATTATCGTGAAGAGGGTTATCTGGTTTTTTTTTTTTTTTGGTTTGATCGTCCTGTGTGAGTGTATGAGAGAGGAGGTTGGACTGTATTTAATTGTCTGAGTGTGTCTCCTTCTTTGTCTGGATGATTTTCTGTGTGAGCTGGTATATGTTATTGTGCTCTCGCTATCGGTGGAGTCTTGTCATTCAGGATCTACTTGAAAAGGATCGCAGCTGACTATGGGTGCTCTCCTCAGTCGTGTTTCCAAGACATCATCATCGTCATCCTCGACCGAAAAAATGGCTCCCGTTGCTTTCAGCTACTATGCCCAGGCTCAGTCCAACTTCAAGCCGCCGCTGATCGCTAACAACAATGCTTTCCTGGGCGATGTTTTCTCGAGGTGAATATCTCTCTTCTCTTAACGTTTCCGATGCAGGACAGGATGGGATGATACTGATGAGCGCGAATGTGATAGCGAGAAGGAGAACCCCGACAAGCCCATGTCAGCCGGCCTGTACCGACTCGAGAAGGGCGAACCTCTCGTCTACGAGTACACTTACGATGAGCTGAAGATCATCCTCGAGGGCGAATACAACATCTCGGACGAGACCGGCCAGACGGTCAAGGCTAAGCCCGGAGACGTCTTCTACTTCCCCAAGGGCACCAAGATCACTTTCACTACCGAGACTTACGGCTTGTCGTTCTACGTGAGTGCTCTGATATGTCTTTTTGGATCGTCGTTTCCCCTTTTGTCTCCAAATTGAAAATCATACTGACGATCTTGGTGCAAAACAGTGCGGCCAGCGCAAGAAGGATGCTGCTTAAACGCGCCAAGGGAACTTGTGGAACCGAATAATGGCGGATGGATCCGGAAGAACATCGATATTCCGGTCGGTTGGGATGCCCCCGTTGCAAAGCCCAACGCGGATACTGGGGGACATCACTGAGGTGACGGGGAAAAAACAACTGTTTATTATCATCTTGTCGACTGAATCCTGAGAATGACGTATCAGGTATTTTGTAGCTTGGCAGGAACTCTGCTAGCGGCTGAGGGGAACCACCAGCCCTTGCGGAAATCACATCAATAAAACCATGGTTCATTTTTTGTCTCGCGGGCCGCTCGCTACCACTAACCAAGAATGAGCCGCTGGCCTAGAGTATACCACTCTAGAAGGCGGAATGTTGGTTCATGGCTGAGCTATCATTATTATTATTGTTGTTGTTGTTGTTGTCCTTTGTAGAAACGTTTCGTAGTCTTGTTGATCCGTCATGGGCTGATTACTCTTCCCCATCCTGCAGCCCCTGAAACGTCAGCCAGCCATATAACATAGTCTAGTCAACTAACCAAGCACCCTCACCGTTGGAATCGTTATGGAGTCCGTATTTCTCCGACAGAGGGTCCCTGAGTGGGATGAGCAAGCATTTGCGCAGCCACAAGCGGCTGGTGAGGGTTTGGTTTCCCCGCCGTAAACAGATAAGTAGATTGTCTAGGGCATCGGATCTTCAATCCAGCCAGGAACGGACGGACCATTATTGAGGAGCGAGTGGGCCCCCATCGGAGATCTCAGTCTTCAGCTGCAAAGAATGGTGATTTGATTTAGCGCTGAGGGTATCTAGGCAATCTGGGCCCCTGCGAGACATGGACAAGGTTTAGTTAGTTTTCGACTGGAGGGATTCTAGAGTAAACAGGGAATTAATTAGTCTAGTTATTCCTCAATAATATACCATGACTTGCCCTGACGAGGCGAGGGGAAACAAGGGGAGTCCCTGGAAGGCCTGATTGTTCCCCAGGCAACGCCGCAGCTGCCCGAGGGGCTGAGTTCAACGCTGGAATATCGTCCAGGGCAGTCGGCGACAAGAGCGTTCTTTGCTTAACAACAGGTCGTCCCCCAGATCTTCCCTTTTCTCCCCTTCTGGTGGCAATTGTCTCTGCAGTTTCCAACTGTGCGGCATACCAGAATATCGAAAGTCTGTTCCAGCAGGATCTGTGTGCCTGGCTCGGGAGGAGGAAGAAGAGGAACAGGAAGAAGAAGACGTCGTTGCCCGCCTATCGCCCTTTCTGAAGGGGCCACTGATATCGACCCGATCAGAGCTTTGGGCTCCAAACCACCACACCACACTTATCACGATGACCGTCAATATCGCGACAGACGCTGCTGAGCGTCAGGGACTCAGACTGCCAAATCCACCGCCTCTGCTACACACGCGCTCAGGAAACGATGTCTACGATCGTCCTTCAACCCCCACCACCAACGGTTTCACCAGCCCCGCCCAGACACCGCATGGCAGTCCGAGCAAGAACAGAATGCCCCCAGGTGCACTGGATTTGCCCAACGTTTTTGAAAAGGCCTTGAAACTGGCTCCATCCTCGCCAAATAAGTCAGGACTCAACTCACCTGGTTTCGCGCCGGGCAAAGGAGGGTTGAACGGTGCGGACGATTCGGGCTTCAACGAGAGCGTCATCCACCAGCAGCGAACTGGCAGCCCAACCAGATCCGCCAACAAGGAGAATACGCCTCCCAACCCTCTTCGTACAACGAAAGACCTCGGTCTGAATCCGAATGCAGCGGCCATTTCGCGCCATGAGCCCTACCAGCAGAGAGAGTCGGATACTATGCGGAGACAGACACAACTACGTGGACTGACAGCCGAAGAAGCCGAGAAGCTACAGCTTCCGAAGGTCAAACGTCTGGCCAACGTCACACAGCTATGTATGGCCAGACTGGTGTGACGAATGGACGTGATGGTTCTATGTTGCTGACTGCAGAACAGATTTCCTCGATCACTACTTCGACCTTCTGAGTTACGTCCATAACCGCCAGAGTCGCCATGCGCAGTTCAAGGCTGCCTATCCCCCGCCACCTGAAACACCTCTTGAAGAATACGAGCCAGCATTGCATAAGTACCTGGGCCGTGAACGTGCCCACCTGCGCAAGCGGCGTACGAGACTGCGCCAGGGAGATTTCCAGATCCTTACGCAGGTTGGACAGGGAGGCTATGGACAGGTCTATCTGGCACAGAAGAAAGACACAAGGGAGGTGTGTGCACTGAAGGTTATGAGCAAGAAGTTGCTCTTCAAGTTGGACGAGATTCGCCATATCCTGACGGAGAGAGACATCCTCACTGCCGCTAAGAGTGATTGGCTCGTCAAGCTGCTGTACGCATTCCAGGACGACGAGCAGATTTATCTGGCAATGGAGTATGTTCCTGGTGGTGACTTCCGTACGCTGCTGAACAATACCGGTGTCCTGCACAACCGTCACGCGCGATTCTACATTTCCGAGATGTTCATGTGTGTCGATGCGCTCCATCAACTGGGTTATATCCATCGTGACCTGAAACCAGAGAACTTCTTGATCGACTCGACAGGACACGTGAAGCTGACGGACTTTGGCCTGGCTGCTGGAATGCTCAACCCAGGCAAGATCGAGTCGATGCGCGTCAAATTAGAAGAGGTTGGCAACACCCCGGTGCCATTTGGCCGCCCAATGGAGCAGAGAACTATGGCAGAGAGACGGGAGGGATATCGCTCTCTGAGGGAGCGGGATGTCAACTATGCCAAGTCAATCGTTGGTTCGCCGGACTACATGGCCCCTGAGGTCTTGAAGGGCCAGGAGTACGATTTCACGGTCGACTACTGGAGTTTGGGATGCATGCTCTTCGAGGCTCTCGCGGGTTACCCTCCGTTCGCAGGAGCAACTGTCGACGAGACATGGCAGAACCTCAAACGCTGGCAGAAAGTTCTGCGGAAGCCCCAGTATGAAGATCCAAACTACTTCCTCTCCCGGCGGACCTGGGATCTCATCACTAGGCTGGTGGCTGCCAAGGAACAGCGTTTCAAGAACATCCGGGAGATTCATACTCACGAGTACTTTGCGGAGGTGGACTTTACCCGACTGCGGGAGCAGAGGGCGCCATTTGTGCCTGAACTCGACTCGGAAACCGATGCCGGGTACTTTGATGATTTCAGCAACGAAGCAGACATGGCCAAGTACAAGGAAGTGCACGACAAACAGAAGGCACTGGAGGACATGGCAGACCGAGAGGACAAGATGAGCAAGGGCCTGTTTGTTGGTTTCACTTTCCGGTAAGGACTTTCCGGCCCTATTTAACTTTGAGCGATTTGCTGACCGACCGTAGACACCGCAAGCCCGCTGTCGATAGTGATGGGCGCAGCAGCCCGCGCAAACCCATTGCGACCGATGGAACATTTGGGACCATGATCTGAGCCTTGGTGGGAGCGCTTAGTGGACAGCGTTTGTTCCTTTCTAGCGGTCGATTTCTTTATTGTTCTCCCCGGATAGACGAGCTGGCTCGAATCTCGGCGGGCTGCATCGTTTCTTTATTACTGCCCTTGCATCTTTGAAATTCTGATTCGTGTCGTACATGCCTCTTAATGACCTACCCTTCTCTACTATTGTCTTAGTGTGCCTCTGGCCATGTCTTACTCTGCGCAGGAAGTCTACTTGCTGGAGTCGGATGAATTTGTTTTAGTGACTGTGTCTCAAAAAGGATGGAGTTGACAACCTTCGGAGCGTATTGATTGTTCTGTATGAATAATAATAGAACATGAATGGAATCTGAAAAAGTAACCGTTCCGTAGGCAACTTTTAAAAGTAATTATATTATCGTCTTGTTTGTTGTTGGCCCAGATGAATCACAACAGCAAGAGTCAATCAATTATGCTATACTTGCCCGAAACATTATATGTTGCTTAGATATGATTTCATTCCAGAGGTGAGATGGCCCCTCAATAGATAGCTAACATGCGGCGCAAGACACTGCGCAATCCGCATTAACCGTTCAATCGTTTCAAAACTCGCCAGAGCGAGAGGGGGAGAACAAAAAGACGAAAGCAGTCTACAATCTACTGATTTTTGTTCTCGCCCTCCGGCAATTGCTGCAGCATCTTGAGGATCACGGACTCTTTATCACCCACCACAGCCTGGCCGTTGTTCCAGTCGACGGTCTGCATCGCGTTAGCAAAACTGGCCCCAATCACACACCATAACCCAATTCAATAAAAGGGCAAAAAAAGCTCAAAGCATAAAAAACATTCCGCACTCACCACCGGCCTAACAAAATTATCCCCATTCTCCTTGACCTTCTTCAACGCGTCCGCTGCATCTTTCGCTCCCCGCACGATATCACTAATACTCTGCTTGGGATCCGCGCGCGCCGCATAATCCAGGATACTGCGCAGCTGGTCCGGAGTAGGGGGTTCTTCGGTGACTTCGAGTTCGAATTCGCCTCGTTCGCGTAGTGCTTGGGCCGTGTTGTCGGATGCTTGGTCGATTGTTGTGGTTTCGGTGGCTGTTGCGTGGGCGACTTTGAGGAGGTTGAGGGTGCGCTGGGAGGCGGGTACGCTGGGTTTGTGGAAGAGGGTGACGACGTCGAAGGTTCGGGCCTGGGAGGTTGGAATTAGTTGGTGGTTGTTAGGTATGGATTGGGTGAGTGAGTGAGTGAGTGATTGATGTATTGATGGGTGGTGGCATGATAGCCAAATGGGATGATGGTATGAGTCTGTTCAGCAGTGAAGAATGAACGGGGGGATGGATGATACTTACGAAACGGAACATTGTGCTTGCGATTGAGTCGATTCAAGATAAGATAAAAGTAATTGGTATAATCCGTGGATAGAGAGAGATGTCAAGCTCAATCAGATGTAGTTAAGTTAAGTGAAGCTGGAGCTTCTGAGTCCGTAGTCTACCTAAGAGTAAGAACGCGCTTCTTGGCTCTCCGCTCGGCCGTTTCGGCGGATCAAATCGAAGCTAACGGAACCGCATACGTCATGGCTTAGAGTAGAGATATTGCGATTTTCTATAGTTATTATTATACTATTTATTTCTTATTATGGAGTTACGTACAAGCGTGCTGCTGTATTCAATTATTTATAGGAATTGTAGTAACGATTGATGCTTTCAATAATTCCAAGACGGCTCATGAGTAATGTAGTTTGAGCCGGTCAGATAGATTACAGGCGACACAGAGAAAAGAAAGAGACTAAAGAGCTAGCAGTTTGTTTCCATTCTTCTTCTAAAACTCAGCGTGTAAAGGAGACGGTGAAATCTGATCCTATGAACACGCTGGTGTATTATTCTCTAGATATTAGAGGAAGCTCGAGACAATCTTGTTCTGGTGGCAGTGGCATGCTGAATATGTCATGGTATCAAAAGGCAACACTATGAGATTCTATCTCCCCCCGAAAAATGCAGCGTGAGATGCTAATATAAGCCCTACACCTAAGAGGGTGCCATCCAATCAGCTCTTTTGACTCCATCATGGCAAAGAACTCTAGTTTGACAATGTAGACGAAAAGCCCAAGAGTGATCGGTGGCTGTGAGTGTCTTTGCGATGTTATGAGCTGGCATGGATCGGACGAGGTCTGCTGTTGGGATCGCCATACTTGAACAGCCGGAAATCGTAGTTGATGTCTATTACCCCTAAAGCCTCAAGACTCGTAACGACACGCCGGAACTCCAACAGGAGTCCGCGCAACTGGCGGAGCAGTTCAGAAACGTCGGCGGCATCGGAGCCCGCTTCGCGAAGATCGGGGCTACATTCACCAGATATGATGGGCACCCTTATCTCTAATTCTATCTAAGTAAATATCAGTATAGAAAATCATAGTTGAGACCAAGGAATGAGATTAGGACGGTGAGTTATCATGATCTCACCTTGTACATATGACTGCCGGGTTCCTCTCATAATACGCCTACTGAGTCGTGAGAATAGAAGAGTAACTTAGACCCTCGGCTTTTACCCATTGACTCATCAGATTGCCCACTTCTGCCGAAGTGAAGCTTCCAGTATTTTTGTCTTCCAGGTGGGTCATCGCTCTCCGAGCTGCTTTGACTGAAGACAAGACCGAGGAGAAAGTGCACTGGCACGTTCCGTGATCCGGACTAAATGCGTCCAGATCTCATCTCGAGACAAGGAGTTCGGATCCCATCCATACGTGCTCCGCCAGATACTATTCTTGTTCGGAGCAGTTGCTAACTGATTTGTATTCTGGCTTTGTACCAAACAATCGAACTGCATACTCTGTTCCGAGATGTCAACTTCGACCTGCAGTTGGTATTTATTTTAAACCGAAGATGTAAGTACCAAGAAATTCGTTGACGTTGTCAAGGTCTGGTTCCCATCCGTGGTCTCTTTAGTGCCATTTCCCCGTCTCTGGACAAATAGCCCGAAACATAGCAAACTGCTTCTCTGTGACCTCTGACCTCGACTCTAAGAACTTATGGGGAAGGTCGTGTATAGTTTTGTTAACGAGATTCGCTCTGTTGATAAGCTCATTGATCTCCATCTGATCCATGGGGATAAAGAATCCCTGCACTTTGTGAGCAGGAAGTGTGCTTTAGGGCCTTCTCGATATTTCCACGAATTTGAACGAAGAAGAATAATACTCAAATAAGAGTTTTGTGTCTGAGTATCAAAGAAGAATCATATGTGGTCACAGGGTAAATGTTATGTTCGAAGACAATTTGTCAAAAATTGCGTTTGAACAACAGACTGTGCTTACTCATGTCTGATTTTGATAGATGATCGACAACGGTTTAGAAAACGTGGGATGCTTAATTATTATCAATTGTGAAAAAGCTAGAAGCTTTTTTCGAGGCGTTTTCTGTGTGTGTGCTTTGCGATTAACTGGGTTCGTTTGGATTTGTCACAATCCGGGAGTTCAAGGGGTGAACATATTAACAATATATCATAGAAAAAGTAAGACAAGACCCGAAGAGACGATCGAGGGCGAAAGTAGGTGAAAAAGTGAAAGGGGAAATGGTATTGGATGGTTCCTTGGATAATTCATGCCGGTACATAACCCATGTTTATGATTGGTATCCTCGCCCAAGTTCGCAGATTATCGACGCAATACCATTCTTTTCATAAGAATATGCGCCGGACTGAAGAGTTAAGCTTAAATTATAGAGATTATTTGCGTTTCTGTAGTGGCAGGGCTTGGGAAGATAAACTGTTATTATTTCTTCGATCAGTTGTCTAATTCTTGTGTATCTGTGAGATCAATTACTTACTCCACTTTGCTTGAGATACGGAATGTTGGCGGCGTCTCTTTCCCAAACTTCAAATATACCGTTAACATGTTATATTGGTGTCCCTGAAATCTTGGTCCAATGGAGAAAAAGTACCATTTGGACTTTGCTATCAAGACGAGGCAAGCCTTTAGACCAGCCGCTCTGGATTGTAAGTAGATAGTTGTTTGGAGTTAACGTAGGAGCATATCTGGTTCCTTGCGGGAACCGGTATACTGCCCATTAAAGTTACGGATGGCTTAGCCAATATACCAAATGGAAGAGAATGTATAAATGGAAAAGGGTATTAGCAAAACCAGACTTGAGAGAGGAGGTGTTTAATCACCACGACAATGGAGAACCCCCTTGGGTTAAACTGAGGGAATTTCGAATTCAAGACAAAGTCTCCGCTGGTTTTCCGGTGTACAAAGATTCCAGTAAGGTTGAGATCTATCCGCTTGGTTTTCTTGGATACTTTTCGTATCAACAAAAGTAAACTCCGCGGCCATTGGAGGACAATCTCAGGGATAGAGAGTGCTTCTCCTTCGTCAATCTAGGCTTGCACTTTATCCGAATGAAGCAGTCGCTGGTCCTCGACTTACGCTCGATCCAGAAGTGATGGCATTGCTCCTTGGAAAAGATGCTCGTGATCGCCTGATACTGAGCTTCTCTCAAAATTCGCGTCCGTTTCCTCTGTCGTCATTGGAAAAGAAGGGCTGCTCTCTTCGTCCCTTATTTGTCGTCTTCTCCCCAGACTCAGGCGAGTTCGGAATGCCGTCCCTTAGAGTCGTCCAAGAGCTTCTGGTATACCCAACAGGTTTTCCGGGTCTCGGGGTTGCTTAAGGAGATCCATCTCTTGCAGACAATCATCCGAGCATCATCTATGTCGACTTGCTGCACAATTCATTTCTCTTCTGGCGAGACTCGGCCTAACTTGACCACCGCGCTGGGTTTATAGGTCCAGTCAACGCATTTTGGAGCGGAGACAGTAGTCTTCCAATGATATGTCTCGTGGAGCACAGTCTTTGCTCGAATCATTGTCCAGCTGCTTCGCTCCTTTCCTTCAAGTCACCAACTTTGATCTGTGGAAGACGGCTGCTTAACACGAATATCTCCAGCCGGCGATGTTCATGAAGTAGATATAGGTGATTTACCTTGCAATCAATGCGCAGAAAAGTAAACTCGTCTACATCAGTAAACAGCACCCATAAACAATCGTGTTTATCCTGCCCTCTTATCTCCGGATGTGATGTACCATGCCTATATAATACAATTAGCTAATATCCAAAGACAAGCGAGAAATGGTTGACTTGCCTATATACGCCACGCATTGGGACTACCGTAGACGTTCCTCTGTCACCGTATCCTATATTAAGTATATTCGGACTGGACTTTCTATTCAGGAGGTACCTAAGCTTGCCCTTTCAATATGACCCCCATGGGTAACCTTTAACTCCCCAACGACCTTCAAAACGTGATCGTCATCCTCAGCTCCCAAACGTGGCAGCGCAAAATCATGACTCAAGTTGAGTCGCAAGCTCCATAACCATTCCTTCCAACACGTGTGTCAAAATGGCGAGTTTCTCGATCATGTTCCGGATGTGGCGAATCAGATTACCCGCAGCTGGCGCAGGAGGAGGTTCGGGAGGGGGTGGGTGTATCATCATCAATTACGATCGGATCTGGACAATATGGAGTTAGCAGTATCCCAACCCATAGAAAGCCCTACTTACTTTCAGCCAGACCGGACGCAGGAGTAGGCTGGCCCATGCCATGAGGGATCAAGATCACGTCAGGAGTGCCGGTCAAAGTAAACTGCACGCATTTGAAATCTGCGAACAGGATTCCCTTCGACTGTGATATGAAAATGGAGTTTAAGTAGGTCGTCGAAGTACTTATGGAATCTCCCTTGTAGACCATGCTCGTCCCTGACCTTGACGTTTAAATCAAGCTGAGTTTCGGGGATAAGATCAAGAAGACCCTCCGAAGCCGCTGCCTCGCGAGCTTCACGCTCGCGACTCTCCCGGACGTTGCCGTGAGCCGAGTTTCTTCTTCGACATGCTACATACAAGCGCTATTAGCATACTGCCACATGAGACCGCGGAGCGCTTGGGAGACGCTACTACGCGCAACAGAGCACGATGTTGTTGTTCCGTTCGGATATGTCAAAAGTAAAGATGAAGTTGCCGAAGGACTTATAGACATCATCTCTCTCGAAAAGCGATACCATTCGAGCGGTCATTGATATTCCATGGTTTCAATTTTGTAGGATCTTGCCCCAAATAACTAAGTATGCGGAAGCCTCTCGAGACGAATGACTTGGAAGAAAAGGTTCGATATTAGAAAGAAAAAAAGATCTATACAGAATGCCAGGTCACGACGAGGAGTAGAGTAGTGTTCGTAAATAGATATATAAAAACTCATATAAACCACCCCCAGACCCAAGATATAGACATCGTAGTCTCCAGTTTCGACCATTTGGCTCACGACAGGTTGAACCGACAACAATTAACTAGACACTGCTTTGCACAAGTCAATGCAACATTGCAGCGATTGTTATCCGTAGTGAAGCCAAGGTCTGCTAGGGTGTCAGTCCACCCAGTCAAGGATGATACATTCTGCCTCATGCCCTTGTCGGGAGTTCACTGTATGGAGTTGACTGTTGCCACCTTGATCATGTCATTCCAGCGGATGCCCTCCTCTTCCGCGAGAGCAATCAAAGAAGGCTCTGGGCAAGGCGATCAAAACCAAGACGGAGCTTCAGAAATAAAGAAAGGTATAGACCACTTCTAGCGTTAGACTTGATTGACTTTGGTAGTGGTAGATTGATGATGCTAAGTAGTGCTTCTGTATAGTTCGGGTATTTCTTTTGGCTTGCTTGGTTGAGCCGCCATATCTAATATAGATGATTTATGATCGATGCTTTTGAAAAAAAAACAAGACACAGAGAGGAGGGATGCTCTGTTGGACTTTATATAGGAAGTAAAATGAATAGTCCAGGCTGACTGTGATCCGGATGCATTCATATACCCATGGATGAGAACCTTGGAAGGGGGGTTCCGTCCATATGTGGCTTAGTACCTCTACTGAGTGATGGAGAATGTCTAAGTTAATAGATTTCTCAGTGGAGGGGTTGGATATTCACGGTGTTTTCGTTAGAGATGCGAGGAGTACTCCGCTTCTTGATACTGTATACTAGTGAATGAGAACTACGGGGTTAATTTCTGTGTCTTTTGAGAGGTATCGCGTTTAGTCTTGTTGTGTATTTCCCAAGTATGCGAAGGTAAACTTCCTGGATGTATATGGTTTAGAATAGTTACAATGCGATTGCAGTATTGGCTATTAGTGTCTATCTGTCCAGTTCCGAGTGTATATATGACAAAGGTAAACTGTTCAAAAGTCTCGCTGCGGACTGTAAAGAGGAAAGATACGATGGAATACGTTGATGAGATGTGGGTTATTTGGTTTCGTGCTGGTCGCGGTGCCCACCTCGGACTCTCACGAGTAGAGCCGCTACCAGCAAGACAATAAGTCCGATAGCGAACGTGTATGTCGCATTCGAACCTATGCTAGACTCCGCTGCCTCGGCGTGAGGACCATCCAGTCACAAGCCAGCGGAAGTTTGTCCGTCACCCTCGGCCGGCAGCGTCTTGTGCAGGAAACGCTCCAGGGCTTCGATCTCATCTGGGTCTGCGGAGTGGCCAAGGTCCCTGTCGGAAGTGTAAATACGTGAAACATGCACACAACGGGAAGAGAAAGGGACATACTCGTAGTCGTGGAACTCGACATTGATACCCATGTCCACCAAGGCGTCCTTGCTCATAACGCCATAATTGTATTTCACTACTTCGTCCTCCTTGCCATGTGCCATGAAGAACGGGGTGTCCTTGTTGGGGAAGTTCTCCGGGATATACTTCTTGATGCGGTCGCTGAGCAAGAGGTAGCATGAGAGACCAAAAACGCCTCCTAGTTTCTGCTCTCCTGTGATGCCTGTGAAAAGCGACATGGCACCACCCTGAGAAAAGCCGCCGAGAACAATTCGCGAGGGCTTGATGCCCTTCTCTATCTCTCCCTTGATCAACGTGTTGAAATAGTCGCGCGAGCGCAGGATACCTGGTTCGTCTTGCTTGCTGAGGAACTCTTCATAGTCCATCTGGGTTTCGCGTGAGCGAGGAATTGATTCACTTCTCGAGGAGAATAGTAGACTTACGTCTTTGCCCAGTTTCGCAATATCATACCAACCGGGCATGGACATGCCAAAGTTCTGATCCGCGGTTAATTCGACAATGTCGCATTCCACGGGCGATTTTGCAGTCACTACATACCACTGTGATGGGGATGACAGGCGCATTGGGGAAAATGAACGAAACTTCGTCAAACTTGCCCCGTCGGCGCCAGTTCTGCGCCAAAGACATCCTGCCAGTGATAGCCGCATTAGACTTGTCCACCGTCCTGCTCCCGATCGAAGTCAAGAGCCTTCTCGAAGTCCACAACCATATATAGACCGGATAAACGACGAGACGAGGGAACGTACCATCCTGCACCACTGGTTGGGATCAGTCAGTCAGATACTCTGCTGATAGCCAGTTATAACTGGCAAGGGGAAGACGTGGATAGGAACGGACGTACCTATCACCCAGACCATGCGCCATGATCACGGTGGCCGTATGCTTCTTCAGCGCAGGCACAACGAACGGTGCACGCACAGACATGGTGTCTTTGAATGTCTAATCCGTGTATGTCTTAGAATCGATAAGAGACGCAGCTCGAGTGAACGTGAACGCGAAACCAACAGGGCAACACGGTTGGCTTCGGGTCTCCGAGAGAACGGTGAGAGACTGTTGACTCCTTCTTCCGCAGAACGTGGAGGGGGATAAGATGGCGGAAGAAGATGCAAACTATAGTCGAGAGCAAGCGAATGCAAAGAAGCTGCAGAAGAAGCGACTGGATTTCGTAAATGGGACGCTGATCGACAAGATGCTTCGTCTTTTCCCCGCAGAACAGTCCGGATTCTGCCGCCAAGGTCCACTGCGGACTCACCGCCTTTGTATACTTCTCGCAATGCTCTTCACGTTGTTTGGTCTCTTCCCAGATATAACGGACTGGGAACTTGGAGGAAAGAAAAAAAAAGTATTTATGAATCAGATACCCATTTGAATATGGCTATGGAGATGTCTGATTTTTATTTTTATTTTTATTTTTTGAGTGAGCAGAGCCACCAAAGCTCAATGCCATAGAAGAAGCTCCACTACACTGTCTAGCCAACAGAAATATTTTGGTATCGGATACAACAGATACTCGTCACTCATTCACAATCATGATAACCGATATACACCTGCCCAAATGACAAGATACCACCCTACAACACAGCAAGACCACCAATCAGCGCAGCACCCATCATTCCCCAGGCAGCCGTCTCAAGGGGAGCAGCAGCACCCTTGGAGGTAGCCGTGGCGGCAGTTCCACTGGCGGAAGAAGAAGAAGAGCTAGATCCAGCACCACTCTGGGCCTGGCCATCGGCAGTAGACTCATTGGCATTGCGGGCGGCAGCAGCACCGGAGAAGGGGGTTGCGGTGACACCGGTGTTGTTCTTGCAGACCGTTGCAGATACATCGTCGCTCGTGACAGCAGATGTGAAGGTCACGTCGGCGCACTGTTGATATTGTCAGTGTCAGTCTGTTATCAAGTTCAGAATGCAACTTATGATCCACGATTTACGCACCGCGTATAGACCGCCGCCGTTATCTCCGTCCGTGACAACCTGCACAGTCGCATTGAGACCGTCCGTCAATGGGACTCCCTTCAAACTGACTGATGGCAAGCAGAAGGCGCCTAGGCCGGTGATGCCAAAGGTGTGAGCCAGAGTGATATTATAGTTGTCTCCCGGGTCGTTTCCCAGAGCCAGGAGGACCTCCGCAGCCGTCTGGCTGTGACCCAGAATCAAGGCGACGGGGATCGAGTCGGCGGATAGGGAGAGCTTGGTGCGGTTGCTTGATTGAGGAAAGCCACCGCAGGGGAATTCGGGCATTTTGTCCTCGTCAAAGCCTCGACTGGGGGGATATTCGAGCTTGAAGTGGGCGGCCGCCAGGGGCACAATGGCCGCCAGAGAGAGAAGGGAGAACTTCATGGTGATGGCTATTATTCTGTTGGCAGTAAACACAACGACCGGGGGATATCTTGAGTCGAAAGAGAAGTCAAATCAAATATTATGTCTAGAAGCTCTGGCAGGAATGCAGATTATTTCAGTAGTTATTAAGCCGCAACACCGGGGATCTAGAATCCCGGATCCAGGACCAATCCATCAGCAAAGCACGTGGAGACGCCATGTGGTACGATTCATCTCGGCTCTCAGACTTTGTGATACTCTGTTCTGCGGACTAAATCATGGCTTGGACTTTGTTATTCTATGAGTGACAAGTGCTGCATTGTTATTATACTTCAAATCGTCGTTAGCATATTCTTTTTTCCACCTGAATACGAAAACGACTCTATAGAAACCTCCAATACTCTATGCGGCCTGGACGAGTCATTATTAACAGCTAAACGAGTCTCTCGTTTCTCACCATCAATCCGGACATATCGCAAAAAGCATTCCCATCTCGATCCCGGCGGCATCCAGATCTAGATCCCAAGAGAGGAAGAATGAGTGGCGGGATCGATGATTGGGCAATGGAAGACGGGGATCTTAGCGTGGCCGATAATCTGCTCATTTGTGCTCAGCCTTTAACCTCTTTCGGAGGCTCGAGATCGCAGTTTTCGAACTAGAAAAAAAGTGTTACTACCATATACAGAAGAAACCGGAATTGCTGATACTAGTAGTAGTGGGCGGATCTGTCCGGCCTGACTCACTAGACGAGTTTAGTTTTTTCTCCGATTCTTATCAATAATAATAATAATATTACGCTTGGCCAACAAAGTTGATGTTCCTGTGCCTGTGCCGGATCCGGCCAATGACAACCACTTAGATAATAGTAGCATCGTGTTATGTACACAGAGCTGATTTGCTATTTGTACTTGGACAGACACTGGTACAGTACGACTGTAGTAAGCAGTATCGGACAGCAGCAGGCTGAGGTTGTACCGACCCGGCTTCTTTGTTGAGGTGATTAACTTGGCTGTCATTTGTGACAGGATGAAAGCTTTGACAGATCGGTATTCCGGCTGGACGACTCGTTTGTGCGGTATATTCTGTTCCATGATCCACACGAGGAGAAAATAGATCGTGTCAATAATGACTTCTCATTATTATCACCAAATAAAAGAGAACGAAGCTATCTTCGTCGTCATGCTATAGAAAGTAAAGAAAACAAAACCATAGGGGATATCATAATCGTAGTGCCCGTCAAGAAATACCAAAGTCATCAAAAAGCCCGAACAACCTCCAAGAGAGCGCACCAAGTCCCGCTGCGCCCGCAGAAAAGCTGCATATCCATCAATAATATCGACAAGGAAAGGTAGACGACATCCAGGTCGCATCTAGTGCTCGTTCCAGTGATTGTACTGGATGTATCTGCCTACTGCCAGCTCACCCAGGAAGGTACCTGCCAGAATGGAGCAGAAATAACCAACGTTCATCGTCATGACGCCCAACATCCTAGGCCCTTGGTTAGTCTGGTACACGACGAAAGGGATAATAATAGATCATGCAAACTTACAAGAGATATGCAACACCGGTAATGCACAGAACAATCAGAGCTCGGGGCAGATCCACGCTGAATCGCCAAGGCAACGCCTCCTGCGTGTAACGATGCACCACACGTACAGTTTCCTGCGCCCCTTCGGCGCTCACCAGAGTTGCTGTCTTGGCCTCAGGATCCGATGCGATACGTCCAGCTTCGGGGTTCTTTCCCGCGACGACGATGTAGCGCCGCTGCAGGTGGGCAGCGAGCCAGCGCTGCTCCATGATTGCTTTGAACGCGATGAGACCGCGAGCGATGATGGCGAGGATGATGAGAAAGATACAGGTGCCTGCATAGCCGCCCCGGGAGCTGGGTGTCCACAGTGTCGAGTACAGAGGCATAGTGTGGGTGTTGGTAAATACCATGGGCATGCTTGACATGTCCGACGATGACATGCCGGACGAGCTCGACGAGCCACTCATGTTCATGCTGCTCATATCCATATTGGCAACTAACTTGCGACGATATCGACGATTAGAGTATATAGTAAGGTAGTAGTGATGGGTTTCCGCCACAGCAATGGGATGAAAGAAACGAAGCCTTTCCCGGCAGTTGCACGATTGCTCTTGCAGTCAATTGCGAGCAGACCGGCGTGGTTACTCTTATAGACTTCCCACAGAGTAGGACAGAAGATGTGTAGAGCAAGCGTCACACGACGAACCAGGGTCGAAACCGTGAATGTATCAGTAACGAGAAGATTTGCGAGAGAACCCCAGGAATAATTATTAGTTAATTGCCTTCAGTTCGTATGGGAGAGGGAGATGGCCTGGATCTTATTGAAGCCGGGTGGAGAGAGAACGTGGTGCCGATCTACTTAGAGTGCGTAAGTAGTAACGGGCTGTCAGCGACAAGCTAAGAGAACGCGTAAAAATGCCTATAATAATAATAGTAATTCTTTTTCTTTCTCTTGCCCAGTACTGTAGTGGATTCACGCTTGAGCAGATTTCCTCAACTCTCTCGGGGCCGGAGTTGGCGCTTGAGCAGATTTTCTCCCACTTGCGTCCTATCAGGAAGCCGTCTGCGGAACCCGCCATCGTGCTGTTTGCGGAGTCCCAAGGATGAGACGGGAAAAATATTATTAGTTACTATTAATTATTATCGTTATGATTCTAGAGTATGCCAAAGATTGACTGACTGACTCTATCATTCTCGGGCCCATCAGACCTCGTGGTTGTCGTTCTTATCCTGCTCGTCCCGCGATAGGATCACGGGCGCTGCGTCTGGACCGGCTGGATCATCGATGGCCCATTCTCCTGCCAACCTCGTGGCTATTTACGATCCTAGATTTCCCCAGTGTTGATCGCTGACAAGTGCGACAGCCGTCTGACATATTACTGTTCCGGTGGTCTGGAGTTGTAGATGCGCTGATCCCCGCGATATAATCATACTGTCCCTCCAGACCTAGACACGGTCTAACACTTGAAACGGCCTCCCCCAGCAACGTTCTCCCGCACCGACAGGATGTCCATGTCGATGGGGGATATGCCCATGGGCGACATGTCCATGGGCAACGGGGTGCCCGGTCTCTTCTATCTCCAGAAGATGTACTGGGCTGTCGTCGGCTCTGCAATTGCGGCCGCCACCGTTGTGCACGTTCTGGACCGTTTCCTGGCTCGTCAGCGGTAAGTGCCTATGGCCCTTGCATAATAGTCCTGGTAAGAAGATAATAATACTAACGGACAATGGCAGGCTCCGGGACACATCGCTCAATCCGTCAAAACCAAAGTCGCTTTTCTTCGGGATCTATGCCACAATCACTGCCATATCGCGCGAGGTCGCATATGCCACCCTGCGACCTTTGTCGATCGGCACGAAATCGTTTCATCTGCCTCCACTGGGGCCAGTGGTCGTTGTCTTGAGCAATTTGGTTGTGGTGCTGGTATTCTGCTTCTATAAGCTGGATAGCACCAACCGATGGAACTGGGAAAATGTCGGGTACAGGACCGGTTTCATCGCCCTCGCGCAGCTACCCCTGATCTTCCTTCTGGCGGCGAGGCAGAATATCATTGGATACCTGACTGGCCTGAGCCATGAACGCCTCAATTGGTTCCATCGCGCGATCGCCCGTACCCTCTGGCTTAGTGTCACCATCCATATGGGCTTCTGGTTCCGTGACTGGGCTCAGTACGACTATATCACGTATCAACTCAAAAATGACCCCTTAACCAAGCGTGGTTTCGCGGCGTGGTGTATCCTCACCTTCATTGTTATCTCATCCGCTGGCCCAGTTCGCCGCTTGAGCTATGAGATATTCGTCTTACAGCATATAGTGACCTTCGCTGGGTTTCTTGCCGCCGTATGGCTCCATGTTCCAGATGAAGTCAAAGCCTGGGTTTGGATTCCCATCGGCCTGGTAGTGTTCGATCATGTCATTCGTTACGCCTTGGTTCTATATGCCAATATTTCCTTCCTCCATCCCTTTGCACGGAGGAATGGTCGCCTGCAGAACAGCTTCTTTGCCCATCAGGCCTCGTTCACTCCGCTCCCGGGCAATGTAACTCGGATCACGGTGGAAAATCCGGCCATCCACTGGAAGCCAGGCCAGCATGTGTTCTTGGCTTGTCATTCCATTGTGCCTTTTCAAAACCATCCGTTCACCATCGCGTCACTTCCCTCTGACAAGAAACTGGAGTTTCTTGTACGGGCTGAAAAGGGAGGGACTAGAAGGTTCTTCCAGTATGCCTCGAAGAACCATGGCATTCTCGGTGATTCAGGCACCGCCGCAGTCACTCGCACCAAGACAGTTTTGCTTGAAGGCCCATATGGTGGAATGCGTCCATTGCGTCAGTTCGACAGCGTCATCCTGATGGCAGGTGGCATGGGGGCTACATTCGTTGTACCCTTGCTGAGGGATCTTGTCGAGGGGTGGAAAAAGGAATGCACTGAGCCTCCTGCAGCGTCCAGGGTGCGATTCTTCTCAGCAGCTCGACTTGCTGCAACCAAAAGAATACGTGTAGTGTGGGTCATTCGATCGAGAGCCCAGCTGAGCTGGTTTGAGTCTCAGCTTCAGTCAGTCCTGGCCGATCTGGAAGTGTGCAGGCGTGTGCAGCCCGATTTCGATAAAACAATCGAGCTTAGCATCTATGTTACATGCGACGAGAAGCTGGATGAGAAGCCCGTTTACCTGCAGCCACCGTCACATAGCGCTCCTGTTCAGCCAAAACCGCGCATATCGGTTCTTGATGAAGACAAGATGGAAAACAAGGTTGTCGAGAAGGACGGTATCTCTGCTCATTCCACATCAATATCTGCATCTCAGCAACAACTTCCCGATGAAAAGGGCCACAGCTGTCTCCCCGGAGGCGGTTGCTGCTGCGCCATGACAATTGAAGAGGAAGATAAGACATCGATTTCGAAATGCGCTTGCTCAGGCCCTGCCCCTCCACCAGAACTGCCTAACCCGTCACTTTCGTCTCTTGAGGAGTCTATCCCATCCCATCCCATACCTCTTCTCTCGGGGCGGCCCCACCCGCGAACCATCATACGCAAGGTTCTGGAACAAGCTGAGGGTGAAAGCGCCGTCGTCGTATGTGGCCCTCGCGGCCTTGCAGATGATGTACGCCGTAGCGTTGTATATCTTAGCGACGAGCGCGCTGTTCACAAGGGAACGGGTGCCCAGGGCATTTACCTCCATGTGGAGGCTTTCGGGTGGTGATATACCTGAGACATCGATGTTTTCACTAATCTATTGCATGCATGGCGAGGCGTTCCTGGTTGGGTATTGGGATTTGATGATAAGGATAAAGTCACGAATGAGACGGCATTTCTGTTATTGCATCCAGTGTGGGATTCGACGAATCCAGTTCTGGGAGAATTTATACGGTCAAAATAAATGCATTATGTACCGCTAGTTGATATTTCAAAGAGTTCTGTCGACTTACTCTGTAATTTGGTCTGCTCTCATTGCGTGCTGAAGTTGCCCGGTTGGCCTGGGAAAACACCGCCCCGCATTACATCTCCCCTGTGAAATCGACGTCGAAAATGACCACTATCGAGGCGATATGGTATACGGTCGGATTTCCACTGTAACTCTCACGGCGAGCCGCCGCTTTAGCGTTCCACCACGTGCTGTTATGCCCCAGGCTCTTTCCTGGCTCTCCTATCTGCTGTTGGACATCAAAAGTCGATATATGGAACATCGGAGTGCTACTTTGGGACTTATTTGAAGACCACCATTTGTTTGACGGTAGTAGAACACTCAACCGGAAGCAGTCAGACGTACACCTTCTCGCTGAAATAGAAGCTGTGCTGGGCCCTCCACCTCTCAATTTCTTTGGCAAATATCCTCGAAGTCAAAAGTACTGGGATTCCTCGGCTAAGATCTTCACAATTGAGATATACCTAGTTGTTTTTGGGAACGAGAATATTTACCTTGCTACCAACACAGTAGTGTTCCACCTAATATAGAATTGTTAATCCAACACAAACCACCCAAGAAGACAGTGATAAGTTCAGCTGATCACTGTTGGATCAGGCATCTGGAAATCATGTATTTTGTGAGAGATCCTGCCAGCATTAGTTATACAGGGCCAGCAACAGCTGTGCATTCGTCGGGAAAGAACATCTACTGACAGTTCAGGCCCGGCAAGTCGACTGCAAGTCGATGAGGGAGCGACAGCGGTATGCCTTCCCCTTAGCAATTGCTGACTGACGGCTGATAGGCTTCTGTCGGTGCGGTGGCAGCTTGTCTGCTTCTGAAGGACACAGGTTCCGTAGCTTATTGTGTCGTTGATATATGTTCCCATAGGAAATATTATCATGAGCAGTTTGCTCCTGCTTCCGATTGTTGATATTTTTATCTACGGACTCAATGAGCCGCAAGGGATCCAGAAGATGGAGTCTATTGAAACTTGTGTTTCTGATGATAGGAATCCTTTTACTCGTCTCCCCCAGGTCGGCATTCCCGAATTGGCTACTTGCAGAATTGCTAATCCAATGCGTTGTCGAAACCCGAGATGGATTCCTGAAGCACCGACACTTCTTATTCTTTTCCCCCTTCGCAATTTTCTAGCTCTTTATCTACTCAGAAAACCATACCGCTCATAATAGGTGTAAGGTCCTACAGCATCTATAAGATTTTCATCGATACAATACATTAGCTGTCGGGTTCTATAGCCTCCGTAATATCACCATCCTAAGCCTGACCGAATACTTGGGTGTTTTGTACGAACATGAGTAATAAACGCCGAGTCATGGTCACGATCCACCACCGTGATGAAATGTCGCTCGGTGAAAATCGATCACGGTTAGGCTACGAAGCATTTCACTGGGGAATCTTGATTGCGCCTAAGGGCTCCAAAGGCCCTGACTGCACGGCATACGATGTGTCTGATGGGGCAATTCCTGATCCGAATACTCGACAAGATCTCAATCCAGAACGAAACTGGTTCTTCCGACCTAAGGAACGAGTTGACCCCATCAGAAGCGGTCGTCTTATCGGTAGAGTGTTGATCGGAAAGGTTCCAAACCATATCTCAGACGCGCAAATCCAGACGATTCTCGTCGCGGTTCCTCTTCCGATTAAAAATACAACAGAGAGCTGCGTGACTTGGACCTCTGCTGCAATCAGATCGTTACAAAATAATGGAATAGCTAAACAATTCGACATAGATCGGTTTATGGGTCGGGCCCTTACGTTGGCTGATGAGTGGTTGGCGAAACCCAAATCTGACAATCTCTACGATTATACCAGAACATTTTCGTAGTCATTATAATCAGATTACGGATTTTGTTGGCCTATTTATCGTATTGCTATTATTCACCGGTTCACATACGGTGATCCTGGACGGGATCGTGTCATCACCAGGATCATTGGCAGGAGTCCACATCGATGACTGACTATTCTTACGAAATGAATTAGTGTACAGGATTATAATACAGACAAGTGTCCTAAACAACGGTCGATTATACACGCTTTGAGGTCGCAAAGTTGTTGACCCATTGCTGTGCCATTCCCGGTTCGTTGAACTGCTCCCATAAAGCACGTTCTGCAGCCAGTTCATCATCATACCTCGCTACAACACTTCGAAGTTCCTCATACCAGTCAGGCATATTGAGGAGTCCATAATGCGCTTTCGTGTATTCCCAATACTCTGGATACCAACCCGCGAATGCCCAATCAACTAGCGCAACGATCTTGCCATCGCGAACAATGATATTTCGCGGCACGAGGTCTGAGTGGGAAAAGCAGCTTCGATATTGACGAGAATGACAACGTGAAACTGCTTCGCCATATACCTGTGAACAATTCTCTAAGGGAATATGCCCACGAAGAAAAGAATGGAACTCTTCATGATCATGAAATGGCCCAAAGAGACTGGTTCCCACCCGATAGTCGAGAACACCTCTGAGTTCTGCTGAAGCCACTATTCCCTCATGTGGTGGTTTGAGCCGTCGAAGCTGTTCAACGAAGCCAGCAAGCTCTTTGACAATAGCCTTTTTCTGAGCTGGGGACAAAACGCCACCAATCCATGCGGTTTCAAGACTTGTTCCCTTAATGTATTCCATTTCAATGTAAAGTCCCTCAAGCTGATCGTAGGTCGCGTAAACCTTTGGTACAGGTATGGATGTGGATTTGGCGACGTAGTTGAGAGCTTCCAGCTCTGCCAATTGACAAGGCCCTTTGATGACTCGGTCTCGACTAATCTTGACGAGGGTCGGCCCTAGAGAACCAAACACCTTCTTGCCGATTAGAAGCCTAACTTGTAGAATAAAAGATGTTATTCTACCAAGGATGCATGCGATCATGGCGCTGGTCGCAAGATGGCAAGATGTTTTAGCATAAAGTCATCTGACTATAGCAGACTATACGTACTCAAGTATATAGTTAGATTCTTGATAATGGAAAAGCTCTAGAGGGCAGTGTTAGAAGAGTTGAACGCAGAGAAGAGCTAGACACGCGACGACGACGTTCGCGGCGCCAAGGGGACGCTAAATTTATGTCTACGCGACAGACAAATTGTCCATTCCTTGGACATATGAACTCGCATATCTGTGTCTCGCGCGAAGGGCAGATATCACGCCGGCCTCGACCAGCCCACAGCAGCATCAATGGCCAAACGTTGGGAGGAGCGTTGCATTTATCATAGAGGGGCGGTCGGGTATGGTGCTTAAGTATCGGTGGTGCGGATTCGCCGAAACAGGGCGCTATCCCCGACCTGGTAACTAATTCAACTATGGACCCAATGGACTACCATCCCCGCAACCCATGCCAACCATAGAACAAAACAACAGAAATGGATTCTCAGGTTGCCTATTATGACCTTGGTGGTTTTCACCGTACAGTGACAACAAGCAGCGATGATGCACAAATCTGGTTTGACCGCGGACTGGTCTGGACATATGCGTTCAACCACGAAGAGGCGAGTAAATGCTTCAAACACGCCATTACCCTGGACCCCACCTGTCCGATGGCATACTGGGGATTAGCATATTCGCTCGGTCCAAATTATAACAAACCATGGAGCGTATTTGATGATGCTGAACGTGAGAAAACAATCAAGAGCACACACGAGGCCGCGGTGGCAGCCCAAGAGCATGCTCAGCATGCCTCCCCAGCTGAGCAATTGCTTATCAGAGCGGTTCAGTTCCGTTATCAGAAAGACTCAAAGGAGCGCGATCTATCAATTTGGAACAAACAGTACGCTGACGCGATGAAGATGGCTTATACTCGCTTTCCGGATGACCTTGATATCGCAGCTCTGTACGCGGATGCGTTGATGAATCTGACCCCTTGGGCGCTGTGGGATATTCGAACCGGACAGCCAGCTGAAGGGGCCAGCACCATGGAAGTCAAAAAGGTACTCGAGCATGCATTATCACTGGAAGACGGCTTGAAGCACCCGGGGATACTGCATTTATATATACACCTCATGGAGATGTCTGGGACACCAGAAAAAGCACTTCCCGCTGCCGATCATCTACGTCTGTTGGTTCCGGATGCTGGTCATTTAAACCACATGCCTTCGCATATTGATGTTCTCTGCGGCCACTATGAGCAGGCTATAGTCTCGAATACGGATGCTATCCGTGCGGATAGAACATTTGTTTCTCGAGAAGGCGCCATCAACTTCTATACGCTTTATCGGGCGCATAATTATCATTTCCGTTTATATGCGGCAATGTTCGCAGGGAAATTTCAAGTCGCGTGGGACACGATCATCCAGCTGGAGGCGTCAATACCGGAGGATCTACTCCGTGTGGAATTACCGCCCATGGCAGATTGGCTCGAGGGCTTTCTTGCCATGCGTGTGCATGGTCTCGTCCGCTTTGGGCGTTGGCAAGAGATATTAGATCTCGATCTGCCGGAAGATCAGAAATTGTACTGTGCAACAACAGCGATGCTTCACTATGGAAAGGGCGTGGCATATGCTGTGATTGGGGATATTGAAAATGCAGATAAGGAGCAGGTCCTGTTTTCACGCGCCGTGGAAATTGTCCCTCATTCACGTGTAGTTTTCAACAATACGTGCCGTGATGTTCTTCAGATAGCCGAAGCAATGCTTGCCGGGGAACTGGAGTATCGAAAAGGCAACTTTGATATCGCCTTCGACCATCTACGCACAGCTATTTCTCGCTCTGATTCCCTGCCATATGATGAGCCATGGGGCTGGATGCAACCACCTCGTCATGCGTATGGGGCACTTCTGCTGGAGCAAGATCGAGTAGAAGAGGCAGCAGCTATATATGCGGCTGATCTTGGGTTAGACGGTACCTTGCCCCGCGCGCTGCAGCATCCCAATAATGTATGGGCATTGCACGGGTATCATGAATGCTTGCGGCGACTCGGGAGAGACGATAAGGAGCATACTATCCACAAACTGCTGGCAGACACGTCGGCTACAGCGGACGTCCCAATCCGGGCTTCGTGTTTCTGCCGCAAGAATTAACTTTCTTGTCAAGAGACAGATGATCTTGAACTGGTCATTTCTTTTGTTGTCGTGATGCTATGAGGCTCCGAAACTGTGCATGTAGATCGTTGCGAGAGTGAACGGACATTTTCTCGTAGTGAGAGACCGGTGCAGATAGTAATTGAGATCAATTTTATTAACTATCATGTCTTGTTTCTTTCTTGGAGTGAATCCTATTGGGTACGGGTCTGTTGATAGCTGGAAGCGGTTTATATTTCCTTTCAGGCCATAGGTACTGCTAGCTCGGATAGGCACCTGAAATAAATGTAAACAGATATGGTATCCCTCAACATGAGACGCATTATCTCTCAATAAATATTGATATAAGTTTGGTGTTTGGCAAAATGTCCTTGTATATCTCGCGGATTTAGACGGGCAATGTCTGTACTTACATAATCAGGGCTTTGCGGGCGGAGAACCCTAAGGCTAAACCTGAAGTCTCGCTTAACGAGCCCACTAGCGCCAAACGGTGTGCACTCCTCGGGCGGCCAACCTTAGCGCGAACTTCGATATTGAATCTGAAATTGTCACACCCATCTCCCACGACGCCCAGCGAGCGAGACCTAACAAGACCGACAAGGTATGCTATTCTGCACTGGCTTTTGAAATCAATCGCTCGTATCGAAAAGACCTGTTCGTACTAATATTTGGATTTGAAGATGGCCCTCGCAAAGAAGCACGTCCCGATCGTGAAGAAGCGTATGTTCTGCTCCTCCCTCCGACTTTTCGTTACAACTTGAATGTCCTGCGATGTGAGGAAACAAGGAGCTCTTGTGGTGGACTGAAGGAAAGAGGAGGAAATATCTTGAATGTGATGATTGAGATTGTGCCACGGGGTTTCTGGTGCCTTTCGAGAATTCATCCGGACAAGAGAGGACTGGACAGGGAACACTCGACATGAATTGTTATACAGAGTCGACTGACGCCCGAATTCTACAGGCACGAAGCGCTTCTTCCGCCACCAGAGCGACCGCTTCGCGCGTGTGGACCCCTCATGGCGCAAGCCCAAGGGTATCGACAACTGCGTCCGCAGACGCTTCAAGGGCACCATTCCCATGCCTTCCGTACGTCAACCTTTATCTGCTCCCAGGCCTCGGAAATGCATGAAACGGAATAAAACAGAAACGAATGCTGATGTGATGTGATGATGGATAGATTGGTTATGGTAGCAACAAGAAGACCCGCCACATGATGCCCTCCGGCCACAAGGCTTTCCTCGTCCACAACCCCAAGGACGTTGAGCTGCTCCTGATGCACAACCGCACCTACGCTGCTGAGTACGTCACCCTACGATTCTCCTTTTTGGCATGAGAAAAATACGGTTCTCAGATGCTCGAATTGTCTTTTCAATCTCTCTTCTCGGTTCCACATGGAACGAGATGATTCTTATCGACGAGCTAATCTAACCACGACATCTTTAGGATCGCTTCCGCTGTCTCTTCCCGCAAGCGTGTCGACATCATCGCCAAGGCCAAGGCTCTCGGCGTCAAGGTCACCAACGCCAAGGGCCGTGTCCAGACTGAGGCTTAAACGGGTCGTCGTTTGTGTATTTGTGGTCATAATGAAAGTCGGGATTGCGGGTACTCCTTGCCCTTCGCTCATCATATCAAATGAGAGTAGAAAGGGGATTATTAACACAAAAATGCTGGTTCTTTAGTGTAGTTGCGAGGAGAATCCTGGGAAATTCACTGCACGGGTTCGGAAACCATTCCAGCGCACAGGAAATCAGTCAATTCAAGAATTATGAAAACGATTCTATTTTCCCTCAAAAGAAGAAAAGTTCCTATCATCTGTTTTGGAGTTGTCTCCCGTTCAGGATCTTGCAGATGGCCATTAATGACAACCTTTTCACGATCTTAAACTTGTTACGTCTTCTGTAGCTCTATTTTCACTGCAGTAAACTTCCAAGGTCCAATCCCAGAACTCGACAACGAAGTTGTATACTTGCCGATGTAGTAGCTTGATTCCATGCAGGGGGCCTGTCGCGTCAACTCTCGAAAAGGGACCAGGCGGACGACGTTGCAGTTAACCCGCAGAGGATATATATATATATATATATGAGCAGGATTGCTTCCAGTAGATTTCTTCATAAGGTCTATTTTGATGGCATCTATACAACACACAGTACATACTGCGTGCATATATATATATCAAACAACGTTATATCATGTTATCCCGAGATGGGAGGCCCTACATAATATGCTCATGCCCAAACGTTCCATATGACAGACCAGCAGTTCAAGAAGGAAGTAATTAAGCAAATGAGATCCATACACATTATTCGTCGCAAAGAATTATCTAAAATCTTTTAGCACCAGATTTGACTCAAGGAACGAAAAGGGGTAGTTCCCGACTATCCATCCGGGAGAGGTTTCGTCCAGGATAACCTGTTGCCGTCTTATGACCCAGAGACCTATCATCTTCACGGTCCGCGGCACTCTGGACGGAGGTCTCAAGAGTGACTTTGATTCCGTCAAGTCGACTACGACGCTGCTCTAGGGAGTGAGAGCCAGCATTCCCCGTGTCCGGGGTTTGCGCTTCCAGGATATATTGCTCGTCGTTTCCCCACCTGGTCTCTGGCACGGATAGGGGATGTTGATATATCCTGCGTTTGTATCCACTGGAGTTTCCAGGAGTGTTGGGCTGATCCGAAATGGCATCTTGGGACTCTGAAGGGAGTATTCCAATTCGACGCAGGATTCTGCGGAAGAGAGGGTAGATCATGGGAACATTGAAAATAATTACGGCAACGAAGGTCTCACGGCATGCCCAGCTTCCGGCTTGTTGGGCACCATTGGCACCAGCCTTTGGGAGCGCGAAAGTTAGTATTGGGGTTATTATTAGACACGGCGGAGCGCAGCAGGGTTTGTTGCTTACTGTGAGAATCAAAACACAGCGCAGAATTCCTGCCATCATGACGAAGAGACCGCCGCTGAAAAGGGCCATGAGGGAAAGCCTACGACGGAGAGGGAGACGGGCTCTCCAGAGCATCTGTACCAGATCAACAAAAATTCGCTCTCCTGAATGAATGATTTAATGCCTAGCTCATATACTTACCGGTGCGGGGATTGTCATCAAGTATGCGTCCGTGGAAACGTTCAAGACAACCGTCACGTAGATCTCTATTTTGGACACGGCCGGTTGGATATGATCTGAAAGGAAGGAGTCCGCATCTTTATGAGCAATTGATCGCTAGGGTTCAGTGTTCCATATTCCCCGGATTAGGGTAGATCTGCCAATTCTTGTGCATAGGATGGCGCCCAAAGAGAATAGATAGGATTACTGCGATATATGTAGCGCCTACCGCGACATAAGTTATTCGAATGCGAACCGCCATATCCAGTAGTCCTGATCTGAAATGCACAATAGCCAATTAGGTTCAAATAGACCATCTGGGAACATAGACCGGGAAAGAGATATACTCACGTAAGGCGCGAATAGAAGACAGCCATACATGACTTTAGAGTCCAGAGCAGAGTCGTGTATAACGACCATCCCGTAACCTGGATCTTGGAGCCTCCTACTCTCATTTTGTATTCTGGTGAGTTGGGATCCAGACTTGCCCGTTGTTCATTTGTCATGGAGTTTTCGCAAGGCCATGAAAACGGGCCCCAACGGAGTATGCGGCTCCTGTCTCTAACCCGTATATGACGTATATGCGTAGAGACGTAATAAGTATATCGGTTTATTCATCCTCGTTCGACTGGTCAACTTACAGCAGCTCCGAGCATCAAATAATCATCGAGCTGGAAGTTCCTCAGTCCTGCTGAGGTTAAACGAGCGTAGGTGCGCACGGCAATCACAACGATTGCAATGGCAAGAAGAGTGAAAGCTTCCGTAACAAACTCAGCCATGGTCTGTACATGTGTAGCCGTCTTCGAGTGGCCGAGGCACAGTGGAGGACGAAACGGAAGAGAGAAAAGAGCGAGCGGCGAAGGATGTATCCATCAATTGCCCTCCGACGCCATTCTGCTTGAAACAAAGCATTTATGACCTTCTTTGATGGACAGCCCAGCGGCAGATGAACTCGCCATCAAGGCCGACATCTTGAACTATTTGCCATAGATGCTCGATCAAGGTATGACAAGTCAAGATTAGAACCTGTAACGGCCGTCCCAAGCCAGACGACTAGCGTGCCGGAATTGACATGCAAAGAAGGCCAAAAGGTTGCCATGTGGTGGGGGAGCAATCTCGGACTCCATGAAATAAGGTATATGTCCGTCTAGACTCTGATACTTTCCGATTTATCCGCTGTTTAGCTGTTCGGCCGTCTTGCAGTACCAAGGCCAGGGTGCTTGTTCTTTATCCAAGAACTCGTATCTTCTAACGGTCCCACAGACGCCTCCCAAGAAAAAAAAAGACCTGTAGAAATTCGAATAGTCTATCAAATAATCATCGGGTATTGTCCGGCCTGGACTTGCCTCTAGATTAACTATAGGTGACTACAGCATATCAGGGATCTTCGCTTATCTTCGTGATTGAGGTGCAGATAAAGACTGCCCTTCCCGGTAATCCACCGTGAATAATCCCAGTTTTCCTCTGGGTAGCACAGATAGTATGTGGTATCCACAGAAATGATAGACGTCCTAGACCAATTCGCCATGAGGGAAGGCCCCGTGCTGGTTGGACGCGATTGAAATCTGATAGTGAAAATGAAAATATAGTGTTATTTTCTGCAAGCAGTTTCCTGCAGGACACGTACCATGCCTGTGAGCCGAGGATGTTTCCGTTACTTCTTGGTTCTGCGCTCAGGACTCTTGTTCGCCTCTCTCTCAAGTACTCTAAGTCTCGGTTCCTGATATCGAATCCGGAGTCGTTCCAGGCGAAATGTCCCCAAGATCCTAGCAGGCGGGTTTTACGAACTAACGGGACGTTGCCGCCGTCCCGTTCTCCATAGTCTGTGCCAATTGCCAAGATCTGGAGGCCATTCTATCGATTCGTCCAGCTCCTGACAGGCCGCAGGTGGCACAACAGACTGAGGCCGTCTCTGCATCATGGAACCATGAACCCAGCATAGCCCTAGCGCTATTTGAGCTCAGCAGCACGAGCTCGCTCCTTGGCTGTTAGATATTATGCTCTTCTGCTTCGAAGTTCCAGTCATTTGGGCTGGATTGGGGCGGGGATTTTTAGTG
Organism: Paecilomyces variotii; assembly: GCF_004022145.1. Lineage (NCBI taxonomy): Eukaryota > Fungi > Ascomycota > Eurotiomycetes > Eurotiales > Thermoascaceae > Paecilomyces > Paecilomyces variotii. The sequence goes on from NW_021167142.1 coordinate 1,406,112, forward strand.
TGCGATGCTGCGGGTTGGTCTTTGTGCCCAGTCCACCAACATAGCGAGTTTCAAAGAGACCGTTGCCGCCCGCCAAAATGGACCAGTGGCTGCAACTGCACTCGCTACTAAGAGGAGCTGGTCTGGCTGGTCGCAATAATGGCAATTCGTGGGACCTGAAAAATCGAGCTATCCTAGTCATGGAACTACGCTTCTGTGCAGAGGCTAAGAGCTTCCAATGGCTCTTCGCTTGCATTGCAGAGTTTGGGACTTGAAGACATTCTGTGTCCTCCGTGGATGTTATTACTAGACTCAATGCTGCTGCTTTCTTTTTGACCCAATTACTTTTGCACTCGCGGTAGCAACTACCACCTTTTCTCTTTTGGAGTCCTTGGAAGGGATCCGTGAAAAAAGCTCGAAGATGACGGACACCGTTGATGTCGCGATCATAGGCGCAGGTGAGTTGTTTCTTTTCCCTGGTCCAGAGGCCAGTTGTTAATCTGCTGGCAGGTTGGAGTGGTCTTGCTGCAGCGAAGACATACATCAAGGTCCACCCAGGGAGCAATGTTATCATTCTGGAGTCTGCATCGTCTGTGGGCGGTGTGTGGGCTAAGGAACGTCTATACTACGGACTGAAGTCCAATAATATGCTGGGAACGTACGAGTACAGCGACTTCCCAATGGATTCGGATATATTCGGGGTCAAACCTGGCCAGCATATCCCAGGCGATATCCTCCAACACTACTTCGAAAAGTATGCCGAGCATTTTCAGATTCTCGGTAGAATCCGTTTAAATTCAAAAGTCGAGACCGCAGAGCAGAAACTCGATGGCGGATGGCGGCTCATTGTGACCGAGCGCAATGGTAATGAGCCAAGAACCAAGATCATTGAGCCTTCCAAACTGATTATGGCCACCGGGTTGACCTCTGAGCCATTTCTACCGACCTTTAGCGGACAGGATACCTTCGGTGCACCATTATTCCACTCCCGTCATTTCTTGGATTATGAGCCGGACGTGCTACAATCGGAAAAGCACGTAACCGTATTTGGAGGTACGAAGTCCGCCTGGGATGTTGCATATGCTTGCGCTAGTTCGGGCGTACAGGTTGACTGGGTCATCAGAGAATCCGGACATGGGCCAACATGGATGGTTCCCCCTTACGTGACACCGTTGAAGAAGTGGCTGGAAAAGCTAGTTACCACGCGGTTCCTGACATTCTTCAGTCCTTGCGTCTGGGGAGAGGCTGACGGATTTCTCCGTACCCGTAAGTTGCTCCATGGAACTTGGCTTGGTCGAAAGATAGTAGACATTTTCTGGTCTGTCCTTGGTAACGACGTGATTACCATGAACGGGTATGATAATCATCCCGAGACGAAGAAACTCAAGCCATGGATCAGCCCCTTTTGGATTGCAAGTGGACTCAGTATACTGAACTACCCAAAAGATATCTTCGAGTATGTCAGGAATGGCCAGATCCGAGTTCATATTGCAGATATCACTCATCTGGAACCTGGACAGGTGCATCTGTCTACGGGTGATGTGCTATCAACAAATGCTCTGGTCTGTGCTACCGGCTGGAGAGCCACGCCAAATATCAAATTCCTACCCGAGGGCATTGAGCGGGAGCTTGGATTTCCATGGAGCGACGACACAATTGATGACAATATCGTGAAGAAGGCTGACGCAGAGATCCTTGATCGTTTCCCGCGTCTCAGGGACCAGCCTGTCCCTAATCCAAATTACAAGCCGTTAGCAGAGGATGCAGAAGCCTGTGTTCCGCATCCCTACCGGCTAGCTCGTTTCATGGTTCCTCCGTCGATGTTCGAAAAGCGATCAATTGCGTTCCTGGGGATTCCCATGACGATCAACACAGCTCTCGTCGCGCAGACACAAGCACTGTGGGCGGTTGCTTACTTGGGCGGTGATCTGACCCTTTCTCCGTTGGAAAGCAACTCGTCGGGTCCGACCAAGTATGAAAAGATTGATGACACCAAAGACTCCGCTGAAGCCATAGACTGGGAAACAGCACTGCACACCGAATTTGGAAAGTTCCGGTACCCTGGTGGCTTTGGAAAGCGTAACCCCGACTTTGTCTTCGACGCGCTTCCGTACATTGACATGCTCCTGGGTGACTTGGGTCTCCGCGTGCACAGGAAATCAAATCTCCTGAGCGAATGTTTTGAGCCCTATGGCCCCGCTGATTATCGTGGGCTCATTGACGAATGGAAAGCGAAACACGTGTAAGGAGCCAATAACATCTTCGATGACCAGGCGATGAATTTTGCAAAGCTCGTACGTACAGAAGAGAGGAGAATTCAGAACAATTCCTCTGGTATGAGCGGTAAGGCATATCAGTAATCTGGGACACCGTCATTGAAAGACAGCATGCACCCTGTTCAGTGCGATCATACATAAACCCTTGTTCGATCTTACTCCAAATGTGCCGGTGTATGGCTTGTTTTGGATACCTCTCTCGTGCACTTCGCATTCATTTTCATTCATTTCCGCTTGTTATCTCCCAATTTTATTACATATATTCTTCCTTCTGTGTTAGTACTCACACGATGCTGATGTAGTTGAGTTCCCTCGTTTTCCGATGCTAGCGGTCTAGCATTTGGCTATTTTGGAGTATGGAGAAATCATTAGCTTGAGGGCATCTTGGTCTTCAAGAAAATACTGTTAACGATTCAGTTCATTAAATTTCCCTTGTACACTGACATGGGAGAGGGGTATGATAGATGCATTTTTTCTGATCTACGCATTATGTTACTGTAAGGCTATGTATGTATTTTGCCAAAATTCACCGCCTTCTAATTTGCTCTGTCGCGTCGCGGTTGTACTCGTCGCGTTTTCCGAGTCTCGTGTCAGAGCCATCATCGTCCGAGTCCTTCATAGACAACAACTATTCATAAGCCTTGGTGGCTTTTAACATGCCTTCACTGGTAGTTCCATCTCGTCGAAGGCGAACGGAGGACTCTGATGACGATGGGGCTTCTTCTCGCATATCAGGAGAAGACACCCCCGCGTCGCGGACATCCAACGGCAGCAAGCGTATCCGACTCCAATCGTCTGGCGACGAGGATGTCCGAGATGGACAAGACGGACTATCAGAGGAAGATAGCGACGAAGATACGGGTACATCTTCCGTGCCCTCTCAGTCGAGAGATCGTAACCTGCCCGCGAACCTGACATCCCGAACGAACGGATCTGCTGTTGCGCCAAAGCCATCCGACACTCACGAGACTCCTGGCTTCAAACCAGGAGCTATTGTGCGAATAAAGCTGACAGATTTCGTCACATATACATCTGCGGAGTTCTTCCCAGGCCCGAGGTTGAACATGGTGATCGGACCAAATGGTACGGGGAAAAGTACGCTCGTCTGTGCTATCTGTTTAGGATTGGGTTGGGGGCCGCAGGTACAGTCTATATGCTCTATTAGCCCCGGAAAGATTTTCTATCTCCGTGAAGTAGTCCGGGTATGAGTACAGCCTCTAATGTGTCTATACTGGATAGCATCTAGGACGTGCAAAAGATCCTGGCGAGTTCGTGAAGCATGGATGCCGAGAAGCCACCATTGAGATCGAACTTTGGGGCCCGCCTCGATTGCGTCGCAACCCCGTTATATCCCGAACGATCAAACGTGAAGGCAACAAGAGCACCTTCACAATAAATGGGCAACAAGCATCAAGATCTCAGGTGCTGAAGCTGGCGCAGTCGTTCTCAATCCAGATCGACAACCTGTGCCAGTTCTTGCCCCAAGACAAAGTCAGCGAATTTGCTGCGCTGTCACCGGTTGAACTCCTCCACTCTACGCAACGAGCCGCAGCTGGACCAGAAATGGTTCAATGGCATGAGGATCTAAAGAAGTTGCGCGCAGAACAGAAGAAGCTACAAACAGACATCAGAGCGGACCATGATCTAGTTGCGAATCTTGAGAATCGACAAGAATTGCAGCGGGCCGACGTTGAAAGTATGAGACAAAGGGCTGCAATCAAGAGACGTATCGAGATGCTCGAGTTTTCCCGCCCAATCACGAGGTATAAGGACCATCATACTGTCTTTCAGGCTGCAAAGCGAAGGAAGGATGAACTCGAACGGGAGCTGGACGACCTGAAGGCGCAGCTGGAGCCTGCTCTTAGAGCCGTGAATGCAAAACAAGATTATTGCTTGCGACTGGATGAATTTGTCAAACACAAAAAGCGGTTAGTCGACAAAGCTGATGCCGCTGTGACAGAGATTGGAAAGAGGATGGAACAACACGAAGATTCACTCCGGGATCTGAACAACCAAGTCGAGGCAGAGAGGAAGGTCGGGATGGCTTGTCGCCAGGAAGGTAGCAGGATACAGCAATCTATTAATGCACTTCAACGAAAACTGGAGAACGCCCCAGAGACGTTCGATCCTGAGTGGTATAACGAGAAAATCGTAAGCCATACCTGAAACCCGGTTAATCCTGATGGTCACTGACTTTTGCGCAGAGAGAGTTAAGAGGAGAACTTCGGCAGCTCCACGACAGAGCGGAAGAGCTGCAGAAAGCGAAGGACCCTCTTGTACAGGAGATGCGCGAAAAGACTGACCGTGTCCGACAAGCGGAACGCCAATTGAGAAATCTGGATTCACAAGCTGGGCAGCAAGAAGAGAAACTAAAACGACTGTCCCCCGATTCTTATCGCGCGTATTGCTGGGTCTTGGAAAACCAAGACAAATTTGAACATGAAGTTTTCGGGCCGCCCATTGTGACCTGCTCTATAAAGGACCCTAAGTATGCTGATGCCATTGAATCGCTGTTTCAACGTACAGATTTCTCGGCGTTCACTACGCAGAGCCGGAATGACTTTAGAACCCTTCAGAGGGCTCTGAATATGGAGATGAAACTTCATGACATCAGTATTCGGACCTGCTCGCTTTCTTTGAGCAGCTTACAACCGCCGTTCCCTGCTGACCAACTTCGCCGCATGGGGTTCGATGGTTGGGCAACCGACTTTCTCGTCGGTCCTGAACCAGTGTTGGCCATATTAAGCAGCGAGAATAAGCTACATCAAACTCCAATTGGCCTTAGAGATATTTCAGACGAAGAATTCGCAAGAATGGAGAGTAGCTCTATCAGCTCTTGGGTTGCTGGAAAGCAAAGCTATCAAGTTCTTCGGAGACGTGAATACGGCCCAAGTGCTACGTCAACTCGCGTCAGACAAGTCAGACCAGCCAGATTCTGGACCAACCAGCCCATGGACGTATCGGTGAAAGAGCAATTACAACAGCGCATCCAGGAATGGCAGGGCGAGATCCAAGAGATCGAAGGACGAATGCAAGCTGACAGAGCTGAACTTACTCGCCTCGGGAAAATCTATGAGGAGAAGGATAAGGAGAGGGTACGTTCATTCGACCTATGCTCAAATCTTACCATCCACTAACCGAAGTTTACAGACCGATCTCGAGAACGACAAGAAAAAGAAACAAAGTGATTTAACCGAGTTTAAAGCAATCCCGGAAAAGCTCGAGCAATGGAACGCCAAGCGCAAGAATAACGACAAGCGCTTAGCCGACATGAAAAATCGTGTTAACGAAATCCGTAACAAGCAGGATCATATTGCCATCGAGAAAGCCGAGATCGCTATCGAATACGCTAATGCAGTGGAGAAGCTTCGAAAACTCCACGAGGACCTGGTGCTAGTCGAAATTAAGCATATCGAAGGATTGTCTGATTTTGAAACACTGAAGGAGCGAAACAGTGAAGTTAAAGAAACACTAGAGTCAAAACGAGGCGAGGTGAAAGAGGCAATGCGACACCTAAAGACCACGTCCGAGATGGGAAGGAAGTTGCTTCAAGACGCGGAGCGCGTCGTCCGAGCCTCAAGTGATCAGCCAGACCTCAAGGAGCTTCTTCCTACCTTATCCAATCACACTATGGACCAACTGGAGGCGGACATCGACTCTGAAAAAGCTCGTTTGGAGCTCACTCATGAAGGCAGTGCCAGTCTCATCAAAGAGTTCGAAGACCGAGAACGTCAAATCCAGCGGTTGCGGGAGAAACTGGAAGGCTATCAGAAGTCACTCGCAGACTACGACCATGCCATTAATGAGATCAGAGGCAAGTGGGAGCCAAAACTTGATGCGTTAGTGCGGAAAATCAGTGATGCATTCTCGGATTCGTTCGCTCGTATCGGATGCGCGGGTCAGGTCAGCGTAGACAAAGCTGAGGATCCAACAGCTACCGAGGGTGAATCCAATGACAGCGACTTTGATCAGTGGTCCATCCAAATCCAGGTCAAATTCCGAGAACATGAGAACCTTTCCATTTTGGATTCCCATCGGCAATCTGGTGGAGAAAGGGCCGTCAGTACGATTTTCTATCTGATGGCTCTCCAATCGCTGTCTGCATCTCCATTCCGTGTCGTCGATGAGATCAACCAGGGTATGGACCCCAGGAACGAACGCATGGTTCACGAGCGCATGGTGGACATTGCCTGCGCATCGTCGGAAGTTGATAATGACGATGACAAAGTCGGTGGCGGTGGTGGCAGTCAATATTTCCTCATTACCCCCAAGCTGCTCAGCGGGCTGGTCTATAAGCCAGGTATGAAAGTTCTCTGCATTGTCAGCGGCGAACACATGCCCGAGGATTACACTCTTGTCGATTTCGGCCGTGCTGTACGCCGGATGAGGGAGATCGCAGGCTCAGACAGCAGCCGCAAGGGCAAGGGGAAGGGAAAAGCGGTTGGAGGTTCTAGTGAGACCGCCAGGTGGAACAGCAGTGTTGACGTTGGTGCTTAGGAGACAAGCTTAATTGATGGATGTTCGATACCCTTATGTATGGTTTAGGGCGCTGTTTATTATGGGGTGCATTTCTGCGACGAGCGACGTGACTTGATACGCAAGTTAAGCGTGGACATGTACAGGGTTCCATTCCATTTCTATATAAACACGATATCATAACTTGCGGCAATGTTCGACATATCTAGAGCACTTTTCTTGAGCATATGGTAGTTAATACACACAATGCAAGAATAACTAATTAATGCCCGCCGTGCGGGGAATCACATGTCAGAGTCTCGACGCGTCGATCGTCGCCCGAGACGAGGATGCGATCTCGATGCGATCCGTGATTCGCAACAATAATTAGTTAGAGTAGAACCCTGGTATCCTGATGATGACCCTACCTATTCTCGTCCCATGCAGCGTACCTGACCCAGAGACATGTCATCTCATCTTGACGTGGCGTCCGATGGCTGATCTTCCTGATCTTCCTGATCTTCCCTGATCCCCTCTTCAGTTTCATCGAATACATAACGCGCAACCACGGAATTGTGGCCTGTTCCCAATGCGCTCGTCATGTCCGAGCATCAGGACATAAGAAAGGCTCCAGTAAAACAAGACGAGATCAGATCGAACACGGAACATGATCTCGACAAAGCGGAGAATGCAAGCCATGTCCGTCCAACGTCCGGGAGTACGCTCCTTCCAAGGCCTGTTGCATCCTTGGTATCCTTCTTTGCGCAATCGACTTCGCTTTCTCTCCGACTGGGTAGTCTATTCGGTGGAGCAGCGATTGATGGAGCCAGAGTGACAACCCTGACGGGTCTGGAATTAAGCAGGGCGGTTATCGAAGGCATCTTGACCCGGGCTGGGCGAGATATCGCTATCAGAAGTCATGGTGAATTGGGGAGGGCAGAGGCAGAGTCTCTCTTCGAGAGAAGTGTAAGCTCAACCCCAGAAGATTTTCTGCATAGAGTTTATTGTTGATTGAATATTTTCATAGCTTGCGACTTTGCATTCAACAGTCACCTCCGCGTCCTTCTTTGCATCCGCGGGCTTTCATCTCTCTTCCGCAACTCTGTCGTCGGTCTCAAATCTTTCACAAAGCCTACTGTTCGCCCTGGACTCGATACTGGGTTCTACAGAGTCGTCACGAGCTATCGCGGCAATTATAACTCTGATTCGAAAGGAATTTAATGGTATGGAGATAGATAACGAAGGACAGAAGATTGGCGTGGGAGATCTATTAGTAGGATCAATTGGGTTTGCCTTGCTTCAACGCTGGGGAAAGAGGAATACAGAGAGAGAGATCCGTGAAGGCGGCGGAGAAGAGACTGTCTGGGATGTGGTCATTCTGGATAACGGTGTGAGAGCCGATGTCATAGGGACTCAGCAGATCGGATACACGAATGAACCTCAGGACAACTTCGATGGTGAATCCCGGCGTCCAGCTTCGTTCTTGTCTCCCGGGAAAGACGAAGAAGCTTTCGATGCTGTCGAGCGAGAGAGGGCCTCGGCTGCTGTTCTCCGTCATCCTCATCTAGACCTGTCCGCCGAGAGTCAACATCAGATATCAGATGATGATATCAGACGCTACATCATGAGTCAACTACCTGAAGGGTGTCACGCATCTATCAAAACGGAGACTGTCACTGCGCGCACCATTACTGTGGACATTTTTGATGACGATACTGAGATCACTGCTCCCCCCGGTACAATGTTGATTGAAGAAAGGTTTCATCATGATCCTAGCTACATGCCTGGAAAAGAATCGCGGAATACTGCAAACGCTCCAAAACATACTGTGGTGTTCAGAACGGCGTTGAACCGGTCTCAAAGTGCAGAGTTGCGCCGTGAAGAGTCTAGTGGCCCTCCGACTTCCTCTGGGTTCGAATCAGGTGAAGAGCATACTATTTCTGGGGACACGGATAATAGCCATATGTGGCACTCTTTTGCTACTGAAATCACAGATATGGACTATCCTGACAGCCATAGAGCTTCGGTAGCAAATAATCGTGATAGAAACGACAGGCCGTCTAACACTGCCCTCGACCAAGCTTCTGATTTCCGTGAAGATATCATTAAGGAGGACTCTCTGCTTCAACCACCTTCAGAAGAGAGAAAAATCACCTCGAACACGTCGAGACCTGTCACTCACAAACGCCCTCGCAACAAACAAAGCTCCTCCTCGTTAAGCGGTAATGAAAAGGGGACGTCCGGAAAGAAGTCTCTTTCAAAATTCGCCCAAAAAGTCAAGCAGACCGCTGAAGAGAGATCAGAACATAAAAAGAGGGCGCCTGCTAAGTCGGGATCAAGAGCCCGCCCTGGCCGGCCTTCTGATACCTCCCAGAGCAAAGAGAAGGAGCCTAAAGACGCTGGCTTGAAGAGGGCGTCTGCTCCTCATGGTCTATTTAGAACGCAAACCTCCAGGATTAAGCCATCACCGAATGCGCACTATCCTAGTGAACCAGGCGTAACACCTCCAGCAGTGAACAGGAACAAACCTCAACCGCGGTTACCAGTTAGTCCTACGTTGAGGTCTACTCCGTCCCCAACCGCTAGAAGGCACCCCCGCGATCTCCATGGGCGAACACCGTCAAGGTCAGATTATTATTCCGTGCGTGAGAAGAGCAGGGAGTCTTTCATTGCGCAGACAGACAGCTACTCTGTACGATCTGTCGATACGCGGCCTGGATCTGCTCTCGCTAAGACCCATCTTCGAAGCGATAGTGCCCTGTCTGCTACGTTATCGGAGAAAGATATGATGGTGTCTGCCGATGGCGAAGTTCGCCCAGGCTCATCCACGATACACAGAAGATCAGGATCATTTGTGCCTAGCATTTATTCTCTAGCGACGGCGGGATCACAGGCATCCCTTATACTTGCTCCTCGCCCACGTAAGAGTGTCTACGATGATCAAGCAACACTGATAGAGCTTAGCCGCAATGGCACGGTGCCTGGCATATTTCCGGCAAATCATTTAGTGCATAACGTTCGGCGTTTCTGCCGCTTCGCATCTGCATCATACGGTTCAAACGCTCTTAAAGTGATGGGAATTTCCCAGGCGACAAAAGCCATTAGCTCTATACGTTCAGATCATCATGAGCATTGTTCATTTTCGGACCACACCGGCCTTCCTCCTAGCACAATACTCCTATCATCCTTTGTTGATCCAGAAGGCGGCTCGAACTCCAAAGGCGAGACGGGAATGGGATTTCCCCTTGTCCATTATCTTTCTATAGATCACGAGTCTAAAGCCATCATCTTGACACTAAGGGGGACATGGGGCTTTGAGGATATCTTGACAGACGTGACTTGCGACTATGATGACCTCGAATGGCAGGGGAAGAACTGGAAAGTTCACAAAGGAATGCTTGCCTCGGCACGGCGCCTCCTGGAAGGTGGCGGTGGCAGGGTCATGCTGACTATCAAAGCGGCATTAGAGGAATTCGTCGACTATGGTGTCATATTCTGTGGACATTCTCTTGGTGGTGGTGTTGCGTCCTTACTTGCAATACTGATTTCCGAACCAAATACTGGCTCTAATGGTCCATCATTTGTCACTGCTTCTTCCCTGTCGGCAGCCAGGCCGCTGCTGCTAACAGCAGGCCACCGAGAACAAGAACAAGCCCATATGGCATATTCGTTACCCTCTGGTCGCCCGATCCATGTTTATGCCTATGGGCCCCCCGCAGTGATGTCCCCGTTTTTAAGACGGGCAACGCGTGGATTGATAACAACCGTGGTCAACGGCCAGGATGTGGTTCCGAGTCTCTCGCTTGGTATCTTACATGATGTGCATGGGGTCGCGCAGGCTTTCAAAACCGACACCTCCGGCGCCAAGTCGCATATCCGATCTCGAATATGGGAGGCACTGAAGCAGAGCATTATCAACAAATTTTATGTGAACCAACCCCCCATAATAGTCAATGCTGGAGAGGAAGCCGGCGATGACGCCTGGGCCTGGGCGGCGTTGAAGACTCTACGTGCAGAGATGGTGGCACCGAAACTTGTGCCGCCAGGGGAAGTATTCGTTGTCGAGACAATGCGTGTTTTGCAACGAGACGCCTTTACTTCAAATGTAGGCAATGATGGCTTTCTCGGACGGCCTGCCACCAGAGTGCAGTTTAAATTTGTCCGTAATGTCGAGGCCCTATTCTCAGAGCTGAGATTTGGTTCAGGTATGCTGGGGGATCACAATCCAGCTAGATATGAAGCTAGCCTTGCAGCCTTAGCTCGTGGCGCTTTGGATTGACTTGCGAGTCACGGACGAAAATATCGAATCTTTCATGCAACTCTGTAAAAATCGACATGTCGTTTATGGATCTGGCTCATTCCATCATGCGAGCTAACTGGGGTAATGACAGGATATGGTGTTCTCAGAAGGATTTTGTGATTGCAAGACAGATATATACCCAGCTGGTGACACGACACTCGTTTGATTTCATTTCAGTTTCGTCGGCACATATTAGATAGATATATAGACAACGAGAATAGGATACATATTTTCATGTATATAATCCTGAATATTTCCAGCCGTATTGCTCTGAGGTCTTCAACGTATATTCCTCCATGGCGAATCCAATCGCCAATATACCAATATAGGCGCGGATTGCCACATGGGAAGATTCGACTAGGATTCCGGCATGTCTCCTACGCACCCTGGTCATTTGCCGTCGGATTCAGCTTCAGCTCCATTGTTCTTCACTCAGAGGCCCGGCAGACAGGCGGAAGTCATTTAGCTTCGACCATGGCAGCCTTCGCTTGCACCTGCGGAACAGTACAGCAGGTATCGGGGGAGCGTGCCCCGGGAGGAACTAGCAGACTCGATCTACCAGATCCCTCTGCCCTTAATGGACAGTGATGCCGTCATGGCTCCTGGATTTGCAAATGCACGTTCAACCGATCACCTCTGGAATGGACAGCAATGATAACCTGCCCGCAACTGAGCTAGAATCCGCCGAACAAGAACCGATGGAGTGCATTCGTCGATGGTAAGAGAGTCTCAATGCTATCCTTGCCGTTGCCCCAATCATCCTTCATCTGGCCTCTGTCCGGGAGCCACACCGAGACCCTTTCTTTTCTTCTCCTCAGCACGGGTCTCTAAGTCTTGGATCTGTTTCTGGACCGTGTTTCTTTTCGTGACTAGTTCGTTGCGCAGAGTTCGGAGAGATTCGATGTGGTCATCGATGGGGGTTTCCTTGCGTTGTTTCTCTGCCTATATGAAATAAACATGTATATTAGCCGTTGACCTATGTTTGCCATGACTAATTGACTAGATAATTGACTAGACAGTCCCGTAGTCGATTGGGAATGAATTAACGAATGAAGAAGACATTGTCCGGTCGTACCTGCTTGGCTTCTTGCTCGGTCTTCAGTCCTGCTCCGTAGAGAGTACCCGCGATGGTGATCGTGGTTACAGCTGCAGTCAAAACTAGACGTTTGAATTTTTGGGTGGATGCCGTGGATGCCATTCTTTTTATAACATGTGTATTAACTTGCTTGCGTGGTATCAATTGGTGTTGGCAGTCGACCAAGTTCAAATAGCGAGGACTTCATAATGAGAGCTGGGTACTCTATTTATTTGCGGGAAACTCCGAGAAACTGCCATGACAGACCGCCTGCCTTTTTGGAAGGTTTCAGAGATTGCGACGCTTGATCACTCACAGTATGTTATCTATTTATGTGCCGATTGTTAAAAGCATTAGGGTTTGTTAAATGATATGGAACAGGGTGAAATAATGCCGACAGCCCCTCCAGGCGCGCAGTCATAAGAAAGAGTGTACAGTGCGGACATGCATTGCCCGCGCATCGAAAACATCAAAAATAAATTGGTGGAGTACATCCGCCGCGGCGTTAACCCTCAGAGCTTTGCACCTGTGAGAATCCAATAGTCCATGATCAGAAGCTCTCTTATACCCTTTCGGTCATTTCCTAAACATTCTGCTTTCCCTTTGAGGAACATCTCTAAGGGTATTTCTATCGCCACAAGATGGCGCGTTCCAGGCGAAAAGTTGCTCCAGACCCCTCGTCATTAACAGGCAAACCTCTCTCTGAGACCCTTACACCTTCACCGTTGAAATTCAGAGAAGAAGGATGGGTCACGTCTCCAGACCTGATAAGAGAAGGGCTGCCGTTTGTTCCACAGGTCATGTACAACCTGACCAGTTTTTTATTGGGAAACCCGAACAAAAACTCCAGCCATCTTTTCCGAGCCGACATCTTGTTCGACAGCGAGGGTAGGCTGAAGACACCTAAGGAAAGAGAACTATCATTTGCGCAGAACCAAGATGCAGATACGGACATAGAGGACGTCAAACCGCTCCCTCCAGCGGAAGTATCAGGTTTCGAGTTAACAAGGACCGTTGTGAGAAGGTTCATACCTAGAAATCCCCAGCTGGACCGTGCCCTAGAGCAGACGTGCCATTTTTATTCTGGATCTGCTAGAAGTGTTTTGAATGGAGAGACGGATGGAGACGAAACACATGATGACACGAAAATCGACCGGTTGCTTTTCGTATATACTCCTCATGTCTCCTCGAAGGATGATCTCCCCTGGTATCATCCGCTACTCCGTTCATTAGCTTTCCTTTACGACTTCAAAAGTGATTCTACAGTAACAACATCACATCAATCTGCACATTCCGGGTCATTGTCTATACATTTCTTGCCATTTTACGATTCTGAAGAACCAATCCCGACTCGCCTCGAACGTACACTTCAGGCTCTGCTGGCAACCCAGATCCGACTGGCTCGAATAACACGTTCTTCTGATACCACTGAAGGTGGAAATTATAATCCTTCGAAGGACAATGTTCTACCGCAACACCGGATACAGAACACCTACTCCCGACTAAAGATCAAATATGGCTCTCATCTCTGTGAAAATTGGGTTGAGGAGACGGAACCTTCGAAACATGTCTTCGAGGATTTAGCGATTACAGCGTTTCTCATAGAGCTATGGCGTTCTATGTACGGGGTAGCACCCGAAGCCGAGAAGGATGGCAAAAGCAGTGGGGAATCCAAGAGTGATTTCCCTGGGTTCGTCGACGTCGCTTGTGGTAACGGGGTTTTGGTATATGTTTTGCTTATGGAGGGTTATAAGGGATGGGGGTTTGATGCTCGCCGGCGTAAAACCTGGAGCATATTCCCTCAATCCGTACAGGAGTGTCTCAAGGAGTCAATATACGTCCCCAAGCCATTTGGAGACGCTATAGTGGCCCGCGGAGAGAGCAACATGCTAGACATAGGTGTATCAGCTCACACTGGGATTTTCCCGAAAGACACCTTCATAATCTCGAACCATGCTGACGAACTGACTGTCTGGACACCACTTATGGCGGCCCTGTCTCAGCCTGAATCTCCGCTGCCTTTTCTCGCCATACCATGCTGCTCCCATTCTCTATCAGGAGCACGCCATCGATACCCACCCCCGAAAACTGGAAAAAGGAACGGACACACTGTTGACGAAGAAGTGGAACAGAACCCACAGCCTGCGAGTGGCGACCTGAAAGCCTTACGAGCTGCCAAAATGGAAGAAAAAACTGATGCTGGAATGCTGAAGTCAATGTATGGTTCACTTACGGCGAAGACAATGAGCGTCGCGGAAGAAGTTGGTTACGAAGTCGAGAAGACATTACTTCGGATACCGAGTACACGAAATATGGGAATAATTGGAGGTCGACAGCAGGTGCAGCAACGCTGGGACAAGTCACATAAGCAAGACGACGAAGAGGGACGATGTGACGATGAGGTCGCTTCATCTGTTACTGAAAAAATCAAGATGATTGTTCAACGGGAATGCATGCGGGAAGGAGGCGTCGAAGAAGCTGCAAGGATATGGATAGATAGGGCTAAGGGACTAAACAAGGGTCAAGGGAAAGGGGGCCATAAGGGTAAATCGGAATCTGAATGATCAGCCTTGCAATACTAGCGGCCTCATGCATAGAATTACGATACAGGCAGAGAACGTAGCGTTTGCTAATGTTTCAAACTTTGAAGTATATACAGTGTTGGTACGGACAAAAAAGTCGTTTTGGTTCTCTCCAAATTGGAAGGTAACCGATATTGGATGGCCAGCGGGCTGATCGCATTCCAGAAATGCCACGAATACATGCGATCTCTAACGGCGATCACATCATTGCTTTCATATCACCCCCATATTGCACCCTCCTCATCACATCCCTTGTGCACTCCGCGACAGTTCTGATTCCGGAAAGCCCCATACTCTGATAAAGGTCCGCCAACAGTCCTTGTAAGACGGACCTCGCTCCATTCTTGCCGTCAATTGCCAGTCCGTAGATGACGGGTCGGCTCACGAGCACTGCTTTTGCCCCAAGTGAAAGGGCTTTGATCACATCAACACCGGTTCTGATGCCCGAATCAAAGAGGACAGTCATTTTGTCTCCAACAGCATCTACGATTTCTGGTAAAACTTCAAGAGAACCAATTGCCCCATCGACTTGGCGACCTATTGGAGAGATTGGAGAGTAAGCTAAGACGGAACGACAGTCACGGATCCTGTGCTGGTGGAAAGAGTAGACATACCTCCGTGGTTAGAAACAATTATACCATCGCAACCTGCTTCGAGGGCCAGTTTGGCGTCATGCACATGCTGGATTCCCTTGAGTACGATCGGGCCATCCCAGTTCTTCCGCAGAAAGGAGATCTGATCCCAGGTATGAGGCTTCCCAGAGAACACATCTGAGATCCACGCCCTTGAAGCGCCTTGGACATCCTCCTCTACTTCGCACCCAGACTCTGCCTTGAATTTGGCACGGAAGACAGGGTCACTAAACCCTATCTGATTTCCTACCCCTCTAATGAAAGGGATGTAGGCATTATCAAGATCCGCTGGACGCCTGCAGGCTTCTCGTTAGTATTGGATTGAAACGAAGAATATGATAATGAACATCCAAAGACCCTACCAAGCGAGAGACCATGTATCTAATGTTACGACGAGGACACTGTAACCATTTTCTTTGGCCCTTTTGAGCAGAGAAACTGTCACTGCATCATCTAATGGCCAATATAGCTGATACCACCTCTTCCCGGCGCCGTTTGCGGCAGCCACTTCCTCAATTGAGGAACTACTAGCAGTACTCAAGATATACGGGACATCCAACTCGCCACAGATTTCTGCGACACCAGTTTCCTTGTCCTCGTGGAAGAGCGATTGAACCCCGACTGGGGCCATGAGTAGCGGCGTGGGATACTTTTGGCCAAATAATTCGACGGAAATATCCTGGCCGTCCATCTATACGATGTCGAATGTTGTTATCAGTATTATCCTGAACGTTCATTGCCTTGAAAAGTATCCATTATACACATACCGGCTTCATCATCCTTGGGATCCTATTCGAAAAATTCAGTACGAGTTTTCCTTACACATCAGAAACTGATATTTGCAAGAGACACATATATCCTTCCACGCGGACACCGAGGAAGGGCTTTCGACAGAAGCAATATACACGAGGAAAATAATGCAGAACCTACAGTTTCCATTGGCGAAAGGCCAAGCGATTGCTGTCCATAGTCGCTTTCTCTCCGGCTCCTCCAGCGACATAGTTAAATGATCGCGACCCCAAGGCTTTTTTCGCGTGTTCTTCCAAGAGACGGGGGTCGGTCGTCACCGTCGGCTTGACGTTCATTAAAAATCCCTTACCGTAAATTTCCGTCTGGAAAGCTCCATAGTTTTCCGACATGTTGGTGTCTGCGTTCTAGTTTCCGTTTAGAATGATAAAAAAGCTGATGGATCGTCGGGATTTTCGCAATGGTAGAATCTGGAAACTAGACGTGTTGCAAAGTCGCGGGGTTAGCTAAGTAGAGGTGAGTTAGTTACCAGTTGTTGGTGTTTAGCCGATGAGATTATTGATCATCGCTCCTCGGCAACCTCGGAGCTTCAGGTACTTACATACAACCACTAACGGTTCCTGTAAGGAAATTTGCCCTCTGCGTCACACTCATTGAGACCCTGCTAATGCGAATTTGCATGCTGTGTCAAAATATACATTGCTCGGAGAATGGTGTCTACCTGAAATTGTCGATGTCAAGTATCATGACCTGGGGGAAACCCTATCGCAAAGTGAAATAAGTACATAATGCGGGGGTGGATACCTAGTCCCGGGAAATTATCTCGTCTCCTTTTGCTTCATCGCAGTTTTTCTGACCTGTTTTTCTAGTTTCGATTTTACTCTAATATTGTTTTTGTCCCTCTTCTTAATAGAATGCCTTATATGTCAATATATGCTCGAAACAGCGAGTAGTCCCGAGAGACAATACTCATGTTAGGAAACGGAATATCTCTGCCGTTGTCGGTAGCAGCTGTGGGGATGGCCTATCTAGATGCCTGATACAGTAAGGACTAGTGAAGGAAACCAAAGAGAATAAGAACACCATCCATAATTATTGACCAGTATGACTAGTGTACCTGACCCTGTAGGCGCTCTCGCCACTCTGTCATTGATTAAGGACGACTCTTGCCTTTTGCCGATTTGTGCCATGCACAATCTCTCCATCTGCCGCCTCGAAGCGCCTAGGCAAAGTATCCTGAACCAGTATAACTACACCTACTGGACGTTTCTGGCAATCGAATCCGAAACTACGTTGTTGCTGCGGGATGGCGCAGGGTTGCTCTATATCTTACCCGATAAGCCCAATTGATGAAGATAGGAGAGATGGATTTCCACACATATTTCTAGCCACATTCACCTGGACGCGAGTTTGACAGCAGCGACAGAACTTCAGAAATTCTTCGAGGCAGCTAAGTAATAGTCATGCCTCACAGATTTTTCCACCTTGAGCCCTTGTCCAACTTATCGGCCAAAACATGCTTGACACTGATACTTCTTGGGCCTCTTGTATTCTGCATTTGGGTGAAGATATCCCAGAAGGTATCCAATATTGGTATGTTCCGTGTATCCATCTCCGTGAGGTTTCTACTGCTGAATGTTCCATAGGAAGGACAAATCAGGAGAAACTACCTGCACAAGGACAATTCAAGACGCCGTTGCCGGTAGCGCTCAATGATTTCAACGTGGAATCGAAGACACCGCAAGTCTACCGGCCGTTCCGCCATGGCCCGAACTTCATTACCATGGGGATTCGGAAAATGGATTGGAACGAGTGGATTGAAATGGACTCATATTTCAAATGGTACCACGATACAAAGGTATCGGAGTTAGAAAACGACTTGGACGCCCATATCAAGTACGTTGATAACGCGGTAACTCGAGACGCATGCTTCGAGGTCCTTGAGGAGCTCACTCAGTACCTTTGTCATCGTTATCCGTCCATATTCCAACTAAAAGAAAAAATTCTTCATAATGTATTGACTGGAGAAAAGTTTTCGTGGCCGGCTGGTAGGTGTATAAGTGCAATAAACGCGGGGTTTATCGTGTAGCTGATATCTATCAGCGACCCCTACCGATGCCTTAGTGACTGCTGCGAAGCTGATACAGGATGATATTGTTTTGATGGTGGAGAATGACGGTAAGCCAATTATAATGCTGTTATCTCGGCAGAGCTAACGTAGCGAAGATGGACGGTATCATCTAGATGCAGGGGCTGTTTGCTTACCCGGCTTCTGGCGTCTTAAGGAGAAGTTTCGAATGTCTCTCGACACGCTGCACCTTGAAGCGGGAGTTCCACATTATGAACAGAAGCTTCAGAAAGCTATGAATCGGTTCTTCAAAAACCTTACCCCGGAGAAGCCAGTGACGCGGAACAATGTAAGCATGGATCTTGGGCTCTCAATCATAATGGGACTGACAAAATTGTAGTATTTTATCAAGCTCGACGATGGACTTCACTGGTCACATCGAATGGGAAACCAGGACGGTGATGAAATTGCCTGTAAGTCCAAAGAACATGAATTAATAGATTAACATGACGAAAACTAATAGGAGTCAGCATGGGCCACATCTGATAGCTCTGACCTGACTGTCGAAGAACTGCACTTCCGATCAGAGCGTCAGACACTGAGACGACTGCCAAGGTCGAAAGCTTTACTATTTACTGTGAGGACGTATTTTGAGCCGATTACAACAATCGCTCAAGAGCCTCACGTTCCTGGTCGTCTCGCCGAGGCGATTCGCGCATGGGATGACGTGGTATCTGCCTATAAAGGGAAAGAGAAATGGGAACATATCCTACTTCCGTATCTCGATGAGCAACACCAACTTCAGCAGAAAAGGGGAATCATTGAGATTACTGAGGAAGCACAGTACCCGTTTTAAAAGCGGAGCCTTACGATCTAACGAGTGCCTTCTCACCCAGTAATGTATTACAAGTCAGAACTGAAACTAAAATCTCTTGAACAAGGACGAGGAAAATATAGACATTTCAGACGATGTCATTCTGATCCAAACTATAAGACCTGATAAGGGTGACTGCTAAACGAGTGGACGTATTCTCAATGCCTCTCCTGAACGCGGCATGTAATCGGCAATGTAGGACTTTTTGATTAATGTGCGTTCAACGTTAAGAACCTCAATGACCGGAGTCCGCAGGTGTAAAATCCTTAAACGGTCATAACATATCACTGTAGTCATCCAGAAAGTGAGTGATGCTCTTCTCCTGGTTACCTAGAATACCATGGAAGCTTCCGGTGTTTTCGAATGCGAGTTAAAGTCTCTCGCACGTTGAGACTTTTCCTGGCTTCCATGGTTATCTTTTCTTTGGTTCAGGCTTCCCGTTTCTGATCCGGGATGCAGTATGGTGTGCACCAAGCCAGGTCATCTCCAGTATCTCTAGCAGCGAGGCCCTGAGGCTGCCTTTTCTTGACATCCTCCTTTTTCTCTCCCGGAATGCAGTAAGGAGTGCACCAAGCAAGATCATCACCGCTATCTCTAGCACTCGATTGATGCACATCCTCCTTTTTCTCTCCCGGAATGCAGTAAGGCGTGCACCACGCGAGATCATCTCCGGTATCTCTAGTGGCCAAACTGCTGGTCTGCACATCCTCTTTTTTCTGCCCCGGGATACAGTATGGTGTACACCAGGCAAGATCGTCTCCAGAATCTCTAGCGGTCAAACTGGTAGCTTGGACATCCTCCTTCTTCTGTCCCGGGATGCAGTAAGGTGTGCACCAGGCGAGATCGTCTCCGGTATCTCTAGTGGCCAAACTGCTAGTCTGCACATCCTCCTTCTTCTGCCCCGGGATACAGTATGGTGTACACCAGGCAAGATCGTCTCCAGAATCTCTAGTGGCTAAACTGGTAGCTTGGACATCTTCCTGTTTCTGGCCAGGGATGCAGTACGGCGTACACCAGGCAAGGTCGTCTCCAGTATCTCTGGTATCAAGGTCCAAAGGGGCGGCGTTGGCGCAGAGACATAGGAGGGCAAGCGCTCCAATAAGAACAAGAGGGTTTCGGAGACATAGAAGCTCCATTTTTGGCACTTGTAAAGCGAATCTGTCTTAGAGGTCTTGATATGATCAGAAGCTGTTTGGTTGGAGACTAGAAACGATATAGAGATCTATGCCTGAGCTCGAAGACATTTATAACCGCGTCCAAGGGAGGAACAGAATTCAATGGTAGTCCTATGTCTTGGGTAGGGAAGACGATCGCCTTTTCCATTTTCCCAGTTGGTGTCACTGTGGGTTATAGCATACAAAGCACCTATGATATAACCATAGAGATTATAGATGCTAAACCCAACGATTCGCAAGAAGCTGTAAGCAAGTGCAACATGTGAATGCATGGCTACCGCGCTATATAAAGAAAGTAGATCTCCAACGTTACATTAAGCGCCCTTCTTTGTCTATCCTCGGGCACCAAGCTCCTATCATGCTTGATAGCCTGATATGCAAATTGAAATGAGCACCGACATTCTTTATCCACCTAATGTAGCGCGGCAGCAAGCTGGGGGCGAAGTATGCAAGTTAAATGAAGCGGCAAGGTTATATAACTTGACTTAGCCTGATATGATTGCTGATCTGTGGTGCAGCATCTAATACTGGTAACAGATGGAGAAGGACAAGCATTGTTCATTCAGCGGACCTTGTTGCGGTGAGGCAGCGAGGAGGCTGAACCAGGAAAGATTTCCGACCAGCCCAGCTTGGGGTTCAATGTTGGCCTCCGTTCATAACAGTAGATCTACACTACAAGATGGCCGGAATAGGTCTACGACAACGGATGGTATCGACAGTCGATTCCATGATCATCCTGTATTGAATACAAAGTGGCTAGTCCTAATAATCCCCAGCTGGCAGTCTTGATAACTGTTTAGGGGACCGACAACCTATTAACAAAGAATGGATGGAGACAGAGTGAGAATTGAATGTTGTAGATATGCGGCTACTTGACACTAGAAGTTGAAAGACCTTACGAGGAATCCAATTGATGAAATTAGTATGTTTCTACCCCGCAGTCCTTATGATACAGTACGGGCTGTCATAGCACGACATAAGTCCACAAATACTCTTGTAAGCCGATAAGTGCATGACTGTTTGCGGCAAAGACACAACACAATGAAGCCCGGTGAGCGTAAAGAGAAGATGTAGCCGAGGTCTTGCTATTTCCTTTGTATGCGATAATTACTGGAGGCAACATACGAACCTCGATGTTTGGACTGCGGTAGCTCCGAGTAGGTAAGCGCACGTTGTTAACATGAAGTCACCATGGATGCTGCCGAATTAGTCTCTTACCTAGAGCTCATTTCATCTGTATATTGAAGATGTTTTACTAGATACTAGCGACCAATGAGACTGCTGAAATGCAGCACAAAGGCGACGAGGACCACGATACAAATACCTGGTCGATTGCGTGTTACTTGGAAAGATCTACAATTGTCTGGCCAATTTGCGATAGTTGCTAGGTATCAGATCTGGTTAACTAGTTACAGATTAGCGCTGAATTAGTCATCTGGCGTGAACTCGGGTCGAAGAACCGAACCAGAAGTGGAATTTGTTACATTCGTTTCCAATTTTGTATGAAGTAAGGATGTGTGGTCTGGTTTCCCATGTCGTTTGGCCTATATCTGCGGCGATAGCTTTATCTGCCGTTATTAGCACGTTGTGGCTGTCTGGGATTACTGACCGTCAAGGCATATGGTCTAAGGATTATTGTTCTCTTCTGAATGACCACAGCTTTCTCTACGGCTGGATCTGTGGCCTCCTATTTATTCCATTCATCAAAAATGCCACCAGTAGCCTCTTTCGTTGCTGTTTTGCGGATAGCGGCGAAGACAAGCTTTATGGTCTAGACCATGCTCTTCTCAATATTGAGATGCCTCCGCCAAGCATGTGGATGAATATGGGATATTGGAAAGTAGGTTCAATGCCCAGGTATACTATCCTTATACATGATATAACTTATTTTATGTAGCATACTCAATCATTTCCTGAAGCGTGCACCGCTCTTCTGGAAAAAGTGCTACGGACAGCTGGACTTCTTGATAGCAATCGAAGACCGCTAAGCGTCAGAGACTCTTCGGCCCTAAGGATTATTGATGTTGGCTGTGGTTGTGGTGACCAGACTATCTATTTGATGAAATGGCTGGCCCGGATCGATGATCATGCTCCTGGATCGGAGCGTCGGCCGCTGTTTGACGCCTATGTCGGCATAAATGTGAATCAACACCAGGCCGAGTTTGCTCGTCAACGGATCAAAGATACCGGTAGAAGCGACAGTATCCATATATTCTGTGCAGACGCAGCAGATCCGACGTCGTGGAGCCGCGAACTCAAGGATGCCGTAACCGCGACATCTCAGCAAGGATTCGGCGATAAGCAGTCTCAGACTGCTCACACGTGGCTGCTTGCCTTGGACACTCTTTATCACTTCAAGCCTTCCCGTGATCCCCTTTTATCCTATGCTGCTCGCGAGCTCCGCGCTTCTTTTATGGCGTTTGATCTCATTCTCGCTGATTCGGTACATCCCGTTGACAATATTCTGCTACGTGCTGTATGCTTTATGTCGTCCATCCCCTTCTCAAACTTCAAGACTTTGTCCGATTACCGCGATATGTTAGTCAGGGCTGGTTATGCGTCTGATAATATCGAAATACACGATATCTCTGAATATGTGTTTTCCGGGATCGGAGGATATATGGAGCGGAGAGAAGCTGAGTTGAGGCAGTTTAAATTGAGCCTTGGAAAGCTACAAGTTGCAGGAAAACTGTTTAGTTGGTGGGGACGGAGCAATATTGTGAGAGGAGTTGTGGTTGTTGCGAGAAGAAATGCTATATAAGTTCCATGTAAGGGAGAAAATCGTATCTCAACTTGTCCGTGCGTAGGTGGCTTTTTGTATGCAACACAATCAACCAATCAAATCATCCGATAACAGGTGGGACATTCTCGTTCAGATTATCACGCAACGTCATCATACACGAGACAGCCAGAAGCAGGTTCAACAGAAATACTGGCCTTAATACTCCTTGAATTACTCCGGAAACAACAATAAACAATCAAGACAGACGGCGAAATAATTGCGAATAGGAACATGATTGATTTAACTGTCATCCAGTCTTCGAACGCGCAAATCTCGACTGCTCTCCCTGCTGGTCTTGTCGCCGTTTTCGTTGGAGGGACCGATGGGATTGGTGCAGCAACAGCTAAACAGTTTGCAAGACATGTGCGCGAACCTCGCATATACATTATCGGACGTTCGCAAAAATCTGGAAACCGTGTTGTTGAGGAATGCAAGAAGCTGAATCATAGAGGACAATACATCTTGCTTCTTGCCGATGTGAGTCTGCTTTCCGCAGTAGACAACATCTGTCGGAAGATTGAGGAGAAGGAAACTGTCGTGAATCTGTTGTTCCTAAGTGCTGGAAACTTAGGGGCAGCTCATGGTAGGCCCTGACCAAAGCGCTACACAGACATGGGAATTGGAATGGCTAAGCTAGAAATCAACAGAGACTTCAGAAGGTCTCCCAATGACCATGGCACTTGTACATTATTCCCGAGTGCGATTCATACTCAATTTTCTCCCGCTTATTCGGCATGCCCCTGGTCTTCGCCGAGTCGTGAGTGTCTTCTCGGCTCATAAGGAGGGACACTTTCATGCAGACGACATCCAAGCGCGACATCTCTCTGTGCTATCCAAACGAGCCCATATCGCGACTATGGTGACCTTGTCACTCGAGGCACTAGCCCGGAAGGCACCAGAAGTCAGTTTTATTCATGCAAACCCAGGAACGGTGAAGACGAAAATGCGAGATATGCCGCTGGTGATGAGAGCCGCGTCCTCATTGATTGGTTCATTCTCGTCTATTCCACTAGAAGAGAGCGGTGAACGGCATTTGTTTTTAGCCACGAGTGCGATGTATCGTCCTAGCATTCAGAACCATGAGAAAGGTGGCATTAATGATGCAGCTTGTGGAGTTCCTTTGGCGATCGGTTTAACTCCGGCTATAGGATCAAATGGACAGACTAGCAGTGGCGTCTACTCGGTGGATTGGGATGGCGAAACTTATGAGCTGCATCTTGAAACGTATCTGCATAAGCTGAGAGAAAGCGGAGACTTGGAAGAGATCAACAAGCACACGGAGAATGAGTTTAAGCGGATCACAGGGAGTGTGGCATCAGTATAATAATGATACCTTCTGATATGAGCTACAATTGATTGAATAGAAAGACGTAACAGGTTTCCCATTCCGAAATAAAGTCTAGCTTGTTGGTTAAAACTTAATCTTACTTTCAACCCTGGCAACATATTCGAGCACTATGTTTGTTGCCTGCTTGTTCTGCCCACCAGCTTGCAGTCGAGTCTCCTCAATGGGCTTTTGAAATTTCCTATTTGTATTACGGATAGCATTGGAAGTTATAATCAGTCTAGGATCCTCCCATTATCTACATTATACGACAGACTTCAACTTATATACTTTCAAGTGGCACACATTCTTCCGTCTTTCAAGATAGTCCAAGCCTCACTACCGACAGATTTAGTTGCATAGAAAAAGCCATCCTTGTCCCATCTTTGCTTGATTTTCTTTAGCTTCTCATAATTTGAGCCGAAGAAGACCTGCTGAAAATTTGGCTGCCTGAAATCGGCCTCGTTCATATACGCCCCGCTATTAGGTGTAGCTGCCTCGATCTCCGGCATGATTTTGTGAGTCATAAGGTCCTGTCTGGCAATCATCTCTGACCAAGGAGCGGTGAAATTCCAAGGGGTAGAGAGGGTAGCATGTACGATGGCGTTGCGCCACGCGGGCAGGACAGAGTTCTCTTGCGACTTTCCAAACGCAGAGACGTCAACACCCACGCCGATAAAAGTGACGCCTTGTTCAGCTATGCTGCGGTAGGTCGATGAAATGTTTGCGACGACAGATCGGGGAATTAAACGACCACCGTATTGTGCGATACCGACTTGGATGTTTCCGTAAGGCAAGGGCCCAAAGTATTTGTTATAGTGGTCCCAGTACGTGGTCGATTCTCCATATGTCACGTTATACTTGATACCCAGGCTGCTGAGCTGTACGACAAATGGAGCAAGAAGGGACTTGACCTCCTCTTGTGTCCCATTGTAGAGGCTGAGGGACGCAATGCTGAAGAATGTACTATCGAAGAAATAAACAGCCATGGCGCCTGCATCAATGATGGCAGGGAGCTTTTCGTGGAAGGCATAAATGCCTTGATAGAAGATATCGGTAGGATTTGAGTCGGCATAGAATGTTAGAGAAGCACCTCCAAAGTGAGTGTCTGGGTGAGCTTTGAAGGTGACAGCGACAACAACACCATAGTTCCCGGGGCCGCCGCCGCTGAGTGCCCAGTAGAGATCCTGGTTCTGAGTTCGAGAAGCAGTAACGAACTTTCCGTCCGCAGTAACGACATCAAAGGAAAGTGTGTTGTCGGCAGCTAAGCCGAATTTCGTGCTAAGAATGGAGTGTCCACCACCCTGAGCATATCCGCCAGCTATACCAACAGTTGGGCATTCACCTCCGACGAGGACCAGTCCTTGAGCTTTGGTGGCAGCCATGGCCTCATAGCCTTGAACACCGGCACCAACCTTCACAGACCTTCCCTTATAGTAAGGGTCATCCCAATCTAGGAAACTTATATTCTTGAGATAGTGTGTCCAAATTGCAAGGGACCCTGCACCGGTCGAGCGACCGAGATAGTCATGGCCGGTATTTCGAATAACAAAGCGAATATTCTTGCTCTTTGCGAAAGTTACGGTTGCGATAATGTCCTCCACGGACGTTGCGTTTACCGCATATCGCACATAGTTACCCGGTAGACATGGTTTTGATTCCTTGGTAAAAGGATCACAGCTCTGGTTGGCAAAGAATGGTGCCATGACGGAGGACGAGGACTCCATACTGTATTAATATGAGTTTCCAAATATAGTTTAGAAGAAGGAGGCACCGTTTAGGTGTGAAACGTGAATCTTCTTCAATCCAATTTGTAGAATGAAATGCACATACTGGATTGGAGCTTCTTGCCATTGGCTCTGGAGTGAGCTGCACACTTCAGCATCGTAAAAGGGGTCGTGGCAAGGTTGGCCAAGGGGAACTGTTGCGATAAGACGGCCGCCAACAGTCCTATTCAGAGAGTTCCATTGATGCGGTGTCGGCCAACAAGAGTCTCCGGGAAAGCATTTGCATTTGGGAGAAGGACTCAAAGATGATACAACAGCCAGAATAGCCACAAGAGCCGGTATAATTAAACTCTTTATCACATTAGCATAATGTCTCGAATAGCCCGGGCTATCAGAATAGGAGATATCCTAATGAAGCGAGAGTCCTTAAAATGATACTTACTAGTTGGTATCTCGCCATTATTAGGTCAGGAGGACCGATACCGAAGAGTGTCTATACACAGGAGCGGAAAGGGAAGCGTCTATTATTGTAACTAGCTGTGATCAGTTTATAAAATTCACTAGTTGTAGCGACCCGGGGTCATGCCACTAAAACACACTAATTGGCTTGTTGTCAACAACAGCCCGTAAATAAAAGTTGGCGTCCCAGCCTCTCCATGACCCCGCGCTAGCTAAGCAGACTAAGAATACCACCAATTTTCCTCCACTATGTTCGTATTATGTGAGTACTAAGTATGGTAATATTCTACCTTGTTAAATTGAATAGCAACAACAAAGGGATGAGAATGGGAACAACCTTGTCAGCCGCACTTGTATATGCGGCTGAATCGGCGGTCAAGAATCTCCAACACATTAAACTTGCCGCTAAAATAACTGAATTGATACAGATTGCACTCATAAGAATTTTACTTGCCTGTCAGCGTCATGGCCGCAGAATTGAGGCGATTATAAAATATCACATCAAAAATAGTTCGGCAGATTAAGTCTGACTCTGATTTTCTGTGGAATTTAGATGTTGTAATAGCTGTAATACATTCACCTGAATGTATGTTAGCTCGAGTCAAGAAGCAGTAATGTCTAGGAAGCTTTCCCTGCCCATTGTGACAATCTACTATCACTACGATCGGCACTGTCATTGAGCTGCAAGTCATTTATGAACTCAACCCCTACAGCTTCTTTCGCGGCAGTGACACTATCAAAGGGTGGGACAGGAACTGTAGAACTAATCGATGGTGGCTCAGACGCGCTTAAAAGCATGTCAAATATCTACTTGCAGGTGCGTAGCTTCTCAAGACTAAGCTATAGGGAGTGTTTTAGGCCATCAGCCTAAATACCACTCATACAAAAGACTAAACACTATAATAGCCTGTCATCTATTACGCGCTGGCTAGCTACCCTTGTATGTACATACTTATATTAAACCCTCGGGGACTAATACTTGGATCGTCCTGAATAGAATAAAGGGGGTGAAGACTTCGACTTCCTCAGGCTTGAGATTAGCAGGAACGACATAA
Source organism: Paecilomyces variotii (assembly GCF_004022145.1). Lineage (NCBI taxonomy): Eukaryota > Fungi > Ascomycota > Eurotiomycetes > Eurotiales > Thermoascaceae > Paecilomyces > Paecilomyces variotii. The sequence goes on from NW_021167142.1 coordinate 1,433,622, forward strand.
AAGGCTGGTGCGTCCGTCATGCGAGCGATTCTGATTGCGGAAAGGCATTTCGGGGTGCAGGTAATCTAATGGGGTGGCTCACGCTATGCGGCAATAGTTGAGGTAACGGGATTTGTTGTACATAGTACTTTCGAGGTAAAGGAATTATAATCGGTAGATAGATGGGAGAATCCTTCAGTTTGCAATAAGAAACTGAATCTGGACGAAATGAGCCATACTGGCTCCTCAATATTGTTAGCGCAAGATTAGCATCTCATTGTGTTTAATGGATATTGATGGCTTTCTGCCACTCGACCAAAAAGGAGAACTCCTAGTAGGAGTTGGTCGAGACTCTACCTGGATCTCTAACAGATATCTTTCTCTATTTCTTACAGGTGTTATAGCCATTATTATCGTCAAGGACTCTCTAAGAATCAATAAGGTCTTCGCAATCTACCGGCACTTGTCTTGACTCTGCTCTGCGGTGGGAGCAAGAGAGCGAGAGAAAAGTCAAGTTCTTCGCTCAGGATCTCATTGAAAAAGTCATCCTAAATATTAATTTTGCAGACAAATAATGATCTGCTATTAAGAAGTTGATCAAATAAGGATCAGAACCGCGTCTCCTATAGAAAAGAGTGTTCAAGGAGCGAACACAGTTCTTGGGCGAAGGTATATGCCCCCCTCGCGTGATTGCTTTAGCACATTTCAGGATCTTGATTAAAATGATCGAAAGATACGTGCTGTAAGCAATAATGGCTCGCCGTCAATATCTGAGGAAAAAAAAAAGATATAAGGCAAACTGGCGCTTATAACATCTTGGATGCTCTGGAGGAAAGAATGATCGATTGCTTCGTCCTCTAGGAATCGAGCTCAAAACCTCAAAGCTATCTAACGCTATCTGTGCGACGCGCTAAGTAAACCACAATCGGAGAGCGTGGCAGGCAGCGTGCTAGGCCCCTAGCGCCGAAATTAATATCCTGGGTTCTATATTGACGGCTGTCTCAGTGGGGACGCAAGCCAATCTCTAGACAAAGGGACCATCATGTTAATTATTGCGGGACCTCTTTTATTTTAATCTAAGGGCATGTACTCCGCATTCTGTTGTCAGAAAACTCCTTCCTAATTCCTAGGATAGCTGGGGAAAAGTCATTTGTTAACATCGTGACGGCTCAGTCTGTGCCGTATTCCTTCTTAGCAGGCTTAAACTTCCCATATAGCGGATTCTTAGCAAAGGTTAGGTTATTTAACCTTATAGGTGATTCGCTGAGGCAAACGTGTCCGACAGCCCCGTGAGGGACTCCCTAGGTAAGGAGTCTCGGAGGTTTTCTTACTCCTACTAAGTCCAAGAGGGCTCAGATGAGGGAATACCGTATTCTGCTGTGTAACGCATTGTCTCGTATCCACGCTAGTCATAGGAGAATTATCTTCCAGCCTCAATATACTTTGCAAAATGCTGCAAGGGATATGACAAGGTTCCGGCCACGTGCCCATCTAGCAGTACGAATTGATGAGGCATTTAGATCTCGACAGCTAGGTAAAAGAAACATGCAAAGTAGGTCCTATTCAGAACAAGGCAATCCTGGCCGGTGATATCCTAGAATCTGATATTGCGTCTTGCTAATTGGAAGCTCCCTCTCCCCAGGTTCAAAATTAAATTTCCCTAGTCCTCTCAGCTGAAGAGCTACCAGGAAGTCATACGTAAGGCTGAATCAGACATCGCCCGTGCTTGTAGCTGAAATTATGACGTTGTATAGGATATGCCAGATTACCAAGGGCTGTATAACCAGCTGACCTAGAGCCGCTTGCGACATGGTCTATTACTCTAATTCGGGTAAGCTATACTTTTCATAAGTATAACAGCGTTGATGTTATAATCCCTTATCTATTGGTTGTTAGTAAACCCTAAATCTACTTAGGTAATGTATTGAAGTCCTCTTTTGCGTCACGAAGTATGCATCCCCGTGAACCGAGTTAACATTGTAGTAGGGAGAGAGAGAGAAAAAGGGCACAGACTTGAGAGAGCCTTCAATCCATGTGATTCCTTGCATGGCGGACTGAGCGGTGGATTAGCCTGAATCCGGTCTGGATCGTAAATTCTATCCGGAACTTTTGAACGTGGCGGACGTCCTGTTCCTTAGCTGCGGGTCTCAGGCGCCACGCTTTTTGAAGCGGAATTTATGATTTGACAGAATTCGACTTCTTCTACCGCTTTCTAGCAAGTAAACCTAGTGGCTTGCCATCGATGATACCTAACAATCGCCGGAAGGGCCCGATCACTTGCTCCCCCAATGATCACGCGGTAGCCTGACCAATGTACAGTGTCTCGCTTCGATCAAGATGATAATACCCGACACTACAGAGTACAAGTGTGTATAAGAGCCAAGGCTGCCTTAACCTGGCGCAATATGGAGGCAGATGAAAGGGAACAAGCTTGTCGGGCTAGCGTCTTGTCTAGAAACTAGAAGAATCATCCTATCATTTAGGAATATTAAGCAGAGAATTGAGGAGGCAGTGATTAGGTTTCACCATAGAACACCATGGCTGGGCATTCGGCCTGCCTCGTCTTAGTGCCATTTGGCTTGGTGTAGTAAACCGCAAATTGTCACAAATCGCGGCAAGAATACCACCAGCAGCGAACAATATCCCGAAGCCACAGTTGAGCCATTACCCCACGAGAATCCCCGGATTCGTCCAACGTGGGCTAATTTACCTGACCGGTTTAGCGTTGGCCCCAGAAACGCCTCGCTAGCTTGACCATGGCCGCCCCCAGATTCTCCTCGTGGATGTAAACCACGCAAAGTACGGAGTAGTGGAGAGAATATACCCGGCCTTGAAAGCACTGTGAAGAAGCCTATTTATTTAAAATGTAAGTTAATGCCCCGTAAAAACTCAAGACAGCCCTGGATTCTAGCCTCGAGGTTTTGGTTTTCTTCCTGAACCCGTTCTCCTGGCTATCAAGACGTCTCCCTGTCAAAGCAATCCCAACAGTCATGACTGAAAAAGCAGCCGCAGACATTATCGACGCCTCGCACAATGAAGATGTGCTTCCGGCAACCAAGGTTGATCCGCCATCTCGGCGCGACTCAATCGCTGTTAACATCGTTGAGAACCCCTTGAAGGTGAGCTTTGCAGAGCCAATCCCTCACGCACGGCAAGTATCTGTTGACGTCGAACCTTTTCACCGTAGCGAGTCTCCACGGAACAGGCTGTAGCAGATGCTCGGGCCTACGCTCAGTCACATGGCATGCCTGAGCACGCCGACCTTTTTGGTCGGGCTGCTCTCGTCGCGCGAGACCCGGAAAGATTCGAGATGGTCGCCGAGCTTGATGAACGAGAGCGCAGTGCGCTCGCCTACGAGAGGGACCACAAATGGCACGGTCCGTTCATGCTGTGGTACTCAATTGGTCTGTGTGCTATTGGGGCTGCCACGCAAGGATGGGACCAGACTGGTTCGAACGGAGCCAACTTGTCGTTCCCCGAAGAATTTGGTATAAACGGTAAAGGAAGAGATGAATGGATTGTGGGGCTCATCAATGCCATTATCTTCTTAACTGCCGGTCTCATGTAAGTGTGCTGCTATGCTCGGTTGACATCTGTAACTGACTTCGGCAACAGTGGCGCTTTCATCGTCGATCCGCTCAATCACTACTTAGGCCGAAGAGGTGAGATCTTTCTCACGGCTTGCTGTCTTACTGCAACCCCAATTGGTTCCGGTTTCGCAAAATCATGGCAAGGGCTGTTCGCGGCGCGCTTCATTATGGGTATCGGTATCGGTGCCAAAAATGCCACAGTCCCCATATACTCGTCTGAAATGGCCCCGGCTAGAATTCGAGGTGCTCTCGTCATGTTCTGGCAGCTTTGGGTGGTAGTTGGTAAGCCTCCTCTTATCACTTGTCCTGGGCCGTTAATAATCGTCGCGGACAGGTATCTTCTTGGGCTTCTGTGCCAATGTCATTGTCAAAGATACTGGTCGCATTTCTTGGCGTCTCCAACTGGGTTCAGCATTTATCCCATCCTTCATTCTGGGCGTTGGTATCTTCTTCTGTCCCGAATCCCCTCGTTGGCTCATGAAGCATGGAAAGCATGCCCAAGGGTTCCAATCTATGTTACGCTTGCGGGCTCATCCCATAATCGCCGCAAGAGACTTTTACTACTCGTTCGTTATCTACGAGGAAGAAGTTAGGGAAGCTCGTGGTGCGGGCTACTTCTCCCGTCTGTGGGATTGTTTCACTGTACCTCGGATCAGGAGAGCAAACTATGGTGCCTCTACAGTTATGATTGCCCAGCAGATGTGTGGTATCAACAGTAGGTTACCTCTGAGTTCTTGTCACTTGTCACTTCTAACATACTGCAGTCATCTCTTTTTATAGCTCAACTATCTTCGAAAACGTTGGTTACACAGCGACCCAGGCTCTGTACGCTTCTCTCGGCTACGGTGCTATTCAGGTCGTATCCACTATCCCTACTGTGTTCCTCATCGATACTAAGGGCCGAAGAACCTTAACTTTGAGTGTGAGTCCCTCTGGAATGTGTGTGAATGGATATAACTGATAGTCTCTTTTATCAAGACTTTTCCACTTATGTGCATCTTCTTATTGGCTGGAGGTCTATCTCTTCTGAACACAACTGGTAGCCGTGGCTCACAAATTGGACCAGTTGTCCTGTAAGTTATCTTAGCATATCTGGAATTCTGAACTGAGCTAACTACGTTTGTGCACTAGATTCGTCTATCTCTTCACAATTTGTTATTCGTTGGGCGAGGGACCAGTTGCCTTCCAGTACTCTGCCGAGGTGTTCCCTACTATCCAGAGAGAACAGGGAATGGCCTGGGCGGTTTGCATCAACAACACTTTCGGTGGGTATTTATAAATCTTATATCCACCAGCATTCACTGACAAATTGTGGTGCAGCCGGTATTCTTAGTTTAACCTTCCCTCGAATGAAAACGGTTATGACTCCAACCGGTGCCTGTAAGTGGATACGCCAGACTCTCTCGCGAGGTGCTTTACTGACCTTCACTCTAGTCGGCTTCTATGCTGGTCTCAACCTTATTGCTTGGTTCATGATCTTCTGCTTTGTTAGAGAAACCAAGCAATTAACCCTGGAAGAGTTAGACCGTAAGTGGACTTCCTTTCAATTCAATTCGCCTTTCATTAACCATTACCGCAGAGGTATTCTCTGTTCCGACAAAGGATTTTATCCGTTACGAATTGACCGTGTGGCTTCCTTGGTTTATAAGACGGCATATCTTCCGACAGTATATCCCCAAGCCACCACCAATCATCGCAAAGGCTGAGAGGTTCGACGCTATCAGCGCGGCGTAAGGTTTGTTGACGAGGATTGGTTTGGATACACAGTATAGTTTCGATGTCTCTTTGTCCCGATATATATGTTATGCTATATGTGCTCGGCGTCGGACCCCTCTAGTCCTCTATGTTGACGCGTACCAAGTCGAGCTGCAATATGTCGGCGCTCACGGCTTCTGTGGAAGCGAGGTGCAAACCGCTGCTACTACCCTATACAAACTGGGTAGCAGCTGCAACGAGAAGCCACCTACATCGATCAAGATAGGATCATAGCAGACACGCTGGAACCATGGAACGCTCAAGACAGTATTCCAGCGCAGCTCCAGGCAGCAGGGATGTCAGGACAGAGTCGTGGGTATAAATAGCTGATAGATTTCGGTACCCTCTAGTTCTCTAAGCAATCAAGATTTTATTCCCGCATCAAATGCTTATCCAGTGTCTTTGCTTCCGTGGTCCTAGATCCCAACACAAAACCTAAATAAGGGGTATGGGTAATCAAGATCAACAGTATATTATTTAAAGCACATGTTTAGCTTCTGCTTTTGCTTCCGAGATCCTAGAACTCGACAGAATACAATATGGTTACTTGGACTTGACCTGTAGGTTTCACAGTGCTGAGGAAGCTTGATAACATAACCTATCTGAGAGGGGAGTTTGTGCACACGTCCTGGTATCGGTAGATAAGTAGGATTAGGTTCTAGAGAAAAGAACTATAAGTATTATTATATAACATCCTTCCGTATAGTTAGCTTTAAAATTTCTGGTTAAGAAATTTTGTGCTCCCGCTGGGGCACGACAAGATTTCTCTCAGAATGAGAAACATTCAGCACGGCATGGTCACCATTATGAGGAATGATTTGTGAACCCTCAAGTTCTTGGTAGACAACATTATACTGATCCTAAGGTCGTTATTACGCAATTATGGTTACTATTAGACTCTCTACACCACTCCCGGACTATAAAAGGACCACCTCCCAGTGGAGGCATAGACGAGAAGCTAATTGATTGTATAACGCAAAGGAGAAATATCCTCTTGGTCGCTCGGATTTGACAGTTACTGTATTTAAGGGCGTACATGACTGATCGTAAAAGATGAGCCCCAGCGGTTGTGCATAGAAATTGAACCTTGAAATCGGTATCTATCATGCCTAATGTCAAAACCATCATTTACCTTAAGCATCCATCGCTGCTAAATGCCAGGTTCTAGGTAGGAAATGCGATATTGTCAATTATGAGTCCATTTACCGCGTGACCAATTTCTTTTCTCCCTTTTCCGATGTCGGCTGATCAGCATTGCTACAAATGCAAGATTTTTCCTACGTCCGTATTGCCCGAGAGATCTGCAGCTGTGGATTCTGCACGGGAATAGCTACATATTGTAGATCACGACCATAAGGAGTAATTCGTGCGAGCTCTATAGATGTGCGAATAATTGACAGTTCGGCGCCTGGACTTTGCCTATGGGGTCCACAGGTCTAGCTTTAAGGTTTGCCCACTGGTAACGGTCTATAGGTAAAACGTACGAGCCACATCGATCAATAAAGCATTGAGTTCTCGCTGATTTAATGTGCTAAGCGTTTGGAGGAGACGTTATGAACATCTTTATTCGTTGGAATAATGGAGCACCATGTATTAAGCGTATGATAGCTGCCACATGGGGTCAGGGGGCTTGACTCGCTAGGGTTTTAAAACATGCAATATATCCATGGCTGTATAAAAGTTACTAGGTCTGCTAATATATGAATGGTATCTCCCGTACATACTGATTGAAAGTCAGCCGACACAACTGTTCTCTATATACAATGGCTCCTTCTCCCTTTCCTTCCACCCAGACGGCAATCATCGCTGCTGATAGTGCTGGCAGCCTTAAAATCGCCGATGATGTGCCTGTTATTGATCTTGAGCCCGATGCAGTGCTGATTCATACTGCCGCATTGGCTCTCAACCCAGTGGACACGAAAATGCTTCATGGTTTTGCCTACCCTGGAGCTATTCTTGGGTTTGACTTTGCCGGCACTGTGGCCGCTGTTGGCTCTGCGGTGACAAGGCCACTTCAACCTGGTGACCGCGTCTGTGGTAGTGCAGACAGTATGAATAGACAGCGACCCAGTGGGGGAGCATTTGCCAAGTATACTTCCTGTCCTGCATCGCTGGTGGTCAAGATCCCGGCCGATATGCCTTTCACTGATGCAGCAGGGTTGGGAACATCACTGGCCTCTGCAGGCTTGGCACTCTTCCATTCTCTTAAACTGCCGGCTTCACTTGAATACCCTGCCGACAGGCCCATCTATGTGCTGATCAACGGTGGCAGCACGGCAACGGGAACGATGGCCATCCAGCTCCTCCGAGGGTGTAATCTCCGCCCAATCGTCACCTGCTCCCCTGACCACGTCGAGTTGGTGACATCTTACGGCGCCGAAAAGGCATTCAACTATCATTCACCGACCTGCGCTCAGGATATTCGAGCCTATACGCGAAACGCCCTGGCTTTCGCGGTCGACTGCATCACACAACCGTCCACGATGAAGCTTTGCTACGATGCCATTGGGCGTGCCGGCGGCAGATATGTGGCTCTAGATCCTTTCCTGGAGTCGCAAAATACGCGGAAAGTTGTCAAACCCAACTGGATCCTCGCCACGAGCGTGACGGGCCGGGGCTGCTCGTGGCCAGCTCCCTACGGACGGGATGGAGACCGCGAGATTCGGGCTTGGGCCGAGGGCTTCTTTTCCACAGTACAGCCGCTCATAGAAGCAGGTCGGATCCGATCCCATCCGGTCAAGATCTGTCCAGGCGGGCTTCCCGGCATCCTCGAGGGCATCGAGTCTATTCGACGGAAAGAGGTGCGGGGTTTTAAACTGGTGTATCCAATGGAGTGGTGAAGGAGTTCTAGATATCTTTTGTGCATAAGAACAATGTCTTCCCTTCCTCCGTCTCGCTTACGTGTCCCGTTAAGGATTGACATTACAACCGGCGGTAATACATATATCTAGCTTGGCAAGTTTTCATGGTGCAATAATGTTTCTATGATAGACAGTGCAACGGCAGCTTCAGCTTCAGGATCGACAACACTAGGCATAACTCGGTGGCAGTTCCGAGGATAAGCATTCTGAAGCTTTTTAGTTTCCCCCATTCTAACTGGGGTATCGTCATCATGCTCGCTTAATGTGTACCTGCATGATATCCTAGTGGGGAAGAAGCCCGGCCGCTAGGCAAGGGCTCGAATGTAGAATTCTGATTATCTGATAATCTAATCTGATCATCATGCAACACGGCCGTTACGCACTTAGGCGCACCATGTATCCACGTCTATCATGTCGGCTGATACACATTTCCAAAGATCGATTCTCCCGCCTCTCTCCCTTTTTTTTTTCTTTTTTCTTCCATTAAGCAATGACCTCTACATTGCGTGGTCCAGGACAGGGACAGGGGCTTTTGCATTGATTTTGCGCTTAAAGTAGTATATATAGCTCTCTAGGGTAAAATGGCTACCTGTAAGGTTGAATGAATCCAAGGAAATCGGTTGGTAAATTAGGATTCACCTTGTCGATCCTACTAAATATTGGGATCCCTGAAATGTAATCTAAACCGAAGGGCGCGCAAGATGTGGACACATGTTCATAGAGTGTTTATTGACACATCAAGATAACCCCACCTTACTACCATCCCGGCTGCCTTTATTTCCTGCCTGATGTTTTTGTTTCGTACCTCGCACTATTCTCATCTTATACCACTTCCTTTCCTGTCTGTAGTCATTTGCCAAGATAGATAGTGGGAAATGGTTAGCCAAACCTTAACAAAGAAGCGGAGAATGGGTCCATAATAATCTTATAACGAACCGTCTTTTTTGTCATTAGCATACTCACAACTGCAGATCACATACAAAGAACATAACAAAGAACATGCGTTGCATGTGCGTATTCTAAAATAATGCCACCACAGCGCTTAATGCAAGTAACACACCAATTACTATTTTTTTTTCTCATGTTCCTTTTAGCAGTAAGTCTGTAGTAAGTTTTGGAATAGATGTTCCAGTAATTGGGGACTCATGCAGGTCCATAGGTAGTCTTCTTTATAGAATGAGCGCTGGTTAGCAAAATCACCGAGCTTCTATTCAAGAGTTAAACGGCCATGCCTTGCTTTCCTAGGAGAGTTAGATTCGCTAGTACATAGTCGAAAGACAAAGGAAGGCATTGGCCCGAAATACACTCGGGAAGGGTCTTACTCTGATGAGCACAAAAGCTAGAAAGTGACCCATATGTACGAATACTTTATCTTCCCTAATATTCGTTTTATCCCGCATTGGTTCTGTTTGAGGATTTATCTCGTCCATATGTCCCAAAGAACACCGCTGCTTGCTGAGACTTGTATTATATGGTTGCTTTTGTCATAGAATGACTCCTCCGCGTGAGCCTATTGCCATCATCGGGAGCGGCTGCCGACTTCCAGGAGATGCAAGCTCTCCATCAAAGCTATGGGAGCTTCTCCGAGACCCCCGAGACGTGTCGCGAAAAATCGACCGGTTCAACGCCCAAGGCTTCTACCATCATGATGGCCATTATCACGGTGCTAGCAACGTGACTGATGCTTATCTATTATCAGAGGATCCTCGGGCATTCGATGCTCAGTTCTTTGGGATACAAGCTGGTGAAGCTGACGCGATCGATCCTCAGCAACGATTGCTACTTGAGACGGTATACGAGTCTTTAGAGTCAGCCGGACTACCATTGGAGGAGATGCGAGGTTCCACTACAGCCGTGTATGTCGGCGTTATGTGCGATGACTATGGTGGAATCGTGTACCACGATTGAGAAGCAATCCCTACCTACGCGGCAACTGGCATTGCCCGTAGTATATTATCGAATCGTGTGTCCTACGTGTTCGACTGGCATGGTCCATCCATGACAATTGATACAGCTTGCTCCTCCAGTCTAGTGGCAGTCCATCAAGCAGTTCAAGTCTTGCGAGAGGGAACTTCAAAAGTGGCCGTGGCCGCTGGCGCGAATCTGATATTCAGCCCAAGTAAATTATCTCCCCCGTGATGGTTATCTCTTCGCGCTGACACAGAAATAAGACATGTTCATTGCCGAGACAAACCTCAATATGCTTTCCGCGACCGGAAAGTCGCAAATGTGGGATGCCAATGCCAACGGTTACGCCCGTGGTGAGGGAACCGCCGCCGTGGTTATGAAGCTCCTTAGTACTGCTGTCGCGGATGGCGATTGCATCGAATGTATCATCCGCGAGACGGGGGTGAATCAAGATGGTCATACCACAGGAATTACCATGCCGAGTCAAGAGGCTCAGACGAAACTAATACAAGAAACATATACACGTGCCTGCCTTGACTTGCGCAATCCTGCTGACCGTTGTCAGTATTTCGAGGCTCATGGCACTGGCACAAAGGCAGGCGATGGTGTTGAATCCAAGGCCATCTACAATGCTTTTTTCCAGACGGGACATAGCAATATCTCAGACGAGAGACTTTTTGTCGGGTCTATCAAGACCATCGTTGGCCACACGGAAGGGACAGCCGGTCTAGCTGGCGTCTTGAAAGCGTCCCTCGCTGTTCAACATGGTGTCATTCCGCCTAACCTTCATTTCAAAGAGCTCAACCCGGAGATTGCGCCGTATTACGAGAAGCTGCGGATTCCGACTGAACCGCAAGAATGGCCACCACTACCAACACATGCGGTGCGTCGGGTCAGTGTCAATAGCTTTGGTTTCGGCGGGACCAACGCTCACGCTATCATCGAATGCTATGATCCAGAGTATCATGGCTGTAATACAGTATTGCCACAGCTTCAACCTGGAGGCTCTTCTGTCAATACATTGCCGTTGACTTTGTCTGCCACTTCGGAAAAGTCATTATCAAACCTGATCTCTCGGTATCTGGAGCATATCAAGAATAACCCTGACGAAGATTTGCGTCGTCTCTCTTGGACACTGCATTATCGACGTTCACTTTTTCCTTTCCGGGCCTCGTTCGCGGCTCCATCAACAGATTCACTTATCCCTAAGCTACAGTCCGCTCTAGATGATAAGGGGGACTTTTTGACACGAAGAACACCGGAAAGGAAGTCCCTTCTAGGCGTGTTCACCGGCCAAGGAGCTCAGTGGGCAACTATGGGACGTGATCTCATCACGACATCTCCATTCGCTGAACAAGTCGTTGAGAGGCTGGAACAGGCCCTGCTGGGACTTCCAGCAGCAGATAGGCCCCGGTGGTCTCTTAGAGAACAGATGCTAGCGTCTACGGCCGAGTCGCGAGTTTCTGAAGGAGAGCTATCGCAGCCGCTCTGCACAGCTATACAGGTAATTATTGTCGACATGTTGAAGCAAGCTGATATTACCTTTGACGCTGTTGTCGGTCATTCCAGCGGCGAGATAGGCGCTGCGTACGCTGCAGGATTTATCAATGCTACCGACGCTATTCGTATAGCGTACTACCGTGGCCGATATGCACATCTAGCCCATGGACCGCAGGGTCAGCGAGGGGGGATGCTAGCGGCCGGAACAACTCTGGAGGATATTCAGGAGCTATGCGGAGTCCCTGCGTTTGAAGGTCGCGTCGTTATGGCCGCCTGCAACTCAGCCTCCAGTGTAACACTATCTGGAGATATGGATGCAATCGATGAGGTGAAAGAAGTGTTAGAAGATGAACATAAATTCAACCGGAAGCTTAAGGTGGACACAGCCTATCATTCCCATCACATGGTCCCTTGCTCTGTGCCGTACCAACAGTCGTTAGATGCATGTCGAATCGATATACAAGACCCAAACGGCCGCTGCCGATGGTATTCCTCGGTGCACAATGGCAAGAGGATGGATGTATGCGATGAGCTGAAGCATCAGTATTGGGTTAAGAACATGGTCAATCCAGTCTTATTTTCCCAGGCATTGGAGGCCGCCTTGACGCATGGTCCTACACCGACAATGGTCATTGAGGTTGGGCCTCACCCAGCGCTGAAAGGTCCAGCAACGTCAGTGATTGAAGAAATCCTTGGATTGAACCTCCCATATGTAGGAACTCTTGTCAGAGGCCAGGACGGCATCGATGCCCTAGCTTCAACCGTGGGATCTGTCTGCCGTTACTTTGGTCGATCTGCTGTCGACTTACGATCCTATGACCGGCTATTCGGCCACGGGGAGGATCCCTTGTTCCTCCGAGGCTTGCCATCCTATCCATGGGATCATGACCGTTCATTTTGGTTCGAGTCCCGAGAGTCCAGATCGCATCGTCTGCGCAATAACCCTGCTCACCCTTTGCTTGGGGTGCGGTTATCCACCAGTAACGACCGTGAATACCGTTGGCGCAACTACCTGAAGCCAGATGAGATTTCTTGGCTACATGGCCACAAGATCCAGGGTCAAACACTGTTCCCCGCCGCTGGTTTTCTGGTCATGGCGGTTGAAGCTGCTCGCTTCGTTGCCGGACATAGATCACAGCCTCTTAACATTGTCGAAATATCCAATTTCAACATCCATCGTGCGTTGGGATTCTACGACGATGAAAAAGGGGTCGAGATTCTTGCCACACTGTCCAATGTCACCATTAATTCTGCTGATGATGATGCGACCGCTGTTAGTGCAGACTTCACTTGTGACACCTGTCCCCAGAAAGACAATGGATCTTTCATCTCAGTTGCAAATGGCAGGATTAAATTGTTGCTAGGAGAGTCTTCGTCATCGACATTGATTGATCGCCCCGATATGGATTCGAGTATGATTGACGTCGACGTAAATATGTTCTATTCCTCTCTTCAGTCACTTGGATACAACTACGCGGGACTGTTTCGGAGTATCACTTCTTTACGGAGGACCACTGATGCAGCAATGGGAGAGATCCTCACGGCGGAAACCGTGAATGGAACAGAATATGCTTCTGAAGACTTTCTTCTGCATCCTGCTGCTCTCGATGTTGCCTTTCAAGCCATCTTTGCCGCTGTCAGTTATCCTGGAGACGGCGCTCTTTGGACGCTGCATATCCCCACCACCATCCGGCGTGTAACGATCAATCCCGCTGGGTGCCTGCGAAATGGTGGTCTGAATGTTCCACTAGCCTTTTCAGCAAACTCCCAGATATCCCCCGGTGGACAAATCTCCGGCGATGTGGATATCTTCCCGCACAATGGCCAGAACGCCTTCTGTCAGGTAGAAGGCCTGGAGGTCACGCCTCTCTCTCCTTCCACAGAGAAAGACGATCGCCAAATGTTTGCAGAGAGCCTGCAGTATATTGCTTCGCCAGACGCCGATATCGTGTTCAGACCGATCCTTTCCACAAGTGAGGACCAGATAGAAGCGATACAGGTTGAACGATTAGCACTATACTACCTGCGCAAATTTCTCGGATCAACTGTAAACAAGCCTGGGTTCCGGATCTGGGCCCAGCGCGCAGTTGACATAATAGCGTCAGGAGAACATCCGACCTGCAGGCAGCAATGGCTTTTGGATACATGGGACGATGTAGAATCAGCATTAGGAGCCATCCGCCCAAGCTCCATCTATCAAAGTGATGTTAGGAGGATCAAGGCACTCGGCGAGACCTTTGAGCCAACAGGGGATGCTGAAATCTCCACTGAAATAAACAGGCTACGCGATTTCTATGAAGCTTCCTTCGGTGTATCACAATCGCGGCAATATTTGGCTTCCCTTACTTTCCAGATAACTCGACGTTACCCTCAAACGTCCATTCTGGAGCTGCAAACGGTAAATGGTAGCGCCACGAGGACAATCATCAACCATATTGGCAACTCTTTCTCGGCATATACCTGCACCGACTCATTTGATACGAGCTTCGACGCTCTACATGAAGAGTTTGGGTCTCTAGACCGTACCTTATTCTCGACTAAGAAGATTAACATTGATGAGGACCTTCAAGCACAAGGTTTCTCTGGTGGCTCATACGACCTCATAATTGCACCTAATGGTATACATGGCGTTCAGGAGTATTCCCAGGCTTTGAGAAATCTTCGCGCTCTTCTGAGACCAGGCGGCTACTTGCTGGTGCTGCAAGTAACCAACCCAGATACGTTGAGGGTTGGTCTCACCGTCGGTGCCTTGGATAGGTTGCCGGAGAGCTTTCACAGTCATGGGACACCTTTCCTTGATTTGAGTGAATGGGACACACTCCTTCGAACCACTGGATTCTCCGGTGTTGACACTGCAACACCAGATGGCCCCGTTCCCTTTTCAGTCTTTGTTACCCAGGCAGTCGACACCCAGATCAATACCATGCGTCAGCCAATGGGCAATAGCAGTATTGTGATCGACCATCTTCTGATAATTGGAGGCCACCGGTTCCCCGTATCGCGCACCGTACGAGAACTCCAAGAATTGCTGGGGCCATTCTGTAAAAGCATTACTACCATCAAGTCCATGGATGAGCTTGATGCTGCCACCCTCGTGTCGAGGCCACTTGTCCTCAGCGTGACGGAGCTGGATTCCCCGTTCTTTCTCTCTTTGACGCGACGTAAGTTCCAGGCATTGCAAAAGCTCTTCGATCGTTGCAAAACTGTGCTGTGGGCCGTTGAAGGTGCCAATGGGGAGCTTCCCCATGGTAACATGATGAAAGGCCTCGTGCGTTGCCTTCTCCCAGAGATGCCACATATCTTCGCACAGATCTTTAATTTCCAGCCATCCACCGCTGTCAAGGATCGGTCGCGAATACTAGCTCAAGCTATTTTACACCTACATATTGCTAGTACCTGGAGAGACGGCTACGGCCCTCTTTGGAGCACCGAGCGCGAACTTACAATCGATGATGGCAAAGTTTATATCACAAGATATATACCGAACGAGTTCCTAAATCGTGGATACAACGCGATTAGGCGACGCGTTACTGCCGAGGCCTCACTTGAGGATCGGACTATTGCAGTCATCACAGACAAGGAATCATATGCCCTGCAACAATACCGCGTTCCGCCTGTCCCGAGATATATGCTTCTTCAGGGGGGACTCTGCACTGTCAAGATTCATTACTCTACTCTATGCTCGCTGAAGGTCGGAAATTTAGGCTACTTTTACTTGTGCTCTGGTATCGACCGAGAGTCTAATTCGTCTATCCTCATCCTCTCGGAGCAACACCAGTCTGTTCTGACAGTACCACGGACTCGCGTAGTTGCTTGCAATCTCCCGAGGAACCATGAACGCAATATGCTTATTTCTGTTGCCGGTGTACTTCTCGCTAATTCTATCACAGAGAAGAATGGCGCTAACAGTACCATCATCGTATATGAACCACCTCCACTAATAGCCTATTTTGTTGCTCGAAAGGCTACCCAGAAAGGCATACATCCAGTTTTTACGACAACAAGACGGGATGATGCCGTTCATAATAACTGGACATATATCCATCCCCACACACCAGACCGCCACTTGAGAAAACTTGCTTCTAGCAAGGTATCTGCATTCATTTCCTGTTCCGAAGATGCTGTGAAATCTCGCATTACCGACCATTTGCCCATTGGAGTCCATGGACTCTCAATCACTGACTTCCTCAAGTCCTGTTCTTACGTCTATCCAGGACTCATGGAAAAAAGTATCCATGAAGCCCTTCTTGACGCTTACAATGAAGCATCTTCGGTTAATATCTCGGACGTGTCTCTTGACACCCTCGAAGACATTGCGCTGCACGATGTGGCTAAGCAACCTGTAACAGCGGGTCGCAATCTTCAAGCGGTTAACTGGACAAGCGCGGCACCTGTTCTGGCACGAGTAACTTCGGCGATGGAAGAAGTCACCTTCAGCGACTGCAAAACATATTTCTTGATCGGGATGACAGGAAACCTGGGATTGTCGACATGCCTTTATATGATCTCGCGCGGTGCCAAGTACTTTGCTCTAGCAAGTCGGAACCCCAAGGTTGATCAGCAATGGTTGGATCATGTTAGCTTGACTTATGGGGTGATAGTAAATGTTTTCTCATTGTAATATTCCCTTTTAACAGTTGTGTCCAGTGGGCTAATTCGTGCAGGGATATCACGAGTCGGGAATCATTGATAGAAGTGTACCAAACAATCTCTCGCACTATGCCTCCCATAGGAGGGGTGACGAACGCTGCCTTGATCATGCGCGATGGTGCCTTCATGGACATGGACTCTGACGACATGAACCAGGCGTTGCAGCCCAAGGTAGACGGAAGCATTTACCTTGACGAGCTATTCTCGGATCATACCGATCTTGAATTCTTTGTTCTCTTTTCCTCTCTTGTCTATATCACTGGTAACGCGGGCCAGGTTGCTTACGCAGCTGGAAATGCCTTTATGGTAAGCCTGATACACGGTAGGCGTCAGCGCGGCTTGGTTGGTAGCGTCATGAACCTGTCGGGAATCAAGGGTGTGGGATATATCACCCGGACTGACCATGGAATCTTGAATCGCCTCGATATTTTGGGATACGGAGTCATGTCTGAACGGGACTTCTTATACTTCTTTGCCGAGGCTATCCTAGCTGGACCGCCAAATTCCGGTCGCAACCCGGAGATTTCAGCTGGTCTACGATTCTGCGACCCTCACAAGGACGCTGCCCCTCCAGCTTGGATCGAGGATCCAAAGTTCAGTCACTACCGAGTTCATCATAACCAGAATGATGGTCAAGAAGGCGGACATCAAGTTACGTCTGTTAAGAATCGACTTTTAGGCGCCCAATCTGAGAAGGAGGTCTTTGATATCATCCTTGGTTAGTGATTAACAGGCCAGATGACCATGTGCCACGACTGACCATTTTCACTACAGATGCTTTATTGGCAATGCTACACAGGAAACTGAGATTACAACCAGAGAACGCTGTGCCTGCAGATGTGGCCATCGTTGAACTCGGTGTGGATTCTTTGGTGGCGGTTGAGATGCGTTCATGGTTCACCAACGAGTTCAACCTGGATATTCCCATCATCAAGATACTTGGAGGCGCTACGGTCTCAGCTCTCATCTCTGACGCTATTCCAGAGCTCTCCCATGAGACTATCCCAAATCTCGCCAAGGATGCGCCTGCTAAGCCAGCCGATGCTATACCGCCATCCATGTACAAGAGCTCAGACTCAGGGTCAGGCTCTTTCGGAGAATCAGAGTCGCACTTGGACTCTAATTCTACCCCTGATGAGTCAACTGATACAACGGCGAGTATACCTGACGTGGAAGAGAAGACTTCGCCCCTGGTCTTTCAGAGAAAGGAGAAGATGTCTTACGGATCATCACGCTTCTGGTTCTTGCGGCAATACCTGGATGACAAAACCTGCTTCAATATTGTTTTTCGGGCCCGGATTACCGGCAAGATCAATATTAAGAAATTCGAGGAGGTCGTCCGCCAGATAGGCAGCCGCCATGAGGCCTTCCGGACAGCCTTTTACGCTGATAAGGAGCGTCAGGATGAGCCAACCCAGGGAGTTATGGTAGAGTCGCGGTTGCAGCTTGAAGTGAACAAGATTACTCACGAAGACGAGGCTCTTATTGTTACTAATGACTTGCTCGATTACAGCTTTGACATTGAAGGTGGTGAGACGATACGAATGCTGATGTTGTCCTTGTCACCAGAAGACCACATTTTAGTTTTTGGGATGCATCATATTGCTATTGATGGATTCAGCTTCAACGTTCTCCTCACTGAGATTGATATGCTCTACCGGGACCAGCCTTTGCCCATTATTCGTCGACAGTTCACTGATTTTGCTGTACAGCAGCGGCGTGAGGTTGAGAATGGCCAGACGGATAAGGAACGAGCCTTCTGGCGGAATATGTATCCTGACATCCCTGAACCTCTTCCTCTTTTCCCACTCGCCAACGTTAGCTGCCGAAAGCCAGTGATGAGATATGAACATGAAGAAGCGTCAATAATCTTAGACCGTGCTACTGCGGAGAGCATCCGGACAAGGTGTCGTGAAAACAGATCCACTATCTTCCACTTTTTCCTGGCTACTTTACAGGTCCTGCTCTTCCGGTACCTGGACGTAGAAGATTTGTGCATCGGAATTGCAGACGCCAATCGGCACGATGTCAACACACTGACAACGGTCGGATTCTTGCTGAACTTGCTTCCATTACGCTTCAATGCTCCAAATGGAGCTTTTGACAGCGTGCTTGCTGCGGCCAGGAATCTGGTCTACTCCTGTTTGGAGCATTCAAGGTTCCCCTTTGATGTTCTAATCGAGGATCTCAATATACCGCGCTCGTCTACCTACAGTCCCCTATTCCAGGTTCTCTTGGACTACCGACAGTTCGCCGTCAAAAGTCCGCCGATGCTGAATTGTCGGGCCGAGGGTGAACGTATCATGGGCCGCACGGCATACGACTTACTGCTGGATATCACAGACTTCTCTGGCTCAGATATCTCTATCAAGCTCCAGACACAGAAATCATTGTATTCACGTCAGCACACAGAAACCCTTCTTCGGAGCTATGTGCACCTGATCCACTTCTTTGCGAATGACTTCAAGGCAGAGACTAGCAACGCTCCTCTGTTTTCAGAGAATGAAAAATGGAAGTCTATCCGCCATGGACGAGGTAAGTTAACCCTCTGGTATTTAAAAATAAATTTACGAAATATGCT
Source organism: Paecilomyces variotii (assembly GCF_004022145.1). Taxonomy (NCBI): domain Eukaryota; kingdom Fungi; phylum Ascomycota; class Eurotiomycetes; order Eurotiales; family Thermoascaceae; genus Paecilomyces; species Paecilomyces variotii. The sequence goes on from NW_021167142.1 coordinate 1,452,446, forward strand.
GATATCTGTCAAATTTCAGGGCCAACGTTTACTTCAGAATGGCCAGAAACTTTGTCTCACCGAATCGACGATATATCCACTCAATACCCCGAGGACGTCGCCCTTCGGGATGGCTTGGGTGTCGTCATGACATACCGCGATATGTCATTGAAAATGGACGCGATCATTGATCAGCTGCAGCAGGCCAGGATAGAGCCAGGGAGCAGGATCGCAGTATTCCAGGAGCCATCCGCTCTGTGGATATGCTCTCTGCTGGCTATCTGGAAGGTTGGGGGTATATACCTGCCCTTGGACAGTCGCAATAGCCTATCCCGACTGGCATCCATTGTGACCAACTGCAAGCCAGATGCCGTGCTCTGCACTACGGATACACTCGCTCATGCTCCTTCTCTCGGGTTTAACGGATCTATGATCGACGTCCGAACAGCTGCGCGGGCCCCATTGTTAGCTCGTCATACGAATAAAGCTGCTGGATCTTTCACGGCCGTCATCCTTTTCACCAGCGGATCTACCGGGACACCAAAAGGAATTGAAATCAGCCACTCCAGCCTGAGAAATCTGTTCGAAGGTTATCAGAAGACCGGCGATCTCAGCAGACATACTGTCTTGCAGCAGAGCGCTTACAGTTTTGACCTGTCACTAGATCAGATCTTGACAGGCCTCACGGGTGGCGGTTCTATCTATGTTGCTTCTGCTGAGCAGCGTTTGGATCCCCGCGAGTTGGCGCGAATCATTGCCCAGGAGCATATCACCAGTACCACGGCTACTCCCTCTGAATACTCCAGCTGGATCACGTACGGTAAACCTATGTTGCTGTCAGCCAGAAAGTGGACTCGGGCGATAATTGCCGGTGAACGCTGGACAAGTGCTTTACGAAAAGCCTTTCAGGATTTACATCTACCTGGTCTCCGTCTGCTGAGCTGTTACGGACCTGCGGAAACAACCATCTACTGCACAAAGATGGACTTGCCATCAGACGATACGGGCATTATCCCCGTTGGTTGTCCAATCCCCAACAGTTCTATTTACGTGGTAGATAACCAGTTGAACGTACTCCCTCCGGGAGTTGTGGGAGAGATCGTGGTTGGAGGCGCCGGGGTTGCAGTGGGATATTTCGACAATGCGGAGCTGACCAACGATAAGTTCTTCACTGACCCTCATGCGTCATCAGAATTCGTTGCAGCAGGCTGGACCAAAATATATAGGACTGGCGACATCGGTTATTTGCAGGAGGACGGCTCCCTGGTCTTTGTCTGTCGGGTCGACGGCGACACACAGGTCAAACTGCGCGGTATACGAATCGAGCTGGAGGATATTGAGAACACAATCATCAAGGCATCGGATGGTGCAATTTCTCAAGCTGTAGTATCTGTTCGCGGTGAAGGCAACGAGTCTCGGATTCTGCTTGCATTCGTCGAATTCGCTCCAGGACAGTCACTCAGTCAGGAGGAACTCTCTCATCTGCTTGGCCGTCTTTCTCTTCCACAGTACATGATCCCAACGATGCTGATTCCACTTGATGATGGAATCCCTCTAACTCCCCACAAGAAGGTTCATCGACGGGCAATCGACAACATGCCTCTGCCTCAGACACATCACATTGACGGTGAACAGAACTGTCTGAACGCCACGGAGGTCGCTCTCAGAGAAATATGGGTAGAAATGCTTCCAAAGGAAATCACTGCCGCAGTACCTATCGACAAAAAGACCGACTTTTTCTACGTAGGAGGAAATTCTCTTCTGTCCGTTCGGCTACAGGCCCGCATCCGAGATATTTTTGGTGTTTTCCTGCCCTTGGTAGATCTGATCGAATCAAGTACGCTGGAAGACATCGCTATCCATATTAACAATCGGTTAAATGAACATGCAATCGATTGGGACGCAGAGATTGCCGCGGACGAGGATATCCTATCGATCATTCCGGGAGAAGCGACGCAGAACAGTGGTCAGCCACAAACTGTTCTCCTGACAGGTGCTTCTGGCTTTGTTGGAAGCTCTATCCTGCAGAAATTGATTTCGGATGATCGAGTATCGCGCATCCATTGTGTTGCCGTACGGGAGGGCGCTGCACGGGAGAAAATGCGCTCAATGACATCGGAAACCACCAAGGTCATTATCCACGAGGGAAATTTGGCATCTCCTGCTCTCGGCCTACCTGAAAATACTTTTGCGTTACTGTCCAAAGAAACGGACGTCATCATTCACTCGGGCGCGAACCGTTCTTTCTGGGGCCGTTATGACTCCCTCCGCGCCGTAAACGTGCTTTCAACCAAGGAACTCGTTCGATTGGCCGCTTATGCTCGCCGTGATCATGGAAAGGCCATTCCTATTCACTTCTTGTCAACAAGCAGTAGCTGCTATCGTGACGCGAACTCCAGGCCCCCTACGGACGGCTCCATGGGTTATGTGGCATCGAAATGGGTTAGTGAGAGATACTTGGAGAATGCAGCCGCCCGGCACTTGGGATTACCAGTGTACATTCATCGAATGGCTCCTCCGGCATCGAGTGAGGGCCTAGAGGGACACAGAAACGACGATGATAAAAACACCGAGAAGGAACGCATTTTCCAGGAATTCATCTCGATCATCTCCCGGATAAAGCTCATTCCATCATCAGACACGTGGGGCGGCCAGTGGGATCTGATTCCCGTACGACAACTCGCAGAAGATATCGTGGAAGGAGCAGTGGTATCGCAGATATATAGCACTGCCAATTCTGCCGCTAGTCAGCAGAATCCACTTGTTCGCTACCAAATGCACTTTAGCACTGTGCGGATGACAATGGATGAGGTGGTCCAGGCATTGGAGGAGGCGATACCAATTAGACAAAAGGGGTACCAGGAAATACCGGCCCATATCTGGGTTGGGAAAGCGAAATCGGCAGGGTTTTCTTATCATTTTGCGTCGATGGATATGTTTCTCCTAAAGGACCAGAACGGAGATGTTGTCGGTGAATTGCGTCGTTGATGGACCATCCCCGCTAGCACAGAACCCTACTTCGTTACGTCGGCATATAAATATATGTGTGTATAAAGTCACTATTATTACATGATAGTACATTCACTTCAAAGCCACAGAACATAGAAACACTGTGAATATCTGACTTTGCCATGGCAATATACTAGCTAAACTATATAATAATTACCGTGTGGTAACCACTCCAATACAAGGTCCTGCCCCTCACGTCAGAAAAAGCCAAATATACGAATAGAATGACCACAATGCCACTTGCGAATCACCGATATCCCTATCCCGTTGATGATGGGCTCCAACATAAGCACTAATGCAACGCGCTGCGTTGCTGTCTTTGGGTTAGCGCCGTCTCAGTGGCTGAGTCTGACATGATCAACAAAATTACTGCCTGCATCGAGACATCGCAATCGTCGTTCACAAGCGCCCCCTTATCTCTTCAATAATGAAGGAGTGTTCCCTAGAAACCCCGTTTGATACTTAGATGAGCTCCTCGTGGCCTGTATCACGGGTGTGTACAACTAGGTAGGCAGGCAGGCTATCCACGATGGTGTACTGCGGTAAGCCATCTAAAGGATGTGGAGAATGCCGCGCGAGAAAGATAGGAGTGAGTATGCGCCAAGTGACAGTCAACCCTAATGGGTTGAGCCGTAGCCCGTATTTCTCGCAATGCTTACTGACTTGGGCTTCCAGTGCGACCAGACCAGACCGGCATGTTTGCAGTGCACTAGGGCTAATCGTGCCTGTCCTGGGTATCGAGATGAGCCTTCGCTCCTGTTTCGTGATGAGACCCAGGATGTGGTGCGAAAGGCGAAAGAAACAAAATTATCGAAAGCGGCGTCGCATCTATCAAAGAAAAAACGCACTTCATGCTCTTTCGAGAATGACGCAAACTCGGATAAGCGGGTTATACTTCGACCTGCCACTGCTGTCGAGTCGCAGCGGTACAACTACGATTGTGACCCGTTAAGGCTCCGATGGATCTCGGCGCCTATCACGGAACAGGCCACAAATTTCTTCTTCGCTAATTTTGCGTGGCTTGCGGCGTCCCTGATGCAGAAGGGTGTGCTTTTCGCCCCTAATCTAGACGATTCTTTAGGGGGAAAGGCTTTAATGGCTGGTGTTGCATCAATCGGCTCCGCGACACTATCGAATATTCATAACGCCCCTGAATTCCATGTATCAGCAAGAGAGAACTATATAGCTGCTTTGCGTCTGATCAAAGGAGCACTTGCGGACACTGGCCAAGCGAAAACAGATTTGACGTTCACCGCTTCGATTCTTCTAGGCATATTTGAGGTGAGATATATCCCTCGCATCTACTTCCCAGAATCTTACATTGAAGATAGCTTGTCACTTGCACGAATCCTGCCACGGCAGATAATTGGACTGGCCACGTCAGAGGCGCTATGGCACTCTTCCAGTTACGAGGCGCCAGCCGGCTTGAGGATGAATCAGGAATGCGCATGTTCCATCAGCTAAGAAACCAAATTGTGCGTCATCATAGGGATAGGGTTAATAATCACTCTTACTAACATTTCCCGCAGCTCATCTCCTGTCTTCAAAGGAAAACGCGTGTGCCCGCCTTAGTGCTAGAGTTGTCGAGGAAAGCTGCTTTCTTAAAAGCGCCTGGGACTACTTATTTTGATCGCCTCGCAGAAACGGTCGCCAAATTATGTAATTTACGCGCTGATATCGCGTCCAAGTCAATAACCAATAATTCGGAGATCTTCTCAGCGGCCTGCTCTATCGAATGCGAGCTGTTAGCTTGGGTTAACAGCCTTCCTCCCAATTGGGCTTATAGTACGAACCAGGCCGCCGAAGGAAACGATAAACTGAGAACTGGGTGGAATGGGCTATACCCATATAATGGCCGATATCATGTCTACGAGGATTTGTGGATATGTAGCGCCTGGAACCAGTGCCGTGCTGCTCGAATTTTTGTCAACGAGATTATTCTGACACGTCTGTGGCTGATGCACAGTGAATCTGCCACGGTTTCCGTTTCAAGCGAATTCAGAGTTCAGTGTGGTAATATTCGGAGTACCTTGAGGCAACTGGCAGCGGATGTTTGCTACAGCGTTCCCTATTGTTGTGCGAGCGTCAATGGGGTCGATTTCGTTGATATCGGAGATGTTTCTGTCTCAAAGTCTACTGTTGGAGGATTCACAGTACTCTGGGCTCTGTTCTTGGCTGGCTCGGTCGAGGGCTGTGATAGTGTGCTTGGTGAGTGGTGTATTGAGTGCCTTCGCTGGATCGGGCATACACTCGGGATTGGACTGGCACTGGCTATGATTGACATCCTTCGCATGAACACCGGGATTCTTCAATGGATGGATAGCATGGATCGAGAAACCCACTCAACCGGAACCGAAACGGCGAACGGAAACGATATACACGACCTCTCCACGAAAACCAATGACCCCTGGTGGGATCGGGAAATGGCTCATCAAGATACACAGTCATGAATTAGTCGCTAAACCCTATATTGCACACAAATCGAGCCCAGATATTACCGGGAAGAGTCTTTTGAGGATTATCATGATTAGCCAGCCTTTGCACAATGGGTGACGACTTGCGCTATTGTTGAGAGGCTATTGCTTCTAATGCAATGCCACTTTGAGTGAGACTTACAGAGCTATTCCTCTGAACCTCGTCTTCCCTTCAAATAAGACGGCGTTGATCACACCTAGGCGCACTGGAGCCGAATTATAGTCAGACTGTAGAACACTGCATTAGATATCATGGCTGCGCCTGAACACGAGAAAAACCCGAGCCCGTTGATTGGTGGATTGGAGATACCGAGGCACACTTCGCTGGGCTGTGCAAGTATGAGCTGCAGCATCCGGCGGTGCCCCTACTTTATTTCACAAACAACTCGACAGCAGTTTAGAAGATGAGGCTCAATTGGAGTTCAGAAGTTTCACACGTCGTATATTAGCGTCTACGGACCGCTGTGTTTGTGCCATGAATGGACCTTGGTTCAACCAAATGCGGCTGCGGGGGAGGATTGTAAGGCATCCTTGAAAACTAGGAGCCTAACAAAGAATGAAGTATATGTGTCGAGGAAGCCTTTCATCCATGATGGGATATTTAAATGAACTTGAAAGAATCGATAATTACTGCTTGCGATGGACTCATTGAGTGGTAACTTCAGCTTGACTTCATCTTGACTTTCAAAACACAGCGGCACATTCCCTCCGTTGCCTCCTTCCTGTTATGTCACAAGGATATTCATCCATCGGTACGTCTCTATTCACTGTGTCCTTAACATGTATGTTGCTATTTAATTTCAATCATACTGATGACACTGGCTTTCTCTGAGAGATACAGATTCTGTCAAGCACTTTTATCGGCGCTATTTCATCCAGGATACTCAGATCCTATCTGAGAATGGGACACCGACATTCTACATCACAGCGCTCGAGACACGGTCAAGTTGGCTCCTCAGAGAACCCTCTCGTAGCACGAGACCTTGCGAACCGGTCTTCCAGTACCAGCCACCATGGTAGCGATCTCTGGACGCCTCCCCCATACTCTGAAGTACTTCCAGCGGGGACGAAATTCCCAGCAATGAACCACCTTTCCGCCAATAATGGGATTAGCGCTGATTCTCCATATGCATTTCTCAAAGAGTTCGACACCATTTTTGTTGTGGACGACAGTTCAAGTATGACAGGATGGCGCTGGCAAGAGGCAGAACAAGCGATCTCAGCGATTGCGCCGGTCTGCACACAGTTTGATCCCGATGGGATCGATATCTACTTCCTTAACCATCGGAATGCGAGAGATAGGTCCCATGGAGGGGCCTACCTGAATGTCAAAACCGCAGAGGGTGTCAGGAATATCTTCCATTCCGTGGCACCATATGGACCCACGCCATATGGGAAACGCCTTCTTCAGATCCTACAGCCCTATCTGGGGAGGGTGGAGAAGATGGCAGCCGCTACAGATGATGTCGGGGCGTTGCGCGATCCTGCGCTCGCCGTACGGCCTTTGAACATCATTGCCATCACTGATGGCGAGTTCACAGATGATGCGGAAAGTGTCATTGTGGACGCTGCTAAGCGACTAGATAAGTGCAGGGCTGTGCCTTGGCAGGTGGGCATTCAGTTTTTTCAAATTGGGAATGATGAGGCGGCCCGCAGATATCTCGAAGAACTCGATGATGAACTAGAGCATAAAGTTCAAAACGAAAATATACGTGATATCGTTGATACCGTTCCCTGGAGGGGAGACAGAGGCCAATCGTTGAGTGGAGAAGGGATCCTGAAGGTAAAGGATTTTAATATATCCTACATACTGCGAGGGTTTGCTAAATGTCCCTGTACAGGTCGTCATCGGAGCGGTTCATAAGAAGTACGATAAACGGAAAGCCACCCATTGAACTCGTCCACTCGAGGACTTATAACGTTCATGATTTGCGTGAGATTCTGGGCCTTCGACAAGCAATTTCTATCTTCTCACGGTTACGAACGGGACGTTGTGAAGTTAGAATCGCTGCGAGGATACTGCGAACTTCAGACCATCGAGGTCTGGTCTAACACTTTGAACGGTGGTCTTGCTAGAACTGCTCAATGCCTCCGCTAGTGCAATAGTCATTTAGAGAGAGAGAGAGAAAAAAAAATGCAAGGCTGACGAGAACTGTGTTCGCATCGAAGTGATAGCCAGGACAAGGGACGGCTTGCAGCTTGTATCAAATCCGTCCAATAGCAACGTTGTCCATATAGTCTTACCATTCTCTTGGTTGCGGTTTAATCGTAGGAAGCCACGGAATATCCTCGAAGTTGTAGCTATTAGACTCTGGGATGAAACACGGCAGTCACATACACCGCCAGATACTATGTAACAGCTGTACTCGCGAGTTTGATGGTTTGATATTGTTGGAATTTGTAGCCATCGGATTTGCCGCCGATCAGGCTCAGCGAGGCGAGGGGCCTGCACAACTGTGCTGAAACAACTTTAGCGACTCCCTTGCGCCGCTCCTTGCGGTCTAGGCCACTTCGCGAGAGAAAAGTGTTCGCGAAGAAAGGAGAAAGTTAATCTGAAGAGCCTCAGGTGAACGAACCATGGCGAATTGACCTGATTAGTTGATGGGGATCTCCGACAAAGGAATGCAAGTTAGTTTCGTGAACCGATGTGCAGCTAGCTGAAACTCCAAAGAACAGCAATACAACTTACAGACCCCCGAGAAAATCCTCGTCGATAGCCTGCTGCTAGCGCTCCAGCTGTTCCTGCAGTGGCCTCGTCGCCACGTTGAGATCTCTTGAGGCACACGCTGATTCGATTACCCCTGGCTTTCGGTTTGGCCCGGAGCGTCACCGGAGGCTGATCAGTGTTCGGGCTATTCTTGGGCTGTCGTTCTGGTTGGGGGAATTCATCTTGTTTCAACAGTGGGGATCGACCTGATCGCAGCGCGTGGAAGTGCAGCGTGAGACTCGGCGGCAACCCGTTTGCGGCGTTCCAGGGACGAACAGGCATCGAAATGACACACCAGACTCTTTGCGACACAATGAACATTGTTGTTCGCGGCCACTCCGGTAAATATTATTATTGTCTTGAAGTCCAGAATGCATCAAATCGGATGGGGGCGCAGCATCGCATGGCTGGACGAACACCACCAGACATCATGGCTGATGCGCCATCGCTCGCTCCACCCCAAAGATGTCAGCGACTGAGATGGCCGCTAATCTGGACGAGCAGAGGAAACTAGACTGCACTACGGAGACTATGCTCACGCTCTACCGCTTTCGTCCGCACAAGATGGGTTCCTCTTGCGCCGTCTCCAGTAGTAACAGTTAACCTCGACCCGCAATCGATGGAGAGATCTCCATCTCATATTATTCCATGCGACTTTTCCGGTCCCGCTTTCGCGATCGCGATATTGATTTCGGATATGGTGGCCGCTTGCTTGGAAAGTTCAATAATGGATCAGGGCTCAGGGCTGTCTGTTCCCCGCAGATCCGGTCCTGGCAGTAGTGACGTGAGATCGTCGCCCATGGTTGAAATTTGTTTCCTATAATAATCTTTTGAAGGGACCTGGACGGCGTCGTCGAGTTGCTTCAACAACACTGTCGGGGCCATCCGGGGTCTGCGACTGTCTTCGACGAACCATCGGGGAGAACACTGCACCGTTCGATTCAGCAGGCGTCCATGCCCATAACATTGAACCCACTGGTCCTCAATCACGGCGCTTAGAATCCATTGAGCGACGCTATCATTGGCTATCGATCTCCTCGAGACCTTGTACACCTCAGCGATCCCTAATAAAACCTGAAGCAGCGCGGTTACTGCCTCATCCCATCCAACGGACGGCCTTTGGCTCATACATTCGACGACAAGGCAGACCCGTGGCTGCAGTATTAGTCTAAGCATAGACGGCTCCAGGTCAGTGGCCGGCCGGGACAATGTGTTGTTGGATCACTGCCCATTCGGAACATCGCACTGGGCGTCTATGACGATCGGGATCCTAGACAATAATAGACGCAATTGTTTACGCCTCCAAAGGCCAGTCCGGACCCAAGGTTGACATCTTACTGTGCTCATAAGAATACGCGGAAAACCTTCGTTGCCTCGTGCTGGACCGTGGTTCGTTCCATTCGCTCCCAAGACATACAAGCGACCAAATATTCTTAGTTCATTTGACTCTCAATCTGGCATATTACCGGCATTTTCCATATTTTCTATTTATCCTTCTTAATTGTTCTATTGTGAACCTCATCTTCCAACATGACATCAACGACTTTGATGACCTTTCTCCTGTGAGTATACGTCTGCAGACAACTTAATGCTTGAACTTTGTCTAACTGTGATAGTCGCACTTCTCCCGATATCAGATCCGTCCAGCTTTTAGGATCGTGGGATAATTTCTCTAAGCCTTATGCCATGGAACATGATAAACGAATCGGCGCCGGACACTGGAGAGGCTGCCACACATTTACCAATATTATCTGCGATGGTTCAAGGAGCAGTCCGTCTGCGGGACGATCTGGTGGCCTGAAAATGGGAGGAACATACTGGTATTATGTAGGTTCTCCTGCGTCACGAATGGGTTGGAGATGTACTTACTATCATAGTATGTGTTGGACAACGACGAGGAGTTCTATAATGAGGCAGAGCCAGTGACAACTTCGTGTCCTTTCCTTCCCGGACAGCCAGTGAATGTCCTCAACGTCCCCGTCATCCTTCCCGACACGCAGACGAGACATAAGCGAGACAGCAGTGTCAGTCCCTGGCTGTCAGATCAACGAACAATGAACCCCGAAGACAAGTACATGAACCCCAGGACTCCTCCCAAGCCCGAGCTCCCTCGGCTGAGAACCTCCCCTCCGCTACCCCAAGGGGACTTGTCAATATGGTCTTCACTCCTCACATTACCACTACATGCCGTTGTCCACAGGAGCGCTTCCCAGCCGGCAAGCGTCTCTTCGACCCCCGACCTCTGCGCTTCGAAGGAACCGGCCAGGAAAGAAGCCCGGTCTGTGTCCCCTTCAAAATCTAGAGGACTTAAAGATGCATTTCGAAACTGGACGCCGCAGCGATCCGCGTCTCCTCATGCTGAAGAGAGCAGGGGTCGCCCAGCGGCCAGGTGGGAGAATAACCGACATTGTGCTGACGAGCAGTGGCTTCTGGTTCCGGAAACTGGTTACTGTTCCTCTGATTCTAACTCAAGGCAGGCCTCGCCTGCGAACAAAGGAGTTGATTCCCCGGGAACACTTCACTTCCGGCGCCATCACTTTGACACGAACGACGGTCAAGCTTCACTGTCTATCCAGGATCGTCGGTCTGCAAAATTCATTTCCAGAGATTCATCACCGTTTGGGAACCACTTGACAGTTAATACGCCCAGAAAATACGCCCCCCATTGCGACTATGTAGAGCTTGAAGATACCTCCTACCGCTGTCATTCTCCATTCCCAGCTTCAATTGGCAGAACACCTCGAGCAACGGACGAAACTCCTACCCCACGAGCATATAATAATGCCGACGAGAAAAGATTGCCTACTCTGCCAAATTCCCCCTCGTCGGTTATGGACGAGGCCTTGCATGCCCTCGATTCAGAAAATGCAACGCTGGACATGGATGTTTTGCAGAGCCATTTCTCCGACTGGACCTCAGCGGACGAGTCTTGTGCTGAGGATCTCCCCGTGAGCCGATTCTCGGCATGGAGCACGGATGACGAAACCGAGATGGTTTCCCCCGCATCAATGACGTCCTCATCGACCTTCAACAATGATAAGCGTAATTCACCGACTTTAAGTGGCGTCTCGAGCGGGCTGGGGGTGTCTAACAGCCGGAGCCACGCTTTGTTTCACGGGCCGGTGACCCCTACTTTAGATGCAATCCCCGAGTGTTCCACAACCACCACGATCGTGGATAGCTCTCCAGCTTTACCATTCTCGTCAGGACTGCCGCCTCTTCTCATCACTCCAGATGATCTGAGGATATCCGGGTTGTGTATTTCTACCCCGAAAGAGCCCGATTGCACACTTAAGCGACACGCCGGGATCTTTGACAGCTTCGGGCCGAGGGATGACATCCCTCAAGCACCAGACAGCGCCTCATCAGCGGGCACTATATTCCCAGAACAAAGAAACGACACCGAGAACTGCGGCATGAAAACTGATAAGGACGATGACAGGTTAGGGCGATTCAACGACTCTGCTCTATCTCGCTCCTCCGTCATGCAGGAATTAATGGATGAACTGAGTTACTTAGGGGACGTGATCCAGGTGGAGGCAGATAATGTTTGCTAGGCGTTGTGATAACTGGATGGCATTTGCGCCGCGGAGCTAGCGTGTGTTTTTGTTTTCATGTTTCAATGTACCGAAAAGGCCGGGAGTTACAGTTATGCCCATGTACAGTAATAAGAATAGAATAGATAGCATCTCGTTGCTCGACATCATGGATCCATCTAATGAACAATATAAGTTTGCTCAAATATAGGTAGTTACTACTACATGATGATCGTTGCTAGGTACTGGCGTAGTCAACTTTCGGCAAGCCGTAAGTTAATTACACCCTTCGCATACCTACGAAAACCCCATGCCAAGCAAAAAAACAACCATACCCACATCTCCCGCAACCCACCCGCAGGACTACTGTAGTATTCCCATCCCAGCAGTGGAAGAAAAGACAGTAACAATGAGAACGAAATAATAAAATCCTCACTGACAGGCTGTCCTCCGCCACAAACATGGACGAAGGCCATCATCTTATGCGCAGCCAGCCGCGGCTGACCGCCGTCGCGGAGAAGACGCTGCCGGCAAAATGCAAACCGGACTCCCTCGTGTACTGTCCGACGATGGACCTTGTCGCGCTAGCTTCGCAGGACGAGCAATTGCATGTGTTTCGTCTAAATGGGCAGAAGGTATTTGGCGGTTCGTTTCGAGGTGGGGACGCGTACTTTGATTATGACGATGATGAAGACGAGGAGGATGGGAAGGGAGAGGTCAGGAGGCTTAAGTGGAAGGATGATGGTAGGTTTTTTTGTTTTGTTTTTCTCTTGGTGATTTTCTTTTGGTTCTGATTATTGTTTGTCTTCTCCTCAATGTCCTGTTGGATCTTCTTTACATTGTTATGTTGCTCTCGTCGACTTATATCGTCTTTCTTATTGGGTGGTCCGCTTCCTTCAGGATTCACCGTCCTATGGTCCTTGTCTTCCTCATGGTCTAACGGTATACCCAGGGCATCTCCTTGCTGTTGCATGTGGAGATAATACAATTCGCGTTATGAGCTCCTACAGTGGCAAGATCATCCATCATTATCCAGCCCGACAGCAGGAAGATGACCGTTCTGAGGGGCCTACAGAACAGGCCCCTAAGATCACTTGCTTGGGGTGGGGAGTCAACTTCACAGATTACAACGCTATGCGGCACCATCTCAAAGACAACACTACTCCGTTTTCTCTGGAAAGTGTTCTGTCTCAGGAAGCGCCCCCGTCCAAGGCGAATCTGCTGAAGGCTGACTTGCCAAGTGAGTTGGCAATGCTAGACGTAGAAAGCTCCTTACCAAAGCTGAGTACATTGCCAGGTACAGGAAGTGAGTGAGTATTTTCCTGTCTTTCTCTATTGCTATCGTGTTAGATTTGTTTGCGCTGATTTGGTCCGCAGTGATGATGTTTTCAGTTCCCGGGCGTCTGTGGACGCCATTTTCCACTCTAATAAAACCTCTAGCGACACCGTTGATGTGCTAGTGGTCGGGTTCGATGATGGCACCATCCATCTCCGGATATTTGACTGCTTTGAGATTGGATCATTTGATCTTGGGAGCCCCGATCCTGTTTTGAAGTCTTGCAGGCCCTTATTGCATGCCGCACACCCGATGAGCTCCACGCATGCGCTGCTGATATCAACGCGCGGTTCAGAATCCGAGAAGACGACTCCTTTACGCCTCTTAACCTTAGATCTGCGATTTATCACGAAATCAGGCCGGTATCTATCTCTGCTCGCGTCGAAGACGACTCAGCTGCAGAATCTGTTGAGGTATATCGGCCAGGTTCAGCGACAGATCCAGCTGGAATGGAAGAATGCTTTGGAGCTTCCCGCTAGATTCATGCGGAGCATTAACGATGATCTCCAGGCGAAATGCCATTGTGACTTTGTGACTGGACTTTATCATCTTGTGGTTACTGGGGATTGCTTCGAGCCCTTGAAGGAGTTCCTCGTGGACATTGTATCGGAAAGGGTACACCAATATGCTACAACCCTCAAAGTATAAATACAGTTGAGATTATGCTGACACATATCCAGGGCCATAAACGGTGGGAGAAGGCTGTTCAGAATGGTTACGAAAACGTCCGCAGACTCACTCACGAATGTCTGCTTCCAGCATTGGAAAGAAGCCTAGTCCTGCTCAGCAGACTGACCGGGCTGTCAAAGTTTCAGAAACTGAGCGGTGTCCTTGGGCTTGAAACTAAGGATCTAAACGCGATTGTGGAAACCGTTGACTGTCTCTACCTTCTCTCGCATAAGATATTACTCTACACCAATGAGGAACTGGAGCAATTCCTTGCCTTCTCGAAGTGGCTACGGCACGAGATTGACATCCAAAGTGCGGAGCCGATGTCTCAGACTCTCGAAGAGCTATTAGAAAAGTCCGATATGATCGATCATCAACGTACATTAAAGTACATACGAGGAGCTATGACGAAAAGTGCCCTGCAGGACTTCATTCAACCTGCTCCTGGATTAGGCATCAGACCTGCACCTTCTACCGCTGGCAGATGGGCACCTTCTGACCAGAGTGGTTCTTTTTATGAGGAATATAAGAAGCTTCTAGCTCAACAAAGCAAGCAGCATCGGGAGAGTCAGAGCGATGGCCGGTTGGAGCTTCCAAAGCTACATGATCTCACTAGCCGCCTGGGGCTGCAATGCGATAAGGTCTTTGCACAAATCGCGTTGACTCAAAGACGAGGCATCCTCCACCGCTCACCTCTGGCTCTTCATTCTGACTGCGATGAGACCGTCATCGATATAACTATGCGCCAAGATGTAATGAGTCCCTTATTCAACCTCCTCTTGACGCGTTACTGATTGTGCTTGCAGGATGCCGTTGCGGAACATTCGTGCTCCGTTTACATCGCAGCAAAGTCTTTGACGTCGAAACATACCTGTTCGTGACCCAGGAACCCCCCTTCCATTTAATACCCTACTGATTGATAACTCCAGTCTATATATATCGGACCGTCGTAGAGACGGTTAATGGCGTCAGCTCAACGAAGGGTACGTCCATCGCCGGTGTGTCTCTACAGGAAGGAGACATACGCCAAGTGCAGTTCGTGCAGGATGATACTATTATGGTCCTCTGGTCGGATACATGTGAGTCACCTGTTCATCGTGCGCTTCCCCAATGAGAGTGCTGACTTGTCCGAAGCGGGATCTTGTTACCTCCTCGAGTTCCCCTTCATGCCCTCCCCAAGCCAGGCACCAGCCGATGGATCAAATGAGGATATACCCTTCTCCCTGAGCTACGTGGATATTGATCCCAAATCGGTCACACCTGGCTTCGAAGTACCTTTGGCTGCAATGGTTAATCTATCGGTAGAATCCAAACATGCAGTCCGCATCCGACATGCATTTGCCACCGCCGGTGCCAAGTCAAGACCTATCAGAGTCGACGTCAACGGACGCAAGGGCCGCCGCGTTGTCTGTGTGTTGTATGGCGAGGGTCTTCGCTATGAAGTTCTTGACTTGGACAATGAAGTCCCGGAGGATGAGGATGAAGGCGAGGTAGACGCTGGGACGATGTCTGATTAGAACGGAGCATAACAAGCAAGCTTCAGTAGAGCTGTAACTAAAAGGAGCTCTTCTTTTCGAGACATGTGGCTGAAGGTACTCTGTGTCCTTCGCTTTGGAAGCCAAAATAACAAAATCCCAGTACTGTTTTATTGCCAGAATATAAATCTAGCTAACTATAACCACGGAATACTGAGTAGGATCATGATAATATATATCTCGTGAAGAGAGATCTCCAGCTACTCCCGATGCGGTGATATATATATATATATATATATAACAAACATGTACTACTAGTACTCTCTGAACATCATGGCCAGCGTATATCAGAGTACGGATAGAGGAATCATACTGGTCTGAGAAGAGCTTCTAACGCGTTTGAAGAGGCTTCCATGGCCATTTTCAATGTGTCTTTCTTTGTGTGTTGCGCTGGGTCAGCCCCGCCGGTCGCCCCGGTCGCACAGGGCAGGTGGGCGGATCACCTCCAAGCAGCAAAACCAAAACAAAGACAGGAGGGGAGGGGAAGAGCCATAACAGAAGGCGACCACCGGCCTCCAAGACCAAGGGAGCTGGTGAAGAGGGCAGCGAGAGGAGAGATGGTAGAGGGAAAGGGAGACATTTGAGGCCAGATAGATAGATACTTAAGATAGAGAGTGTTTGTGTCCTGTTTTGTTCTGGCAAGGCCATGTCAGGTGGCATCACGTGACGCGATCGGAGCCGCAGCCATTCATCGCCCGCGAGCAGACACAACCAGTAATGTCCGGCCGTCAGTCGCTCTGCCCCCCCAGATCTCTAAACTCCCTCCATTCATTCTCGTCTGCCAGTCAGGGCCAGTCTCTTGTCTGTAATAATATCTTCCTCCTTCTTCCCTTTCGACGCTCCATCTTGCTGGGCTGCCTTCTCCCTCCTCTGCCTTTTCTGTGTGTCAAGGGGAGACTTTCTCTTTGCCCCCCCGGGAAAAGGTCGCTGGTGTGCAAGACCTCGTCATATTCCACAAAACCACCATCCTTTCCACATTATAACTCTTTTCTCCGTCGACACTGAAATTCATCGCCCCTCTGGATCCTGCAACCACACTCCTTTAACGCGGACAAGCTTCATATCCGGTGCTCTGGGACTTTGCTCCGCCCCTCTGCGGTTTTCCACTTTGTTTTTTTGTCCTGGCTGCAGTGTAGACCCGGGTTTGTTTTTGCACAGGCACCATGGACGTCAGAGTTGTCTTGGAAGGAACCCTGTCGCCAGGTATGTCACCAGCATGGCCGTATCGACGCTACTTCTATATTTTAGCAATATGAGGACCAAGTACAGTTAACCTCTTTTTTTTGTTTACAGATGCGACAACGCGTCAGAATGCTGAGCAGCAGCTGCTTCACGCGGCGGAGGTAGACTTTGTATGTGGCTGTTCTTCCTCATTTCTCTTTTCTACCGGGGTTCCTGAACCCCAAAATATGACTCCATGGCATGCTAATCGAAGCTGTTCTTCTGGTCTAGGCCACCTACCTCACCACCCTCGCCCAAGAGCTCGCAAATGAGACTGCCCCGCCCCACGTCCGAACGGCTGCTGGTATTGCACTCAAGAACTCCTTCACCTTCCGAGACATTGCTAGGCTGCGCCAGGTGCAAGCACGATGGATTCAGCAGGTCAACCCAGATGTCAAGGCCCAGGTCAAGAAGCTGGCGATCGATACCTTGGCTTCCAACGACGCCCGCGCTGGTCAGTCGGCTGCCCAATTCATCGTCTCCATTGCTGCCATCGAGCTCCCTCGCAACGAATGGCCTGAATTGATGAACGTACTGGTCCAGAATGTCGGCACTGGGTCGGATCACCAGAAGCAGGCATCGCTGACCGCGATTGGCTTCATCTGTGAATCGGATGATCCCGAACTGCGGGAGAGCTTGACAGCGCACTCCAACGCCATCTTGACCGCTGTTGTCCAGGGTGCCAGGCGTGAGGAGCCGAACATGGAGGTTCGAAACGCGGCCCTTACAGCTCTGGGTGATGCGATCGACTTCGTGCGCTCCAACATGGAGAATGAGGGTGAGCGGAATTACATCATGCAGGTTGTCTGCGAGGCTACGCAGGCCGAGGATACCCGCGTCCAGGCCGGTGCCTTTGGGTGCCTGAACCGTATCATGGGATCTTACTATGACAAGATGCGCTTCTATATGGAGAAGGCGCTGTTCGGTCTGACTATTATGGGCATGAAAAATGAGGAAGAAGATGTCGCCAAGCTCGCGATCGAATTCTGGTGCACTGTGTGCGAAGAAGAGATCGCCATTGAGGATGATAATGCTGCTGTAAGTGTCTTCGCGGTCTACTTTGTCAATCTATGCACCGTATCTGACCCGCATAACAGGCGCAATCTGAGGGATCGACGGAAGTCCGTCCCTTTTTCAACTTTGCACGCATTGCCTGCCGTGAGGTAGTCCCTGTCCTGCTCCAGCTCATGTGCAAGCAGGATGAGGATGCCAGCGAGGACGAGTACAATGTTTCCCGTGCCGCCTACCAGGCACTGCAGTTGTACTCCCAGTGTGTAGCTGGCGATATTGTCCAGCCTGTCTTGGCATTCGTCGAGGAAAATATCCGTAGCGAGGATTGGCACCGACGTGATGCTGCCGTGGCCGCCTTTGGTGCCATCATGGATGGCCCGGATCTGTCGGTCCTCGAGCCCCTTGTCAAACAAGCACTGCCGGTTCTTATCGGCATGATGGAAGACCCTTCTGTCCTAGTGAGGGACTCTGCTGCTTATGCTCTCGGCCGTATCTGCGACTACTGTGCTGAGGCTATCGACCCTGACGTGCACCTACAACCCCTTATTTCTTGCTTGTTCAACGGCCTCGCCAGCACCCCCAAGATCGCCGGCTCTTGCTGCTGGGCTTTGATGAACCTTGCCGATCGATTCTCCGGCGAGGGAGGTGCTGCCACCAACCCTCTCTCCAAACATTTCGAGGCCAGCGTCAAGTCTCTGCTCGCTGTTACTGAGAGGTAAGCCCGAGTCTCCTTCCATTGCGTTCGCTTGTTGCTAACCTTTTCTTCAGGGGAGACGCGGACAACCAGCTGCGGACCGCCGCATACGAGGTTCTCAATTCTTTCGTGACCAACGCCGCCAACGACAGTCTTCCGATGGTGGCCACACTGTCGGATGTTGTCCTCCAGCGTCTTGAGCAAACTGTACCTATGCAGCAGCAGGTCGTCAGTGTCGAAGACCGTATTACGCTGGAGGAGATGCAGACTAGTCTGGCCAGTGTGCTATTGGTATGCACCTTTCTTTTTGTGCATATGACTATCCGACCTTTTGCTGACTCTCATCAGGCTATTGTGCAGCGATTGGAGACGGAGATTAAGCCTCAGGCCGACCGCATCATGCATGTGTTGCTTCAGGTCTTGTCAACCGTGCCTCCCAAGTCGAGTGTTCCAGACACAGTCTTTGCCACCATCGGTGCGGTTGCGACGGCCCTGGAGGAGGACTTTGTCAAGTATATGGAACCGTTCAGCCCGTTCCTGTACAATGCTTTGGGTAACCAGGAGGAGCCCGGTCTGTGCGCCATGGCCATTGGTCTCGTCAGTGACATTACGAGATCGCTCAATGAAAAGGCCCAGCCCTACTGCGACACCTTCATGAACTACCTGCTCAACAACCTGAGGGTATTGTCTCCTATGACTCATACGTGAAGGAGCTATTGCAGCTGACAGTTCATATAGAGCACCACTCTCAGCAACCAGCTAAAGCCGTCAATTCTGGAAACATTTGGCGACATTGCCCAGGCTATCGGAACCCACTTCGACACATACTTGCCAGTCGTCGCTCAGGTACTCCAGCAGGCATCGAATGTCACTGCTAGCCACGATGTTTCGTTCGACATGCTTGACTACATTGTTTCCCTTCGCGAGGGTATCATGGATGCCTGGGGCGGTATCCTCCTGGCTTACAAGGGCACACCACAGGGTTAGTACTGCTCTCTCTCGTGAGATAACCTTGCTGACAAAAGTAGTCAACCAACTGCAACCTTACATCGAATCGATCTTCCAGCTCCTTCACCTGATCTCTCAGGACCCAAGCAGAAGCGAAGGTCTTATGAGAGCATCGATGGGAGTGCTTGGGTAAGTTGCATGGGTCCTTTCTTGCTTTTTTTGCTTGCAACTGACGCCCCCCAGTGATCTGGCCGATGCCTTCCCTAACGGCGAGTTTGCTGCTTACTTCCGCAACGACTGGGTCACCTCCCTGGTCAGAGAGACAAGAACCAGCCGGGAGTATGGCCCGCGTACAATTGACACTGCTCGCTGGGCTCGCGAGCAGGTCAAGCGTCAAGTCAACCTGGCTACTGCAGCTGCCATGTCGTAAGGTTATTCCACTAATAGCAACCAGTGACGGGCACCTCTTACTGAGACCGTTCGCTGGTTCTCCCCTTTAACAAACCGCATCGGGTCAATGTGGTAAGGGAAGTGACGCCGCGAATGGGACATTCCGAGTCCTTGTGCCGTGACATATGGGCTTGAGAAATTCGCGCTCTGTTCGGCCCAAGTCCTAAGTCCGTCCCGCTCGAGCGATCGTGATATGGTGCCTCGTTGATCTGACCTGTGAAGGGCTGATCTCTTCGATCTAACCCCAATGCATCATTGAATCATCCTGCCCTATCTGTCTTCCACCCCGGCAATTATCCTGCACGATGCCCTCCCCTCCCCCTTCATTGTCAGCCACACCCCTTGTATTTATTAACATATTCTGAGGTGGATGTGGTTGCTTACTCCCCGACCCCCCTTTTATCACATCACCACTATGTTGTTCTATCCCCTTGATTTAAATTAGACCAAGACCCCGGTTTTAACACCATAGCCCCCGAAAGTCATGTATGCCCAAGAAGTCATGTAACCCTTCAAAGGGAAAGAATTATTGCGACGAAACGAATCTGGTTAATTTTAAGGTTGTCATTATTCCTTAGCACTGTTCATGGATGGAAGGAATCGGAGTGTGTATTAGAAAGATGTATGTAAGTGTTGAGCTGGGAATCACATACCACACGTTACACTGCCGTTGTAGAGATGTGTTGTAGAGATCCGTTGTGGAATGAGGGCCACTTCCATAAAGTTTTGATCTTATCACACTTCGGTTACAGCACTGCAATGTATGTACTACCTCTAGGAACTAGTCTGACGTTCCAAAAGTAGAATGACCACTTGATCTTTATAGATCTGCCCATGATACGTGCCACTGTGTTTTAACCACACTATTACTCATAATCAACTTACAGATATGTTGTTACCATAAAAACATGTACAATAATAACCAGAGCAATATAAAAAAGCATTTCAAGAGATCATATTTTTCTCTGTGATGTGGCGTTGAGCCCTAAACCACACTTTCCTCCTTGCCATTCTAATTCCCCCCTCAGTTGCTATATAAAAAGAGCGAGTGTGTGTGTATAGGTCATACCAAAATATATATAGAAATATGTACGAATAAGAGCATGTGCATGTGTGAATGAAAGCAAAGCAAAGCAAACAAGTCAGACAATATAGACAGGAGAAAAAGAAAAATAAAGGCATGTACTATTTTGGTGTTGGATCCAGAGGGCTTGGTTAAGATCTGAATCGTCGTCGGCATTTCCTTTTTCCCAAGAAGGATGAAGGATCTAGTCATCCAGAGTACAGCCATGAGCAGCCAGGACCCATCCAGTGAGACGGTTCGCAATGTCAGAAGAGTAGCAGTGGGTAGCGATGCCGTCCTGGAGGTTTCCCGATGAGGCGATGGAGCCGGAGTTGTAGATACGAGCGGCCTTGTAGAAAGCAGAGGCGTCGGATGCGCCGCTCTCGTTGATGCAGTTGGCGAGACCATCTCCGCTGGCGGTTCCAGCAGCTGTTGAGGGAGGGAGATGAGTGTTAGATTTTTCTCTTGTTTGATGGGTATATTGCGATTCAATGGGGAAGGAAAGGGGAGAAGTAGGGACAGTGTAGGTTAACTTACTTCCATCACGAACCATCTGAGTGATCACATCCGGAGGACAGGGTGTCTGAACCGTGTATGGGGAAATATCAGAATTGCAAGTAGCGTCGCCGTCATGATCCTGCATAAGACCCGGGTTGCGAACTCCATAGTTCGTAGTCGATACGCGGACACATCCACCGGATTCCTGCATGATAGTAGCCAGGATGAAACGGTGGTCGACATAGGTCTCCTGAGCGACTTGCTCGATGGCGTCCCAGATCTTGCCGATTTCGTCCTCGCTGTCATTGGAAACGCTGTTTCCGTTGTGGTCTGTGATTCCCTCGCAGGAGGTGCGCATGGCGACTTTGTTGTTGTTGAACCTGAGTTTTTTGGTTGTTAGCATGCTGGGTTGATTGGAGGGAGTGATTTGTTTAGACTTACATGTCCACGAAGGAAACCCTATATATGCATTAGTATGTGTATATTTCTCCTATAGAATGAAGCAAATAGTCTAGACATACCACTTATCAGTCGTGGGCCATCCATCGTTGGCAGAGCCATCTCCCCAGTACATAGTATACGAGTCAGTTCCAGCGCCAATTCCATCATTGTCATTGATACTTGTAACAGCAACGCTGGATGTTACAGTTTCTCCTGCCTGAAGAATGCGGGCACCGGCTGGCTCGGTCCTGTTCGGTTGGTAGTTCGGGCCATAGCTGATGTACGTCTTGAGGGCTCTGGATACCGCAGCGACGTCTTCACTAGGGAAGGGAGGAGCGGCAGCGAGGCCTGAAATGGAGGCAGCTGCAAGAATCTAATCATTGTCAGGTGAGAAGATTGGTGTAGAAGAAGTAGAAGCAAGCTCAACTCACGGTGCTGAAGAACATCTTGGTGGATGGATAGGGAGGGAGGATTGTGAGATATTGGAAATGTTGGGCCCTGGATCTGATTGAATGTAAAAACTTTCTGGTTGTCTCTATTATAATATTCGATATTAACGAGGAAGTATCCCGATTTTATAGTTTTTTTCTTTATCGTAAAGACAATATGAATGAAAGTAGAACGCCAACTCCGAGATATCCAGCTCTTAGAGAAGAATAAGCAAGTCAAAGCTGAAAAGAAAACCACCTACTCCAGACTCCATCCGTGCGCTCCATTGCTGCATGAAGATAGAGAAATGGCTAACGTGAGAAGTTCCATCCATACCCTGGAGGGTAGCATCCAAGATCAAGAGTTGGTAATCGAGCATCGGTCCATAGGTCGGTTCTGGTACGCGTTCACGAATGACCTTTCCTTCCTCTGTGCGCTAGTTTGCACCCGTCCATTGCTGCCCGTAGCTTAATGTATTAATCGTTTTGCTCGATGAGTGCCGAATCAAGAGATAACCCAGTAGGGAGCCATATTTCTGGGCACGTTGCGTGCAACCTTTTCTATAGCTAGTTAGTATAGCGTGTGTGCTCATAATATTTGTACCATTATCTGTCAGCACGCACATGTAGAGCTCGATGTGTGTACCAAATCTTCAGTTAGCGTACTGAACCCTTCGACGTGTTGAACTGGATGGAACTGTAATTACCCTATCACCTGGCCTAGCGAGTCTTCTGGGATCAGAAGCGCTAAAGAGTCTGCAGGTCAAAACTGAGATAGAGGCTTCTGGTTATCTCTAATCGAGTAAACCCCGAATCCTAACGGAGAAGTAACTTGGCTATATTAGGCAGGTATCATGACGCGCGATATGTGCAAAGTGCTTCGCGACTATGTCACCCAATACTTACTTAGCAACACCACTGTCCTGGCTCCAGCCCCTGAATCCGCAGCAGCGGAGAGAAAAGAAGCTCTTGATGCGATGGAACGAGAAAATCCAGGAACGGTGGCTTCGGGCAGCCTGGAACCTGACGTTGCAGCCATGGTTGAGGACTAAAGGAGTGGGAAGTTGTTCCTGGATTTCTCCATGGTTAGTGACGTTACTTCGCGATCCTTTAGTGGTTCCTGTGGCGTTGGGATCACAATCTCTGTTCTTGTCATGGGTTGTCCGTTGAACTTCCAACGCAGTAGCGATTGTTGCAAGGAATATTCTGTGAGAAAGATGTTGTAAGCAACGTACATGATCTGTAATCTGTAATCAGCTAGCATGAACTACTGTACAGGACAGGAAAGAAGTCTCAAAACCTGGACATCCACCGGCAAACATCTTGAATACGACCGGGTATTACTTATCTGCAAGCTTATTTCGACTCTAATCATTGGATAACCAAGAAAAAAAAGCTTAAAGGACAGGGATAGGGATATCAATAAGCTTAGCCAGCGAGGAACTAACTGTTCCACGAACGCGTCAGACTTTAGGCAAAGAGCCATGTAGTTTTTTCGGGCTGAATCTCGCGAATCCATTCCAAATGTTCCTGCGCGAACAGATTTTTGTTTTGTTCTCGGGTCTTCCCGCGTCCCGCCGCTCTACTCAGAACTCAGCGCTAACATTGCTGACAAGATATTGTAGAGTTGCAGATGATCTTTGGTGCTGATGGTTCTCCCCGTATCTTGACCACTCTAGATCTCGCGTGGTATATCCACTCTATGGTGGTCGATCGATTCTGACGATATTTACGCTTTGGGCGCCATTACTTAAAGCCATTGCGACCTGAACAGTGCGGACACTAAGTACTTACTGTACCTAGTAGACCAGTTTCCTCTTGTGCAAATTCGTAGAGTCTCCAATCCTCAATCAGGACAACAATTTCCGCCAGACCCGACCCTCCTGCATCCAGCTGCAGGGTCTTGATAGGTAGGTAGTAGAATTATAGGTGGACATGCAAAAATTCAGCAGTTGCAGTGTCTTTCAGACTAAAATCAGCTGAGATAAGCTGCATACTTGTACATCGTGTCAGTGGTTTCTGCTATGTAGGCAGATTATCATGTACGGTCTCTTCTGTTTGGTTGCTCTTGCAGCTACAGCCTCGGCGGCAGCGATTATAACTCCTCGGCACCGATATCTGCCTATAAGAGAATCCTGGACTTGCCTTCTCATCCTGAACTTCCGTTACGTTCTGAGTGTGTTATTTAGAGAACATGTACTGATAATATGGAGGAAATGCACTTCATGTTGGGTATAATTATCATATGTGATGGGGATACTTCTTGATTACGATGAAATGAGTCTGGTCAATGGAATTTTCAACTTCCACTATCCAAAATCTTGAAAGATGCACATAACAACAGAGAATATCCAAGGGGGCGGTGCTTCTAATCAACGATCCCCGGAGGCAGGAGCGAGACATAATCCAACGGAGCTGGCTCAACGCCATCAGGTGTACCGATAATCTTCAGCGTATCCCCTTTGTTGACCTTCACCCCACGGAAAGTGATGCGGGTAGCCGAATGACCGTCGAGGTAGATGGATGGAGTATGAGAAAGGATATCCTCGTTATTACCCACCCATTTCCCAATCAAGCGATTGTTGAGGTAGACTTGCCAATGGGACTTGCCTCCGTAGAGATCATAGTAATTCACCGCCAAGTCATACGTACCAGAAGGATACTGTAGCTTGGTAGTGGCTGTGCCAGTAGTTGAATTGGAGGATGTGACTATGGCAGTCCAGTTTGAGGCTGCCTCGAACGGGCTGACGGCGTAAGTCTTGTATCCATTCAATGTCATGCTCTCGGCCTCCACGCGCCAAGGATGGTTACCAACGCGATTAGCCTCATCTGGGATCCCTGTCATGTTCCAGTAGAAATCATTGATGGCATCTCTCCAGACCATCGAATGGCCGGATTGGTAGGTAAGCTTTGTGAGGACGTCGTTGTATCGCTCCTCGTCGATTTTGCCCTTCAGTGACTCCCAGGTTTGGAGGAACGTCTGTGCGGTTTCAGCACCGGCATAGTGAGCGTCGTAAAAATGCTGTATGACTGTTTCCCCAGAGTGGAGGCGATGCGTCCAGTTCACATGGTGAAACCACAGGAGCAGGTTATCGGGAGTAGTGTCAATATTTTCATACATTGCTGCAATCTCAGGAGGATATTGTCCGGAATACCCTGTGCCATTGCTTACTGTGCGATCCATTCCGACGGACAAGTGGTCAGCGCGTGTCCACTGTCCCCAGCCATTGTTATCCTGGGTAGCGGGATTCGGTCCGAAATGCGTATACAATATATCGGTCAGGGTCTGGATGCCGAGGTTTCCACTGTAGTTCTCATAGGCGGGCCATGAGTCCATTGACATCTTGCTGATACCAGCGATAACGCTGGGGTCAAAACCGAAAGTGAGACGAATCCAATCTTGGAGGATATTTTCAACGTTGGCGGTGGGATTCCATGCTAGTCGACCATAGGCATACAAGTTGGACATAGCCAAGTGACTGCCTAGCCATGTTGTATTCGTACCGACATTGACTACAGCTGCCCATCCTCCCAGAGGTCGGTCAAAGCGCTTGCCAGATATAATATCGCGCACCACGGACTCCTTCCCATCGACTCGGAGGTCGAAATCAAGGACAGTCTTCCATAGAGGCGGCAAATAAAGTAAGTGACTTTGCTGTCCAAGGTACTCTTGTGTGACCTCCAGTTCTATGGCCGTGTTTGTGTTCGGCAAGTGCGCAAACAGCGGCGAGGTGGGCTCACGGACTTGGAAATCAATGGGCCCATACTTTATCTGGACGACGACATTACTGTCGAATTGTCCATCCAGAGGGGCAAAGAATTGAACCGCAGCTTTGGCGCGGTCCGCCTTCCAATCAGACTCGTTGAGTTGGTTGTAGACAAACGCGCGGAACATAACTATGCCGCCGTAGTTCTTCACAGCCTTTGCAAACAGGTTGGCTCCCTGGGCAAGTGTCCGGTTGTATGTTAACGGTCCAGGCTCACCCTCAGAATCTGCCTTGACGAGATAGCCGGCCATATCAGGAATTCGCTGGTAAATTTCGTCTGTCACATTCTGCCACCACGCAATAACAGAGCTGTCAAGGGGATCGAAGGTAGGCAAACCACCAAGAGTTTGAGGAGATGCAAAGTTCAGTGAGATTCCTAGTCGGACACCGTAGGGTCGGAAGGCGTCCGCAATCCTTCCCAGACCTTCGATATTTTCAGGGGTGAGGGTTGTCGCGTTGGCGTTGACATTGTTGACAACAACAGCATTGAGGCCGATGGAAGCCAACAGACGTGCATACTGAGAGGCGCGAGTCAAATCTTCAACGATGGTGCCATTGGCGAAAAATATAGACTGGCCACCGTAACCACGCTCAATGCTTCCATCCATATTGTCCCATTGATTCACCCATCGTACGGGAGCGCTGGGGTTGGTCGCATAGGAAACTTGCGAGAAGTTCCCCTGGGCAAGCATAGACAGATATTCGAATGCTCCATAGAGAGCACCACGATCGTTCTGACCCAGGATCTGTACACCTCCCCCTTTTGTGCTGAGCCAAAAGCCGTCCTCAACAAGCTCAGGGATTCCATCGATACCGCCGCAAATATCCGAATATTGGGCAATTGTACCAACGACCACGGCGGATGGTTGGCAGCTGCCATGCTGGATCTCAACATGCTCTCCTAGGATATTCTTGAAGCCATTCCGCAGTTCCTGTCCTGCCACATACACTGGACTGCTAGCAGTGTCGTTTAGAATGACGATGGAAGACGGACGAGTATTGTTCGAGTGGTTGCCAGAAGGCAAGGGCGCGTAACGCAACCAACCTGCCAGGCCATTGTCTGCAACGGCGAAGCCGAGAGATGCAAGCAACAAAAGACCGCGCATTCGGCCTTACTTCCTGCCCTGGACACTCTGTGGCATCCTAGTCGCCCAAATTGCCTAGCCTTTATACATCGCATGGCTGGACATATGATTTCTTTGTCATTCCGTAGCTGTCAGCAATTTAGGCTAAACAATCGAGCTCCGGGAGAAACGATGTTTTCATTAAGTGTATTCGGAATTCCTCCAGGCGCGGGGATTGGTGCGCAATAATAGCGTCCGGGGTGATCATGTATTCTCTCTCCCCGCAAAGTGGATAACGGGGAAGAAGGAAATCGGCCTGGGCCGCCGGCTGGGAGATCTGGGGAACAATTGGCTGCTAGATCTACCGCAATATTGATCAGTATCGAGATCTCCCTCAGCAAAACGGGATAATATCATACGCGGCCTTTGATTTTCCCGTAATTGACAAATACTCCGGCATCCGATGGTAGAGAAGCGCCGAAATTGCCCGAAGTTGTCCTATTTTTGTAAGGCTAAAAATAGTGTAGCCATGACGATCATATCTGACCCGTATAGATTTATATTTTGATGTCTGCAAGGAGCTGCTTGATTGAGGCACTTTGAAGGTGTAGGAGATCTCCTACAGGAGTCCTTAGCGGTAGGGAATTCCCGGAGAAACTAACTAAGAGGTACTTATGTCAGCGATGTGGCTTTTAGACATCCATGGAGCCAGCAACCGTGAGCATGAAATGACTTATTCACTGTCGGGACCTCACGCCTTATGTGTGATAATAAAATCAGCTCATTTCTCCACCTTGCAATCTCTGTTATGCCACACCCAGGGCTTCTAGACCACCAAAATGGCTCATAATATCACCAAGAAGTTTTCAAACCTGAGTTTATCTCTTCGAGGTAGTCATCGACGAATCGCAAATGATGACTACGAAGACGTCCGCAGAAAAGTCCTGGGAGGCCTCGGTGACCTATATGCCATGGTTTTGACAAGTGGCGATGAATATGTCACTACGTCGGGTTCTAGTGATTTTCACGTTCAATATGAAGACCTGATCCTTGAAGATGTCGATGGTCAGTTGACAGCTGATAGACGACGCTTTTTCCTCCCGTGTTCCTACCGGTTTTTGGAAGAACACCCAGTTATAACAACAGGTACCGGTGCTATGGAGGAAACAAGAGTACACGAGAAGGTCTTGGTATCCTCAGATGAACTCAAAAACCATCCTATCAAGAATGCCAGATTCCTCTGCACGTGGCTGGGTTTGAACTTCTCCGAGTCCTGGCGAGCGAACGGTAAAAAGCTCACCAGCCTGATGGAGTTAACAAAGTGGTGGCCAACGTGAGATTCTCCAACTATAGGAATCATATGCGATATGATAGTCACTAATGAAGGTTTCTTGCTATATAGTGACTTCGCGGGCTTAGTTGACGAAGAATTCAAAGACGCAGTTCTTCAAGACAGGACACCTATGGAGGCGTGGCATATTCTCGGGGATTATCCGCATCTGATGCTTACAGTAGCGCATAAATCTGATGGCCGTCGTGAATACTTGCTACGAGGGGAGTTGCTTACAATCGCTGCGGTAATGATAAGCCGGCTCAGATCCCAGCGCTTTGCACAGCATACTGTCATTCCAGTAAGTAACTCACATCCCAATTCTCCTGTTCCTAAATGTTCCTTCTTTATCATATTTGTTCTCAAGAGCTTACAGATCTCTGAACTTTCCAGGTAATGCTCTTTTCCTTTATGGGAGAAAAGAAGGGCAGAATTATACAAGCCCATACAAACAGCCGAGCGCTCGTCATACGGAAGAGTAAGCTCTACGACTTTTCAACAGTAGATAATTTCAGGAAGTTCACCACACTCTTCTTGCGTTACATGACATGTGATGCAATTGGTAATACGCGGGAAATATGCTAGACTGTCCATATCGTAGCAATACAACTGCCGCACATTTGATAGCAATAAAGAGAGATATCATAAGAAAAAACCTGTTTCGACTCTAGACCCTTGAAGTAATCATGGTCCCTTTGGGAGAAATCCGTAAAGCCCAATGGCGGCTTCCACAACACTACCGAAACGTTAAGCGCTGACTTGACCTCCTTCCATAGCTTCCAGGTCCCGAGATAATTGATTGATATACTGGCCTGCGCCGCTAAGATAAAGTATGCCCAATAGCTTAATGGATCTTTAGAAGGTGAGAAGAAGGAGAGTCTATACTTTGGCCTGGTGCGAGATAGAAGATAGAACGTACGGGTAACGGGAATATTTCATATGTGCCAGGGTCCATACGTAACAAGCTTTTGTAAAACTAAGCAATTTCCAAGTAGTTAGTTAGTTCGTGACCGCTTAATAACCACTTTCGGATACATACGGACTGCTTGGTCGATAGCCTTCTGGGATACCCTTCCGCCATAGTTCCCCGCAGCTACCGAGATACCATCATGAGTCTCAACATGGGTCCGTAAGTTATTGGTTGCCGAATAGCGTTTCTAAGCAGTTAAAGACTGGTTAGAAAGCACTTCCTAAGTGGTTATAGAACCTCTTACCGTGGACTTGCTACAGTGTGGGACTCTGCAAAAGACTTCTCCATATGGAGAATGGTGCAATTATTCTCATCCTAAGTGGTTAGTAACCAGTTAATATATACCAAGGTGAGGTAACACTAAGACTTACCTTACCGTGTGGAAGGATTTTAATATGGGATGCGACCGCAGAATGCCGTCATTTTTGCTTTCCAGCTATCGAACGTAGTCCAAGTTAAAGACTGCGAACGTCAAGAAAGCCTCTGAGCCATCTTGAAAAACCGGAACGCGCCTATAGATTTACCGTTAGAAGAGCTGGTTCGACGATTATATGTGAGAAGAGAAGAGAGACCGACATCTTACCTGCTCCTTATGCCGAGCTGCTATGCTGGCCTACTCTCTTAAGGTTGACAAGGAACGCTCGACAAGTGCCCCCCGTGGCACTATACGTCTTGGATAAAGCCATCCCCCTCCATATTAGCAGGTAATCGAACTTGAGTCTCTAGAGAATATGCATGAGCACACTGCGGATGCAGTTTAAGGTGGTGCCCAGGACGAGAACTGCATCCAGATAAAACTGGAGCAAACCCTTGATGTCCTCGTCACTATCTTCATCATCTTTGTCCTTGTGAATTCATTTTCCGGGCAAAATCTTGATTCCGGAGTGTTTCGGACTAGTTACCAGGCTTCCTTGGCTTCAGGTTCCCTAATCTGTGCTTGCATATCTTCACGCGAGTATTTCGATATATAATCTGCAATCTTGTCAATATAAATGACCAAAATTTGCTTCGCGGCACCTCACAGTCGCACCAAGATATGGCTGTCCACCCCCACTACCGCCCTTCCCCCCCTCAGAACGGCGTTCAGGACGAACAGCCCCCCAAAACAGGCACCGTCATCTTCACAGTGGTATCTGACCACTTGAACTTGGAGTCTGACTCATAAAAGATATAAAATGGTAGAAAAGGTAAAAGTCACTAAAGAACCAGCCGCCATTTAATAAAAAGCCTTCGCGACCATCGTTAGCCACTGCGCGAACAGCCACAATTCGACTTTTGATGGTTATAGCTGCTGGTTTTTGGAGGAGATGCGTTGTTATCCACGCCACTATCTCCCCTACCTCTTGCATTATGAGCGCATTCCCCTCAGACGTACGTGTCCATCTTTTCACCTCGATAATCGCGCTAAGGAGTGTCTTTGCCCTGGTGCGAAGCTGCCCGTCAGTTATGGCGGTATAATCCTCTCTCTTATATTTTGCCGTGAAGTGCGCTGGCCGTATAGTCCATTGGGCGTCGAAATCAGGCGCCAGATGGGATAGCGATTGCAAGAGGAGCATGAGAGCTACGTTAACTATGGGTTATCGATAAGCTGTCTTAGGAATACCGTCCATAGCTTGCTCCTGAAGATTTCCCACAGCCCTTAAAGGACCCAGGCCAGTCAACATCTGATTCCGTCAGTGAGCCAATTGCAAGGTTTCTGCTGACGATGCGTAGATAATTCCTGAATTCGAAGGACTGCCTCATGACACAGTCCGCCTCATGCTGAGTATATCCAATCCCCTAATTGTGCCGATCCTGGAGCAGAACTGCTGGTTCTGTCGTCTGTCCTTAAATAAATATAAGAAATCTCTCATGGCAGATATTAAAATCTGGTATAAAATGTTTTCGGGGCATAGTTCATAACGAAAAGTATTGAGACCTGCCCTCTGCATGAGCTCGTGAAATTCCTCTATATAATTAGGTATAAAGAAGCTGTTGGGTCCTAAAAGGCACGAAAGCAACGGTATCACTTGAGCCTCCTAGCTAGAAGCTAGGTTGCTTGCTTGCTTGCTTTAGATCTGGGAGGTTGATCTCATATTTATCTCCTATGGCATACAAAGGATCTAGACCCTGCTAATCTAGTAGGTTCTATCCTATAACTAGGTTACCAAAGAACCTGCTGTAAACGGATATGACAGATGACTTGCACAGTTCTTTGTGCGTCGACAGAAGCCATCCATTTGTAAATCTTTGTTTTGTGTGGAAGCAACATGGCGAGAATCAGCTGGATGTTGGATATATACCTGATAGACGAGGGCAGTAACAGACGTGGAAGTTAATAGGTGAGGGTGACGAAACCGGCCTTGTACCCTCAAGGCTGGGAATTTTAACATTCAATTGTTCTCCTCACTCGGTGGGCGTCCCCGGACTTAGATGTTTCACAAATCTATGTGAATCAATATAATAGCTAGTCTCGGAAACTCCCTACCCACTAAACTCCTGATGGATTATTCACGCTTTTGTCTTGGCGAGCTCTAGCCAGAGAGATGAATATACTGAGTTGGCTAGAAAATTACAAGCCTCACAGATTTCTCCTGCGTAAAGCTGAAACTCTGTGTATATATCAATACAAGAAGACATCATTGATTGTGACAGAAAAGACACAGATGTCTCATTAACCATCTTTTCCCGTAAGTTCTAGAGTCCCAATCACTTTAGGAACGACATCCCCTTGTTTAGTTTCCCGAGTGGATTGGATTAAGAGTCGTTTCTGGCTTAGTGAATAGCTGGAACTTTAGATATGAAAAGCGGTCTCGTCGACTGTGATGGGTGGTAGTATAGCAATTGGGAACTACCCTCGAATAACCAATGAAGGGAACTGTATTTATGGTTTCCTTGATTCCTTGATATAGCGTAGATTCTACTGAAACGCTAGGATCCAACTTCTTCGTTAGGTCCGGAGTTAAACATGGAATCGACTGCTTCTCCTTGGATATTAGATTCAAGCAAGCAGCCCGCTATTCGCTGTTGATCAGTATAATTGTTCACTTCTGCGCGAGCTTTCTAAGATCGGACAGAATACAGCAATTCCCGGGATCTGCTCGGGTTGTCTACGAAAGACGGATTACCAGACAGCGGATTGATTTTTCAGTTAGAAGCCCACTGTATGTCTGATAGCATTCGATTGCTAATCATTTTTATTTTGGTTACAAGGGTTCAACGTGTAGTTGAAGCCAGTGCCAATAAACACCAAGCAAAGAGGATAAGATTAATACAATACTATGGTACTTCACGTGGCGCAGCACCAAGGTGTTCTATGGAACAACAGCGTGGCTTAGTAGTGACCACAGAATCCACGACAATCCTCTTCTTAACGTTAATCGAATCCTCTTGAATTATTATTGCCACTCAACAGTTGCTGCGCCACGGTTGCTATTATTGCGCCTCGACGGGAAAAGCATCGCCATTACCATGAAGTTAATGGGATGCGGATAGATCGGGAAAAGTAAGTACCGGAAACCGACCTCGGGAAAATTTGCGCTCACGTCCATTCAGAGTCTAGAAAAATCTATGATACACAGACGAGGACTCTAGACCGGCGTTGCTATTATTGGTTCTGCCATTCCATTATTAGCCAATCTAACTGGATGAATAACCTGTTTCCCCCGGCTTTTTCTGGAATAAGGCTGCCTGGCGTTGGCTGTGCACCAAGATGGAGAATAGACTAATGGTAGAATGTCGCCTCTGGAGAAACCGGACAAAACACAAACGGGGGTTCAGGACGCGCTTACTGGGCGCACTGCGTTTAATGTGGATGTCGATCTCATACGGAATATACCGAGGCTCAACAACTGTCAACGTCAGAGTAATAATAATAACTACTGTAGTTAGTAGTAAAATCGCTTGGCGTAGACTGCGCCTCGCAGGCCACGAAATACGGCAGGGCTCGGATGTGAAGCGCTAAGCATTATGGTATTACTGCATGAATCATGATGAACGATCGTTAAGGATGAAGGATCGTCGATTAGCCAAATCTTTGGGGGCTCGGTGGAGGCCTCGATGGCGGCCTCTGATTGCCAAAGTGTCAATTGGGGCTGCAAGGGACTGGATCAGTGTCGCACCGGGGCCAACGCAATGCCAAAATGGGCGTAGAAGTCAGCTTTAGATACGGACTTTCAGCTTAGCCCCTATTATTATTGATCCCCAACAGTTGGTAATGGAACCTGTCTATAAAAGGACCACTTTTTTTTTGGTAAACCATCGCTCAGCCAGGCAATATATAACAAGCGGGCAAGTGCTCTCGGGGGCAGTCAGACTATTCACATCCACAACATACAAACGCCCAGCAGTCTCAGGCCAACTTTGGAAAAACACCTTTAACTACCTCTTGTCACTCTACAACAAAGTCTTCCGACTCTACAACCCAACACAACAACAATGCAGCTCAAGCTGGTGACCGCATCCACCCTCCTTTTGGCCTCTTTGGCTCTGGCCGCACCTCAAGGGAACATTGTCCCAGATGTCGCCTCGATAGTCTCTGAAGCTACTGGCGCCGGCCAGACAGTCGCTGCTGATGCACAAGGAGCCGCCTCGGATGTCGTTTCTCACGCTACCTCCCTTGCAACTGCAGCTGCCACCTTTGGCCAGAACGTCGCTTCTTCCGCTGAGGCCGGGGCTACCTCGATCGCCAGTGCAGCTCAGAGCAGTGGCGAGAGTATTGCCTCTGCTGCCGAATCTAGGGCCACATCCATCGCCAGTGCAGCCCGGAGTGCTGGCACAGGCGAGGCTTCCTCTGCCCAGTCAGCCGCTTCGTCTATTGCCTCGAGTGCTGAGAGTGTTGGCTCTGCATATGCCAGCGGACGTACCACCTCGACAACATCGGACAGTGCTGCTACGACTACTGCTACGGGCTCGAATACCGCAGCAGCATCGAACAGTGCATCCTCCTCCAGCTCCAGCGGATCATCCTCTACCTCGTCCCACAACGGTGTTGCACGCCCTACCGCTGCTTTGGGTCTCAGTGCAGCTGGCGTCGCTGGTGTCCTGGGACTCGTCGCTGCTCTGTAAGGGACAGCAGTCGATATTCAAATATTGTTGACAAGTGTCAAGAACACACTCGCCTATACCTTGCACTTGCGCCTTCACTCTTTCTCCTGTATATATAGTGGGACTTGGGATAGTTATTTGATTGATACTGGCGTTCATAAAGGCAACACGGCTTACGATACATAAAAAACATTAAGTGACTACTTTCAATATCAGCTTTTACATCATTCTTTCTGTTCTTCTTTAAGGATAAGCCCATCTCAAATTGAAACTGTTCTATTGGATCATCACCATGCGATAATTCAGAGGCTCCAAACCACTTTCTGTAGTCTTCGGTGAAGAACCTAGTAATCATCATTTTATCTTTCTTATTCTTCATAAGCTTAACGCTGGTTATAGCCTGGTCTACTCGTGGCAAATGAATCGAAATAAAAATTAGCCTAGATGCTAGCAATTTATAAGTCATGTGAAGCTGTCACAGGGCCTATCATGCATATTGTGCAACGTTACTCGTAGACCGCCAGTTAAGCGACTGGAAGAAATTGCTTTGAAAACCTCATGATAATACCCGTGGTAGTTGGTCTGGTCCTGGAGTAGAGGATCCGGTGTAACTTCCTCGAGTCTATGGTTCTTCCGTATCGATTAATTTTATTTAGATTGTATCTAGATTGTTCTTTAAAAATTTGACTAAATGCAATGCTTGGACTCCACTGAACCATAGGGCAGATGAGATGGCGGCGTTGGTACACGTGGCTGGGCTGTTAATAGAATTTAATAATTAGTTTGTCGCGATGGCTGGGCTTAGCGAAGATCAGCCTAGTGGTTGCCGAAGCAGTAAGTAACAATAGGAACTTTAACTGTTGACATTCCCCAGCCTTTCGCTGTTATCGAG
This sequence comes from Paecilomyces variotii, assembly GCF_004022145.1. Lineage (NCBI taxonomy): Eukaryota > Fungi > Ascomycota > Eurotiomycetes > Eurotiales > Thermoascaceae > Paecilomyces > Paecilomyces variotii. The sequence continues at coordinate 1,487,493 of NW_021167142.1, forward strand.
TTGGATCGATTTATCCAGCCAAGAACTCGATCACAGACTTATTAGCCGAGTGGGATTTTGTTCTTAATATCAGAGAGGACAAGCAGGAATTTTCTTTACGAGCTTTCTTATCAAATCTGTTCGGTTCAGCACCTTGTCGCAGACTGGTGAGACGCAGTTTGTTGATACGCCGGTACGCGTAAGCGCTGGTCTACTTTGCAAAAAGAAACGGAGGTATATGAGGATCATCGACCCTCTGTTTTCCATTCCCACGCTCTTCCAGTCACGCAACAAGATACAACGATGGCTCCCACGATCGCGTTGAAGGCAGCATTCCTCGACAGACGAGCGCTGCAGACAGCGAAGTTGGCCGTCGCGGCAGCAGGACCGGCCATCGCAAAGCGCTCCCATGAAAATCTGGTTCTGCGCCGTGGCCTAACCGTGGATCATACCCAGGCGATCACTCTTGGGATTATTGCAGTCTATGTGGTCGTGATCGCACTACTCTGGAACTTGCCATATATTCGCTGGTCGCTATGGCCTTTTAAGGTAAGTGCGGAAGAGCATACGATATCAGTTCTTGTGGCTAAGGAATCTGTTAATATAGATGCTCGTCATTGCGTTCCATGAATTCGGACATGCCATCACAGCCTGCTGCACGGGCGGCAAAGTCGAATCGGTCTCTCTAGATCCTCACGAGGGAGGAGTAACGCACATGCGAGGCGGAATCAGCGCCATTACTCTCCCAGCTGGCTATCTTGGGTCCTCGTTGATCGGTGCTTTGCTGATATTCTGCGGCTTCGACATCGTCGCCAGCAAAATCGCCAGCTTTGCCCTGGGTGTCTGTTTTCTCCTGACCCTCTGGTGGGCTCGAAGGGACTGGCTGACCATTATCACCATTACCCTGGCCATCGGATTGCTAGTGGCTTTTTGGTTCATCGATCATGCTGAGCCCCTCAGATTCGTAGTGGTGAGTCTTGCTTGCAGTCATTGGCCACTGTACACAGACTAACAGAAATACTCTGCAGCTCTTCATAGGCGTTATGTCAGCGCTTTACAGTGTCTGGGATATTGTAAGTCGCACTATAGCTGTCCCTTTCCATATAAGTACTAACGACGTGTTGCTAGTGTGATGATCTCATCTTACGGTCTGTTCCTAGCTCTGACGCCAGTGTTTTCGCAAAGAGATACGGTGGCTCTTCTCAATGCTGGGGCATTATCTGGTCATTCATAGCTCTCGCATTTATGGCTATTGCCATCGTTGCTGGGATCGCTGCATTCCCTGAATCCTTCAGCCAGCAAGAGTCCGACTCCGAACACTTTATCCCGACCCGTTGACGCTTGCAAGGTTATCCCTGACGAATTTCTTTTATTCTGGAGCATGATCATGATACCCGAACTTGTTCTACCGTTCTTCTTTCTCATGGGCTTCTTGGCGTACTCTTTTTATCATTTCCGACAATGGACTTCCTGCTTGTAGTTAAATAGGATGACGCAGTAGTCATGCTGGAGTATCAGTTGATCCACTTTGGCTTTTGGAATCTTACCTGTTCATTTCTCTACCAGCCATTATACTTACCAATCCACATCGATAGCATGTGCTCGAACATGATATCTCCCCACGGGTCGTCGTTCTTACTAGAGACTAGTTCATTTGTATTGCGCACTTAGGAGTGGGCTACTCTCCGCAAGGACCCTACCCTAATTAAGGTATACGGGAACGATGTCGCAAATGCTAGTAGTAATAGTGGGTCTGTTTAGCCCTAGAATGCTGCTTGAAGCTTTGTGATAGATACATCGGGAAGATACCGAAAACTCATAGAAAGAGCAGCTACCCACCGATAAAATGCGATCGATTCCGACCAGTACGTATTTTAGGCTATCGGACACTTAACCATCTCAGGATCTCGGGCGCGAATTAGCCTTGCTAGCGTCCAGGAACAAGGTTAAGCAAGCGCATCTTTCCGCCCGTTTTTTGACTCCGCTATTTGGAGAATATCAATGGCAGCTCCCACGTGGTGTATGTGCGCTCTGGCTGTGGTAGTTGACATTCTTAGTGATATGCAGTTCTTGAAGAGAACTACAATGTGGCGCATAGTAGCTGGCTCCATGGAAGACTCTGCTAGGTGATGATTCTTATAAGTAATTGATGTTCAACATGCGTACCACCGCAAGATTTGCTTGTTCTCAGGGTAGCGGCTTTGCGCCATTCAGGTTCGCCTCACTTATTTCCTTTCTGTATTGTCTCTGGAGGGTCCTATAGGACAGAATATTCAGTAATATTTATTTATATTTGGAAAACCCTTGCCGTTTGCACATAGACTCGATTGAACGACAGTCTTACATCATGAAAGCCTTCTGGATGCTGGGCCTCGGTTCAGCTGCGCCCACAGTAGCATTCGATGTGCTTCAACATCTCGGCGGAAATTCTCCCTGGTTTGCTAGTACGAACCGCTTCTATAGTCCTACCGCTTGTTCTAGCTGAATGTTGACCTCCCAGGTCCCAATGTCAATAACATATCCCCGCAGGTTCCAGATGGATGCACAGTCGATCAGGCTGTATACATCGTCCGTCATGGTAGTCGGTATCCTGATCCCAGTGCATATCAACAATGGCTCGCGCTATATGATAAGGTATGGTATTGTTATCCCTCTAATTTCCCAACCTCAGTTCAGAAATTAGACTAAGCGTTTCCTGGTAGATCCAATCCTCCCAGTATAACGCATCAGGGGCCCTGGCCTTCTTACCTGATTGGACTCCTGTTCTAAGACATCCCGATCAAGAGCTCTCCCAGGTGTCCATTACAGGCTACAAGGAGTTGTATGTTCTATACATATCGACTGATTGAAAGTAGGTAGATTGGCTTTTGCCCGTTAACTTCGAGATAGATATAACTTGGGCGCCGACCTACGCTTCCGCTATCCCACATTCTATACAGACAATACCCCTTACCTTCTCTGGGCTAATGATTACGAGAGAACCATTGATTCCGGCAGGTATAGACACATATCCCGCATCCATCTAGTTAGTTAGTCAGTTCCTAACCTCCCAAACCAAACCAGACTCTTCGCCCGCGGCTACCTCGGCCCCAACTCCAGCTACGGCGACATCTACGTCGTGAACGCAGACACCGCTTCAGCCATAGGCAACTCCCTAGCTACATCGGACTTGTGTCCGAATTTCCAAGATTCAAGTGGCGGAGCATACGCCTCGACCTGGGATAGCATCTACCTACCGCCGATCACAAAAAGGCTCAATAATCTCTTAAATGGGAACCTGACTTTTTCAGATTCAGATGTTTCCAACTTTCCTTATTTATGCGGATTCGAAAGCCAAATCACAGGCTCGAAGAGTCCGTGGTGTGATGTTTTGGAAAATGAAGAGATTTTGCAATATGAATATCGTCAGGATTTGAGATATTATTATGGTACAGGTAAGATAGACCTTATAATTTGATTTACTATTGTCCGACATATGCATGGGTGTGTGTATGTGTTGTGTTTATATATATCAACATTGAAATTCACAATCCCTTCCCATAGGTCCCGGCGCAGAAAAGAACATGACTGTCATGATGCCCGTTCTCCAAGGCGTGGTGGATTTATTACAGAAAGGCCTGAATGCCACAACGGTGTCCGGCGATAATAGCACGATTACATTACCCCAGCTCATCGTGGCTTTCACACATGATAATCAAATCAATGAATTGGCGTCGATTCTGGGAGTTTTCGATCACCAGGTGCCGTTGTCTTGGACGGGGGTTGATTGGGATCGGGTACGTACCTAATTTATTAAAATGGGGTACGATTTGTTTCGAGCTGATTGAAATGTGTATATGAATAGATATATAGGAGCAGTAATATAACTCCGATGCGAGGAACGATTGCCTTTGAGCGTTTGCAGTGCGCTGTGGCATCTACGGGTTCTTATGAACAGACCGGGAAGCAGGTAACTCTTCGCATTCTACTGAATGATGCTGTGTATCGTAAGGACCACTTCATTTACCTTTCTCTGTTATGAATATTCATTAGCTAACAAGACACTTATCAAGCGCTTCCATTCTGCCATTCCGGGCCCGGGTCCAGCTGTCCATTGGGAGATTACGTAGAGTATGTAACCAAGAAACGGAAGGAGTACGGGTCGTTTGCTTCCATTTGTGGGTTACCGGAGACGAGTGTCACGACTGCTCAGGTGGATGGGGCTGTTAGTTTCTTTACGGATCTAACACTTCCGTTTTTGAGCGTTGTGAAGCCATAGTAAGAGGCGATTGCGTCAAGGTATGGATGTGATTTTTGTTATATATAGACAGGATTCAATGACTGTTTGTTGGTGACAATGCTGCAGTGTAAATTTAAATCGAGATATAAATATAATCGCACTAGTCAGTCACAAGGCCTATTTCACTGCAACATGCTCTGGCTGAGTATTCCCATCATTAGATCCATTCGAGACCTCCTGATCACTCTCAGATTCAGACCCGACCGTCATCTTGGGACCTGTGAACCATTTCCGCGCGGAGAGAACATAATACAATAGCGCACCTAGCCAAATTGCGCAGTTGATGACAACGGTATAGTTCATATCGTCCGCTGTATTGAGAGTTAGAATTAGCTGAAAATAGGGCATTATAGGAAAGGAACACTTACGACTTGGATTAGGTCCCGTAGTGGGGAACATGCACAGAATAATTACAAAAAGCAGGTAAACGATAGCTGTGATAGCGATAGGCTTGCTCATCCAGCCAGTATAGAAGGCGCCGGGACGGAACTTCTCCTGACCCCAGAAGAGACGGCAGAAGATGGGCGTTCCCCATGCGACATCATTACCGGCAACAGCGAGCGAGAAGAGAGCATTAGAGGCGGCCTCGTCAATCAAGCAGAGAAGTCCAATGATGACGGCAGCTGCGACGACGCCCCAGATCATACGAACGGGCTGGAAGCGGATGCGTTTGCTGACATGTCGGAAAAAGCTGGAGAATGGGAGTGCGCCGTCGCGGGAGAAAGCCCAACTTTGTCGAGAAGCAGCGATGACCTGTGTTTGAAATTAGTATGAGATTCGGAGGGATCAGAACGAGGCAAATGTACATACCAAACTCAAGCCCATGAAAAACTGAACGATCGTCAGGACGGACATGAATCCAAGAGCGCCTTTCTTCCCGAGGGCATCATAATATATCTAGTTGGATATTATTAGATTATATTCTAATAGAAAGTAGTTGCTCATTAGCAATCAAAGCTCACCTGCGCCATAGGCTGTCCAAAGCTAGTATTGAGGACAGCAGTCAAGTCCTTGTCGATAACGGCCGCAATGATGCAGAGACAGAGGAATCCAAGAGCCCAGCACGATCCTATTGACCACAAAATACCGAGTGGCACAGCACGGGCAGCGTGTGTCGCCTCCTCGCTCATGTGCACGCAAGAATCAAAAGCGCCAATGGTCCAAATTGGCGACAGCCAAGCCAGCATGAATGCCCAGCCAGACGGCCAAGTGGTGAGGTTTTCGACATGACCGAAAACATAGCCACCAGAATTTACCGGCCCATTGTTGTGAGCCTTCCCAATGGGAAGCGCAATGACTGTAGCCAACACAAGTCCGACATTGGCATAGATGCAAGCAGACTGGATCTTGGGCATAATGCGACCGAAGAACGTTGCGAGAAACCCGTGGCAGATCACACAAGCAACGTATGTGCCGTATACGACAGGGCGAGAAGCTGACCATTCACCATCGCGGGTAATGGAGATGAGCGAAAGCAACATGAGAGCGAAACCATCTGCCCACAATTTAGTAACAGTATATGGCAGGCGGCTAACTCAATCACCACGTACAATCGATCGAACAGATGCCTCCTATCAATCCGAGGGTATTACTGTAACCGACGAGGAAACTCAATGGCTTCTTGTATTTGTCTGCGGCAAAATAATGGGTCCACCAATATAGGCCTCCAGCCGTGGGCATTGCAGATGCGAGATCAGCCTAGAGGTACTCGCTCGTTAGAGCTGTCTCTGAGCAGAAAAATGCAGATATTCCAAGGCGACGTACCATTGCGAGACCGACTGTAAAGATGAAGAAGCTTGCGATAAACCATCCCTGTCGTACCTCCAATCAGCAACTCCATCTCACTGTACATGAACGCCTCATTAGACATACCCAGACCATTCCCACGGGACCCGCAGGGATCGAAAAGGATAGTGTCGACGCGATCGAGGGCAACAGTCCCATTATACTGAATGCGATGGCAAAGACCTGCACCGTCGAATAATGCCTCCGTAGTTCTTGTTTGTATCCCATCGCAGCTGCTCAAGTTAGCCAGTAATTCCATACCGTCATTATTGAGTGCTCTCCATACCCAGTAGCTCTGCATCCGCCGGATCAGAGACGATCGTCCCCTCCTGAACGGCCGTGGCCGCAGATGGCCTGCGTTTGGGCTTGTCACTTAATTTCTCGTCCATGGCGACGGGTGATTGACAGCAGTATAACGATTTGAAAAAGAGTCAGCAAGAAACAAAACCCACTGTCGACGCATGCCGAAATGGGCACAGGGCGGATTTGTACGCCCTACATAGCTGGCGATGGCCAACGAGCGAGCTTACCGGCCCACGCACCACTAAGATATTCGCAGTTGACTGATAATACGAAAGAGGAGAAAGATAAGGCCATGACACGCTAGGGCTACATGATCCCCGCAAACTGTAGATACAAGCCGTGGAGGCAGCAGTTAGAGCGAAACTAGAGATACCACCGCTAAAGCGCATTGGCCTCCCTTTCGCTTGAAGCCGGAATGCCTGGATGATCATGGTATTTCCAGTGGGTCATTTACTTATCAACTCGTGGTTGTTGCAGCTTAGCTCATGGAAACGCAAGATAGTCATGCATCGCAATGGACTTGTCACGCTGTCTTGATATTCTGGAAGGGTCTTGATAAGACACGATAAGAATAACAACCGCGTAACTGTTCATAGTTAGCTAGCTACTCCGTACTCAATTTAGTATTATTCACGCCACATCATTGTCCGCGTGTGGCGTCAAAGGGTCTCGCAATCCCGGCTGCAACTTGTTCGTGTTGGGCAACTTCACGCGTTAACTATCGAACCTATCTCAGCATGGGTGTCATTGCATAGGTTATCTAGGCTCTTTATCGAGGATGTCCACGACAAAATGGACTCCAATAGGGTCACGTACGTTTTAGTGCTACCGCTTCTGAAACAGCCTGCAAGTCTTCTCGATCGTCGCATTCTCCGATAGGTGCATGAGCGCTAAATACTACTTACGCTTGGGCCTCAGTATACAGTTATGACCCCTCTACTTCTTCCTTTCAGATCGAAATCAAGACGCTTGTATTTTCGTGGCTGTCTACTATGAACAGTTGTGAATTATAATCAGACAATTCTCCTACCGTCTGTGATATCCTTCCCTCATAGCTTACTCTCCTCTCGTCCACGGCATCAAAGCGACATTGCTATGCTGTTGCTGTCGCAATTAAGCTCTGATAGTATGGACCAAAGCCTGATCCATATCCACCCTCAGTGCACATAACTGTTTTCCTGCCGGATGCTAAACTACAGATCTTGATTGAGGGGAACCCGGCGGCAATTCATGCTCAGGAGTGACTGTATCATCCGATAGACCTCTCGTATGTCCCTTCCTTCCTTGAGGGGATATCGCCCGGTCTAGGTTTCCTGACTGTAGCTGGGCCTCCAGTTCATTGTAATCCTGACCAGGGTTACAGGTCTGGTAGCGCAATTGCTTCAGCAGAGCGAAAAATCCGGATGCCAGCAGTGAGCCAAGCAGAGGACCAACCCAGTAGATCCAATGGTATCCGGGAAACTGCCTGTTTATCACATCTGGTCCGAGAGACCTCGCAGGGTTGAGGGAACCACCAGTGTAGTAGATTCCTAATCCGTCAGAACAGCCCATGGCAGAGACAAGAAGACGTGAGACATACCAATCATCTCGGTGACGAAGAAGGTCAGGCCAATTCCTACTGGGGCCAGGAACGTGGACTTGTGCTTCACGGCAGCTAGCATAATGATAACGAAGACAAGCTGCGCCGTCAAGAACACTTCGATAAACAAGCCTTGGGATATAGATGCACCTCCACCCAACCTGGTCCCGACATTGAGGGCGCCTGGAAAAAGTGCTGACACCACTCCAGCTGCCGCGATTCCACCCACAAGTTGGGAAGCAAAGACTAATACACTCCGGACAGCGGGAAGTCCTCCAACGAGGAAAAGAGCAAGCGTGACCTATCATTCGTTAGCTAGTTCTTCAATGCTACCAATGTCATCAATACCGAAGGATTGAACAGGCCTCCTGTGACCCTGTAAAACGCCCACACATTGACTGTCAATGAGAATCCAAAACTGAGGGATGCATAGAGAAGGTTGGACGTATTCGGATTGGCGCCATCAGGGGGTTTTGGCGTATTAGAGATCTGCGTCCCAGCAAAGGAAAAGAACAAAAACAGAAAGGTTCCCACGAATTCCCCAATAACGGCGATGATGTTGTTCCGCGTACTGTCGGGGAGATTCAGCATGGGGAGCTGACTTCTATGAGTGGAGAGTGACATGGTGCTCCCTGAGCGATTTTTCGAAAGGAATGTCATCTCGAAATTGCTCCAATGGAGATACTGCTAATGGGAACCGAAAACTGATATGAAGAAAAATGTCGCTTTCCTCTGCTTGACTCCAATGTCAGGTGAAGAAAACTCCTTCGAAGCACCTATATAGTCCGGCATATTGGTGGCTCTTCCAACGAGACAAAAATCTCAAGACGTCACGACCCTACAAGACTAGTTGAGGTCCAATGTACTGTACCTACAGGACAAGCAGAGATCATGCACGTAGCCCTGGTCAATCCCCCGCAAAATTGCTCTACTATGTCACTGGGATATTACTGAATGCTGGGTGTATGTCTCGGAACGTCCGTTTCTAGAGTTGACTCCAGATTCCATGTGCAAAGAAACAGAATTGATAGGTCGAGGGTTACCTTGGATATAAGTTAGGACCGTTCTCGACTCGAGTCGTTCAAACGCCACAGGCATGGGTTGGAGATATGTCGCATCCCCGATGATGTTCATGATGCCGTGTTGGCCCATGGTTCAAAGGCGTTTTTCTTCAGCCATAACCAGGAGCTCCTGCGGAGACATACTGGTATCTCTGCCTTATACTTCTTCCACTTCTATCGTGGTATGTAAAACTCTAACCGTCTAATCCTTACCAGTTCATGATCCAACCTCGCAAGTGTGCCCGGAAGCGGTGATATATTCCTCTCTGAAGGTCGAAAGAATAAACCATATAGCTGGTACTCAGTAAGCCACAGACTGCGTCGATTAACCATTCGAGCAGTCTACCGAAGAAATATTGCCGGAATAGCACTGCGTTCCATGGATGATGACCATCCAGTGGCAGCATGGACGAGTCATGGTTAGCATTGCAGTCACCAGTCCAAAAAGAGTCCGTATGGTTCAAACACACGAAGATAACATATTCCTGCGACATTCAAAGGCAGTGACATATAAGACACAGGACTATGGTGAGATGTTCTTCTTCTTAAGATGGATCAAAAGCGATTGTGGTCTTTTCTTATGTCATCTAGCTTAGTCATTCTCTACTATATAGCCTTAGGCACAGATATCTCTTAGTAATTAACTTTTTTCTTCTGAATAATATCTAGTAGTATATCTAAATATCTAGATTAGGTAATAATAAGGGGATTATATAAGCCTAGAAGGCTATAGCCTAAATAGGCTAATATTATTATATTATAATATTAATAATTATAATAATTATTATATTACTATATATAAAAAAGCTTAAAATATAATATTAAATATAAAAGATACTATTTATTTAATAATATAGCAGTTAGCTATAATAATAATAATATAATAATATATATAATATTAAGAAAACTTAAATTTAGATAATAATAACTTAAACTTTATCTTATAACTTTTTATTTATACTAAATTAAGTAAATATAAAATATTTCTAAACCTAATCTTACTGCTATACTTAGGAAAAAAAAAACAAAGATAAAGAATTATATTAAAATTTAATTTATAATAATATATTAGCTATAAAGGGTAAATAATAGAATATAAATATACCTTTATTATAAAAAAAACTAAGATAAATATTTAATAATTACTTTAATAATTAAAATCTTAAATAACTATAATAACTATAATAGAAGACTTAGTTAATTATATTAGCTATATAGACCTAAATAAAAATAACTAATTAATATTAGGTATTAAAATATTTAATTTAAGATAACCTCTTTTAACTTTAGAATAAGCTATAAATATTATAATACTAAACTTATTATAACTAAATCTTAATTTATTAAGTCTCTTAGCTTAAATTACTAATAATATTATTAATATTATTTAGGTATAAATAATATAAATAATAGGCCTTAATAATAGACTTAGATTTAAGCTTAAAACCCCTTTTTTATATAAGAGTAAATATAATATAGAACTTTTAAAAGTTTAAAAGTTTAAAATTTATAATTATATTTAATAATATAATACTAAAGACTAGTTTAAGAATTAATAAGAAATTATATAATATTATATTAAATTTTTAAGAGGTAATATAAGATTAATATAAGAAACTTAATCTAATAATATTAAGATAAGAAGAGCTATAGAGTTTAATATCTTAGATAATTAGTTATAGTAGATCTTAATATTATATAAAAATATTAATTAAAAAGTATATAACTATAATAAATATTATTAATTAATATAAATATATTTTATTATAAAATATACTATTAAATTACTTATATTATAATAATAATTTAACTCTCTTCTATTAAATTATAAACTTAAGGAATACTTTATTTAAAGATTAAAAACCTATATTTATAATTATATAGAAGAAAATCTAGACTATAATAACCTTAATTATATAGATTATATTATAATAGCTAATAGATTTAATCAGTAATATATAGCTATATATATATATAATACCCGCTAATACTTAAAGTAATAATCTTAATAATTATATACTATAAGCGGTAAATAAAAGTTATTAATAATTAAGCTAATACTAGATTAATTATAATAATAAGTATAGTTATAATACTTATCTTATTCTTTTAAAATAATATTACTAAAAAATACTCTATAAAAGAATATTTTAGAATAGACTAACTATTATTAGAAGAATTACCTTTATTTCTAATATAATTATATAAGATATTAAACTTATAATTATAATAAAAAAAGATATTTCTTTAATTAAAATTATTAACTAAGATAATAATTATCTTATATAATAAAGTTAATATTTTATTTTTTAAACCTATATTATTATAGTTATAATAACTTAAAAAATAGTTAATATTAATCTTATAATTACTCTAATAGTAAGATTAAATTTCTTAGTCTAATACTGCCTCGCTATCGCGTTTTCTTTAATATACTAAATAAAAACCGCTAATATATTATAGCTATTTTATAACTATTTAAATAAGACTAATTTTATATAGAAAATTCTAGACAATATATTATAATAATTAAAGCCTATAAAATTAATAAATAATAAAGCTATCTAGATAAATATCTCTACTTACTCTTAGGAAAAGTTATAAAAACTATAGGGGGTAAGTTTCTATTTAAAACTTAATGTTATAGATATAGGCCTGCTCTAGCTATACCGCCCGCATAGCGAGGCAGTACTATATCGCCTTTAATATACTTAGTAGTAATATCTCCTAGTTAGAAGAATTAACCTTTTTATATCTTTATTTTACTATAGCTATACTATTATAAATAGTAGTATATTTTAATTAATTAGAGTATTCTTTATTATCTTTATTTTAAGCTTTAAGACTTTAAGATTATTAGACTTTAATTAACTAAGCCTATTATCTCGCATAGAGTACTATATAAATAATAAAGACTACTCTAATATTACTATAGTACTATAAGTCTATATTTAATCTTACTCTCTCTATTTAATAATATTTACCTATAATTTTACTATAAGCTATCTCTATAGCCTTTTAGCTTATTATATTTTAATAGAATTAATCTAGTTTTAAAGACTAGTTTCTTTAATCTATTCTATTTCTTATTAATTTTATTATTTTATTTTATTTAGCTCTATAGAGTCTAATCTTAACTGCTAATTATCTTAGTATTACTATAATTATATTAAGGGGCAGTATTACTCTATATATAAGATCTTTTACCTTCCCCGCTAACTAAATAATTAACTAAAGCACTTTAAACTAAGCTATAAGCAGCTTTTATAGAGTAATAAAGGCATTAGCTAATAACTCTATTTTCTTATTCTAATAATAGGAATAAAAGGTATTCTTAAAAAAAGAAGTAATATAAAAATTAATTAATTTATTAAGCTATAGCTACTTTAAGATATTATTATTATATTTAATATAAGTAAGAGTCTCCTTTAACCTTTAAGGAAATACCTTAGCATTCTTAAACTAAGAATATTTTATACCTAAATATCTTATAAATATCTCTAATATTTTCTTAGACTTTTCTAAGATATAGTTAAGATTACTATATATAGGAATTAACTTTTACCCTTTAATTTTTAATATAGGTTAATTGCCTTTAAGTAATAAGACTAATCTAAGTAATAATATTATAATTAATTAATAATAGGATAAAGAAATAAGTAGTATAAAAGATAAAAGACTTATATATAATATAATATTACTATTAGTTAAAGGTAGAGATATAAATAATAATATTAAGGCTAGACTATTAATTAATATTAACTTATCTAATATTAATACTAATATATTTATTATAGAAATAATAAGGGCGATAATTAAGTTTAATAAGATAATATAAAGACTCTTTTAGCAGCTTAATAAATAAAGAGAGCTATAATTAAATAAAAATTACGCTAACTTAAATAATAATATTATAAGTAATATTATAGCTATATTAATAAATATATATTTAAATAGCGTATTATTATAGAAGTAAGAGGAACTTAAGTTCTTTTAACTAAACCTTAAGAATTATAAATATATTAGCTTAGGGCTAATTATTACTATAGATAGTTAAATATTTTATAAGAATATTTATCTATTTATAGAGTATATTTAAGATCTTATATTAATTAAGGGTAAAGAATAGATCTGGCTAAGGCTTTATATATTTTTTAAGGGATAAGCATTTTAATAATATATAGCGGAGCTCTTTAATTTTAAATAAAATAGCCTATAAGTACGCCTTATAAAAGAGGTATAGATTTTACTATTAATAAAGTATTTTAAAATTAATACTAGTATAACTATATAGACTAGAAAGAATATTATACTTAATAATTAATATTAAGAATAGGGTTATATTATAGAGCTTTATATAAATAGTTATCTAGCTGCATAAAGTAATAAGCCTAAATATAATATATATATAGCTCTACTTAGCTTAGATAAAATTTTCTCTATATATATAAAAGGATCTTATTTACCCTAATAAGAATATATTACTAATACAGTTTATAGAATTAATAAATAAGGCCTATATAATATAATAAGACTAGGCTAATTTAAAGAATTATTAATAACTAGCGCTATTATAGAATTAGTATAGTAATTATAGATATAGCAATTTAAGCTATTAGTAGTTATTACTATACTAGGCATATTAATATAGTAATTAAAGATAACCTAATAATCTAATACTATAACTATAGTAACCTTAAAACATAAGACTAATAGCTAATATTCCCTAGAATTAAATAAAACAATTTATTAATAGAGGAGGTAGAAGAGGTAAATTCTCTATACTCTTTTAATTATTACTCGCACAGAATTATAACTAGTTTAACCTAGGGAATATTATCTAGTAAATACTCCTATAGAACTGTAATATAAATTTATAGCTATTTATGCTAAATTATAATTAAATAACCCTAAATAATATTACTCTATAGCGAGCATATAATATATATATTAATAATAACTTAGAAGAATTAAGAGTAGAAGAGCTATAATTAATTATATAATCTGTATTTACCCTAATAAATAATAAAAATAAGGGTTTTTTTACAGATAGATTTTACTAAGAGATCTATTATATAGAATATAGAGATATAAGAGTAAATAGCTATATTAGGTCAGATAAAGAAGTCTAATACTTTAAAGATTTAGGGGACTATATAAAGAATTATAGCGCTAACTACTTCGCCTATTATATTTAATTAAAGGTCCCTATCTATAAATATTATATATATTCTTATAAATTTAAGTTAAATAATAATCTATACTAATACTTTTATAATATATAATTTAAGTATAATAATATAAAGGAGAAGCTAAAGATACCCTTAGTATATAGAGAAGATATACTATAAATAGTATAGTTAATAGCACTAATATAACCCTAGATAAGTATAGGAAATTACTTTAGGGGATAGTATTATATTAGAATAAAGGCTTATATAATAGACTTTTAAAAACATATTACTATCTGTTTAAATAATAATTATTCTATAACTATTATTAATAGATAATTTCTTTAATAATAAGCTTTATATATACTATTATTAAATACCTTAAAGATTATTATCTAAGAGATTAGTAATATAGCCCTACTCTCTAGCTAGTTTACTTAACTTTTACTTAACTTTTTAACTATCCTTAATAGCTAAAAGGTTAGGGCTAGAATTAATATAAAGGCGCACCTTATTAATAGCTTAAGAATAAATATTCTCTTAAATAATAATATCCTTATACTTTAAGGGTTTATACTTAATATAGGTAATAGAACTGCTATTATTAATACCTGCTAAAGTATAATTATTCTGATAAAAATTATTATAAAACTAGAGCATTATATACTTTAACCTATTTATTTAGCCTAGCAGATAATAATACTATTAAGATTTAATATATAACTACCTATTATAATAAAAAAAAAATTAGTTAATAATAGAGACTATCTTTTTAACTTATGCTATAATTATATCGCGCTCTTTATATATATAGTTAACGCTAATATAATATTTATTTAAGCCTCTAATTTTTTAGAGCAATTATAGGCTATCTTATAAAAGATATAATTAGAAATACTTAGTAAGTTAAATAATATAAATATTTTACTAATTAACTTTATAATAATATTACTTATAAAATCTCTATAGAAAGGCTATAAAAAACTGACCTTAAAAATAGTATATAAGCTAAGCCTAAAATAAGTTATAGTAAAAGGTATTACTATTTATAAAAATAAAGATATTATTAATTAGCTATAGTAAATTATTAAATTATATAATATATAAGATAACTATAGCTTTACTAATATATTAAAAGATTAATAGATATAAATACTATTAAAGAAAGATTAAGAAACTTAGCTCTTATATTAATTTAAGGTTTACTTATTAAAACTAGTAGATTAAAAGGTTATAAATAATATTTTTAATAAACTTTATAATTTAGGCTATATAAAATAGGCTAATAGCTATATACTTACTAAATATTTAATCTTTATTATTTAGAAAATAGTAAAAAAGAATAGCTAATAGATATAAAAAGGGTATATAATAGTAGATATTTATGCATTAAACTAAGAAATAGAACCTAATATCTATTTTATTCTGCTATAAGATAAAATTCTAGTAATAATAATAAGAAAGCCCTTTATTTCTATTTATAACACGATTTTATTCTTCTATTAATAAAGAGTATTCTTACTCTATTAGTTATAATTAGTAGTAGTAAATTATTAAGGTTAAGAGGTTTTTAATATAGCTATAATAGGATTTTATAATATGCTTATTTATATTTAATAAATTATAGACTATTATTTATAGAAGTTTTAAAAGTTTATTTATATTTATATAAATAATCTAGTTATAGTATTAAAGATATTAAATAATTATAAGTAATACTTATATATACTCTTTTCTATAATATAGAAGCTTAATATTACTCTAAATCTTAAAAAGTTCTTTATTAAGTTTCTCTTAGTAACGCTGCTAAGTTATTAGGTTAATACCTTTAATATAGTTAACCTAGAGGAGAAGATAAAGGCTATAATAAACCTATCTTTCCCTACTATATTAAAAGACCTTAAATATTTTTTTACTCTTATAAAATAGTTCCGCTAATATATTTTAGAATATATAATTATTATAGATCTCTTATAAGACTATAAGATATTATTATTATACCTTAATCCTACTAAGAGAAAGCTATATTAGAAATTTATAACTAATACTTAAATAAACCTCTTAATTAAATAAGAGTTATAGTTATTTTAAAAAATTAAATAATATTTCTAGGATTTATTCTTTTTAGCCTACTTCTTACTAAAAAGACTATTTTATATTAACCTTAATATAGCAGGTAGATTTAGGGTAAATATATTAAAATATAATCTTAGTATAATAGTATACTATTTATATAATAAAGTATTAGCAGATAAATATTATCTTTTAGCAGCTAGCTTATTAGCTAAGGTAATATTAAGTAAATTAAAGGTGCAGCTAATTCTATTCCTGTTAAAATAATTAAACTTAATAAAAATAAAATACTAGCTAATAAAGTTAGAGGTTATATATTTAATATAAATACTTAAGAAGATATACTATCTTATTAAAGCGTTAAGGTTAACTATTATAGTATTTATAGATTATAATATTACCCTAGCTATAGCTAAGTAGATTATACTAAAATCTAGTTTAATAAAGTAAATAAATTTATATCTAGTCTTTATAGCGCAATATATTTAATAATTTAACTTAAATCTTATTTATAAGCCCGGTAAAATTAATATAGTATTAAATATATTATCGCAGTTACTATTAGCTATAATAAAGCTATATACCCCTTTACTAGAAGATATTAAAGATATAAATATCTTTATTACTAATATTAATAATAAGGCGAATATTTATTATATCTCCCTAGTTAAAATAAGCCTTAAGTTTAAAAAAAAATTAGTAAGAAGCTATTAAACAGACTCTAAGTAAAATAAAATCTTAAATAACCTATAAAATAAATTAAAGGTAATATTACTATATAAAATAGAAGATAGTCTTTTATACTTAGTTAATAGGTATAATAAATATTAATACCTATATATTCTATAATTAGTAATCTTAGAGATATTATAGCTTACTTATAATTAGCTTAACTACCTTAAAATAAATAAGATATTAAATAGATTAAATAGCTTAGCTATTTATAAAATATTTAAGCTAATATAAGACTATATTATCTACTACCTTAAATATATAGTAAATTAAATATAATAATATTAGCCCTTTAGGTCTATATAGCTTATTATAATATTACTAATCTTATTTAATATATTAACTATTAATTTTATTATAGGCTTACTTAAGACTAAGAATAGCTTTAATTAAGCTATATTAATAATATATAAGTTTACTAAGAGAATAATATTTATTCTAGGAAAAGCTACTTAAATAGCAGCTAATTAGGCAGTAGCCCTACTAAAATATCTATATATTAAGAACTAGGGTTTATTACAGAAAATTATCTCTAATAAAGACTTTAAATTTCTATTTAATTTATAGAAGGAACTTTTTAAATATCTAAATATTTAGCTATTATTTTCTATAATATTTTATCTATAAATAGATAGGTAATTAAAGCGAATAAACTAATAAGTAGAAATAACTCTTAAGTATTTTTTTAATATACTAAATATCTCTATAAATTAGCTTTTAGTATTATTATAGCTTTAGGAAGCTTTTAATAGTAATAAAAGTATATTTATAGGGCATATACTATATTAGCTAATATATAGTATTAAATTACTTATATTTATAGACCTTATATATAATATAAAATTAAAATAAAGCTTTATATATAGAATTAATATAAGAGAAGCTATAAAAATAGCAGTTATATCGGCTAAGTAATACTATAACTAGTAATATCTCTATATTACCTTTACGCCTAGTAACTAAGTCTATTTATACCTTTATAAAGGCTATTTAATACTGGTAATAAAGGTATTAGAAAGAAAGCTCTTATAATAATATATTAGACTATTTAAGATAATTTAATATATAAGAAAACTAGTATATAAGCTAAAGCTACTACTATATTAAAGAGTATATAATATATTTTTAATAATATACTTAGAGCTAGCCCTGCTAGAGGATAACCCCTTTAATAAATAGTTATAACTACCGCTAGCACTATATATAGAAGAAGATAATATAAGAACTTATAAAATTAAGAAGTTTATAAATAAGTATATTTAATATTATTACTAATATATTATAATAAAATACTTAATTTAATAAAAGAGCTAAGGATTAGAATATAATATATAGTATAATATTAATAATCTCAGAGATATACTAGAGCTAATAAAAGAATATAAAGATAAAGTTATTAATAATTCTTTATATTTACTATTAGAAGAAGAGTTAGTATATTTAGCCTATATTAGCAATACTTTACTTATTTTATCCTTATATTATATCTATAGCTAACTCTAGTAAAATATTAGCTTAACTTCTCTTATTTAATATAAACTACTACTTATTTTATATTATTATTAAATATTAATATATTAATAAATATCTTTATACCTAATAATAAAGATAAAGGCTATATTATTATTATATAATTAAGTATATAGTTAATAGAATAACTTACCCTATAAAAGAGATTAAAACTTTACTATAATATTTAAATAAAAGAAATATTATAAGACTATAAGGCTAAATAGAAATAATAGTTCTTAGACTTAATAAGATACTTAATATTAATATATTTAATATATGCTACTATAGTAATGCTAATATAGTTAAATAATATTCTAGAATTTTATTAGTAGATTAAAGCATATTATTAATATATCTTTAAAAAAGAATATTGCTATATTATAATAATAGAAGAACTTAATATTAATAAAAATCCTATAATTAAAGATTTAAATTTAAGCTTTAATAATAGTATTAGTAAAAATCTTATAAATAAAGACTTAGATCTAAGCCCTAGCAATAGCCTTAATATTTACTCGCCTTAATTAATATAGCCCCTAACTATTAACTTAATATTAGAGAGTAATACTGATAATTTAATAGCAAAGAATAATATTAATAACTTAATAGATAATGCAAGCGCTAATAAAGAGAGAGAATAAATAAAAGGATAATATTTATAGAGATACTTAAATAAATAAAAATAGCCTAGTATAAATAATAAAAAATAATTTAGGAACTTATAACCCTAGAGGTAAGGTAACTTAATAGTTATTAAGGTAATATAGAATTGCTAAAATAATATAATCTATATAGGTAAATATTAGGTGTTTTTATAATTAAAATTATACTTTATCTTTATAGCTATTATACTTATTTAGGAATTAAGCTCTAGGCGCCTAATTCTCTTAAAGCTAAAAAATCTGCTTATAGCTG
This sequence comes from Paecilomyces variotii, assembly GCF_004022145.1. Lineage (NCBI taxonomy): Eukaryota > Fungi > Ascomycota > Eurotiomycetes > Eurotiales > Thermoascaceae > Paecilomyces > Paecilomyces variotii. The sequence continues at coordinate 1,506,882 of NW_021167142.1, forward strand.
CTATAAGAGTCTTAATAGATATAATAAGAGAAAGGTTTTTAAGAAAAAGATAATAGCTTTACTAGAAAGAGCTATTAATCTTATTATATATAATAATTTTACTAGACTTACTATAGTAATAAGAAAACTAATTTTATTATTTAATAGATAAGAATTATTAACTAGTTAAATATAATAATATTATTTTTTTCCCTTAGTATTATATATACAATAGCCTTATTAACCTTATTAAATAGCTTTATTAAGGCTTCCTTAAAAGCTATTAGGCCCAGTTAAATATCTATTAATATAAATATTAACAATAAAAATAATAATAAAGAGTATAAGAATAGCTAGTTTTTTAGCAGAATAAATCTATAATTAGTATAATATAGCCTATTAAAACTATAAAAAAAGATATTATAAAGCTTTTAAATAAGGCCTTTTTAAATAAAGAGTAAGATAGCTATAATTATATCTAATTATAGTATAAATACTATTTCTTTTCTTAAAAAGAGAGTATCTATTATAAATATAGGCCTACTTTAGCTATATTACCTATATAGCGGGGTAATATTATATTACCTTTAGTATACTTAGTAGTAATATCTCTTAGTTAGAAGAATTAACTTTTTTATATCCCTATTTTACTACAGCTACGCTATTATACTTAATATCTTATATATTATTTAATTAACTTAGGTATTAATATAGTATATGCCTTAGTTAGATTTTATAAGATAGCTAATATTCCTATTAATATAATTAAATAATTAAAGATATAACTTATAAATAGTTTAGCTATAATTATTTATAATACTGCAATAATACTCTTATAGTTAAATATATATTATATAGAATTATTTATATAAATAGTTAACCTTAATAATTTTAATATTATTTTAAATATAATATAGCTTTAGTCTATAAATTTAAAAATTAATTAGGAAATAATATAAATTATAATTAATAATTATAATAGTTTAATATATTATTTAAGCTCTATCTTATAATATATAATAACTTATAATCTAGTTAAAAATATTAATAGTACCCTTATCTCTTATAATAAAGCTAAATATCTCTTTAAAAAAGATATTAAATTATAACTTTATATTATATAATAATTTAATAATATAATAGATACTCTATCTATAATAAAATAAAAAGATATATTATTAGAAATTATAGCTATATTATAATAATTTAAATATTATTTTTAAGAAAAATTATTTAATATAATTTTATTATTATAGCTAGGTAGTAATTATAAAATTAATATATAAGATGCTTAACTAATTAATATTAATATATATCTATTATTACCTTTATATAAGGATAAAAAAGTATAATAAGTTAATAACCTTTATATTAAAAGAATTATTTATAAATTAGCCTTTAAAGTTTCTTAGCCTTATTTATAAAAAAACTAGATAAAAAATAGAGAATATATATTAATTATTAAACTCTTAATATAGTTACTAAATATAATAAATATCTATTATTAAAAATCTAAGAATATTTTAATTAACTCTATAATGCAGAAATTCTTAATAAATTAAATCTTATATAAGGTTACTATTAAATCTAGATTAAAGAAGAAGATATTCTAAAAATAGTATTTAATATATATTAAGAAAAATTTAAATTTATTATAATATTATTTAGATTAGCTAATATTCTAGCTATTTTTTAAGCCTTAATAAATAGGATTTTATATCTATATCTTAATAAATTTATAATTATTTATTTTAATAATATTATAGTTTTCTCTCTAATATTAGAGGAGTATATTTATTACTTATCTATAGTTTTATAAGTCTTATCTAATAATTAATTATTTATAAAGCTATTTAAATATATTTTTATAAAGCTATAATTAGAATTTTATAGATATAATATAGGCGGAGAGATAGTTTAGCTAATATAGTTAAAGATAAAGATTATTAAAGAATAGCTAATACCTATTAATATTTATAAGATTTACTAGTTCTTAAGATTAATATAATATTATTAATATTATATTAAGAATTTTATTAATATTATTATACTCTTATTAGACCTTTTAAAAGAAAGCAATATATAATTATATAAATAGAAATATTATAGGATTAAATAGACAGTATAATATTAATATATATTTAAATAATTAAAAAAAAGTATTATTAGTAAACCTATTCTCTAATTATTAAATATCTTTAAACTATTTATTTTTAAAATAAATACTAGCAATTAAGCAATTAGTTATAATTTACTATAAAAAGATATAACTATAAAAGGCTTATATTTAATTACTTTTAAAGGTTATAAATTAATAATTTATAAAAAAAATTACTTAATATATAAAAAAGAATTGCTAGTAATTAAATATACTCTTATAATTTAATATATATATCTTAATAATAGATATAAGATTATAGTCCTTATTAATTATAAAAATCTTAAATATATATAAATAATAAAAACTCTATTAAAACAATTAATATAATAATTAATAGATTTTTAAGATTATAATCTTAATATTAAATATTACCTAAGTAGTTAAACTATTATCCTAGATATAATATTATAATACCCTAACTTTATATTAGAAGAGAAAAAAGCAATATAATATATTATTAACTCTCTTATAATTAGATAAAATAAGGTAGAATAATATAATATAATAGTTACTATATTTAATAATAAAATAATATTGCTATAATACTTATAATCTATAATTAATAAGAAAAAGAATAAGTTTATATTTAATATAGAAGAATTCTTATAATATTATAATAGTAATAATAATATTCTCTATCTTTATTTATTCTTTTATAATAATTTCTTAGAAGAAATATATATAGATTATAGATACCTTAGATATTTAGCTTTATTTAAAGTTATATAACCTTATATATAGTAGCTAATAATATAGAAAGATATATAATACTTTATATAATATTATCCTAAATATTAGGTAGTATAATAAATATAGCTAGGCCTTAAATATAAGATATTATAAACTTTTACTAGTTATAATATCTAATTATTTAATTATTAGGTAATTAATCTTATTAGTATTTTATTAACTATATTAAACTATAATAAATAGATTATTACTATAATTAAATATATAATAAGATAGCTAGTTATAGAAGTATTATTAAATATAAAAAATAAAATAATTATAAAGTTTATCTATAATTATATCTTTATTAATTATAGAGCTTTATAGGAACTATTATTTAATAATAGCTCTAATTTCCTTTCTTAAATAATTATCTATTACTTAAAGATTATTAGTATATATTATTAGTATATTATATTATATTACTTAAAAACTAATAGTAAGATTAAGAATTATAATAATCTATTAGATAATATATTAATTAAAATACTTATTAATAAGCCTATCTATTTATAGGATAAATATCTTTTATAAGCAATCTTTATAATATATATTAGATTATACTAGACTATAAGGTATAGCTTCTTTTATCTCCTATATAAATATTATTTAATATTACTCTTTAATAATAATCTACTATATTTATTAGAGATTATAAATATAATTAAAGTATATAAAAAATAAATTGCTATATTATAATATACTTAGCTTATAGCTAATAGAAGATTATTAAAAAAAATAATATAAGTATTATAAGTTTATTATAATAATATTATTAAGTCTTTTTTTAAATTTAATAAATAGGTACTTATTTATAATAAAGTATATTAAAAATTTAAAAGATATTAATTTAAATTATATAAAATCCTTATAGCTTATTTTCTTAAAATATATTATTTAGCTAACTATAATAGCAATATTTTATAATATCTTATTAATAGAAATTAATTAATTCTAGTATATATATTTAATAATATAGTTTTATAATCTTAATTAACTCTAAAATAATAAATAGAATTATGCAAATTATATAATATTATTATAATCTTACTAGAGGTAAATATTATTATTAATATAGAAGAATTACTATCTTTAATTTATAATAAACTTAATATAATAATATTAATAAAATGGCGGAGATTATATTAAGAAGCTATCTTATATTAAATATAAGAATAGCTATAAGAGAATTATCTTATATTATAATTATAACTAATTAATAAAACAGATAATAGTATTATATATAATATAATAACTATTAAAAATTAAATATTAATAAAAGATTAAAATATTTTAAATAGACCTATTAATAAGCTAAATAAAGAACTTTTAATATCTATACTATTAATATCTATAGTAAATATATTACTAAAGATTATTATTAGAATATTAATAATAAATAAATAGGATAATAGTAATAAAGAAATAGTAAATATATAGAAGCTAAAAAATCTAATTATAGAGAATAATAACTATCTTAAGAATTTAAGATTAATAGATTTAATAATTATAACTAAGCTATTACTAATAGTGCTAATTAAATTTATTAAATTATTATTATCTTATAATATTAATATCTATAACTTATAGTATAGGCTAAAATTAATTACTAACCCTTACTTTATTATATTTCCTCTTTAATAATATTAAAAGTAAAAGAATTAGTTAAAAGTATAACTATTATAAAATTCTATTTAACTATAAATTCTATTAATAGTTAGGCTATTATATTATAATATTAATATTATCCCTAAAAACCTATAGAAACTACTATAAAGTATTATCTTAAAAAATATTTTAGTAAAATAAAAATAGAAATTTCTTAGAACTATAGATTTTTATTTATTATTAATATTAATAAATTATTACTCTTATTTTTATTACTCTTTAAACTCTCTATATTATAATTATTAATATATAATAGAAATAAGCAGTTATTATATATTATCTTTATCTTTTATATTATTTTTTATAGTAAGACTATTATTATAATAATTAATATCTTTCTCTCTTTTAATAGTTATTATTATATTATTCTTATTCTCTTTAAATATTATAATATTTTTATCCTATTTATAAATCTAATTAAAGATAAATTTTATTTTTTTCCTATTTTTCTCTAAAAATAAAATATATATAACTTCCTTATTTATCTAAGTCTAATATACTTTATTTAAAACGCGATTATCTAGAATAGTATATATATATCTAGTTATTATATTACAGAGAGTAATAATAATATTTAAAAGATTAACTATTAATAATAATTTATTATAAGGCTTATATACTTATTTATAATCTAATATAATATATAAAAAATATAGATAATATTGCGCAGACTATAAAGAAAGAGAATAACTAAAAATAAGCTATATTTAGATAGATTATTATAATATTTCTATTATTAAAATAAATCTTTTAATTATATTTTTATAAGTATATTTATTTATAGATATTATAATATTATTATAGAAATGTTTATATTTATTATTAATAGGTTTATCTTTATTAGATTTTATCTCTAATTTTTTAGAAGAAGAATTTTAAGCAATTATATTATAAATAATATTAACTATATAATTAGTATAATTTAAGAAGGGGAAGGAATAATATAATAATTTACCTAAGAAATATTAGCCTTATTTTAAGAAATAAATATAATTTATATATATATTATTTATAACTCTAAGAACTAAAATATAATAATATAGCCTAAGGGCTATTTTTAGACTATAATATTTTACTTTATCTTTATTTTAATATATATTAATTATTTTTAAATTATTATATTAATTATAGGCTATAATTATTAATAATATCTGCGATATTATAATATATATTTATAAGGTTTATTAATAATATCCTTTATATATATAAGAATATTATTCTAGTATATTTCTTAAAAAATATTATTATATTATAAGACTATAATTTTATTATACTAATACTGCTTTAACTATTATATATTTTAAAAAGATAATAAACTTCTCTTAATTTAAGTAAATATAATATTAGCTAAGAGTATAAGATTTAGATCTAAAATAATAATATCTCTATAATAAGATATTATAGAATTATAAAATTATAAAAATATATTTATATTTAAAACTACTATAAAGAAATAATAGAATAATTAATTTATTACCTATAAAAAGGAGTAATAAATATATAAAAAGAATTATATAGTGAAGTCTATAACCTTATATAACTTTATACCTTAAGCTAATGCGCTAGCCTAGTTATATTAAACCTGATTAGCTCATTTAAAGAGGGGAGGATATAGTCTTTTCTTATATTATTTAGCTTAGTTATTCTCTACTATATAGCCTTAGGCATAGATATCTCTTAGTAATCAACTTTCTTCTTCTGAACAACACGATGATGGCCCGTCCGCACGTGGTCGGCTGGGCCTGCCGACCGCAGAGCTTCACCTCGGCTCGCCCTTCCCCGTCGCCGACCCCGCCGACAAGCATAATATGAACGGAGATGCGCACCGCGACAGAATCCACGGTTAGTGAGTGAGCACTCCAGCGACTATTTTTCAGAGCTCGAATTCAAGTTTACTCGTTCGCAATGTCTATCCTCTATCAACAATCAAATCCTGTTGTCGCGCAACGCATTGAGAAATCTGGAAGTTGTGAGCCGTGACAATGCCCGGCGAGGTCGAACGAGGTAGTCTTAATAATGGCTCCGGCAATGCTTCAGCTTACCCCAAAACTGCTTTGAACACAGTCCGTGTCTACAAGCAAAGAGGTAAGCAGATGAAAACAGCAGTTACTCAAGCTTAGGAGCTAACCCTCTATAAAGGCCACTACGATTACCGCACCGTGCACTCCATCCTCGCCTCGACCTTCGTTTCGCACGTTTCCTTTATCATCAAAGATGAAGAGGGCGAACCGATACCGATGAACCTGCCACTGACGGCCGTTCTAGGTCGTTATGACCCAAACAATCCATTACCAGAGGATGACGGGGACGAGGAACAATATATGCACCAGCAGGAATCAATGACCGATGGGCCGGCGGATCTCTATCTACACGGCAACGCAGCATCCTTATTGTGTAAAGCCATCAAGGAGAATGGCTCTGTACGCGTCTGCATCAGTTCCACCAAAGGTACTATCACCTATCCTTGACAACCAGCTTCCGGAGCAAACAGCTGACTCGACCGCCCAGTCGATGGAGTTGTTATGTTTTTCACTCCAAACGGACATTCATTAAACTATCGCTCAGTCGTCGTTCACGGCGATGCGGAGCTTGTGTCGAGCCTCGAAGAACGCCGCTATGCTATGCATCTGCTCACCAATCACATGGTACGGCGACGCTGGTCAGGCACGAACCCCGTGTCCCCCTCGGCCGTTAAAAGCGTGCAAGTAATGCGCGTAAAGATTCGTAGTGCATCTGCCAAGGTTCGTGCATCGAACATAGGCAGCTTTGAACCAAGAGAAATGGGTACTCGACAGGATGTCTGGACGGGTGTCGTGCCCTTGTATGAAGTCCTCGGGACACCAGTCAGCAGTGGCGGCTTTCCGGAGCGTGAAGTGCAAGAACATCTGGAGGATTGGCGGTCAACAAGGAATGAAGCCGAGAAGAGTTATGCGGAGAGAGTGGCGATTCCGTCTGATGTGGAATTAAGCTCATGGCAGAAAGTCACGTCTGAATGAAGCTTATGACCCACGAGTTGAAGAGTCAATTGTTGTTATGTTTTACGACTGTATTTCTACATCATCTGCAAGTGGTTTCTGTTAGCCGATACCAACTGCTGTAACGAAATTCATGCTGGCTGGGTCAATATTCCTACGTTTAAACGCAAATGCTAGTTTATGCCATATATTCGCAGTTGACATGGGTAATTCATTCGGTGTTGCCAACGACTAACCGAAAAAGAAGACAATCGTCGCTGGTGGAAAATGTAGTTATACTCTTGGAAGCGATATAGATGGATTCTAGATGCTTTTTTATTGCTCTGAGCTTTCTAGTAAGTATACCATTAAATGTGGCACATATCGTGGCACAAGAAATGCCGGGGCAATACTGTACACACCATAATATTTATGTTCAAAGTAAGCTTCCTTAACTCTCTTTGTATAGACCCTCATGCATATGTGCTTCCTGTGAGGAAAATCTTTCCACTGTCACTCTAAACAGTCCTAATAGCCATTAGCCGGCAGCTTCGACCTATCTTGCAGGACCCCGTCCACACTGGCCATGACTGCGAGCAACTTCTCCTCTTGAAACCGCCTGCTCACAAGCTGCAATGATACTGGAGCGTCACAGTACTTTCGCGGTCCATCTGTTCCCTTGCCATACAGACTCTCATACCAAGCATCTATATCGCTTAGGGGCTTTTCGCTGACACGGGGGTATCTTTCCCACGTGTCTGTTTCCTTGACAGTACTAACAGGTAGCACTGCGGCACTGAAGTCCAAGGCGTTAAAAACAGAGCAATAACCCCAGTACCGACTCTCATCATGTGCGGATGCGACGGATGGCCCGACGGGGCAGAGGATCGCATCGACCTGAGTCTGACGGAGCTGCTCAGAATAGAGAGTTCGGAGGCGATTACGTTCAGCATTTATCTGTCCTAGTCAGTTCTAATGCTTGTCCTTCCCGAAACAAATGCAAAAAGACCTACCAGCCACGACTCTTGAAGAGTGTACTCCTTCTTGGCCACGGTGTTTAGAATCCATTCTATTATAGGAACAGCAGGCTCTCCAGCTTCTTTCATCATCTCACGGTACTCCCTTCCACCATCAAGGAAGTAAGCCTTGTTGATGCAGTCGATGAGTTCTGCATGATAATAAGGTTTCCATTCGATTATCGTGTGACCGGCTTGTCGTAACGCAACGACCGCTTCCTGTAGTGCCCGGGAGACAGGGGGATGTGGCTGGACAATTCCATCATTCCACAGTACTCCAATAATCATCTTCTTCGGAGGCTCAAGATTTGCTTTCCATGGTATCTCAACAAGAGAAGGCTCGTGGTGCCAGGGCTCACTGTCTAGCACGACCTGACAGAACAGGTTTAAATCATCGATGCATGTTGCCATTGGGCCGCAGACACCGACGATATTCTCCATTCCATCATGAAGACCAGTGAGCCCACCGTGCGGGATTCTAGCTACGCTAGGCTTGATGCCGTAGATTCCACAAAAGCCAGACGGCACTCGGATCGATCCTCCTAGAATTGTGTCAGCGGGAGTATTTCCTTCTGATCTCGTTATAATTAACATTTACCAATATCGGTTCCAATCCCCAGAAGACTCCCACGCATTGCAATCAATGCTCCTTCTCCACCACTACTTCCGCCTGGCGTCAAAGCCGTGTTATGCGGGTTCACTGTTCGACCGAAGAGATTGCTGTCGGTCTCAATTGCCTGTATGGACTGGTTTTCAGTCCCCTCCCCCTGCAGAAAGTGTCGATAATATATGCATATTCACACTTACCATGAGAGTCTGCGGATTCGTCGTCTTGACATGAAACACCGCCCCTGCCTCTCGCAGGACTCTCACTAAGAGGGCATCCTCCGGGCTCATTTGGTCTGCCCACGCCATCAATCCCGACGTCGCTGGAGTACCAACAAGATAGACATGCTCCTTGACAGAAATAGGAAGACCATGTAGCGGGCCCTTGGGCTTTCCTTCAACACGCATATACTCGTCCAGAGCAGCTGCAGCATCTAGCGCTTCTTTAAACATCACATATGCGAGACAATTGGTCTGCAAGTGTCGATAACTCAGTAAGACTTCTTATCCTAGCCAGGGATCCTCAATTGATATGGAAGAAGTATTAGGTACACATCCCGCTTGGTGCGCGATTGCCGCTCTCTTGCAAAAGGCCTTTGTGACCTCCACGGCTGAATATGTTCCATCGTGGATCCGTCGCAGGAGTTCAACTGCCGTGTGTTCGGTGATACGAAGCTCTTGAGGAGTGAGAAGACCACATCGGTAAGGCAGGTCGATCAGTTTCTGTTGTGCCAGGAGGGTCGTGTCCACTAGGTATTCTGCAGGGATTCTGTCATAGATCTCTTTTCTACGATGCGCAGCGATAGTGCGCCAGTCTTCGGGCATTGCGAACCTTGGCGTTATAACGAAGTATGGGCTCAGTGATCTCCTATGATATTCAACGAGTGATAAAAGTGGCAAAGGGCGGAGAGCAAACTACATGAATGAATGGACTGATCAGACACAGGAGAATAAATTGTCAAGAATCGAGGTCCTCTAAGGATATTAAAACGTTCATGAAAAAAGTACTGTACCACATCGCAGATGCATTCATGTCGTCCATGACCAAGCCTCAGTGTTCAGTAGGTACCAGCCGCTTTATGCGGACGCTCTATTCGCGAGCAATGGTCCATAATGTGGGCTGCTCCTTTTTGCCAAGTTACTCTCGGCTCATGTTAACGGGTCTATTCTAGAGCCCTATGAATCTGCTAGCTATCGACAGTTCAGTCGGTGGAGTAGGACGGCACAGAAATCGGCTTCTAGGGGCCAAATGTTATCAGATGGTGTTCTGGGAAAGGCGTGCCGAGGCCTCGTGTCGCCTTTCCCTAAACGATACACTGTCACGTGCTGCTCAATACAATGGCTTATGTGTTCTGTTTTTGGATTGGAATCAGTAGACCGAATATATATTCGCGATGTAGCATTAGAGAGACGACAGTGGTCCATTTGACGGATGGCAACCGGTCTACTTATGAAATATGTACCATATAGTGTCAGAGTGCAAGATCTAGGTTGACGCACAGCAAATTACCGTTTTCGGGAAATTTCTGTGTACATTGACTGTGAATTCTGAGGCCAGCTCTAAATTAGAAATGCTCTCACTCCTAGGCATTCCATCGCGCGTCTCCAGTCCCAGGGGCCATTTCCGTCACCTTTAGGATGCGTCTGGCGCATCTCCCAGCATTTCTCCATGACCGAAAGTACAGTTGAAGTGTTCCCGAATTCGCGAGCGTCATCTCCCATATCAAGTATCAAATGCCGATATTCTTCTTGCAGGCCTGTCTCCAGGTCTACCATGCAGCCAGCCACGCAAAGTGGCAAAACTACGCCTCTGATTGACTGGGGATCGTTGCTCACCTGTACCACATTGTACAATGCGGATAAGGTCTGCGACACAGAACTCTTTATCTCTGGCAGAGAGGGATATGCCCCTGATACTGTTACATGCAGGTATACCAAGGCCCCACATGCGAAGGCGTAAGTAATCGCAGACTGAACAGCGCGCGTGGAGTTTCGCTGGTATTCTGTCACAGTTTCTGCCTCGAGTGCCCCGATTTCTGATTCTAGGCGTGATTGAATGGATTTCCCCTTCTCAACCAATTCCCAGATGCTGACGCCTCTGCCGTCAGTCACGAGCTCCTGCTTCCAGGCAGACAGGGCGGCTATCTGACCTATGGTCTCCATTGCCCAGGAGCGGCAGCCCATCACATTGGCAAGGTCAATACGTCCAGATCCGAGAAGAGAGGGGTGATGATGGAGAAGTCGAGGAGCGGTGCCTGTTGACACACAGGCAGCGATATCGAACCAAATAACTACAGCGCTGAGGAAATGAAGCGCTGCTTCCTCAGGAGATGGTGCAGAAAAGGGGTCTGCGGACGTATGAAGTTCTTCCCCATCCGGCGAGTGTTCCAGCTGTAACTGCCGGTGATCTTCAATTGAGGAAATCAGTGCGGCAACGGCATTTACGTGCATCTGCCAATCACTAACACCCCCTTGGAACAACTACAGTCATCAGCGATGCCTATATGGGGTGTCATCGGGAGTCATACTTGGAAGCTGATCAGTTGGACACCACAGGCAAGGATCTCGACCTGTCTGCCCAAGTCAGGGTGGTCAGTATCCATCTGACTGGTTTGCAGACAAATCTGCAGTTCCTGTAGTGTCCGACCATGGTACTCATTGAGTTCATGCAACGTGGGACTGAGGCGGTTCCACGTCCCTGAAGAATCTGCATTCTCTTTTCGGTGGAGGATCACATGTTGATGCAATGCGCTGAGACTCAGAGCAGCATGATAAAGAGGGCCTGTCCGGATGAGTAGCCAAAGCAGCCACCCTCTGCCACCTGTGCGAACGGACGGTGAATGGAACCGAAATTGCAGATGAAATACATGATCCAGGTAGTGCATCAAGAGCTCAGTTTCGCGGTGGTGCAGGATACGCAGTGGCGGAAGCACCGACTGCGGTAAATGGTGCTGTGATGGAGATCGAGCTGGAAGCGACAATTTAGCAGGGCAATTCGGCGTGTTGACTTCAGGTATCAAACTCAGATATTCGCCATTGTAGTTACCGTCTGCATTATGCGAGGACAAATCCAGAGGGCTTTCTGGAGGATGTGAAACTGTCGGTGACAAGTCCTCTCTTCTATCGGGCCCAGTCTTAGTAACTCGAGAAACGTTTCTATTATCATTTCCCTCCGTACTGTGCTGGTCAGATCCTGTTAATGGAGGTGTCTGGGGGCTAGCAGCAGAATGCAATTGCTGTGAGCGTAATCGTTTCTGGCGACGATTCTTCTTCACGCATTGCTTGATGCGCGCGAGTTCCGCACGCTCACGCTCGCCACCATCCATCCATTCCGGCCGTTGCCCATACCCATGGCATTGTATATTACGTGAGTCGCAGGAGAAGCAGACAGGAGTTGCCTCGTCGCACTTCTTCCGCCGTAGACGACAGGTCCAGCAACCCTGTGCGCTTCGACCGCTCGTCATGGACAATCGTCAACGGCTATGTATCGTACCCTTCGCGACCATGAAGACCACAAAAGCGAGCAGATATCAGCCGTCTTGTGTCATGACATGATATTCGAGAATCACAATATTTGTTGGACGCTCAGGAGCTCCTGCTGGCTGGCTACTGGAGGTCACGTGACCTAGGTATTAATACAAGCAAGCTTCTCACCGCTTCCTGTATTTCATGCTGTTACTGGTCGGGTATGAATACTTGATAGCTAATGTCGGGGTTGCTACTTATATATCCCTGGACCTGAATCCCAATGGCGAAGAAGAGTCGATGATCTCCGGATGTTTCTAGTCGCTTTGAAGCTCTATTCTGCTGATCACAATAAGCCAAATTTGCATTTACTCGTGTGTCGGCAGTTGAAGGCAATATTAATAGGCAACCCGGCATTTATTGCATCTGCTGAAGCCCCCCGTAAAGTTGACGACACTTTGGCGGGGAACATGCCCCGCGCGCTTGGTCAGCAAGTCGAAAACAATCGAAGTGATCAAGCTGTCCTGGCACGAATTTGCTGGCAATATGATATCCCTCTAACTGCTCCCCTTATAAGGCTTCCGTAGTTCCCATTGAATCCTGCAGACTTCATACTCACGCTCTATTCTGCTTAGACAGGGCTCGTCATGACGAAGAAGATTGGTGTCTTTCCCGCTTCTGGCGGCCTCGGCGGTAGCATCGTCAAACATATTCTCGAGCTGGTTCCTGCATCCAACCTTGTCTTCATTGCTCGACACCCCGACAAGCTAGCAGAAGTCAGCGCTGCTGGAGCGACGGTCCGCAAAGCCGACTATGACGACCCTTCTTCTCTCCACCGTGCGTTCGACGGTATTGGAGTGCTGATGTTGATTTCGTACGCGTCATTCGAGTATGAGTACCGCGAAAAGGTGAGCAGCGATGCGACCAACAAATGAGACTTCTCGAGATGGTTTATTGATGTATACGAGAAATACAGGTACACAAGATCGCCATAGATTCTGCCCGCCGTAGTGGTGTCGAACACATTTTCTATTCGTCTTTGGGCTTCGGCAAGGGCCTTTCCAAGGAGACCGTCGCATACGTCATGAAGGCGCATATAGCAACAGAGGCCTATCTCGACGAGGTTGCTAAGGAGAACAAGAATAGATTCACATACACTGCCATTCGCGAAGGTATCTATTCAGAGTCGTTCCCTATCTACACCGCCTGGTTCGACCCTAAAAATCCGGCTGATGAAATCACCATCCCACACGACGGTTCCGGTCCTGGAGTAGCCTGGGTAAAGAGGGATGAACTCGGCGAAGCGACAGCTAAGCTGATCGCGCAGTATGCGAAGAACCCGGAAGCGTTCCCATACTTGAACAAGACTATCCTCCTCTCTGGAGCACGTGTTCTCACGCTTGCTGAGACGGTGGAGATTCTTGGTCGCATTGTTGGAAAGCCTCTTCGCATTCGACAGATTTCTGTTGACGAGTACACCGCCCTGCCTCAGATTGGCGACCGTCACACCTACAAAGGCGTAAATCTCTCCAGGGAATGGACGACAGCGTGGGAAGGTATCCGTCGGGGTGAGACAGCAGTTGTTGATCCGTTGCTGCAACAAATCTTGGGAAGGGAGCCTGAGGACTTTGAAACCACTGTGAGAAAGTTAATAGCTTCTAATTAATGAAACCTCTGCCACTGTGCTCTGTATTTAGCGCGGCAGTTCCCTCCTGTATATAGAAAGTATAACGTCACCAACAATCACCGTCCACTTTGCGCCAGTCGTGTTCTACTATATATCCTTCCTTCCAACTGCCAGTATGCAGATTATTCAGAGCAACGACCTAGACTTTGTGCTCATTCAAGCTTCGTTAATGGCATAATATGACAGCGCTGTAAGCAATCCACCGGGCTTTGGCTCTTCGGTGACTGCCTTATCTCCGAGACCCTTAATGGGACTATTACTTTGAAAAACAAACCAACAGTAATAATATACATTTGGAAATCTTGAAACAGCCCTAGACAGCATATTGGCTTCAATAATTCGTATTTTCCAGTTACACGACAACTGTTTGAACTAGCCCCCATAAGATCCAACTAATTTCCAGTAATTAGTTAACTACTCTTTGACTTTTACATAATCCAGACGAGGTCAAATCGTTTGGTATCTCCAAAACAATGCTCAGTTGGCAAGGGCATGGCTTCCCCAAAATAAAACTCTGAAAACGCAATAGGTAATGCGAATAGATGATTTCAAATCCTTCTCCTGAAAACTCCGCTCCGAACGGAACTATGTAACATAATGCACCGAACCCCCGAAGGACCGGTCTATGGAGCGAACCTACTGGCCGTTATTTTATGCGGAGATCCTTGTGGGGTAGTAGGTATCCTAGGAATGGTGCTGCGTACACTTAAGACGTCCAGGTCTTTCCATCTCAACTCGATTGAAAGTCAGATAAAAGACGTTATTTTGAGGATATTACTACTAGCACATAATAAGAAAATTAGCAGAGACTTGGTTGGAAATTCCACGATGGTATCCATTCCCACGATCCTTCTCAAGGGCGGCAACTTGCTGGCTCATGAGGGAACGAAAGTCCAAGTTTTGAAGGGATACGACCTACTTATCGAGGGTAAAGAGATTCGCAAAATCGCGAAGGGGATCACTGCCCCTGCGGGAGCGAGAGTGGTGGACTGCGCAAATAAAATTGTTTCGCCGGGCTTTATCGATACTCATCACCATCTGTGGCAGAGTCAGGTAAGGATAGGATCAAGTTGCTTCCTTCCTTTGTTATTTTCGACCTCTATAGCTCTACCCTTGGTCTGTCTTCGAATATGCATTGCCAACTTCAATACTATAACTAGCATCTGACGAAACTCTTGTTGTAGCTGAAAGGACGCCATGCAGACCACAGCTTCATTGATTATATGGTCCATGGTACGACCTAGGAAAAGCCTCCTTGTGTCTTCATCGACATCATATGTTTATACGTGATACGTACTCACTTCTGCCTACCAGGTAACTTGCACTCCTACAACTATAAGCCAGATGATATCTACTGGGGTCAGCTTGCAGGATCCCTAGAAAGTCTGGATGGCGGCGTGACGACAGTGGTTGATCATGCGCATATGATCTACTCTGCAGACCACGGTGAGCATCATCGACTGCTTGTTCCGCTACTGGGCTATAGAGGATTGACACTTCTCAGCAACCGCTGCCATCAACGCATCAGCCTCATCAGGGCTGCGGACATTCTTCTGCTACAATGCGATCCCTCGTGTGAAAGAATGGTCTAGTTCAAAACTCGAGTACGAGGAAGAGTTGTTTCCTGAATGGTGGCACACGCAGCTTGACTCTCTGGCACGTTCACAGCCCTTCGGAGATGGGCGTGTCTATTTAGGATTAGCATTTGATTCGTGGACATTACCCAAGAAGGAGATAGTCGATTTGTGGACCAAATGTCGAAAGTCGGGTATCAAGCTCTTCACGACGCACTACGTTGGCAATGCCACAGGGGGCAAGTTTCTGTTCGTCCAAGTTCCTAGTAGGTCTCTAACCGTGTTCCAGTCGATGTGAAATGGATGTCCGAGAGTGAACTACTGAAAAGCGATGTACTGCTATCTCATGTTACGCGCGCGCCTGACGAAGTCTATGAAATCATTCGAGAGAACGGGGCCTTCGTCTCTTCTACCCCAGACACAGAACTTCAAATGGGGCTTGGATATCCCGTCGCGTTTCGCGACGACATCAAGTCCAATGCGTCCCTGGGTATTGACTGTCACAGCAACAATTCTGCTGATATCTTGACCCAAATACGACTAGGCATGCAAAATGCTCGCGCAGTCGAGAATGAGAAGCGTGTCCGCAGTGGAGGCTATCCCGCTGTGGATATTAAAGTCGAAGAGGCTTTCAACCTGGGGACGATCCAAGGGGCGAAAGCTGTCGGACTGGAAAACCAGATTGGAAGCCTTAGTGAGGGAAAACTGGCGGATATTGTCATTTTTGAGACGAGAAGTCCAGCCATGGTCTGTGCCGCAGAGGAAAATCCCCTTGCTGCACTGGTTCTACACGCAAGCGTCAGGGACATCGATATGGTTATTGTCGACGGCAAGATTCGCAAAGAAAACAAGAACCTCAATCCACTCGAGGTCCAAGGGGCACCAAAATTTGGGTCAGGGAAGCAAATCAGATGGGAGGATGTTGTCCAGGAAGTGCTCACGAGTCGTGAGGCCATCAAGAAACGCAGCGAATCTCAGAGTGCGGATGTTGCGAAAGAAGCGCTCTACAGGAGATTCTCTGGTATGTAGCCAAGCTTGAGAAACATTTTATTCTGGAGCTCGCAAGAAGCTGTTGGCGAGACAGAAAATTCCCATCTAGCTAGGCTTAGAATCGAGCATACCGGACGAGCACTCGAAATAGTACCTTGAAAAGCTCGGCAGTCAAAAGAATATCCTGTACTTTGCTCAAAGAATCGGGCGCAGACTGCTTTCATTCAAAAGTACATACATGCAGGCAGTGTAGCAGACGCAGATTATGTGTGCAAAGTTGAAAGAATGCCCTCAAAGAAGCTTTCTACCCCAAAGACAAGGATCCATCCTAGATGCATCACGACTCCTGACCCAAAAAGTGGCCAAATAGACTAGGATAAACTAGAATATTTGGTCAAGGAACGCTTATCATGCCGATAGCGTCGCGTATTCGGACTCCGTCCGGGGCTTGATTGTGAGGGGAAACTTGGCAAGAATCCTCCATTATTATTGCCAGGATCAACAGTCACCTTCCAGACATGGGTTAGACGGGTGGATCGTCTCTTGGATGTTGTGAGATCTGTTCCTGAATATCAGCCAAAGAACTCCTACGGGCCGTGCCTTGGACTTGCTTATGGTGCCGCTTATCCTTCAAGCCAATGCGTTTCTGGCGCGCTATGTAACTGCGCAATCCTCCAGGCCGCGGCTGCTAGCAACGGCAGCAGTTCTAGCTCCCAGAAGAAGTCGCAACGTTCTCGAATTCTCCTTGTTCCAGATCCACTTTCTTTCTTGACCAGAATGCCTATTCGACAACCTTGAGATTGGCTCTTCTAGATAACGGAAAGAGTGGCGGGCTTAGAGCCTGCGCGGGGATGGACTCCGTTGTATTGACAGGGACGGTGCCTCTATCGCGGGCCCCCAGGCATGGTTTACGGAGTATGTACGACGACAGCGAAAAGAGCTAAACATACGCTGCGGGTCCTGTTATCGCGTGCTCATTATCTCACATTCTTATAGGGAGCACACCCCCGTGGGTTCCTCTGTCAGGCACTGCGTCCATTGGAACCTGGCCAGCGCTGTCGTGATCGTGTAGCTCGCCATGTTTACTCGACTTGGTCGCGGCGCTCTGTCGCTGGCTGTTGTCTCCCTCCTCACCTCGTCAGTTGCCGGAGAGGTGTTGGAGAAGCTGCGCGCAGTTCCTGAAGGTGTGTTGTTCCTCCCTTGATCTTACTACTCTCTGGGAATAGCTATTGACCAAACTTGTCAGGGTGGAAATTCTCTCATGTCCCTGAAAATGACCAACCCATCCGGCTTCAAATTGCCCTGCAGCAGAAGGATGTCGACGCCTTCGAGCAGGCCGTCCTGCAGATGTCGACGCCAGACCACCCCAACTACGGCAAACACTTCCAGTCGCACGACGAGATGAAGAGCATGCTGCTTCCTAGCAGCGAGGCCGTTGATGCGGTCATGGATTGGCTGCATGCTGCCGGTGTTAGCGACATTGAAGAAGATGCCGACTGGGTCAATTTCCGGACCACTGTCGGAGTGGCTAACGAGCTCTTGGACGCACACTTCCAATGGTACGTCAGCGACGTTCGTGATGTCCACAGACTCCGTACCCTGGAGTATTCGGTCCCAGATGCCGTGGCCCAGCATATCAACATGATCCAGCCAACGACACGCTTCGGGCATATTCGTGTCGAAGGAGCAACGTCCAGGGGGGAGCTCATTGGCCATGACGCGCAACTCAGAGCCTACGCTCTTGCCGCATCTAATGCAACCAATTGCAACGCGGTGATCACTCCTCAGTGTCTGAAAAGCCTGTATAATGTTGGTAATTACAAAGCGGACCCCGCTAGCGGCAGCAAGGTTTCTTTCTCCAGCTACCTCGAAGAATATGCCCGCTATTCAGACCTTGAGCTGTTTGAGAAGAACATTGCCCCTTACGCTATTGGCCAAAACTTTTCTGTTATCACCTACAATGGGGGTCTTAATGACCAGAACTCGGCTTCCGACAGTGGTGAGGCCAATCTGGATCTGCAGTATATCGTTGGATTGAGCTCCCCACTTCCTGTGACCGAGTACAGCACTGGTGGCCTAGGCTACCTCATTCCCGATCTTGATGAGCCAACTCAGGCTGACAACCAGAACGAGCCGTATCTGGCCTTCCTCCAAAACGTCCTGAAGAGGGACCAGAAGGATCTGCCCCAGGTCCTTTCCACGTCGTATGGCGAGGATGAACAGGTGAGCGATCCGTTAGCAACAAACGTTGAAGAACTTTACTGACAGAGTGCAGAGCGTTCCTGAGAGATACGCCCGCTCTGTCTGTAATCTGTATGCTCAGCTTGGCAGCCGCGGTGTGTCGGTTCTCTTCTCGTCTGGTGATAGCGGCGTCGGGTCTTCCTGCCTGACCAATGATGGCAGGAATCTAACCAGGTTCATGCCCCAATTCCCAGCAAGCTGCCCATGGGTTACCTCCGTTGGTGCAACGCAACACGTTGCTCCTGAGGAAGCCACCTTCTTCTCTTCTGGCGGTTTCTCCGATCTGTGGCCCATGCCAGATTATCAGCGTGGTGCTGTCGCTGCGTATCTGGCACAGCTTGGAGATAAGTGGAAGGGTCTGTATAACCCAGGTGGCCGTGGCTTCCCTGATGTGGCTGCTCAGGGCGTAGGATATTCGGTCTATGACAAGGGTGTTCTCAAGGGCTATGAGGGCACGTCCTGCGCCTCGCCCACCTTTTCCGCATTGATCGCTTTATTGAATGATGCACGTCTCAAGGCCCATCTACCTCCGCTGGGCTTCTTGAACCCATGGATCTACAGTGCCGGTCGTGGTGGTCTCAACGACATTGTCCATGGTGGCAGCACTGGCTGTGACGGCCACGCTCGCTTCAACGGTGCACCCAACGGCGGCCCTGTAGTCCCATATGCCAGCTGGAATGCCACCAAAGGCTGGGACCCCGTCACCGGTCTAGGCACCCCGGACTTCTCGAAACTACTGAAAATTGCGGTTCCAAGCCGAATCGGTGGTCGTTAAGACATAGTCGAGCGCTGCTACGGAAGGTATTGTAAATAAACATCGCACAACAGTATAGTTCTATACGATCTATTCTCCGGAACACTCACTGTGAAATCACACTACGCTACGGTTCAAGCGAACCAAATAATTGCCCTTAGTTGTTTCAGTCTAGAAGAGGCTGTGCCTCGCTGGTGTGTCATCGTATGCCCGCGTATTCATCGCCTTCTGCAAGACGAGACCAAACATTATGGTAATGGATCTGTTCGCTCCCACTCATGTCCGGCATATCTGGTTCCAGAGGAGCATCAAATCATCTTCATAAGGCAGACATGACCTTAACTTTGGACAACTCGCAAAGATACCGTGCAACCAAGACAGCAACGGGGTACCCTCATGGTGGACTGACTGCGCGTTCTGTCAATCTAGTTCCTACTCCAGTAATGGCTGTTGCAAGAAGAGGGGTGTCTTACTGGTATATCTGGCGATCAAGTTGAGACAGACGTTTCCATGCGTTCGATAGTACTTATGAGAGCCATAAGGTTCAAACCTGCTCCGTGCCATGTGCCATGCTCAGTCTAGACTATGCGGGCGGGCGAAGGAGGGCTGAACGATCCGTGCCAACAGCATCCCTCTGTATATGTATCTGCACGCCTTTTTCCCTCCTGAGCGTGAATGGCATGTCGTGTGCCTTCCCCTGCGGTTCGAGGAAACATTATCCGGATGTTTGGCGCATTTGCATGGAGCAACAGCACTGTCGATCTTCCTTGGTCTCTCGGGATCATCCTGTTTTACAAGGATTCTCGAAGCAGTGAGGCCGGTTGAGCTATCCGCCCGAGTTGAATTGGCCAGTGCATCAGAATACCCATCCACCGGGACCCTGGAGCTGCATCGTACTGGCTGAGGCGCCTCACAGCGCGACAAAACTCAGACGATATTCTGCAACTATGATGTCAAATACACCAATCGTCGCTTCTAGCTGGCGTAACAAGTGGCTTTCAGTTCCTAGTCACTGGAGTCTTACACCTGGAGGCGATTCCATGTCCTGAACGAAAGTAGATACCGAGACGCCTCGCACGCGGTTGATATCTCCTGCCCAATCCGATAATGCCTTAAACTCGTGGAGAAAAAACAAGGGGACGTATTACCTAGTGGGCCCCGAGATGATATATAATGTACACATAAACCAAGAATGGCGACCGTTGACAGCCATGACCCGAGCGAACATTTTACGAAATTGGATGAATACCAAGTCACCATGGCTAGCATGCTGGTTGTGTTGATAGAGACAATGGGGAGGGAGGTCAGCAAGTATCCTACCCTTCAGGAAACGCTCCTAACGGTCTTCATGTAGCTGAAACCTAAGGAGCTCGCAAGTTTGGCACTGGTGAATCACGAACTGCACCGCCTAGTCACTCCGAATCTATACCACACCTTGCGCTTTCACAGTTCAGGCCAGATAACAAGCAGAGACCGTCTCTTGCTGATGCTCGATATCATGTCGGATTCGTCCTTTGATAAGACGAAGTTCACCAGAATTGTCATGGTAACAGGGTCCTGGTACCAGACTTACGACGCTATCGATTCGGACCTCGGTCCCCAGGGTGTCCTCTCTCCTGCAGCAAGAATGTTGAGCGCACTTGTTGCATGCTGTGTGGATAAAATGCAGTACTTGAAAGAGTTCATGTACGTGCACGCGTTATAGTCATCGGGACGTTCCATGCCCTTTGCATTGAGGCTGACACTGCGGTAGCTGGGACCTTCAAGTCTCCATCACCGAGCGGTTGGTTGCATCCGTGATAGCGCGACCTCACCTCGAGAGATTGCAATTACGACTGGGCACTAATTCTACGCCAAAGCCGTATTTCCACCCAGTGCTCGGCTTCGATAGGCATATCAATGTTCAGTCACTGAACCTTGTACAGATTGATAACCATGCCGTTTTAGAGTCCTTTGCTGACGCCCCTCTCTTTGCAAGTAAACTCAAAGAACTCACACTCTGGGCAGATGCAGATAGTGAACTCTCGGTGGAACCACTTCTTTCCCGCTGGCGAGATCAAAGGCAAAGGTTTCCACTTACAGCTCTTGATTTCAGGGGCTTCTCAGACCTTGGGTGGAGTCCCGCTTCGGTATGGAATTGCATATGTTCCTCGACATTGAAGGATCTGACCTTTGAGATCGGCCCATCCTTTCAGGTGTCGGACTGCAACGAATTCTGGTCGTCAGCCATGGAGGCTGGGTTGCGACCGTCACGGCTCTCAACCAATCTTCTGGCATCTGGTCTGATAGAGTTCATCAGTTCCTTCAGCGGCCTTGAAGCCCTCAGCATCATGACTTGCGACCCCAATCGTCCAGTGGAACCACTTGGCCCTCTATTGAATTTTCTGCAGCGACAGCATTCAAATACACTGAAGGTTCTCGGCATTTGCCCGCAGGAGCATGAAGACTATCTCCTAGACGCACAGATGGTCTCAGAGCATATATTAGCGTGTCATAAAATTGAAGAACTCCGGTTTGGACCTCGACAGCCTGACATAGTAAGATCAGACCCTCTTCCCCTGTATCCCCATGAGGTTTATGAAGTTCTGACACAATCTTTTCACTATAGGCACCTATACTCATGGTATTAGAGCATCTGAACAGATTGCCGAGTCTGCAGATAGTCGGCCAGATGGGCTTGGCGCAGAACCAGGAGTACGTGCAAAACGTGATATCCTATGCCTTGGAACATGGGATTGGCAATAACCTTATATACGTCGCCTTCGATGACGGCCCAGTCTACATGATTAACCGGACGATGTCGATTGTGTGGTTAAAGGTAAAAAACACGGTCGGCTATATAGAGGACTCTGTCCTTCTTCATGAGAAGCTTTTCAGCTGGGTATCTCGTGGTACTTAAGAGGAACGTTTCTGGCAGCTGGTCATACATTTGCACGTCCTTCCTTACCTGTGTTTGATCAGGGCATGCTGTCATGGCTGATAAGTGCTTCGAGATATCCCAGATATCTGATCGTCGATGTTTCCGAAAATTATCTGATCAACTATATGATACCCTACACCTTTAAATTGGTAGTATTAGGCGATTGATTATCACTAACTTGGGAAATTGGAGACTGGTCGGATTTCCCTCTCCATTCATTCATGAACTCCAACTGGGGACCGACAAAGTACAGTTAATTACCTTGTTCGATCTGTTCGCATTTTTCTGTCTTTTGTTCTGCAGACACTCGTGGAAATAAAAGTTTCTATCATGAACAGATAGCCAATGGAGATCGAGAAGTTCGAACTGTACACACTTTCACGTCGTTCCCTCGCTGTTTTTGCACTATGAGAAGGGTCACAACCGAGAGGCTCCAACATCTGCGATCCTTAGGACCGCTCGTCCTCTCACTTGATACTTCTCGAGCTTGAGCATGACATCGTTGATATCGTCAAAATCAAAGACCTCATAAGCCGACGAGACTTTCCCATCCGCAGCTAACTTGAGCAATTCCTGCATCTCATCTTCTGTACCAACGGCGCTGCCCACCACCTGATAGCCTGTCTTACTGTCAGTTTCTGTCAAGACCAGAGCCAGACAGGCAGGTCCGTCGCAGAGCAGCTCACCTTTGTTGACGCAGTCCAAAGGCGAGATCGGAATATGATAGTCCGGGTGCGGCAGTCCAACACAGACGAGCGTACCTAGAGGTCGTAGCAGCTTCGCACCCTGTTCGTATGCTTGCTCGAGGCCGACAACTACCACGACCGCATGAGCTCCGAGTCCATCTGAGATGTACTTGATCTTATCTTCGACCTACAACCTACAATTAGCTCGAGACGGATAGTTGGGCGCAAGATAGAAAAAGTACTTGCGTTTTCTTTCAAGTCGACAAAGGCTGTTGCGCCTGAGTGCAAGCAGATGTCCTTTTTAGACTCACTAGTTCAGTGTCAGATGTGGTCTAAGTATGCTCACGATCGCGTTCCTGTAAACAAGGAAGAAGAAGACTTGCCTATCCACAGCAATTACGCGATACCCCATCTCCTTTCCGATCTGAATTCCTCTGTGTTTTGCACGTCAGATTTAAACACGCCAGCGTCATCCTTCATAGGAGAGATAATTCTTACAAGTGGCCCAAACCACCACCCGCACCCATAAGAACGACCCAGTCGCCTTTCTCACAGTACCTGTCTAGCTTCTTCAGAGCGCCATACATCGTGACTCCAGCTGTATTGAGTCCAGTCAGGACAGACTCCACTCTTGATAGGAAAAATTCACATACCGCAGAGAAGAGGAGCGACAGCCTCTGGTTTGAGACCTTCTGGAATGACGGTCACGAAGTCTGCAGGGGAAACCATGTATTCTGTGCTTGGTTAGATGAATCACCAAGATGGAAGGCGTGTTTTCATTCATGGCCGTACCTTGAAAAGTTCCCGGGACATTCTATTCATGTCAGCAATTCGAGCCCATCGAGGGAGATGTACAGTACATATAGTTCTGCGTTCCCAACTCACCCTTCCGCAATTATTCTGATTCGGACAGTTTGTATACCTGATTTTGCAGGTGGGACACTTTTTACATGCACTATACAGCCATCTTTAACCGCCCAGTGAAAGTAGTGTCGAGAGTTAGCATAGATGCATCTCACATCGCTAATATCTTAACCTCGCGCATGATTGACAATTATGGGAAAGGAAAAAAAAAAAAACATATTGAGCAAGTACTCACTTAACACCGACTCTCTTGTCCATCAACTTGCTCGAAGTGCCAGGTCCAACTATTGCGTATTAAGTAAAAGTATATCATCAGTCCTCGGTTCTCTTCTCATCTCGAATAACACTTCCTTCTATCTCATAATAAGAAAGATAGATAATAAAAAAGACTAAACTCACGAGCAACAACTCTCCCAACGCCCTCATGGCCAGCAATATGCGTCGTCATCGGCAAGTCGCCATAGATATTATGTAGGTCGGAATGACTAGTCAGATAGAATACAATCAATAAGTAAAGAAAAAATTCAGAAAATAAGCGCCCTAAATCTAACTGGTATTGTTTATTGGATATTGTAGCGACATACCAGAATCCGCTGCACTCCATCTTAATCAACACTTCTCCCTCAGCGGGTTTAGGGACCGGCACATCGCGTCTGAGGGTTAGTGTTGCATGCGGTTTAGGCACGTCCACCCAGGCGACTTTTTGAAGTTGAGGAATCATGATATGTATATCCAGCTAAAGAAAGAACAAGTGAATAGACTTCGAATTCAAGATCAGAAATACTTTTCCGGTCACATTTAGATAAATACATTCCATCTAGGTCTAGTCAAGGCGTCACAATATATATATTCCCGAAATAGCCTCCGTTCCCACATTTCCCGGTCTAACCAGTATCTCCCCCCCTCTTCGTTCAACGATCGTCAGGCAAAAGTCTCCTCCAAGCAAGTGAATTACCCGAGAAAGTAACCCACGTCCCCATGGCTTTTGACCGAAGTTAGAATAGCACGGTTGATTGATTCTCTCTGGGCCGACTGTTGTGGTCTCCAGATCTCATGATTCATGTGGGGCTCGGGATGTGGATAGGAAACAAACAAAGATCGTGATGAAATGAGGTGGGGTGATGCGATGTTCTTGTCTGGATTTACCCTGATCTTGAATATGTATTTTGTTCGTTTTACTCTAGTTGAGTTTGAATTTTCTTGTTTCAGATCAAATCTACTCTAGTAATGAGATTGAACTAACTATATCCGACCGCTATTCGGTATAGATATGAGCCTGTCTGACAAGATGCATTGCCCGTGCGCATGTGGATATCTCAGTATGGCGCGCGAGAACTCGAAAGCAGTACAGACAAGATACTCCCTTGTAGACAGTACCATAAGCACGTAATATAAGAGCTTGCAGAGAAAGGTCAAATGGAAGTACATACCACTTCTTTAGGTATCCAACCAACATCCCGGACTCGTGTCCACCATGTCGCTAGTTGGGCAAGCTCTCGACATTGACAAGATACTCTGCATTACTGCAGTCCCTTCTCCCAGTCCAGATAATCCATCTCTCCCAGCTTTACCCATTGCGTATTCTTCCACGGCTTGTATCCCACAAGCAATAGAAAGGATACATATCCTAGAATATAGTTGGCGACAAAGTTCTGCGCCCTCAATGGGTCGAGCAGAGCTGGATCTCCTTGAAAGGGGGTCAAAAGCAGCAATCTCAATGACAGATAGCCCATATTTTAAATGTATGTAGCGACTAGACAGACGGTTAGTATCCAGGACACCTGCGAGGGGGAGTGGTAAAATCCTACCTCCAGACAAAGTGATAAGCTCTGAGTAAGGTGTGCCAGCACTAGAATATAGAGAAATAACGATATACAGGCGAAGATATTTGAAAACAATAATACCCACGCCACGGTCCTCTTCTCTTATTCGTACGCATCTAGGAAGTAGGGAGCCTTGTCATTCCGGCCCATGTTTGGCAGCGTCCTCGATACCACGTAAAGAGAGCTGTTACCAGCAGATATCACAGACGAAATCATTAATCCATTAACCAGAGGCGCGGCAGGTGGTAGTATACCAGCATCCTCGAGCGGAATGGCAAGGGGCGAGCTAGAGCCTTGTCTCACTAAATAGTCGGTGTTGTTGAAGTCACGACATCTGCACGAGTGGGTCCTCTTCCAGACGATAAAACGATAATTAACGATCTCTCTTGAGCGCCTGATCGAAATATCAATCTCTGGCAACGGGGGGAGACTGCAGAAAGCTGAATTTACTAGATCTTGAGAGTCAGTTTAGCAATGCAGCAAGTGACGATAGAAGGTGGATATTGCTACTTCTCTTCGATCCCTTGATCCTTCATCTATCTCATATGAACCAGGGAGAATGCTTATAGGATATCGGTCGCTTACACGCGTGCCAGGCATCAATCTCTTTGGCGAGGTTGCTTGGTTAAATCTGCTTCCGCACTCGCGATCCGAAGCAAGGATGGCGCGAGAGAGTGTCGCAAGAGACTGAGCAGAAGGAGTAAAGCAGCTGCGACTGTGCATGAAATAATTCTTGAAGTATTTTTGTGAGTAGACTTGTATTCTTTCTGGTAGAGTTACGATGCAGCCCTGCGAGATAGTAAGGGCCATGCCTAATAACCTTGTCTTGACGGCGAGTACTAGTATCTATATCGAACTTTATTAGATAGTACTCAACTGCATGCTAATACCAAGTGGAACGGTCAATTATACAGTAAATAGATACTATCATATGTTATTACAAGTGAAGGGTATACAAGAGAGGATCATCTATGTTTTTGAAAATGTGGTCTGGTTTTCTTGTACTGTCGCCCGCCGCCAGCTACACGGCCTTGAGTAAACAAACAAACATACAAAGAAGCAAAGCACATCATCCATCATGACCTCCCATCCTCATAACCATTGCCAGTCCGTATCAATGCAGATTTGGTAATCAGTGTGTGTGTAGGGGTATATCAAGGAAGAGAAAAGATTGATGTGTGTAGGAGAAAAGGTATCATCTTTTAACAAGGCCTCAGACCGTTCCTAGACATGGGGTGAACACCTTAGTCGACTCCGCAGAGGACCGAGTCACGAATCCCACCAGTACTCCGTTCATCATGTGGTGACCTGCAAAAAAAGGGATCCCTCTTCCTCTCCAGCCCCAGAGCGTTCCTAGACATGGGGCGGCACCTTAGTCGACTCCGCAGAGGACAGAGCCACGAATCTCCACCAGTACTCTGTTCGTCATCTGGTGGCCTTTGAAAGAAGAGGGATGTTATGTCGAAGTCATGAAGGAAGACAGTGACTCTCGTGGCCAAACACGAAACGTATGCAAGTGCGATAAGCTCCTCGAGGGACGTAGGTAAGGCCCGTAAGTGATGAAAACCCGCAATCCCTCGAACATAAACCCGTGAAAGATGTGAAATAGCCGACAAAGCCCACAAAACCCGCAAAGCCCACAGAAGGATAGGGAAGAAAAGGTATCTCCCGGAGGATCCCATGCGAAGTGGAGGAGGTGTGTGTGTGGAATGGGGTAGTGTAATGTGTGAAGGGAGTGTGCAGTCCGAGCCGTCAGATGTGTGTGAGTGATCCATCATCAACGCGTATTGCGTTTCAGATTACGCTGATAGGAACTTGTCCTCATCATGCAGACTCGTGTATGAGTGGAATGAAATAAATCGCTTATAGCGAGGGAGGGGGCTTGGTAGGACGGTACGCAGACCTGCCTCTCTTCCACCCCGACTCCCACCGAAGCGGTTGCCAGAGGGCCTCTCTCTGAGACAGGTGGCGTCCGTCGTACCATACGTACCTAGACGCGTCTTTGTGGATGACTCCAACGTTGTGTGATCGCGTCTTTGCAAACTCAGGGCTTGTAGCCAAGTCAAGATATCAATCGAAGTGTGAAGTGGGGTGGGTAGGCAAGGTAGGTAACTGACAAAGTGATGTGCAAGCTACATGTAGATGGAAGAAACTACTTTGAACTCGATCACCTCTGCTGAGGAGAAAGGAAGGAGAGAAGGAGAGAAGGAGAGAAGAAGAAGCCAGGTCGAGGGGGGGAAGGGGGTTATTTATACCCTGGGCAGAGAGCTCGCTTACGCTAGTGCCGTTCAGAATTCGAGTTCAGAGAGTCTGATTGGCTCAAAGGAAGCGAGAATGGCAGGGAAGGGCGATGTTAGAATCACAAAAGAAAAGTCGAGGGGTTGGTAGGAAGGGCTTGTGTTGTTGATGGGATCTCCCGTTGACGAGGCGGGTGATGTTTTGATATCAGGAACGCAGAACCACGAATATTGCGGGAGATATCCACCAAATACACGTTAGCGGCGGGAGATCCCGTTAAGAAAGGACCGGAGTGATTAGTCTTCTACTAAGTCCCCCAATATAAGATATATCTCGCCAAAGATAGGTACGATACCCCTGAATCTGATAGCAGACGCCAGGGGAAGTGGACATTGGCCGTTGGGACACAGTTTAGAGACCAACAACCTGTGGCATGCGCAGTTTTTGATGGCAATTATGTTAATTTGATACACTCAATACTTGTGAAGGATATAGACGAAGATTCTTCTGATCATGAACAGGACACTTGACATCTAGAACTTGGAAAAGCACGCCGACGAAGCCTACATCGAGAATACAGCCAAGAAGACCTACATAGATAGTGGAATACAGGGCAGAGATAAGCATAGGAACAATACAATGGGTACGTTTTAAATGACATTCTCCCTACTCGCTAGACTATGGACAAAACAGAGCAAAACAGATCATCAATGTCCTCGACGCATATTAAGCAGCGCAACCTGACAGAGTACCGACAAAGGTCTCTCCCCACCGACCGCTGCGATTCATTAGCATATATGTCAGTAGAATGGTGGACAAGATAAGACCAACCTAGTATTATACTCGATGAAATTCTTCAACTTCTCATAGTTGGCTTTGCGCTGATCTTCCGGCATGGTTAGGGCTTTATTCACTGCTTCTGATATATCCTTCGGATTAGCAGGATGGAATATAATGGCCCCATCCTTCATAAATGCGGACGCTCCAGTGAACTGAGAAAGAGCCATCACCCCGTGTTTCTCTTGCTGGCATGCGACGTATTCAAAGGAGACAAGGTTCATTCCATCACGAGTCGAGGAAAGAAGGCACACATCGGCAACGGAGTACAGAGCAGTAAGCTCTGGGAAAGGGACTGAACGGTGGAGGTATAATAGCGGAGTCGAATCAGGAGTAGCTACTAAAGTCAGCCTAATGAATTCAACACGCTGAAGAGTGATCATCTTACCATATTTGCCATTGATCTTTCCCACAATGGTACTTATCTCAGTCTCCAATTCCTGATACTCTTTCACATCTTCTCTACTCGGCACGGCGACTTGAATGAGAAGGACCTTCCCTCTCCATTCCGGATGCTCATCTAAGAAGGTATCATATCCGATGAGCTTCTGGGTGAGACCCTTGATGTAATCCAGCCTATCCACCCCCAGAATGACTTTGATGTCCTTATAACGCTCATTCAACTGGCTGATACGGTTCTGGACATCAGGTTGTTGCTTCGTATCCACGAACTTCTGCGGGTCAATTCCGACGATGAATTTGTCCGTCAAGATGAGGCGGCCATTGTATTGAATCTTATTCGGGATCGTTGTATCCGCGTTGCTGTGAAATAATTGTCAGTTCAAGCTAGTTAGAATGGAACGGATGATTGCGGCAAGACATACAGGACCAGACCACAGCTGTTGATGAAGTTCTGCTTGTATTCATCCGTATGGAAGCCAACCAGGTTACTTGCTAGCAAGCCTTGCAACAACTCCGCTGATACGGGTAGCGAACGCCAGAAGTCCGCAGCTGGGAATGGCGTGTGCAAAGAGAACCCAATAGGGCATCTCTTTCCCTGCTTGGCTAACCGCTCGCGAAGAAGCTTCGGGAGAAGCATCAGATGGTAATCGTGCACCCAGATGAGATCTCCATCATTCGCTGCTTCTGCGACGCTGTCCGCAAATAATTCGTTTACTTTTCGGTAAGCTTCCCAGGGTCCATCCTTAAATAGCACGCCAGAGTGATAGTGGAGGCTAGGCCATAGGATTTGATCTTTTCAACGAAGAAACGGGACTATCAGTATCTCTTTTCATACACACGGCTTAGGATTTGCGACTCACTGGAAAATCCATTATAATGCTCGTGAGCAAGTTCATCAGACAAAAATATGGGGTACGCGTCGTGTTCCCCCAAACTCCTCTTAACCTCCTCGATCTCTGACGGTTCCTTGACTTCAAGTCCGGGCCATCCAAACCAGCGGAACTTCGTAGTCTTCGTCAGACCAGACAGAGAGGTGACCAGCCCTCCGCTAGAAACATTCGACTGATACGAGCCATCAGGAGCACGCTTGACTGACAGCGGCAGACGGTTGGAGACGACGATTAAGTTCTTCTTGACGGATTCGCTGACAGACATGACGACTGGCTGCCCACTGTACATGCGACTGGATCGTTGGCAATGCCTAACAGGCCAGAAAGAAGAAAAAAAGGCTGCGATTAAACTCTCTTGATGCTGGAAGCTGCTACAGTAGGTCTGGAACGATACGCGATCGACATACGGTAGGGATATAAAAGAACGACCACCGCGAGACGAGAAGATTCCGTGAAAGATACGTCAGAGAAAGCCTCCAGCTAGGAACAGGAAAAGGAGCGCCCCTGGAAGGGGCAATCCATGCTCTCTAGTTTGGTCTACTATGATGAGGATACTACATGGCTAGAACTGCTGAGAGGGGCCAAGGATAAGCATTGTTACAATCCTCTGGACTGGAGATGGCTTCCGACCATCAATAACTGCTTATCCCAAATATATGGAGCTCCCATTAGACAAGTCACATTTCTCCAAGGCAGAACATGGAGAGTATATCCAACCACAACTGTGCCAATTCGTCCACGTTCCCTGGTTGAATGCTACCCAATCCATCAGACGACGGTCCGTTTTACGTCAATATTGATTCAGCAACGGCAGTATAAGTTGGTAAGGCTGAGTCTTGGCTCCTTTGGCTGGATTCAGACGCTTTCATGATTGTCGTTGATCGGGCGAGAGAAGCGGGCATCTGGTGGCGTGGACGTCATCGATGGCGCTCGAAGACCAAGATCTTCCGATGCCAAGATATCCCGCTCTCTAGCCATTGATCGACTATGTAACTCCTCGATGCTATGAGCCGGAAATTCTTCCCGGTCCTGGTGTTTTTCATACATGTTGCTGGGTATCCAGATGGGCCATTTATTCTCTCTCGTGTGATAAAGTTTAAGTTAGCCTTTCGATAGGATATCCCATCAGATGGACTCGGTGAATACCTAATCCAACATGAGATAGCAAACTGTACCCACGTGCGAAGAGGACGCGTATTCCCTAGACGCTCGTATGATACCCATATAACACGTCTTTATGTGATGCAAGAGCTGCATACTCTATCTCATCATCACTACAGAAGGGGATGAAAGCCATCTGACTCATGCCCTTGACAGTTGACCTGAAGGCGCCATGATACTCGAGTACATACTCTGATCATTTCCAAATGTGCCATATATATATCATTCTGACCATATGCCTATCGTACAATGCAAATAACAAATTTCCTTGGGCCTCTGCAAAATAGAACGACGCTGGAGCGCCCCCAGGACACCAACTCGATGATCCACGATAACTAACGCCAAAACCGATATTTGTTGCCAGCCAGTAAAGAATACAGAAAAGAAGCAAGATACTAGAAGGGATCAAAGCTCGCTACTAATAACCAAGACGGGAATTAAAAGAAGTTCCAGATCATGCTAAATGCAAACAGGGGGGTTCACGCGAAGAGGCAATCAAAGTATATGCAGCAAAGAGCTTGATGGGGGGGATTAACTAGACAAAGGCCCTGCCTCTCTTTACGGGACTGGGGGTGCGCAAGTGATTCTCTCTCGAGCGGCTCCTTTCCGTCACGAATTTTGATGGACGCGAATCCTCGAGCAGTAGAGGCTGCTCCTCATTCTCCTCCAGACTCTGCTGCGGGCGAATCGGGCTGCTTTGCACTGGGACTTGAGCCTGACCGGGCTGACCGAAGTAGCCAAACCCGGGAGTGCCCGGATATTGAAGCTGTTGCGGATGCGCTGGGTGAGCGTGTTGACCGGCGGGTTGTCCATGTAGAGTGGGATGGGCTTGGGCGTAATCCTGCTGGTTGAGGCGGTTTCTAAATGACCTAAAGGACCAGTTGCTGACGACGGTAACGGTCGAGATGGTCGCTAAGAAACAGAGCTAGATCATCGTTAGTTCTTACGGTGTGAAGTACAACGAGTGGAGAGAGAGGTCGTACTATAGCCTTCCAGCTGATGGGATCGATGAAACTGTTGATGATGATGGCCATGGTATGGGCTGACACCTTCGCTCGTCCCACCTTGGCTGGGTCTCGGTTCATGCATCGCTCCCAGTTATCACACACAGTCTCGAGAGCTGGTAATCGATCACCTCCGGCGCATTTGTTATCAACGTAGTTCTTGGCGCACGTTGCCATCTCTGCTAGGATGCCATCTGACACTTCCTCCGCAGCTTGATCGAATTCGGCGCGAATGGCAGACACGAAAGCGAACACAACGTAGACTGCCAGGGAGAAAAGAGACAGGTTGACGACTAGTTGTGCCCACCATGAAAGGATACTTGGCACATTGGGGTGCGCCTCAAGCAGGGCGAAAAAGTCGCCAAAGGAGGAGAGTCGAGAGGGTTGTTTTTGCCCCTTCACGGTTTTCCCCTCACTACTGCTCGGCCTGTCGCTGTCATCATCCTCAACTTCCATCCTAAGCCGTCTATCAAGGTCTCTATCTCTCCGTCGCCTCTTCTGTACACGTCTCGCGAGCGCATTCGAGTAGTGGTTCAGACGCGGGATCTCTCCTCGCCCTGGGCTGGGCGCAAACCGGCCATACAATCCAAACAACGAGTTGCGCTTATCCGACTTCGCAGGCTTCTCCGGAGTCTCATCATTGTCTGCATTTTCTGGTGACGACATCTCTGCGCCTGAGGAGAAATCCAGATCGAATTTGCGAGGAGTGGTGAAGGAGGGCTTGCCAAAGACGGCTTTCGGCGTGGAAGGAAGTTGCTGTGACGTCGGTTGGGAGAAGAGGAAGGGCTGTGAATTTGGCTCTCGTAGCGAAGGCATCGACCTTTTCGTGGGAGAATCAAATATGCTATGAGGCCCTAGCTTAGATATCAGTTTGGCGATCTGGAGTCCGCCAGGGTTCGGGGCATCACCCACTCTTCTTTTGATTATCGTGCTGCATGCTGAGCTGGTAGAACGGCGATGTCACGTCTCCGGGGGCTTTAGACTGCCATTCAAAGTCCATTGGACTCTCCGTCGTCCGTTTGTCCATGGCTGTGATGATGGTGATTGGAGTAGTGTTGTGTTGATCGAAGCCAGGGAGTCCGCTGCGGGCAATTTTGTTTGGCCGTAAACAACAATTGTCGCCGCCCGGGCCGATCCAGACCCTGAACGGTTCTCCGCCAGCCCTATGGAGGCTCTTAATTCTTAAAGCTTCTCTCCCGCACCCCATATTATTTTGACACCATGAGTCCATTCTTGATCAGCGGTTGATTCTCTCTCATGAGTAGTATTGACTTCCATTGTGGGCTAATTGGCGCCGCATTCTATCTTCTGAGCCATTTGATGCATGCTGCTGCGTCTTACACCGTGTGCCATCCGGTAGCAAGCCCGGTTACGGATTGTGTCTATACTACCATGTGTTTGCCAGCTGAAAGCAGATATGCAAGCATCGCTTTGACAGGTGACAGTTGAACTAGGAGAGCAGAAACTAGTTTTTGAGAGTTTCTCCTGTGTGGGAGAACTGCAGAAACTATTCGCAAATCCGCACGCTAGGCGGCGACTGCATGGCCGATCGGTTCCCGGGCACAAGTGATCCACGTCAGTTTCAACCTCCACCCCAACGAGTTCTGGAAAAGGCTCTGGATTCAGATGTATTAATTCTCAGAAAGATAATGATATTCGGCTAATTACAAAGGGCATATGTCTGGTAACGTTGGTCATCAAAACGAACGTGAAAGCCGTCACCGAAACGGTCCCTGTCCAATCTAATCTTGTCCTACAGGCTCAAGTCCTCGAAGAGCGGCGTTCTTCTCGTGACGCCAGATAAACAAACCCTTCCCTGATCGAATAAAGCGAGCGAACCATGAAGCTCTAAAAGTGTCGCGGATAATGCAAAGACACCGAATCCAAACTCCTCCCGCGCTGCGGTGGTATCATCGTAATGGGTATGCAGACTTGAAGACGGAAAGAAATACAACGCAACGCAATCGTCATGGGCGTTCAGATATCGACATGGTCGACAAGCTCGAAGTCGTCATCGTCGGCGGTGTAGCCAGCGCTAGACTCGCTCTCCCTCGACACGAATTCGTACTCCTTGACAAGTTTCTCCGTCTCCTTTGTCTCAAACTTCTCGACCGCTTTGGAGATGGCGTCGGAAAGGATGGTCTGACCAGAGGCTTCATAAGACACTAGAAGATCGTCCTCCTGTTCGTCCAGGCCGGTCTCAGCGGCGGTGGGCTCGTGGGTCTCCTCGTCGGTGGATGAGTCAGAGTGCCCCTGATCCAGGACCTCGTTGACATCGTAGCGGAAAGCGGTCTTCGCGCCACGGGCCAGCTGGTTGAGGTTATGCTGGTGGTCTCTCTTTTCGAGGCGGTGTGATCTGAACTCGTCAGCTTTGTTCTCTGCATGGGATGTTGGGATCTTACCTCATCCAGTGAGTTTCCGGAAGGGCAGGTCGAAGAGGGACAACTGCCTGAGTCTGGCTTCGAGGAAGATTGGCGCGAGCCCCATATGCCCACTTGGCCTTGTGGTCATGATCACGCTTGACCTCTTTGCCCGCACGGCGCAGGTCACCGGCCGCAAACGTCTCGGTTGCCATGATGGATATGAACACAGAGATGATAGAAGGTTGTATGAATATCGTAGATGAGAAGAGTTATGGCAAGAGCCAGCGGAGGTGTAGACCCGACTTAAGGCGATACGGAACAATGGTTCTTGAGTTGCCAGTAGACAGAGGTTCTGGTACCTGGGAAGGTTGCTGCCGGGAGCAGCAGAAGGGACGACAAGGGAGCTAGAGAGCCGATAACAGGGGCTACGGCATCGATATCAATAGGGAAACAGTGAATGAGAAAAGAGTGTATTATGGGTTGATTAATAGCGCAACACCATTCCAGGGGGGGTGAATGAGCCTTGAATGAGCCCGGCGAGCGATATAAGTACCTCTCGGACAGTATGGAGTAATACAACAGGCGGGTAACCGGGGGCCACGCGGAACAGAGATTGGAGCAACTCATCCGATCAAGCGTTAACAGCCAGACGCCATCCATGGTTCAACCACGATGGGGATCGTCTCTCCCCTAAGGGCTTATCTCGGCCTGCTCGCCTCCTCTTCTCTTGTCCTCCGAACATCGCGGACTGATTCGAGTTAGCATCGTTCGTCATCCCGAGGTCGAGACATCCAGGGCCCCGTGGGCAATCACAACATTCAGCCTCGAGGTTCCAACCGTGGTTTGCACCAAAATGAACCGCTTCCAACGGTTTCCCAGCTTCCCTCTGAATGAGCTCGCGCTCCTCGTGCTGGATGTCTGCGGATGACTGGGCAGATGGCATCATAGAGCTAAATGGCTCAGGATGGCTCAGGATGACTCAAGCGATGACCGTGGCCGCCGTACTCATACTAACTTACTGTACTCTACTATGGTATTATCTATCGGGTCACTCACGGCATTCCTCAGGCTCCCCAGTTGCTCATTATTCATTCTAGTTCTATCTATAGAGCTCTCTGCTCCAGGGAATTACCGTCTTCGGAGGTGGGCCAAGCTCGTCCACTCCTTCCGGTCTGTCAACCGCCGCTGGCGTCACAGTTTCAGGCACGCGTATCGCTGCTTAGATAGCTGTTCCTCCAACCATGGCATTATGCCTCCAACAGGGCGATGCAAACAGTTAGTCTAGCAACCAGATAATATTCTTGGGGATTCTACCATGCTCATACACTGCTGTGTTATTATATTGTCCGTGACATAACCTCCACGATCGCAGTCATTCCATCAAGCTCGGCCCTCGCCGATAAACAGAGCTCTGCTGATAGGAGGCGCTACGACCCCTCACGCCCGTTGCCTAGGTCCATTCCTCACAGCCATCCTCACCTTGTCTTCTGACCCTCCAGGACCAGTCATCTGCGCATCTGCCTGCGCAACAACTTGCCTGTTGACCAGTCTCGCGCAGCTCGTCACGTCGAGCTTACATACCCTGTCGTGCAGCTGTGTGCTGAGAGTTCCAAAAGTCGCACGCCTTGAGCAACCAGTCCTATAGCTCACAATCATCACCTGCAGTGTACACCCTTCTCCGCACGGCTGTAGCTATGCTAGTTTGCTCCACTGTTTATCGTGGGGTCAGACCGAGATTGCGCTGTATCTGGACTCCCTGGAGAGATCCAAGACGCGATTCCAAGGCAGCTATCAGTCAGTTAGAATACGAATCGAATGAGTAATATGCATGCTTCTGCTCGATAGTCCATTCTGGAATCCCCGTCATCTATCACTTGTGGGGTTAGGTTCGTTGGGGATAATAATGGGGCAGCTGTATCTACTAACTAGCCTGCTCCTTGAACCTTCCGACATGTAGATAGAGGTACTAATAGATATTACTAGCTGTCTGATTCAATAGTACTCATAGCTGGGGATCTTCGTCAACCTTGACTGATGCATTTACTCGGCTGGAAGCCATACACAAGAACTAGAAAGCTACCTACAAAGCAAACCTACCTGATACAGAGCGACACATATACTCCAACATCCATCCAATACAATTTCTAAAGCCAATCGAACACAATCACCACCATCTACAGCACAAAAAAACGTGCAAGTTGAAAACCGACATAGCAATCAGCCATCACTTACACCACTAATCATAATACAACTATATATCCACACAACAACAGAAAAAAAGAAAAGAAAAAACGATCTTTACAACTTACCCAGCATATCCAAATAACGAAAAAGCAAACACCCTTCCTGGAAGAAACTAAAAACAAAAATGATATCTTCCATCTGAAAGACAGAGGAAGATACTTATTTAGATAAGCGACCGACGCAGGGATCGAACCTGCGATCTCCCGCACCGGAAACGGATGCCTTACCACTAGGCCAGCCGGCCGAGCTGTATCATGAATAAGGGATTTGATGGGGAGTTTGAATATATAAACCTTTCCAGAATATCTTCATGGTAGATCAGGTAGGAAGTAGGTAGGTAGGTAGGTAGGTAGGTAGGTAGATACTAGTTGTCAAGATCTTGTAGATGTTGGAAAGGATACTTGATTTCCATTAGACTCCCTCGATTAGACGGACTTATTCTTAAAATATAATATAATAGTTAAGAAGAACCAAGTATAAGAAATACAATTATAACCCCCCTCATCTACTTCCACTTCCACTTCCATTTACTCCCCCCTCTCCATCTTCACCACTTTCCCCATCCTCACTGTCCTCCTCCTCAGTTAAACCCTCCTCACTAGGCAACCGATCCGGAAACCAGCCGTACCTCGCCAAATCCACATACATCTCACCCATAGCGTCCATATCGACATGAACACCTTCACGACGCAAAGCAGCAGCTTGCCGCGCCGCGCTGCCGGGGCCGCTTTTTCACTCTCAGTTAGCATGGCCATAACCAGACCGGGTAAGATACATTCAGAGTAGAAGAGAATAGAAACCGTTTTGGATATAGATGTATCCGAGTGTTTATTATATGAAATAAAAGTAAAAGCAGAAACGCTTACCGATGAGAAATCATCCCCCTGGCATTCAAGACGCGTTGCCAGGGGACATTGTCTGAGTTATAATAATGTGATGTCTCTGAGTCGTTGTTTGATGGGAGATGTTTCAGACAGATGCCTACTTGACGGGGTCGTTGGGCTGTAGTATATTTAGAAATGAGAACAGAGTGAGGATGTTAGTCTATGATCTTGATGAATGTTCATTCGATGTTATTTCATCGGGTATGTTTGGGAATAGGTGTGTTTTGATACAAAAGGCTCGAGAGGAAGGGTATCTACTACTGAATAAATGGTGAGAATATAAGAAACAGACTTACGTTGACCCAGTAAACGCGCGATATGTCCATATGAAGTGACTTTTCCCCGCGGGATCTCCTGGACGGCTGCATACACGGCGTTGAACCACCACTCCGCCTCATCGGAGCGAGGCATCGCTAACTAACTCGACTGCCGAGCGCAATCGATTTGAGAGGTATTCAACAGATCATCTGGCTTAATAACAAAAAAGTGGATAGATGAATTTGTGATTGCTTCGATCCCGCATAGTTATGGTATGTACTGCAGCTTCCAACTCCCGCAACAACATTAATCCGGATATCGATTGATCGATTGATCCATATCGCGACTTATCAAAACCAAGCTCTCCTCCAGCTTGATCTCCCCCCCTCACACAACCACCCAAAAATGCCATCCTCCTCCTCCCTCGCAGACTACCTCGCAAAAAACTACCTAACAGCGGACCCCGTCCCCGAACGCCCCAAAAAGAAACGCAAGAAGACAAAACAGCAACCGGACGACGGAGGACTCATCATTGCAGATGACGACCCGCCTGATCTCCGCACATCTGCAAACACCACTCGAAACGAAGACGAAGATAGTCCATACATCGTAAACTCCGGGTCAGCGGAGTTTCGACGCGCGAAGAAATCCAGCTGGAAGACCGTCGGCGGGCCGACGTCATCATCAACATCATCATCAGACCAAGCTGCCGCAGATGCGATTCTTGCCTCTGCTGCGGCGGAGAGTGCTGCGAGACAGAATGCGAATGAGGATGAAGACGCGCCGACTATTGCGGACGAGGATTATGGTGGTGGGCCTCGGATGGAGTCTGGGGCGCGCGCGGGTCTACAAACTGCAGAGCAGACGGCTGCGATGATGAAAGCGTTGGAGAGACGGAAGAAGGCTGAGTCAGATGCATATCTAAAAGAAGCTGGGAAGAATGCTGCGGGCATGCAGGAGACTATTTACCGTGAT
Source organism: Paecilomyces variotii (assembly GCF_004022145.1). Classification (NCBI taxonomy): domain Eukaryota; kingdom Fungi; phylum Ascomycota; class Eurotiomycetes; order Eurotiales; family Thermoascaceae; genus Paecilomyces; species Paecilomyces variotii. The sequence continues at coordinate 1,546,255 of NW_021167142.1, forward strand.
GCTTCTGGACGGATTATCAATGTGGCGATGAAACGAGCCGAGGCGCGGCGCGCAGAGGAAGAGAAGAAGGCCAAGGAAGAAGCTGCAAAAGAAGCATTACTGGGTGATGTGCAGAGACGGGAACGAGAGGCGCGCAAGGAGCAGATACGTGAAGCGCGGGCTATGCCTCTGGCGAGAACCATCGAAGACGAGGCTTTGAATGAGGAGCTCAAGGCGCGAGATCGATGGAACGATCCCGCAGCGCAGTTTTTGACGTCGAAAAAGGAGGGCGTTTCAGTGAGCGGGAAGCCGCTGTATAAGGGTGCCTTTCAGCCGAATCGGTATGGCATTCGACCGGGCCATCGGTGGGACGGGGTTGATCGAAGTAATGGCTTTGAGAAGGAGTGGTTCGCCGCGCGGAATCGTAAGGAGAGGATTAGTGCGCTCGAATACCAGTGGCAGATGGACGAGTAGTTATGATATCGAAAGGTCCTACAGCGGAAGGGTTTTAAGCTGCTGGTGTCCTGGTCTAAGATGGGAGAGCCTGCTGCCCTCTATATCGGCGACGTCTGCGGTGATATGGATATGTACAATACTTTATATAATCATTATTTACGAAAAAGCCTCGAGATATACAAACTTTTGAAACGAATACTCGAATATCAAGATGAAGTTATCCGAAGCTTTTTCAGACAGCTCAAGCACATATCGCGAATCACTCGACAATCCATACCTGCTGCTTATCACAGCAGATGGACTTATGACGTGAAAACGAGATAAAGAGCTGAATCCGCACATGGGACCGCAATAATACTCTGCCATGATCTAATCAAGGGACGCACTCAGAAAACGAGGGCCAGAGCTTCTCCCGACCCAGATCCCGTCCCGCGAAGCTACGGTTAATAGTCCCATGGCTCGCTTTATTTGTAACTAACAGTGGCACCAGCATACGCTTTGATTCTCGATTAGTCTAGACTCCCAAATTACGTTCTCTGTCTGTCCAGCTTACGCTCGGGAGCATCAAGTACAACTACGAGCTTCGTATCAAGCGATTTCTTTCATCATTGTATTTGCACACAAGCCAAGGCTATCATAGCCAGTGACTGAAAAGATTAGTGCTACCATACTCCCTCAATCGGTAAGAACCCTCTTCCCTGGTAGCAAAAAAGCCGTAAATGGGAACTCTGTCAGCGGATTGTAATGTAATCCGTATGTTGTTGTTATGATGATGATGACGTGAATGTGTGATGAAACGAATACATCTTTGAAAATGAGAAAAAAGAGACTCAGACTTCTACTCGTCCGCTACTCTTTCCCTGGGACAGCAAGAAACCGGTAGGGCTTCGGTGTCGGATACAGGTCTCATCGTAGCAACGGAAAAAAAAAAGACAAGTCATGACAGATGAGGTAGAATCAGAGCGCATGACGTCTGAAAGCTCTAAATGCGAGTGAAGAGAAGAAGCGTCAAGGTTAGACGGGCAAAGGGGGGTGAGAAAGAGAGACCAGTTGGGAAGAAGACGAGAAAGCAACACGAAAATGTCCGAGTCGGAAAGTATAACGAAAAGACCGTCCGATCCAAACAACCATGTTCCAATATCAAGAGACCAACAACAAAAACCGACCGCAGAGAAGCCAGCTGACCGTCCATATCATTCGTAAAGATCGTCAGTTAACTCAAGTTCCTCCGACATGGCACCATTTGCGCCTTCAGTAAGCAACAACTCGGAACTCGGCACTTTCATCGTGCTTCCCATGGTTACTCTACGTTCCCAATCACCGTCGCTTTACCTCCATCGCCCAACCTTCAATGCCCTCACCCCGACTGCCGGGAGGAATACCCAGATCTACATTTTCCATGGCCCGCGTATCTTTCAGGAACTCATGACTGGCCATGCCACCCGCGTTGGCTCGCTTCTCCGGAAGCAGCTCCAGCATGGGGAGAAGGAAGTCACTGATACGCCGACTCTCCTCCACGGTGAAGTGGTATTTCTCTCGAAGAACGTCCGGTAGCGCCCAGTGACGAAGACGATGGATATTTCGTAGCTCGCCTTTGCGGTTGAAGATCTCCTGAGACCATTTACCAGAGAGGCATAGCGATTTGGGGAATGGACCCAGTAACTCGATGATCTGAGCGATGTGATCGTCATCCTTGCCGTATTTTGTGCCGGACTGTGGATCGAAGAGGTAATCTCCAGTAATCAACTCGAAGACCTAGTCTCAAGGTTAGCAAGTCGACAGACCACACCTGTGAATCAATGCAACCCACCATGCATGCCATACTCCAGACATCCGTACTGGCACCCCACTTGGCGCCCAGGATGACCTCTGGTGAGCGATATTGCCGTGTCTGTATGTCGTTTGTGAAGTGGTGGCCGACCCAGCAGGCGTTGCCCAGATCCGCGATCTTGACGGAGATAATATCAAACGGTAGATCCTCGCTTGATTGGTCTGAGGCCTTGTCTAGCGAGATGCCGGAGACTTCCCTTTCTAGCAGATCACTATATGAAATCAGCTAAGGCCACTCATGTATCAGAACGTCAACGGCATCAACTTACGTGGTCTTCTCTCTCTGCTTCTGTTTTTCGTCATCGTCCTTGACGCCCAGTGCCTCCTTCATCGAGAGTGCTTGGTTGGGTGTACCTAAACGGAGTTAGCTTGTCCCCATAGATCCAGATGTTGCTAAGTTCTCTTTTACCTGGCGACGACTCTGATATCATCTGGTTGAGACTGCTGTGTGAGCTTGGCTTGTGGTCGAGATTGGTGAAACTGGCGTTCAAGGGGCTGGGCAGCGGCTGGCTGCCCGTGATGAGGGTTCTTCTCCGTCTGCGACCGTTGCGGTTGTCTTCCTTGTTCTCCTTCTTAGGCTCGTCCTTGACGTAGGTCTTGACGATCTGCTCCACATCACCGATCTCGATCAATACGTTCTCCGGTTTCAGGTCGGTGTGGATGATGCCGCACTCACGGTGCAGGTAGTCCAGCCCGAGGAGGACCTGCTTGGTGATCTGCTTGACCAGCGCCATGGGGATGCCCCGGTGGTTCCATCGCTTGATCAGGCCCAGCAGGTTCTCTCCCAGCACTTCGAACACCATGCAGACGTGCACCCCGTTGGGGCCTTTGTGTTCAAACGAATCGAGCAGACTGACGACGTGCTTGCGGCCGGGGTGAGTAGGGTTTGCCTGGACGATCCGGTTGAGCAGCTTGATCTCGTCGATGGCGGTTTCCGTGTAATGGGCGGCGGAGCGGACGACCTTCAGGGCGACATGTTTTCCGGTGGTGGTATCGCGGGACAGCCAGACGGTCGAGAAGTGACCCCAGCCCAGTTTCCGCACGACGACGTAGCGTCCATTGTTGTAGGTTTCGCCCACGGACACGGGGTGGTAGCCGCCCTTGCAGTAGTCCTCCGAATCTTCCTCATCCGCGGTCGTCTCCGCGGGGTCGTCGCCAGAGGAGGTGGTGGAAGAGGCCCGGGAGAGCGGGACGCCGTAGACGGCCTTCTGGTGGGAGAGCGGGGATGCGACGGCGGGGACGCTGAAGTAGTGATGATACATGTCAGTGTTCAGACGAAGAAGAAAGATGGTCGCGGTGGGGGAACAAGGGGAGAGAAGACGCACCCCTGGGCGGCGGCGCTGCCCATACTGGGATCGGGCAGCGACGAGGCCTCGTTGGTGACAATGGGCTTCAGATCGGTGCCCTTCCTCCTCTTCTTGCCGCCGTTGCCATTGGCGGCCTGGGCGGCTACGCTGGCCATCTGCTGTGCTTTGTTGAGAACTGCCTGCTTTATTTCATCCCCATTCATCATCCTCCGCCCGTCTGAAAGGGCCAGAGAAGGGAGAGGAGGGGGGAAGGAGAGGTGGTTGAGAGTACCTGTTGGCGGCAGATGCTTCGCGCGGGTTGTGCGATAATAGTTCTGTTAGGGAGGAGGGGTTCCGTGCAAGTTCAGCCACCGCTTGGTTTCCCGCAGGGGTGGGCTTGTTTGTCTATCTGTCCGTTGGCGTTGCAGACAGAGAGAGGAGAGAGAGAGAGAGAGAGAGGGCGCTTAGTCTGACAAGACAGAGCGACCGGAAAGACAGAAAATAATAAGAAGGGGTGTGGTTTTAAAGAGGATGGGAAAAGGAAGCAAGTAAGTAAGTAAGTGAGCTTTTCGTCAAGAGAGGACGGAATCGAACGATCACAAGTCAGATGGAGCGCCCAAGTCCGTTAGTTGATTAACGTTTAGTTTCCCAAGAGCGTCTGAGGTCGTGGGCGGGCCGTGATTGGAGATGGATCGACCTGGAATGTCCGCGTCCAGAAGCGACCGATGCGGGCGGAAAGAGATGGGAGATGGCAGAGGAAGAGTGAGAAGGGAGGAGGCCGGATTCAAATTCAAGGAAGAAGGAAGAAAAGGAAGAAAAGGAAGAAAGAAAGAAAGAAGAAGAAGAAAAAAAAAAGAAAAAAGCTGGGATCACGGAAGGGCTGGAAAGGAGAGCCAGACAGGATAATACGTATGATGACGATAGAGAGAAAGATTGATTGATTGATTGATGGGGTGAATTCAGTATTTGGAGTCATTAAGTTACTACTGACTTGGATATGGGATCATTCAATGTGTAATTATGTACTTGTGTAATTGATTGATTAATTAATTAATTGATTTAGTAGTTCCACTAATTTGATTTAATTCAATTTAATTAGATTGTTGATGCTTCTGTGATATGCATATTATCCATCTGGCCATGTTATTCTCTATCTGCCTTTCTGTCTCCAAATCGACCCAACGTGATGCTGGACCAGCAGAGGATTCGTCCAACCTCTTGCTCCTCTTCATCCACCATCGCGACTATCTATCTATCGACTCTGGCAATGCATTAGATAAATCGTTGATTTCCATTCCACTTGAGACTGTCACTTTTCTTTTCTTTCTAGCTGACTATCTCCATTCCATCTCTCTCTCTCTTCCCCGCGGAACTTAGTCTCTCACATCCTCCAACCGGTTGAAAGCTCTCTCTCTCTCTCTTTCTTTCCTCTCGGGATCGAGCATCGGGAAAATAAAATAAAATCATCATCCCAGCTCAACCATCATGTCCTCCCCCTTCGATCCCCGCCCCCGGTTCGACTATCTACTGGCCTCCCCGCTCACGGCCATCCTCCACCCCGTCCACCAGCTCTTCCTCCGCCTCCGAGCACCCCCGCGGCTGCCTCCTCCCCATGCGCCGCCCATCCGCGTCGTCTGTCTGTCCGATACACACTCGCTCGAATGGGACGATGTGCCCGATGGGGATCTTTTAATCCATGCCGGCGACCTCTGCAACGACGGCAGCGTGCGCGAGATCCAAGCAGCGGTCGACTGGCTCAAGAAGCTGCCGCATCCGCAGAAGGTGGTCATCTGCGGCAACCATGATAGCTATTTTGACGTGCGGTCGCGCCGTGATGAGGACCGTGACAAGTCCCTGTCCTCCATCTCCTCGTCCTCAGCCTCGATCCGCTCCATCGAGGACCCGGACAGCTCCCGCATCGACTGGGACGGCATTCACTATCTCCAACACTCCTCCGTCACCTTGACCTTCCCGGCATCCTCCTCCTCGTCCGCTCGATCTCCATCCCGATCCCGCTCCCTCACCGTCTACGGCGCGCCGCAGATCCCCGCCATCGTCCCCTTTGGCCCCGAACATGCCTTCACCTATCCGGCCAAGCATGACGCCTGGTCAGGCACAATACCCATTGAAACCGACATCCTCGTCACTCACACCCCGCCCGCCTTCCATCTGGACCTCTCCCCCGTCTTCTCGACCGGCTGTCCGTATCTCCTCTCTGAGACCTGGCGCGTTCGACCGGCCCTCCACGTCTTCGGCCACGTCCATGCCGCCCATGGCCAGGAGCCCGTCTACTGGGACGAAGCCCAGCGCGCATGGGAGCGCTTATGTTCGCGACGCCGCCAATGGCGCGGTAGCATCTGGGGTCTAGTTCGCGACCTGCTCGATGTTCGGGGCTGGCTGGACGCCGCACGTGTCGTGGCATACGGCATCGTGGGTGTCATCTGGTCGCGCGTCTGGGGCGGGGAGAATCGCGGATGCGGCTGGATGTTGAATGCAGCGTGCATGTATGAGAATACAGGCCGGTTGGGTAATAAGCCGCAAGTGGTGGTGCTCTGAGCTGAGCTTGAGCCATCAGGGGGAATTGAGTTTGGTTGTTTTTCTACTTCGTTAAAAAAAGGTCGTCATGGCCATGGTCATCATCATCATTGCATTTTTCTAGGTGTTTGTTATACCATTACTTTGTATATAATACCAGAAGTCATAGTCATAGCCATTAGCATAACGTGTATAATAGATTACTAGAGAGCATCATGCATTATTGGCGTCGTCGTCTCATGGATACCTGATCATGTTTTCTTCTTATCACATATTTACAAAGCATAGGAATGCAAGACATGTATGTATAATAAGACGTCTCAGGAACACAGAAATCTCATTCGTTTCAAAAAAACACCATGGTATATACCGGAAGAGGGTGCGTAACTTCGATACCAATATGTACAGTATATACAACACAAGCAGAAAAAAAAAACGACACGAATCATGAGAGACGATGCTGCAAGCACCTCTTGTCTCGGCTGTGCTCTTGGCAAGCCCAAAGGGAAAAGCAAAGCACAAACATTTTTGTCTCGATCATTGAATAAAGCAAAAAAAAAAAAAAAAAAAAAGCGTTATCGTAGCTTACAACTTGGGCTTCTCGTTGAATCGGGGCGATACGAGCGGGTCATAGACGCCCAAGCCCAGTGTATCCGACGGGACGGCGGCGTGGTGACCACCAACCAAGCCGCGGACGTCGACCATGCTGGGGTTCAGATCCTCGATCTTGCTGGCGCCGATCAGACGCATGTTCATCTCCATTTCGTCCTTCAGCAGCTGCATGGCGCGGTCGACGCCCTCGAGGCCGTATGACGACATGGCGTACAGGAAGGGACGGCCGATACCAACGCCCTTGGCACCCAGGCAGAGGGCCTTGATGATATCGGTGGCGCGGCGGATACCACCGTCGATGTAGATCTCGATCTTGTTCTCCCAGCCGCGCTCGCGCAGGATGGGCATCACTTCTGCCAGAACCTCGATGGCGGAGCGGGCAAAGTCGAGCTGACGACCACCGTGGTTGGAGAGGACGACGCCGTGGACACCAATTTCGACGGCGCGGAGGACATCCTCGACGCACTGGACACCCTTCAGCACGATGGGCATCTTGGTGATGGAAAGGAACCATGGGATGTCCTTCCAGGACAGGGACGGGTCAATGAACGAGGAGATGGCGCGCGCCGCACCCTGGGAACGGTCCACGTTGTCGCCAGTCTCAGATTGCACGTTCGATCCCACGTCCGAGAACTTGGATCGCATATCCTTCTCCCGACGGCCGAGCTGGGGCGCGTCGACTGTGATGAAGAGACCCTTGCAGCCACGGGCTTCTGCGTGCTCGACGATTCGTTTCGTGATGGCCCGGTCCTTGTTGACGTACAGCTGCAGCCACTGCGTCTGGTCGGGCTGGCGGGCATCGACAATCTCGTCGAACGAGCATGATGCCAGCGTGGGAATCATCTGGATGACGTTGTGCTTGTGAGCACCCTTGGTGAGAACCGTCTCACCCTCAGGGTGACCGAGCTTCCCCAGAGCAGTAGCGGTCACGTAGAAAGGAATGTCGACCTTGGTGCCCAGCATCGTGGTCGAGTAGTCTACCTTCTCGACGTCGACCAGGATCCGTGGGCGGAACCAGATCTTGTGGAAGGCATTGTGGTTTTCACGCATCGTCTGGAGACGGCTCAGTTAGTAGATGATTTCCGAACCATTGCTGTCGGGGGAGCAGATGTGGGCTGCACTTACAATCTCATCATCCGCACCACTAGAATAGTAGGCCCACGCGGTCTTCTTCATGACTCTCCGGGCCACAGCCTCAAAGTCGAGCAGGTTGTAGCACTGCGCCAGACTGGGCTTTAGCTTGATGCGCTCCTGGCGCTCTTCCTCCTCAGGGTCGTGCGCCTTCTCCTCCTGCTCAACGGTCTCCATGTCGACCTCGCCAAGGTGTTTCGACTTGTCCAGATACTTGTCAAGGGTATCCGGAGGGTGAATCGGGTCGAACTCTTCCGTTGCATCTTTGCCAGCATACTTCAGAATGATCTTCTGACCACCAGGGTGCTCTACCACGACATCAGCAACCGCCATTTGTTAGGCAGGATATATCAGGCGTATCCTTCCTTACCTGGCAAGAATTCGGTGACGTCGTACGCCTTTCCGTGGACGATAACCCAGCACGAGTCCTTGGAGTCGTGCTTGGCGATATCCGCACCCGTAAGTTTTGGGGCCATTGTGACAGATGAAAAGAAGAAACAATTCGTGACAAACGATAATGACAGAGGAAGAGAGAGAGAGCAATGGGAAAGGGTGGAGTTGGACAAAAATGTGCCACTGGGGGTTTGCCGGTATATATAAGCGGCGCAGAGTGGAATGTAGCGGAGACCGATTCTATGTCGGACGATAGAGAACTCGCAGTTTTCTAGCCCAAAACCCGAGGACGTCCGTAATGTCTTTAGCGCGCCAGGCTTTTCCCCAGAGAAATCGAGCTTGCATCCCGCCCGTCCGGAGGAAGCTGGGGCTCGGGGATGGTGGAAAACAGTTATCGGTATCGCCGCGAGCGAATGGGCGCGGATAAGCCTGAAATCGTCGGGATATCGTTGGTTGAGCTCGGTTGCTCTAACGGACTGCTCGTTCGCAAAGCATGCGGGGGCTCTTCGGGCGTGACGCTCTCGGCCGACTAGGTGGAGAGAGAAGAGAAGAGGAGATCGACGGATGATGATGTCGTCCGGTGGTTAGTCGAGATGCTAGTCGAGAACAGGAATCAACTAGAGGGACGGCGGAGTTGTTCAGGATAGCTATGCAGTTCAGAGTTGTTTTTATTAATGATTAGTGTCTTCACAAGGACGTACTGGACAGCCACTCCATCTCCGTTTCTTCTGTATAGACAGTGCCTGGGATGCTCGAATATGCCCATCGACCACGCTTTCTTTCCACGATCTGCCGCATCAGGATCGGCCTTGGCGGTTTAGTATGCCCGATGATGCATGTTGTACCTGCAATCTAGATAAGAAAGGCTGAGGATATGGCTTGATGGATCTCCCATCGCTGCAAATGGTGACTCAACTCCACGATGAGCCAGCGCGAAAAGAAAAGAAAATCATACAAGAAACAGCAGCTGATCTCCAGGCAGAATAAGAAAAGAACTGCCTGCTGCCACTGTCTGTCCTTCTGACCGCGCCCTTTGGTCAGCCTCATGGTCTGACTGCTGCCGTGACACGCGCCGACCGATCTGATCTCAACTTTCTCCGACTCGGATCTTCTTCTTCACCTTCAAAATCACCGAACATGCCTGTTTGACTCCACGCGCTTTCTCACTCTCCTTTTTTGTCCTGCTTTCTTCTTCTGTTCTTTTCTCTCGCTCCTTCGCGGGATCATGCCAATCCTGCCCATTTTTCTGTTCTCCACGCGTTCGCGCCTGTGCCGCTGTTAGACTGGTCCCGCTAAACATGAGCTCCTCTCTCGAAGCCAAGATTGTCGTCCTAGGCGCTCAAGGTCCGTCTTTGTCGAACTTATACCCCGCAATTCTGTTGTTAATTGTTAACTGGTTTCACAGGCGTGGGCAAGACCTCTTTGGTCCAACGGTATGTCAAAAATGCCTTTGACCCCTCGAAGACGGCGTCCACGGTGGGCGCCTCCTTCGTGACAAAGCGTGTCCTCGACAGCACTTCCGACACCGTTGTACGACTTCAAATCTGGGACACAGCGGGACAAGAACGGTTCCGCAGTATATCCCGTCTTTATTACCGTGGCGCCAATGCGTGCCTTTTATGCTACGACATCACCGATGAGCAGAGTTTTCAGGAGATGACAGGTTGGCTCGTCGAACTGAAGGACAATCTGGGTGAGGATGAGTCCATTGTCATCCACGTTGTTGGAACCAAATCGGATATCGTCGCCTTGGATCCGTCCCGCCGCCGTGTTCCGTTTGAACGCACCATTGCCTACGTCGCAGAGCAACTCTATCCGACTCAGGCCTCCACGCCCCCTCCAACGGCTGGCATGGGTACTTCTGGAGTCCTGCAGAGCCCAGATAGCAAGCGCAGCAGCGGATTTTGGGGCCAGGATATCGGCTGGGACTGCTGCCATGAGATCAGCGCCAAAGACGGCGAGGGGATCGAGGAGGTCTTCCGTGTCATCACCCGGAAGCTGGTAGAGGAGCGCAACAAGCGTGAGGCAGAAGCTCTACAAGCCACCGTGGCAGGTAGGGACGGCAGCCACGGACCCTACGGCGCAGGGGATGTCGATGGCAACAGTAGTCTTCGCGTCAACCACGCTGATAAGAGACGAAGCTGGCTAGGTTTCCCACCTGGCCTTGGAATGAGCGATGAAGATTATGATCTCCCACAAACGACCCAAAGGCAAGGTAAATGTTGCTGAAGATGTAATTTCTCGATTTATTCGCGAATTTCGAGTTCATGCCTGTGCGAACTTTTTTTTCAGGTTTCCAAGGCTCAGGCCAGGCGTTCATGGTTGGATTTACGAAGCACTGCATGATCATGACTCTTGCTTGTTGTTTTGCTTATTTTGTCATTTGCGGTTACCTCTTTGGTGGCCTATTCTTTTCGTACATGTCATCGAGGTGCTGGTCACGCTCGAAGGGGGTATCCATCGGGGAGGTTAGCTTGAAGAGCTATTTTGTGCATCACACATCTGGGATTTTTCATGGATCAGGTAGTGAAATGTGGGTGATGATAATTGAATGTTTTGCCTTTTGTCTTTGTCTCTATGTTAGCATCTATGCAGCGTTGTCTTTTACCAATCCACCTCAACAACAGCACAGCCCATACTATTCATAGGATTTTCACCCTAGAGTTGACCCCAGATACCCGTTAAGCGGCACCCATCTATTCTTGAGGGCTTCCTAAATAGGTACCAGAACGATACAACAAAAGTACCTAGGTAGGTAAAGAGCAAGCACCAACAGCTAACGCCCGACGATCCAGCGCGGGACCTCTGCATGATAGGGCTGGCGCTTCAATGAATTCTTCCTGTTCGCCCATGCAAGCACGCTGCAGGGTATCGGATGTGCCGCGGCAATGTATTTGGCTCAGTTGTATCAAGGAGCAAAGCTTCAATCGAGGTAGTCAGAACCCCAGTCTCGTGTCGTCTCGTCCGCAAGCTCTTCCATTTCGGCTGATGCTTTAGGGCCATCCATCACCCATTCGAGGCAACGTAATACGCGGTGGCACTACGGGTTCTCATTGGTATGATAGATGCTGCCACGAACCTGAACCTGTTCGATGATAAGCGCCCGACCCTGGACCTGTTTGTATGATAAGGGCATCGCTTGCGGCTCCAAATGATCGGTGGAAGGCATCGAGGGCCAACAACCTAACCAGTGCCATCCGAAGATAACGACCTCTTGGATTTCTAATCCCAAAGCCAGCCACCGCGTCGAACACAGCCTGTAGGAGCGGCGCCCCAGAGGTCCGTGATCTGTACGAGCAAGCCTCATTTTGGAAGCTGCTCGCCTGCAGGGCACCCTTCCCCCCAGACACTCGACTTATCGCTCCCTCTGTCACTCTTGATCTCCATTTCTTACCTCACTTTCTTTCAACTTCTTACTGCTAGGTATTCTTCGTTGTATTGTTGCATGCTGAGAAGGCCGCCCAAATTCTTGCTTTTCCATATTCAGCTCGGTCATATTTCCAGCCTGCGTAGATAGCTTTAGGCTTATCTGACTCACGACCCTGCCTCCCTGACTTCATCGCGATGTCTGGTGCGGAGGTGGTGGCCGTCGTGGCCTGTGTGGCAGCGAGTACGTCGTCTCAGGGTGACCGTCACATATATACTTCATAGCTCTGTTGTGTACTCGGTTACTGACGTCTACAGTTGTGTCTGCTTATACTGATGGAGCCGAGCTTGTCAAGCGCATCAAAGAGAAGAGAGAAGCAAAGAGGAGAAGATCAGCAGAGCAAAAAATACAGGACCTTGAGCGCTCTTTGGCTAGCGGACCGCCAGCAGTTCAGACCGAGTACGACAGCAATTTCCGCAGGTTCGGGGCACAGTATGAACAGGGAGATCAGATTGCCCGAGAACAGATGAAAGATATCATTATCAAGCTCCAGATGGCCCTTCTAAAAAGTCTAAGCGGGTCATCAAATGGCGATGTCGAGGTCGACTTTGTCGTCCTACAGACGGTTTCGGAAGAAAGTCGATTCAGCGCTATCAGGGCTCTTTATGAGTTATATCAGAGGATGGAAGCAGCAGCGCCGATACGGGTAGGGCCAGGTGCTATGTTAATACCTGGAGCGAGGGATCCTCAGTTCATCAATCCGTTTTCTTCCTCACTGACAGATCAGTTCCCCTCTATCGCTGAACCCCAGGGTCCCGCGCCTGGTCGAAGGACTGCATCATTCAGCTCATTCTTTGCGTCGAAGAGACGGTCCTTGAGCGGTTTACTACCCTCGAGTCGACAATCCCGCATTACTCCTGTTAGCGAAATAGATGGAGAAGGAGACAGCAGTGTGAGGCGTAACGATACTCCGTCACTATTGCAGATGCCGGAACAACGTGACCGCGAGCGACGTGCAACCGCCAGAAGACAGACCTTGTCCTCTTACGCGGACCAATTCTTGCCTCCAGAGGAAGACAATCCATGGACGAAAGAAGCCTCCAGTGAGGACGAAGATAGCTCTCCACCTTCAAGCCACCAAAGCGGATCAGACCAAGTCTGGGGCGATCATCCTCAAGACCCCCCTTTCCATGGCGGAGAGTCTCCTTCCAAAGAAGAATCGTCTCTCAACGGGACAATTGCCGTCCTCAGCGGTGTATCAATAACACTTTACCTTCCCTGCGAGGCGAATAAGTTTGCAGGCTTCTGTAGAGGCGCAGGCAAGCTGCAAGATGGAGACAAGAATGCCTTCAGAAAAGCAACTCGCCCTGCTGGAATGTATAATGACATCCCTTTCTGGCAATGTCGGAGTTGTCCCTACGAAGGCCTAATGGTCGGAGGAGCTGCCAAATCCACCCGAGCATTCGACCATAGTGTGCACATCCATAAAGCCACCGGGATCCGTTACCGCTGGGTCTTCCTGGCGAAATCACACGTCACCAAGAAGATATTTGGCTGCATCTTCTGCTGCGCGGAACGCAAAACACAATGCGAGAAATTCGAAGACATATCCCCCTTCATGGACCATCTTCTCCAGAAGCACCGTCATGCTGTCCCTGGGATGGAAGCATTGCTCTATCGAACGAAGTGTATCCTCGGCCGGGTAGCGGACGTGACGGAGGATTTCGATATCAATATCCCACCTGAGACTTGAGGTTCCCGCGTCTATTAATTAACCTTTCAATATTATCCATCTATGGATTCTGATCCTTCTGCTATAATTGTTCTTTCTGATTTTCGGACTATCATTTACATTCTGCCATTTTGCGCGCACCTATTTCCCCTAGTTGATTGTGGCTCGTTTTGCCATGTAGCCGTATACCCACTACGGCGTTAGGGTGTTTCTCATCGTTCAAAAGGAATATCTAGTTCTATACACACAGAGAAGAGAGTATCATTAATACAAGTAATCTTAGCAGTTCAGAAAGCCACAATAGTAAAAGAAGAATACCTGATTGATCGGACCACAAAAAAAACACACCTGCGGGGATTTGTTGACTAATGGGGAAGTTCAGTTAACTATATATTGTCGGAGCCTGCCTACGGGCAGACCTGTCGGGTTTCTCCCACGCCTTTCTAGCTCCACTCATAGAGGTAAATAGGCTGAGCTAGTTGCTAGAGGATTCAAGCTCAGCGAGCTTCGCTCCAGATATTTCTATATATGCACATTTCAATTCCAATCTGACCGTATACTATATAACCGCGAGACATAACACAGCGATAGCAGCGAGAAAGAGCAAGTCGGTGGAAGAAGGAGAGGCAAAATATTTTCGTTACTCATGCTACAAGAGGATCGTAGCTGTCCTATTGTCTCCATTTCTCAAGCAAGGCCAAGATAAGATGTAATGTTGATCAACGATGAGAATACGTTCCGACAACGCATGTCATTAAGAAAGGTGCTAGCAGATGGTTCAATGTGAGTTCAGACAGAAGGTGCAACATCTCACAAAGGAAAATGAACGGACGAAAACAGATCTAGCCAAGGTGACATTAAACCAGGAGCATGGGCTTGCAGGGCCATAACCCGCCAGAAAAGGCGCAAGGCTGGCTTTTCACATTACAGAGCAGCAAGAGTTCTGCTTCTTGGCCTATTTTCAGGAAGTTAGCAGGAAGAGCTTCTCCTGGCAGCGTTACTCTTTTCAACGTACCTGTGTGTAGAACATTTTACTCTGAGAACTCAACGAGTCGGACTTTTGAACAAGAGAATCGATCTTTTCGCCTCTCTCCAGGACCTGGGATTTATAATGTAAGCTTAGCCTAGTTTACCACTGCAGCATACACAGAACGGGATGAGATGAAAGCGATGTGCTATATGTTAGGTGCAAGTTCGCATGATGCTCACCAAAAGAAACGGGCTAAGCGTGATAAATTAGAAAACTGGCGGAAAGGGGTTTCTCACCTGTTCGATAGTCTTATGTAAGACTTGCTTTGTCTCGCCCAGCTCCTGTTGGACCCTCGAAATGCTATCGGCTTTACTTGGGTCCTGATAGGTGACAATGTACTCCTTCAGCTCTGGTAAATCGAACGGGTGGCTCTCTGCAGTGTGGCCCTGGAACGATGAGGTTGGGTATTTGGTGAGGAAAGAATCGAGCACTTTTCTGTTAAGACTGTGTGCCACTAAATCAGGGTAACTCTGACGTGCGATAGTAACAGCTGCCACACCCTCTGACCGGGAAAACACATGGAAGTTCTTGAAATGTCAGAATCAGGAGGACTCGAAAAGTTTCAAGTGGGCAAACGGAGTTGTCATACATATCCCTCTCCCTGTACTTCCTGGCGGATGGCCATTGGCACACCTGGCTGTGAACGCTGCACGAAGATGTCACAATAAGTCACCATGAATTCGCGGATACTTCAGAATACTGAATATCAGTATCATATATCATTTGAGAGTTGTTTCTTCAATTCGTCTGCCAAGACAAGGGACGAAAGGAGACGTACGTGCCCTTATACCACCGAAAGTCGCTGAGATCCTCCTCGCCACATAGCTGCACGGCATTCGATTTCGCAGCAGGATCGGCAGATTTCAGGGCAGAATCGGGAGATTTCAGAAATACCTAGTATAGGAAATTAGCAGCCTGCAGCTCAAAGTGGACTCTTGCCATTGAAACGTACACCGATGAACAAGACGTTCCGCATGGTGGTGGCGGGCTGATAATGGCGGACAAATAAGAGGACAACCGGAGAGAACCCTAGCGGAGAGGTGTAGGACGCAGAGATTCGTCAAAATGCAGATCTGCTGTTCAGTAATATAAAGACGCGCTTGGATGCTTGTCAAGGGAGATGGCGAGAGGAAGCGATTAGTACTGCCTGGATCGATGTCAGCTAGTTATCTCCTGACAACCGGTCTGAGACGCGCTGCCACCGCACCGCCTTCCCACTTGGTCTGAGCGTCATATCTGCGCTAAACCACGAGTATCTAGCCTGGGCGATAAATTAAAGTTACAATCGCCGTACCCGCGCGGGGTGACAATTTTAGCACAGTTGTTTTTGTCATCTTCTCGAAGACAATAATCGCTTATACAACAGAGTCCTATACCTGGGACTCACCAGCCTGAAGATCTCTTATCGGGTCTAACTGAGTCATTCCCTCGTCTTACCGCCACCTCCCATCCCTGTCTACGTCAAAACTGCATTCAGTCAGATTTGCCCGAGAAAGGAAACGAATCATGGCGGGAGTATCTTCTGCAGAGTCGCAGTGGCTCAGCCAGTTGTCTGCTATGCGGCAAGCTATCGCAGAGCTGAAGCTACCAAGAAAAGAGGCTGAAGATGAGATCAACTATGGTTCAGATCTCGAGCTGGATATTGATGAAGACTACTCCTCTCCAGGTACTGTGGATGATATCTGGGACGTCATCAGTTCCGATGACGAGAGCCTTGACGAGTTAGACGACATTGATGGTGTTCCGTTACCTACTTCATCTATCTACGACTATACCTGGCTCGAATCGAAATGCCAGGCCCTTGCGGCTAAGAAGCCGGGTCTCGATGTAGCGGAAATCGTACAGCAGATTACAGCAGTACTGGCTACTGACAGCAGTGATGATGAACTGCAAATGTCTCTCGCAGAGATTGTGGGCTTCGATGATCTCGACTTAGTTATTGATATAATAGCTCACCGGGCAGACATCCTTGCTCCTACAACAGGCAAAGGTCAGTCGCAAACGGACGGTCTCTTCACCGGTAAACTACACACAAAGGCCGAACGCGAGCAAATGCTTCGTCGACAGGATTTCGAGCATAAGCATGCGACTCTAGCGCCGGGACAAAACAGGGAGGAGCCGAAATACCCTCATGTATACAAGATGCACGACTCGCGTAACACCCTGGCACTTGGAGGGAAGAAATATGGACTTCCAATCGGAAGCAGGCAGATCGAGGAACAGAGATACACTGAATTCGAGATTCCGGCTGCTAAAGTCGGTTCACTTGCTCCCAATCAGAAGCTCGTACGCATATCAGATTTAGACCACTTGTGCAGGGGCACGTTCAAAGGATACAAAACTCTCAATAGGATGCAGAGTCTGCTCTATGAGGTTGCCTACAAGACTAGCGAGAATATGCTAATCTGTGCTCCGACTGGAGCTGGTAAAACGGATGCAGCCATGTTGACAATTCTAAATGCCATTGGCAGGAATTGCGTTCCCAATCCAGCGGAGGAGCCCGATGCTACCGAGTTTACAGTCAACGTTGATGATTTCAAGATTGTCTACGTTGCTCCAATGAAGGCTCTAGCTGCTGAAGTCACCGAAAAGTTGGGCAAGCGGCTTGCCTGGTTGGGAATTCAGGTCCGTGAGCTGACTGGTGATATGCAGCTAACCAAACGAGAGATTGTGGAGACGCAGATAATCGTGACAACTCCTGAGAAATGGGACGTTGTTACGCGGAAAAGCACTGGTGATACGGAACTCGTACAAAAAGTCCGTCTTCTCATCATCGATGAAGTTCATATGCTGCACGATGAGCGTGGTGCCGTCATTGAATCATTGGTGGCTAGAACGGAGCGGCAGGTAGAGAGCACGCAATCTCTTATTCGTATCGTGGGTCTTTCTGCAACTCTACCGAACTATATAGACGTTGCCGATTTCCTGAAGGTCAACAGAATGGCGGGCCTTTTTTTCTTCGACTCATCGTTCCGTCCTGTTCCTCTCGAACAGCATTTCATTGGCGTGAAAGGAAAACCAGGAAAGAAGGAGTCTCGCGAGAACCTTGACATTGTCGCTTTTGAGAAAGTAAGAGACATGCTGGAGCGAGGCCACCAGGTCATGGTGTTCGTGCACTCCCGGAAGGATACCGTCCAAACTGCACGGATGCTGCGGCAGATGGCCATCGAAGACGGCTGCGAGGCGCTGTTCGGTTCCCAGGACCACGAACACTATTCTCAAGCGCTAAAGGATCTGAAGAATGCTCGGGCGCGTGAACTGCGGGACTTGTTTGTCAGTGGCTTCGGTACACATCATGCGGGAATGGCAAGAACTGACCGCAACCTCATGGAACGGATGTTCTCTGAAGGTTTGATCAAGGTACTCTGCTGTACTGCGACTCTGGCTTGGGGTGTCAACCTGCCAGCGGCTGCCGTCGTCATCAAGGGAACACAGTTGTATAGTGCACAGGAGGGTAAATTTGTTGATCTTGGGATTCTCGATGTGCTGCAGATTTTTGGTCGTGCGGGTCGTCCACAATTCCAAGACACAGGTATTGGCTTTATCTGCACCACTCACGACAAGCTACACCACTACCTGTCTGCTGTAACTGCACAACAACCTATCGAATCCAGGTTCTCTAGTAAACTGGTCGACAATCTGAATGCAGAGATCTCACTGGGCACCGTCACTTCAGTGGCAGAAGCTGTGCAATGGCTTGGATATTCTTATCTGTTCGTTCGCATGAAACGGGAGCCACGAAATTATGGGATCGACTGGGCAGAGATCCGTGATGACCCGATGCTGGTCCAGAGACGCCGTCAATTAATCATTCAAGCGGCACGTGTGCTGCAGAAAAGCCAGATGATCATATTCAACGAGAAGACTGAAGAGCTTCGTGCTAAAGATGTTGGCCGGATTGCAAGCCAGTATTACGTCCTGCAGACTTCCATTGAGATCTTCAATGAAATGATGCACGCACAAGCGAGCGAGGCTGATGTGCTCAGGATGATTAGCATGAGTGGTGAGTTCGACAACATACAGTCCAGAGACAATGAATCGAAGGAACTAGAAAGGCTACGTGAGGAAGCGGTGCAGACTGAGGTCGAAGGAGGAAACGATTCAGCCCATGCAAAAACGAATATCCTACTTCAGTCGTACATTTCCCGCGCTAGACTGGAAGATTTCGCTCTTGTGTCCGATTCAGCCTATGTGGCTCAAAATGCTGCTCGAATTTGTCGCGCTCTGTTCATGATAGCACTCAATCGTCGATGGGGTTATCAATGTCAGGTACTCCTCTCAATGTGTAAATCGATTGAGAAGCAGATCTGGCCCTTCCAGCACCCTTTCCATCAATTCGATTTGCCTCAGCCGATTCTCAAGAATCTCGACGAGAAGTTGCCGACATCTTCTATAGAATCTATGAGGGACATGGAGACAGCTGAGATTGGACAGCTCGTTCATAATCAGCGTATGGGCAAGACTCTAGCCAAGCTTCTAGATAATTTCCCGACTCTAAGCGTTGAGGCTGAAATTGCGCCGTTGAACAGGGATGTCCTCCGCATCCGTCTGCATGTCTACCCCGAGTTTACTTGGAACGATAGACATCACGGTGCCTCAGAGCCCTATTGGATCTGGGTTGAGAATTCGGACACGTCCGAGATATACCACCATGAATACTTCATCCTTAGTCGGAAGAAACTTCACGACGAACACGAACTCAACTTCACTATTCCTTTATCTGACCCACTGCCAAGTCAAATTTACGTCCGGGCTGTGTCCGATAGGTGGCTGGGCGCTGAAACCGTTACTCCCGTTTCCTTCCAGCATTTGATCCGTCCCGATACTGAAAGTGTCTATACGGATTTGCTGGACCTCCAACCGTTACCTATCTCCGCCTTGAAGAACCCAATCCTAGAGGAGATATATGGGCAGCGGTTCCAATTTTTCAATCCGATGCAGACACAGATATTCCATACGTTATACCATACTCCGTCCAATGTGCTTCTTGGTTCTCCCACCGGAAGTGGAAAGACAGTAGCAGCAGAGCTGGCTATGTGGTGGGCATTCCGAGAGAAACCGGGCTCGAAGGTGGTATATATCGCACCTATGAAAGCTCTCGTGAGAGAGCGTGTGCAGGATTGGGGGAAGAGATTAACGGCCCCCATGGGACTGAAGCTTGTCGAGTTGACTGGTGACAATACGCCAGACACTAGGACTATCAGAGATGCAGATATCATCATCACTACCCCCGAGAAATGGGATGGTATATCCCGCAGCTGGCAAACTAGGGGATACGTGCGACAAGTCAGCCTAGTCATCATTGACGAGATCCATCTGCTGGGTGGTGACCGTGGTCCTATTCTGGAGATTATTGTATCCCGTATGAACTATATCGCTTCTCAGTCCAAAGGTGCTGTTAGGCTGCTAGGCATGTCCACTGCCTGTGCTAATGCCACTGATCTTGGGAACTGGCTAGGCGTCAAGGAGGGGCTGTTCAACTTCAGACATTCTGTGCGTCCTGTGCCGCTAGAAATCTATATTGATGGCTTTCCGGAACAGCGCGGCTTCTGCCCACTTATGCAATCGATGAACCGGCCTACCTTTCTTGCCATCAAGAGCCACTCACCTGATAAGCCTGTGATCGTCTTCGTCGCTTCTCGACGACAGACACGTCTAACGGCCAAGGATCTCATTAACTATTGTGGTATGGAAGACAACCCCCGGCGGTTTGTTCGCATGTCCGAAGAGGATCTCCAGCTCAACCTTGCACGTGTCAAAGACGATGCACTTCGTGAAGCACTCAGCTTCGGGATTGGTCTGCACCATGCTGGTCTAGTTGAGTCTGACAGACAGCTAGCTGAGGAACTATTTGCAAACAACAAGATTCAGGTCCTCGTTGCTACCAGTACCCTTGCCTGGGGTGTCAACCTGCCCGCACATCTAGTGGTTGTTAAGGGCACGCAATACTTCGACGCAAAGATCGAAGCTTACAAGGACATGGATCTGACCGATGTTCTTCAAATGCTGGGTCGTGCAGGACGTCCCCAGTTCGATTCCTCTGGAATAGCTCGTATTTTCACGCAGGATTCTAAGAAGGCGTTCTATAAGCATTTCCTTCACACTGGCTTTCCAGTAGAGTCGACCCTACACAAAGTCCTCGACAACCACTTGGGTGCCGAAGTTTCTGCAGGAACTATCAAAACCAAGCAGGATGCTCTCGACTACCTGACTTGGACGTTCTTCTTCCGCAGGTTGCACAAGAACCCTTCATATTATGGCCTTGAGATATCGGCTGAAGAACATAACACGATAGCTGCGCAGCAGTTAGCCTCTGACTTCATGATTGATCTGGTTGACAAGTCTCTTAGTGAGCTGGCCGAATCATCCTGTGTTGTCTTCGATTCTGCTACAGGAGATGTTGATCCAACACCTTACGGAAAGATCATGAGTTTCTACTATCTCTCGCATAAGACTGTCAGATACTTGATGTCTCATGCCAAGCGTGATCCTACCTTCCACGACGTGCTCAGTTGGATGTGCTCGGCCACAGAATTCGATGAGCTACCCGTCCGTCACAACGAAGACCTGATCAACGCGGAGCTTGCGCTTAATCTTCCTTTGTCGGTGGAGTCAATGGGTGATCTTCCAATGTGGGATCCGCATGTGAAGGCGTTCCTTCTCCTCCAAGCATACATGTCAAGAATTGACCTGCCAATTTCTGATTATGTCGGTGATCAGATCTCGGTCTTAGATCAGGGCATCCGTGTCATCCAAGCGTCTATCGATATTCTGGCAGAGCTTGGTTACATATCTGCTTGCTGCCAGATGATCACCCTGTTGCAATGCATCAAATCCGCACGTTGGCCTTCAGACCATCCCCTTTCAATTCTACCCGGCATTGAACCCGAGAATCCGTCGAAAGCTCTCCCGGCCTCGCTCACGGCCTTATCCTCGCTTCCAGCGTCGTCTATATCGTCATTCGCTAGGAAACTACATCTCACCTCAGCTACAGCCAATCAGTTCACGAGAGCGGCATCCAGCATACCGAATTTATCTGTTTCCGTTTCAGATGTCTCCAGCACTGGCATGGTAGTGACGTTGACACGACAGAATCCCCACACGAATCCAGAGTACAAGATCTTCGCACCTCGTTTCCCCAAACCGCAGACAGAAGGATATTTCCTGATAGTCACCGCTGCTGCGCCAAATGGCGCAGACGGTGACTTGCTCGCACTAAAGCGCGTATCTTGGCCACCGGTTGCAAATAACAACCGTGAAAAGGGCAGGAGACAAGGGCACCAGAAGAACGGAAATGTGGTTGCAAAATCCTCCGTCAAATTCCCAGAAGAGGCCCTTCCCAGCGAATCCGCTACGACCAACAGAATCGTAAACGTTCGTGTCATGAGTGATGCTTATCCTGGAATGGAGTGGACTGTATCTGGTGTGAGGTTGCCATTCTATGATGACGTATCCAAGAAAGGTGTGGAGAGTGCTGGGCCTTCGCAATCTAGTGCGTAAAGCACATGAGCTAGCTATAGCTAAATTCAATATCAGCCTTCAATATATTCACCGCACTAAATCAAAATGTAGGCTTTATATCTAACCCGTAGGAATATCACGAGTGTTGAATTGACCCTAGCCTCCGTTTCGACCTCCAATTCCTCATTGGAAGCGGTGGCTGCTGTGACTGCGGTATGTTTTTCCTCCTCGGGACGGCTTCTGCTTCCAAATACTAAGTCCCTTATCCATCCGAATAACTATGCTTGCTTGGTGAGTCTTCAGCACCCCATTTGCGGTCCTCTTCTTCGTGGAAACGTGTGATTTACTGGAAAGCTCCTGTAGGTCTTTCACGGTTCTTAGAGAAGAAGGGAAAGAGGCGTAGGCAAAGAGAGCTTTACCTATGTCTCACATATCACCACTTTTCTAATCGAGGTAGGGATTCCGGCCTTTGTACTACCGCTATCTCCTCAATCATATACTTAAGTAACCTTATATAATTTCTATGTTAATATCCGCGAATATAGAAATAAAAGGTGATACTATTATAAGAGAGGTAAGCGCGTAGCCTTATCAATATCTAATATTTAGCTATATTAATATATCTTTTCTTTATTATGCGATAACGGTAATATAGAGAATCTATAGTTAATATATATCTATTTCTAAGCCGCGTAAGAGCAGCGCAATAATACACAACTAGAGGAAGATAGGTAATATTTCTGCGCTTCGCTAGATTAAGCTAGCAGAGGGCTCCTTAGTTGGATTACTATATTGTAATTAGTGCTTTGACACTGGGCGATCACGGTTGGGTTCCCAACCTCGCATGAAGCCTAGATAGCCTATTGCAGTATTTGGCTGCCGGCCTTCTGATTATGGATATTCTGTTAAAACCACCTTTCGAACTGATCGTCGTCTGGCACCTCCTGGAATGGTTTGAGGGTCTCGGGATATGTTATCCGCCTGATAGGCTTAGCAAGCCATGGAAAACATGCGACAAATCAGCGCGCTTTAAACAATGTCCTACGCCACTACAGCACTAAGATAAGGCCACTAGGAAATGTCCCGCGTAGTGTTGGTTCACAGGCTAAGTAATTCCTGCAGTCTCAAGTGCGGCGGCAACTCGCTTATCTTTATTGGGATGAATCCCTGCCAGGGGCTGAACAACTCACTTCCCCCCAGCTATTGTAGCAAAAGCAATGATGGTGGCTCGCTTTAGGTCAGAATAAAAGGCTGAGTCGGCTGTCAACAGCATGTCCTCTGCCTGTAGTTTCATGTTCGAGTTTCGATTATAGTATCAAAAGCACAGAGATTTGTTCACCGACTTTGCAACAGCAGCGACTCCTTTCGATGGTAATGCCCTCATGGATCCATTGACAGCGGTAGGCTTGGTCTCCAACATACTCAGCTTTATTGATTTCTCTGGGAAATGGATCAAAGGGGCGTACGACATCTACAATTCGGAACTCGGGAGCACGCCAGATAATTCTCGTAGTAAGGAATTGCTCGATAATATTCGCAGAGCGACTAACACCTTGGACACTCATTTTCGAGGGAAGACAAAACATGAAAGATCGCTACGTGAAATTTGCCAAATCTGCCGTCAACAATCCGATACGCTTCAAAGTATCCTGAAGGAATTGACAGTGGTAGACAAAGACTCGAAATGGAAGAGTATGAAAGTCAGTTTCAAGAGCATCAGGAAAGAGAAAGAGATAGCATCGATTGAAAGGAGTTTGGATAGTTGCCGACTGCAGACCCTTACGTTGCTGGGAATAATCTTCAGGTGAGTTGAAACGAATGTGTACTTGTATTCGCACATTCTTGTGGCTAAATAAGTGGGTAGTGAACAGCAGTCTTCGGCCAACTCGCGGTTGGATAGTATTCTAAAAGAGTGCCAGCGTGCACAAAGTGATAGGACACTTGAGATCTCAGATCTTATAGATGAATTGCGAGAAGCGATAAAAATAACCCGGGACAAAGAAGAGAAGAGTGGCTCAAAGACGATCCAGGAAACCGCCAGGGGCACTGTTGAGCCGTCCACCCACATCACCCTTCTCCTGCCAAAGCTGCAGATGATCGCCCAGTCCATACCGCGAGAGAATGACATTTTAGTCCGGTTAGATTTCGGGGATATGTATTTGCGTGAGCGTGCCATAAAAACCGCCGAAGATGGGACTTACTGGTGGATTGTGAAAGAGGAGAGCAATGAACAAGATTTGAGTGACCTCGAGAGAGAAATGCGAAGGCATACACGCACCTCATTCTTGACATGGTTGAGATCAGGAAATTCAATCTACCACGTGAGTGGTAAGATTGGCTCTGGAAAATCAACTCTCATGAAATTTCTCTGCAACAATCCTTGCGTTCAGGGGGAGCTAGAGAGCTGGGCAGGGGAAAAGAAATTGATATTTGCCCGCTTCTTTTTTTGGAATTCTGGATCCAGAATACAGATGTCTATGGAGGGACTCTACAGAGCCATTCTCTTCCAGACTCTCAAGAAATGTCCTGAGCTCATCCAGCAGATTTTTCCAGATCAATGGGACCTATTTGATCTGGACAGATCTTGGTCTGGAAATGCCCCGTTCTGTCTTGACGATGTGAAAGCTGCCTTCGAAAGGTTGGTGAACAGGAAATCCTTTCCTAACCATCGTATCTGCTTTTTCATTGATGGTCTCGATGAATACGAAGGTAAAAGTTTCGAACACTGGGAACTTGCCAAAAGTCTCCAAAAATGGGCGCAGTCACAGGATATCAAGATATGCGTCAGTAGTCGCCCACATAATCAATTTATGGAAACTTTCTCCGACGATCCGAGTCTTCGAGTCCGTCTTCACGAACTGACTCAAGGCGATATGTCTCGATTTTGCCGGTCTGCATTCGAGAATAGTGCAATGTTCCACCGGGTAAGCAAGATATACCAGGACTTCGTGGAAGAAATAGTCAAGAAAGCCGAAGGTGTGTTCTTGTGGGTCGTTCTTGTGGTTCAATCACTTCTTGATGACATTGCAAATTTTGATCCTCCGTCAGTCCTTTGGGAAACGCTCAATGAAATCCCAGAGACCCTCAATGAGTTGTTTGAGAAACTGCTTGCCAAAATTAAACCTCGCGATCGCAGACGTTCCGACAAAATGCTTCTTCTTGCCAGCACCTTTCCGCTTCAGCGGCACTACGCCCTTGTGTACTCCTGGCTTGATGACACTGAAGATCCAAACTTTCCGTTCAATGCCCCGGTGAGAGGGTATACTCATCAAGAAGTGCTGGACAGAGAGAGAAATGTACGACTCCAATTAGACTGCTTAACGAAAGGATTGTTGGAAATGAAACCCATACATAATGCCCGGACGTTGATGAATTTGTACGAAGATGCATCTTTCCAGCACGAAGTTGGGTTTGTTCATCGAAGTGTGAGAGAATATCTAGAATCTACCCCAAATCTGAGTGACATCAGAAGCCGGCTCCAGGGGATTGATTATACAGATATCTATTGCCGTTTGCTGCTAGCACTGTCCAAGTTTGCGATACCTCAGCACTATAATCAAGGGAACTCAGAACTGCGTCGCCAGAATCTGCAGTGGTCTTTTGAGTGGTTTGCTGGACTGCAGGCTATTGGAAAAGAACCGCCTATCAAGATCGCGGAAGAGTTCGGTTCGGTATTGCATAGCTACAGACAGCTTGCGCCCACATATCCTGATCACACAGCGTCAGATGACAGATTTACCAATTGGGGATTGCAAATACCCATTACAGGATCCCTATCTAAGTTTGGTACTGAGTTCTCTTATCTTCACTTCGCAGCAGTGTTCCGGCAAAATCAGTATGTTTTTCAGAGGGTATCAATGGACGCTGGCACGTTGAAGACCAGAGACGGCTTGAATCTCCTTTTGTCGGCGGCCCTTACAGGCAATTCTCGGTTGGTACGTTTCCTCTTAGAGGAGGGCGCATCATCGTATGAGCGGGTGGAAACAGAGGATATGAAGCATGTCCGAAAACCCGCCCAGGAAACCCCAACTGTTTGGCTTTCGTTTCTCCTCCACTTTGGCGCGTCAGTCATTGAAGGGAAACAGGAGTGGATATGGCAAGGTTCCTTCCAGAATGAATTGGAGGCACCGTTGGGCGAGTACGGCCTGATCCTAGAGCATTTCCTCATGTTTGGGGCTAACCCGGAAGCCTACTTTGTTCTATACGAAACCTCCACCACGTCAAAAAGTTCTGGCAAATGCCATGGTGAGCTTAAGCCTGTTTTCGTTTCACTGCAGCAATTCGTGAATGCCATGCGACTGCCAAGTTTCGAATCAGTCGTACAGTTCTTCCGCAGAAAGAGAAGGTATCGTATATCCAGAATAGCTGCGAACCTCATTCCAAAGAAGGATCCCCTGAGTGAATCTCGTATCGCGCGGGTAAAGGAGATATTATCCGACAAGAACAGATATGACCTCTACGCTATCTGCTCCAAGGACGGTGGGTGCCAGGTGGACGATTATATCCGACTGTATTAGATAAATGCAAAGGATATCTGGGCGGCCCTCATAGAAGATACGCAATTATGAAAGTCAGAGCAAAGCAGGAGTGTTGATAGGCTTAGAAAACTTAAGAAATCAAAAGCAGAGGTCGAGTTCTGTTGCGTTTCCCCTAGAACTGAACAAAAGCCTGGTCCTCCGCGTCGCTTTGTAAGTATGTTTGCTTTGGTTCTTAGGGATATCGTGTGCAAATATTTCAACTTCTTATGGGAACAATTTTTATATGCGATTACGATCTTTCTCTCTAATTTCTTTGATTGGCCTGTGTTAATCACGGAGATTCTGCTTTCAGGTATTTGGTTTATTCTTTATTTCAACAAAAAAGAAAAGAGAAAAAAGCGGGCTTAAGTGTTGAGAAAAGAAGTCCTAGTTACTGTCCACAACAGCCATCTCATAGTTTCTCCCATGCGCAACATCTCCTTTGATTATGATGTCAATATAGTCCGAATGCGTATCAACTGATGTAGCGGAAATAAATGACTCATCGACATCCGAGACTTGGGATGCGTCCAAAGATGGAGTTGCCGTGTGATGTGAGCTGTCCTTGTCCGCCACAGAAAGCTTCGTGCTGTTAGCGATAGATTCAGCCTTGAGCTTACTCAGAGGGCTAGGTCCGCGGGGCAGTGTATAAGAATCTAGATATTTGCGCGCCTTGGGATGGGCGGGTAGTGATGGGAATGCAGTCGACCTTGCCGGGGATGTTGCCCGACGTCGAGGAACGCTGGGTCGTTGGGACATTGATGGAGGCTGCAGTCGTTAGTTTAGACAATGATATATTAGGAACAAGGATACCTACTTCTGTTCCAGGGACAGCTAAGCTCTCTAGGGTTTTGCTTCGTCTGGCAAGCAGCCTTGAAGACTGATCATTGCCAAGCACATTTCCAAACATAATGCTATACCTCTCCATGTGAATATCCGGAATATCAACATGCAGGAACGGCACTGGCTCTGCTGCTGTATAGTCCGATGATTTCTCTGTCGTTGAATTAATGATCGGCCATTCCTCTTGTTGTTCGTCGTTTGATTCACGCTGGTCAGAGAAATCATACTGTATCTCCTGCGGCGACTGCATTACTTGCGTCATCCTCTCTCTTCGACTCCCCTTCTTGACATCTGCTCCATCAAGACGAAGTACAGACTCTGACTGAAGCTTTGTTTCGAAAGCAGAATCTTGCCTGTCCTCCTCGGTGACTTCAACCTGGTAAAAGGGAGACCTCGAGCGTGGTGCAGACTGCTTTCCCTTAAACAGACTCCCGATTTTCTTCCATTTGCTTGGTTTCCTTCGAAGAGGAGTTCGCGGTGTATCTCCCGTCGGTGTATCTCCCGTCTTAACAGATGCTATGGCATCCTGGTCGGGAGATTCCTTTGTCGTCTCAATATAGGAACTTGCGAGTCTGGGGCTCCCTAAGGCGATGCCTATCATACTCTCATCTGCCACAGCATCAAGTTGCTGATTGGCCAAGAAGAAATCTTCTGGCGTCTCTGTCAAATGCGCGTCAAACTGAGGCGATGCGCTCTGCCAGCCACGATGTTGCGACCCTTTCTCCGAAGCTTCATGCCACTCTGAGTCTGCTCTCGACGCAGCACCACGACGGTCCCGTGGAGAATGGCTCCGCGCTGAGAGCTGTCCCGCTGTTGAGCGGTCCCTTCGTGGTAACACACCAGGATCGGTCATAGAGCGTTTCGGTGTGCTGCCAAATAGTCCCCTAGCCATGTTCTGTCGTTTATCGCAATACCAGTAGCGAGAATATACTTAGGAACGTGTTGATATAAGTTGAAAAGAATGATAATTACCGCTTAAAAGGAACGGACAGCCTTCCAGAAGGCCCTGATTGCAACATAAGAGTAAGTGAAAGTAGAGAACTGGCCCGTCTCATATCGAGGGTAAGAAGTACTCCATACCGGATACTATGGCCGAGAGCAAACTACGAATAGTTAAATGGAAGAAAACATCGCACTCGTGTGGAGCTCCAACACGAAACCCCCTCGTGCGCTTTAGGTATCGCCCGTGAAGACGAGACGCTTCACGGGCGAGACGGCAGGGGCTTGCTAGGTACGCTGACATCTCGACCAAGGATCATGCCTGAGTAGACTGTCCGCGGCTCGAGCGGGTATAAATTAGCCGTCAGGCGAAAGTCTGGACATGATGGTGTGGAAATTGCTTCTCGACAACAGAACCAGTGAGCGCTCATGCCCTCACATTCT
This sequence comes from Paecilomyces variotii, assembly GCF_004022145.1. Lineage (NCBI taxonomy): Eukaryota > Fungi > Ascomycota > Eurotiomycetes > Eurotiales > Thermoascaceae > Paecilomyces > Paecilomyces variotii. The sequence goes on from NW_021167142.1 coordinate 1,574,810, forward strand.
GGAGATCGCTATCGACGTGTCCCGATATGCTTATTTCACCAGCTGCGAATAGTAAACGTGCGCTGGTCTACAAGCAGCACGAGATGGCGCACGCATCTAAGTAGAGATCCGTGAGTTGGGCTCGGACGTCAAATGGGCATCTTTGCATTGCTTCAACTGACTGACTGACCTTCTCCATCTTTTGTCCAAGCATAAATAACTAACAGTTGACGAGCATTGAGGGGACATCGCACGATAACCTCCTGGAGGCCATCTCTGAGCGGTCTGTGCATTCGACGGCGTTGCGGATTTGAAACTGCCAAGCTCAACGGTCGGAAGCATCGCTGCCGAAGATATCTGGAAAGGCCCTGTAAAGGAACAAAAAACACAAGGCCAGTGGGAAAGCAGGACTGATGCAAGGAAAACCCTGGCTTTGGTTTGATTGCATCTCTAGCCGAATACCGTGCTTGCTGCTACGCCGACGGTGTATGCAATTATGGAAGCTCCAAGAGGAAGTGAAATAACAGGCACATTGCAGCAAAGTAACTTCAGATCGTGAAACACGGCTCGGAAGAGCTAATCCAGCTAACTTAACCCATCTTAATTCAGCCTTAACTCGGTACAAGTTTCTTGTCAGGCGGCATTGAATGTACAGTATTAGTTAGGATATGACAAGAATATTCTCACTACCTGCGAATACAGCATTATCTACACCCGAATTGGAATGAACCCTCGACTACCAGGCATCTGAGTCGGGTGACCGTCATAGGTTAACTAGATGACCCCCTTGAAGTCAAAGCAATTCCTTACTACGAGAATTATCTGGTGTGGCCCCGAGTTCCGAATTGTAGATATCATATGCTCCTTTCAGCCATTTCCCAGAGAAATCAACGAATCCGAATACGTTGAAAGTTAAACCTATCGCTGTCAACGGATCTACGGGGGCCAATACGACCCTGTTGCAATACTGGCCAACAATTATTATGTGGTTTGTAATACTATAACTCAAACTCAAACATGAAACTATAGGCCCAGAGAGGGCTTGCTTCTCTAAGACTCAATGTTGGCAGCCACCATGCTGTTTACACCCGACTCAGCCTTGTACCTTGACTTAGAGCATACCGCCGCCATTTATTTTGCTTCAAGGACTGGGGCAACTGAATTTCTCAGATCCTGGCAGGGATTCATTCCTCTTCTCATCCATACCATAAAGACAAGCAAGTTGCCGCCGCACTTGATGCCGTAGGAATTAACTTGTGAACCGACACCACGCGGAACATTTCCTAGTAGCGTTATCTTAGTGCTATAGTAGCGCAGTCACAGTCTACTTAATAAAGCGCGCTGATTTGGCGCATGTTTTCCATGGATTGCTAAGCACAATAATTCCCGAGACCCTTAAACATTCCAAGGGGTGCCAAATCAAGGTCAGTTTGAAAGCTGGTTATTATATCTGGAATATGCAAACTCCTTGGTTGTCAACAGAAGGTACCTATAATCAGAAGATTGATATGCAGCCGGATGTTGCAATAGGCGTGGGCTTCATCTGAGGTCAGAAACCCAGCTGTGATCGCCAGTGTCAACGCACAGCAACATATATAGGCCTTCCTGAGCGAATAACTGATTTCGATATCACTGTCAAGGCAGTGCTTTGTATAATTATGTTTTATTCCCTTGATAATTAATATGGGTATGTAAATAGATGTCTCGGCTAATAATTATGTTTATATGGCACTCAGGACTGAGTAACGGACACAATGCGCCCATTGTCTATATTTTTAAATATAGACTTATAGTAATGCAGCACTTCAAGACCTAATATATAAAAGCTGTCGGCGTATAAAGCAAACGCCAGGTGATCTGCAATGATCTGTTACACAACATTCCCGTATAGAATTGGATCGAACCTACTAGATTACTAGATTACTAGGATCTAGATTCTTTGTATGCTAGAGATAAATATGGGATCAATCCCCCCTAGACCTAGAGTAAAGCAAGCAATTCAGATTCTGCTTCCGTGCTAAAGGATTCGACAAAAGCACAGTAGATGCTTATGATTGTCCAACAGTAATCTCCAGTGGACAACTCTGCGATATTCTAATGCGACAAGAGACTAATTAACCATCTCTCAGCTAAAAAGCACTAGCAAGATGATGTCAGTCATATTTTCGTCGCGATTTTGAAAAGGGGCACTGAGACTTTAACTATTGCAATGTTTCTCTTTCCCCCAAGATAGTTCTACTGAGCCGAATATAGATCATTCTCCGGTGCGAGTTAGAGATAGGAACCTGTCGGCGCCCAACTAGCTGCAAAACGCCACTAGCACCCTATATGAAGGGCATAGAACAAACAACAAGAAGCCACCTATTTCCATCAATATAGGATCAGAGCAGACATGCCGGAAGTAGGAAATGCTCAGGAATAGTGGCGGAGGCAGTGCTCCAAGCAACAATTGATCAGGATGAAGTCCGAGGACATAAATAGTCTATTGATTCCAGTACCCTCCAGTTCTTTAAGCAATCAAGATCCTATTCCCGTATCAAATGATTTTCTACTATTCTTGCTTTCGTGGTCTTGGATTATGAGAGAACCTGTGTGGTAATCCAACCAAGACCTGGCTAAACTCAGAAGAGCTGCTAGCTTTATCTAGCGAAGCGCAGAAATATTACCCATCTTCTTCCAGTCGTGCATTACCAAGGCTACCGCCTGCGCTGCTCCTACGGAGCCGAGGAATGCATATGTACTGTAGATCCTCTATACTATTTTTGTTGTAGAAGGAAGAAAAGATATATTAAAATAGCCAGTTGCCAGATACTGATAAGGCTGCGCGCTCACAGCATCACTTGATATTTCCAGGTTACAAAAACCGACACAGAAATTGTATAGGGTGACTTAGTTATATAGTTAAGGAGACAGCGGTGGTACAGAGGCCAGAATCCCTACCTCAGTTGGAAAAGCGGTGATATGTTGAACATACGGTAAAGCTCTCATCTTAGCTCAACTTCTTGCATATGCTCAGTGTCATCATCAATGATCAAACCATCCTGAGTGAATGTAAACGTGTCCCTTCTGGTTGGTCAGTGTCGGTTTCAATAGCAGACCGGGTAAGCCATAGCTTTCAGTCGTCTGGCCTCTTAATCAACTTCTCAAGCGATCTGCCATTGAGGCCTAGCTCGAGAGCACACGGTTGGATTAGACAGCAGGGAGTTCTGCTGTACATCCCAACGGTCAAGATCCCAATGCAGACCGCCACGCGACATGACATGCGAGGCGTTCTGCGCCGAGAGCAGGTGGGTCACCGGCGCGTTCGGTCTTGGCAGCTGGTGCTCTTTTTATGGCAATCCCTGACGCCTTCAATTGAGGGCAAGTATAGATACACCTGAACAATCCTCAGAGAAATCAGTATGGGACAGTAGTCGGCTATATGCTGGCTTCAGGATTCCCTTTGCCCTGCTCGCCATAGCATCCTTGATGCCTGTTGATGCCTCCGTTCTTCTGTTCCGTGGACCCGGCTGAGCATCCTTAGTGGAGGTTAGGCCCGCACCTTGAGACAACTCTGTCACCGCTCCTGTGGGCGAGATGGACAACAGCAGGTCATGAAGATGGATGCCAGAGTGTGCAGATGGGGTACAGAAGGATGGCGTGGGAATATAGGATGAAAGCAAAGCGAAAGCTCATCTCCGGCAAAAAGGATATGGGGGACATTTTTGGGGACAAGTTTCAATGGAGAGAAGAAGACGAGAGAGAAGCGATGCAGTCATCCCGACGGCGGGGCAGGTACGCCAACACACTCTCACCCCACCTAGCCGGTCTCCTTAACTCTTCTCCCACAACCTGGCCATACTTCCCATCAACAAACACCGCCATCTCCCGCTTTTATTAGAGACAACTTCCCTGGGATTCCTTTTACGGAGGACGTGCACCTTTTCTTCTTGTCTCTTGCTCTGCCTTATCATCTTATCTGTACTTCAGTCTCCAGGAGAGACTTACTATCACCATGTCTTGGGACGGTATGTGGCCTGGTTCGGACATTAAGAGCTCTTGCCCTTGACAATTCGTCATATCCTGCTATAAAAGCTACCAAGTCCATTACTGACATTGTTTGCCAAACAGGATACCTTAACGACCAGTATATCACCCTTTTCGTTGATTCGCATAATACCAGGAGATCCACTGACATGGGCTAGCGTTGTCGGCTCCTTGATTGACAAGGCCGTTGTTATTGACGTTACCGGTGCTGCTGTGTGGGCCAAGTCCAACGGTGCTCAGGTATGGATGCTCCTCAGTTTATCTGTGGCAGAGGCTCTGCAACTTGCGGTTACCGTTATGATCTTCCGCTGACCTGGGAAATACCGTTACAGATTTCTCCAGACGAGATGAAGACGTTCGCTAGCGCATTCAGCGACAAGTCGAAGGCTGAAGAAAGCGGAGTTTCTTTCGGAGGCTCCAAGTACTTCTTCACAAAGCTTGAGGATCTTACACACGAGAGTCTCCCCGAGCGGACTATCCCTACGCTACACGTGGCTAAGGTGATTATTAATATCATTTACTTTCCCTGGTACTCCATCAGATAGGACGCTAATCAAGTTCTTTCGAACTACAGGGAAAGGAGGGAGTCGTGGCAGCGAAGTGCACCCAGGGTATTCTGATTGCCCACTACCCCGAGGGAGTCTTCTTCGGCGACGCTATTGACGCTGTCGTTAAGAACGCTTCGCACCTTGTGAAGAACGGTATATAAGAGGTCATTGGGGTTCTATAATCGGAAAATTTGGAGGTATTCGCACTACATGCTAGACGGGATCAGCAAAGAGGTGGTATCTCGCACAATCAGCAGTGAAATACCCATGTTGCAAGCGTGTTATTGGCCCAACAAGGCAAATGTCATGTTAGGTCCATTGTAATCTATTCAGTAAGAGGCACAAGAGGACACCCTTAAATTCAGAAACTCTGGACACTTTCTAACAGGCAACAATTGGATATTCCACGGCGACGGGCATGAGCCCAATGACATTGTGAGCCTTATAACCACGTGGAACGCCTTTATAATTGTAAGGGCAACATAGTCCGATTTCTGAAGAAACAAATACATAGCAAGGTCTACTGTACATTTCTTTGCCTCTGGTACGAGTCAACCGAAATCGAAACTAAGCACCCGCTGTAGGCTAAGGAAAATATGTTTCCAGGAAGCATCTCATAAACATCCACAACATTCCATCAAAACAGCGAGTATACGCTCTCTTGCTTAATATCATTTTTCGTCCAAACTTAGGAGTATCACTAGTGAACTATATTCTATGACATGAACACACGTTGGCTAGCAACTTTTACAAGATGGAAAACGACGCCAATTAGGGTATATTGATTGATATTGTGATCAAGGTCCATTTACATCCTAACAGGGACCCCGACTTTGGTGCGTAGAAAATCAACTAGATCATCGATCTCATCAGGGACTTTATACCAATGCCCAAAGCCCTCATACCGCTTCCAGGTCACATCCATATCCAACGGTCCAGCAAGGAGCCGAACCATCTCCTCCCCAAGCCTGACGGAGACCTTTGGGTCCGCCGCGCCATGTCCTAGGAAAACAGGGGTGCGAAGGTGGTTGACATCGGCTGGTGTGGTGATTCTTGATACGGAATTGTGCTCTTCACCTGCATTCAGGAGAGGTGGGAGATCAAGAATATCGCGCAAGTGGTTGATCGCTGAGATAGTTCTTGAGAATTCTTCGGTGCTTGTGCCGGGGTCCGAGTCGTCACTATCCTCCCCAAATGGATCGAACGAACTCAGATCTTCGTTATTGTTGTATTGTTCATGTGGATCTTCATCTGAGGAGCTGCTATCCTCAGTGTCATCATCGTTGCTTTCAAAGTCGTTATTATCGTCATCTTCTTCATGAACGTCCGCGTCCTCGTCTTCCTCTTCATCATCGCTTCCCTCTGAGAATTCTATATCTAATTGATCCATTCCTTCGTCCAGCCCACCTAGGGACTCGTGGTCATTCTCGATTCCGAAATTTAGAATTTCACTCAACTGCCCCTGGAACGGTAACCATCCACTCATTCCACAGAACGCACCCAACGTCTCCCGTCCATTCTCACCCCATCCACCACCCAGCAAACTAAAAGCTGCCGCCGCGCAACCTTGACTTAGCCCTCCAAGCACGATGCGTGAATACGAATCATGGTCCTCATACCCCTTCTCACGCAGGATCCCCGCCTCCTGCACAACGAGCTCTCTCAGAAACGCTGCCGTTTCACATAACCCCTCCACCTGCAGATCCGTCCGCTGGTTCGGGTCGTCGAGTGAATAGTTATCGAACCATTGATGGATAGGGATCTTTTTGAGAGCCGTCGAGCGTCGTCGACGCGCGGTCGGGAAGACGAATTTGACAGTTGGTAGCCGCGCGGGGAGATTCGCGGAGCGGAGGAGTTCGTGGCCGAATCGGGAAGCATTGCTGCCGCGGCCGTGGAGGAGGATTAAAGTGTGAGTGTGTTCGGATGCAGACAAAGGGGAGATCGAGAGAGGTTCGGGATATGGTTTTGGAGGCATGGTCAGACTGAGGTGTAGATTAGGCTGAAATCAATCGAGTTTTTGAAAAGTGAAATCCGGAAGGCAAACTATTGACAGCAGGGCACTATATCATTTCTGAACATAGCAAAGCCAGGTTCTTTACTCTTGTAGACGGAATTTTGACGATGATGTTACATAGTAGGTACTTTGTGCTATTAAGATCTTAGTAGTATCTGATAACACAGTTAGCCGCCCTGGTCCGCCTAGTATAACAGAAGCCAATGATCGCTCTGCTCTTAAGCGCCAGACATCACGTTCCTTATCAACACGCGTTCAAACATAGCGCTGGGGCTTCTAGGAAAATTGTTCCAAAAAAAGAAAAAGAGGGAGAAAAGGAGGGGCTCTCATCATTCTCAGTCTAACTGTATCTGACTTGGAATATCAAATATTTTGAGAAAGACATAGTTACTAAAGTGTACAGGAGTGTTGACTCCCAGATGAGATAGGGAGATCGTATTTTCCCTTCCCCGGAGAGTATTCTGTTGATGGCAAGAATGAAGAGATTATAGCTTCTGTCATGGATGCTACAAACGCCGATGTCCTAGGTTGTCTTCGCGGCGCATTCGAACGTTTGAGATGTAGACTACGCATAGCTTTTCCTCGGCGCTAGAACATTATCTTTGTGAACCAAAGAGCTCACGGTCCCAATACTGTCTGTTTCATATCCCTGGGAGCAAGGGCCTACCACTCAGATCAAGCCGTCGTTGAATTCATCTTCTGTCTTGTATGGACCAAACCATCCTAGTTCAGCACGGAAAACGGGATCCTCGCAAGTTATATCATCGAAAGATTCAACTAATTTCCCTTTGATACTCCGTAGTCCCGCTATAAAGCCTTTAAGTTGTTGTATGATCTTCTTGCGTCGTTCATCGTCCATATCGTCCCACACATCGCGCAGAACCTCACCTTCCACATACTCCATAACTATAACACCACGGTTGAGAGATTCATCGACATATGCATTCAAGACTTTTGGGACGGGAATCGAGGTCCGAGAATGGACGTATCGTAGAGCCTCAGCCTCAGAAAGTCGGAACGGCTCGCATAATTTGACCACGGTTTTCTCATCAACTCGATAGATGTTGATAAGATCGTCAGGAACTAACCGGTTGGAATCTACAAGCTCGGACTTGTCAATGATTCGCGACATATTGCACTTATGTCAGGGGCGTGTCTTTTCGTAGTTCAAGGTAAATGTAGATGTAGTGGTAGCGTAAATAAATATCTCTTAACCTAAAACTCCCCCACCATGCGGGGTCGGTATCTCACTGCGGCTGCTTTTTTCATTGTTCTACTCGACATTTTGATCCTTGGAGATAAATATCGGCATGCATAACTTCTCTATTCACGGCCTCATCATCACTGTGTTCCCGGATAGATTCCTTGATGATTATCACCTAGGGGAAAATTAGATACTGGACAGAGATCCGCCAGATACATAAGACAGTAGCAGTAAGAGACCCTGGATCACTGACCGTTCATACATGAATTATAATATGCTGTACATACGTATAAAGTGTCTATCCCTAAGCATAGAATGAGCTGTAGACATCATGAAAGCAATCCTTGAATTATCCATCCGTCATATCATCGCCTTATTCCGGGCATTCTGTCGTGTCAATCAAAAGGAGACACGGCACGATATCCACCCGACGCCTCATACATAACACCATAGGCAGGCATTCCCAAAGAACAAGGAAAGCCAGGAGCTTCAAATAATATGAAATATATCAGAGAAAAAGAACAAAAGCACCAGATCTATCTGGGCTCTTTCTTCGCTCAATCCAACGTAATTATACTGGCAATTCAGCGTTTCTCCTTCCTCCAGCCAACGTCTCCAGGGCGGTCTTGATGTAGGGTCCCACGACGGGAATGTTGCCGGCAAATTGACCGATGGTGACGAGGAAATCTCCAAACAGGATGAATATGCCGTAGAGCTCGATGAGAAAACCGGTCAAAGGCCAGCGGAGGAGGATGAGAAGGATACCGAGGGCAAATGCGACGGTTCCTTTCAGCTTATGTGGACGGGAGAAAAAGGCGAGAGTCTTCTGAAAGCCGATGATGAGAGTCAACCCGATGAGGAAAAGGATCTAGACAAGCGGGAAAGCTCATGTTAGCGGTGAAGATGGGTGCTGGGCGTATGGTCCAGATCTGCAATAAAGGGTTTCGTGCGGTATATATGGGCGCAGACGTACATTTCCCATGGCAAGCCTTTTGTTATAAAAGGTATAGAGATTAGTATTTGTGATCTTTTCATACGTAGATTGAGGATTCGCCCTGCGGATTATACGTACATTGACCGATCAAAGAACATCAAGACTCCAAGAAATAAGAACAACCCGCCTATAGAGAGCAACAAAGAATCATCGTTAGACGTCAATGGAAGAATCTTGTGATATTGTGCCAGTTTGTCGAAGTTACTTGACTAGTATGGTGAAGTATCCGCTAGGTATACATGCAACGGGTGCCGTAGGGAAGTAGTATGGCTATATTTGCGAAATAGATAGAGTTCACCTACCAGCAGAGCAGAAGACCACCCCGATCTCTATATATCAAAGCACATGTTAGCAATGGTGTTATGAGCAAGTGAGTCGTGCGCGTTGGGCCAATGGAATTGCCCTCAGCTACGGTAATCAGAGTGCGAGGAAGATGCCGATGCAGAGAAACATCGGCAAGTCACGCAATCAAGCATGCGACCAAGTCCAGGGTCAAGACAAGGCGTCGGCCAATATGGTGGTGGCCAATGTCTCCAGTGACATTATCTGGAAGGATATTCTCGCTTACTCTGGTTTTCTGAGAGCCACATGGTTGGCATATTGGGCACCCTCTGAAAGGATGTATAACCGCGCGCAACGCCGCAACTGTATTATTCCGAACTGCAGATAGACGTTTTCGGAGTCGTCCGCTCGGGAAATGCTGTATATATCGGAACAGAAACTGTCGGCAATCTCCTATAACAGGGGAAGGGTCTAGCTATCGAAAGAGATGTCGCAAGGACAAGCAAGAGTCCAGGGGAAGCAGCGCAACGGGAACTGTTATCTGTTTCCGGAATCTCGTAACGAATTCAACTGTAGGGATCGAAGGTCCTCTATGCTGAGGAAGACACTGGGCCGGAACAAATGGGTGTCTGCAAGTCAGTCCGCTCCCTTGATGCCAGCAGAGCCCTCTGACAAGCTGTTATGCCTGGACTTGCGCGGTCGCAAGAAGATTTGATCCAACCAAATAATGGGTTTTTGCGCGCCTTTCTGCCACGTTTTCAGTGTCCGCCCGCGCCCTCAGCAGTCATGGAGCTAGCGTTATGTAGTAGGCGGTGAATACAGGAACAGCAAAGCTTTTAAAACTCACACATTCGCTCCATTTGTTCTTTGTAAATATATGTGACCATGTTCACGCCAATTAGTAACGATGATTGTGTCGCCAGAGTTACTTGATTGACCCTCTAATGCGTCCAGATCAGACCTCCATTATCTAACAGTACAGTGTTCAAGAGGATGTTCAAGAGGAGACAACAGTTCGAAGGCAGTCGCCCAGACTCCTTGACGGCCACCGATGAACAAATATATGGAATAATGATTTGCCTATGTTCATTGCTATGCCGGACAGCTCTATAAGGACATGTGATACCATATCCACTGGGAACAGAAGCTGGTCATGCAATTGATACTCGACGTGCTCAGCGTGTTCCGTATGGATGATTTTCATGGCTGTCTATCCAGTCTCCGTCTCCTAAATCCACCCAGAAACCAACTGCATTCCTTCACTCACTCCACCCCTGATGTATCTATCTATCCGCCGCGACCACAGCGTCCTATAGACGTTGTAACTGATATTCCTTTCTGTGGAATGTCGGTACCAGTCGAGTGCTCTAGCACGTGGCGAAGAACGATGCCTTTGGGGTTACGATTAAGCCGGAGTGCTTTCTTGAGCCTGTCTCGAAAGGGGCACGGTGGGTGGAAAGGACTTGACTTTGATAACCCGACATAATGCGCAATCCGCAAAGATAGAGTAACCAGTCCTGTAGTCAGGACGTCAGAATCAATGGCAAGACTTGTATCAATAAAACACCATCATACCCGTATTTCCAAATGGGCTCTTTTAGAGCATAACCCCTGTATTCAGCAGGGCAGAAGTCCCTCTATTTGAGGACCACATGAGCTCCTCTTACTTCAAGGTAGCTCTCCGCCACGCCCTGGCCGAGAGTCCTGACCACCCCGAAAATCTCCTTATCATGATAGCGCAGTCTGGTCTTAGGATCCGTGTACGGCGCCGGGAGCCCGGTGATATCGCAGTAGTGCTTCTGATGGGAAGGATGCAAGGACGGAGCGGACTCGATATTCGTATAGGTGACTGCCGGGCCACTAGGGTACATAGAGCGAGCATTTTTCTCCCGTACAAGATTCGACAGATTCTCTGCTGCCTGCGCGATAGCGCCACCGCTGGGGGGTTGCGTGCCATCGGTCGTTGCTCCTGTACCAGCCGCACCTGGAGTCGCTGCGCCAGAATTATTCTGTGTGGCCATCACTGAAGCCTCCTTTCTTGAAGTCTCTGCAAGAAGTTGCTTGACATTCTTGTTGCGTCGTTGCGATGGTTTCCAGTTCGGGTTGCGGAAGGGGCGCGGAAGATGCGCGATGTCAAGACGATCGAGAAGCTGCTGGTGAGAGTCATCGGACGCGGTAGCTGGAGGAGCCATCTTGGAAGCTGTGATTTATATCGTTGCGGTGAGATTGGCGTCTGGCTTGTGGTAGAAGAAGAGGGGTTTTCCTGCTTTTCAAGAGCTTCCCAGCGATAGTTATCCAGCTATCCGCAATGTAATTAAGCCTTAGTCGTTACGCGATGAGCGCGTTGGATCTCCCAGGATATGTTGCAAAGATAAGGGTTTATGGTGTAACAGCGACACTATAGTGCGGCATGAATGTCAATTTCTTAACGCAACTGCGAATAAGGGGCCTCTTTCATTGAGCTGATCAGGCATTTGACTCTTGCGGTTCCCGTCCGAGCAGTCAGTAACCTTGAATGTATCTATCTAATCACGTGCCAGGATTGTCTCGGGTATCAACACCAGATTCAACGGGTAACAAAGAGGTTCCCCCCGATCAATAGACAAATTTCATACAGGTCCAAGATGGTGAGTACTCAGATGGATTGAATCGGATGTTTCAAAGTCATCTGAAAGTCGAGACTGATGCCATGATCCTCAGGAGAGCCCTCACGAGCATCAGCAGAGTCTGCTACTCTCCCGAATCATCAACAACGTTGTAAGCAGCGACGATGGTTGAGCCTCATGTTTCTTACACTAATCATTGTTGTACTAGGAAAAACTCAATGAAGCAGTCATGGTACTCAACAAAAGCTTGCAAGTGGGTGTCTTTTGTGTTCTCATTGCGCGTCGTTGATACTGACCAACAAATCCAGGAAGTCAACATCCAGAATATGAATGTTGAGCTCGTTGCGCAGATGTTCAAGAACTACCAGTCGAATGTTCTCTTCCATCTAGAAGGTATGTGCCCCTATGCTTAGGATATTTAGTAAGATGCTGACTCTGTATAGCTACGGAGAATCTCAAAGACCCATCCTAAATACGTCTGCATGGTCGGAGTCATGATGAATTTACGAATTATGGTGGAGACGGTCCTGTAGTCAATAATGCTTGTTCGTTTGTAAACAAATCTGTAGGGAATCTGATCTAAGACTTGTGCTGCCTCTGGTTGTCAATAATGATAATCATAATAATAAAACACCCCTTCAAGAGCATATTTAGCGCGCCGCCACATATAAGGGTTACAGCTCCGGGATTCTCGTCCACCCCCGGGAAGCTGTAGCCTCAACTCACAAAAGTCTGCTCTGCCTCCCCAACCTCTGCTCCATTTCAAGGCAGCATCACGGTCTATCATTATTTCTTCAGTTGCTGGACTTTCGGGGCTCACTCCCTTTTCATCCTTGCCATGCGCTGAATCCGCTCTATTCTTTGCTCCGCGTACGCCATTTTGACCTGACCTAGACGCCGCGATGACCATCGCAGCAGCGACGGTTCTACCGACTCGCTCGGCGGCGATTGTGACGGATAAAGATAGGGTCAAGCCGCCTCCAAAGGTGTACCCTGTCCAGGATCATCCGTTCAAAGGGTACCATCCTCCGCAGCCAGATGGCTATGAGCAGAGCAAGTCTACGGCCAACACAAGTGCCATAGTTATCGACAATGGTAGGGAGAAATCTTGTCGCTATGGTCGCGCACTGTTCCTAATATGATTCGTGTGATACAGGCTCCCATCTTGTCAAAGCCGGTTGGTCGTTCGACAAGAACCCACGATTCATCATCCCACCTGTGATGAGCCGTTATCGAGACCGCAAGCTCAACAAGGCGTGCCAATTCGTCGGTTACGATGCGTACGTCGATGCGACAACGCGTGGACAGCTCCGCTATGCCTTCGATCCGGGCACGAGCATAGTGGGTAACTGGGATGTTATGGAAGGGCTTCTGGACTACCTGTTCCTGAAGCTAGGAGTGGATGGCGCAAACGGAGGCGTTGACAGGCCGATCGTTCTCACAGAGCCGATCGCAAACCTGACATATCCTCGACGGAGTATGTGTGCCTTGTGGTTTGCTGATGAATACATGACTGACGTGATTCAGTGATGAACGAGATCCTCTTCGAATGCTACAACGCGCCGTCCGTCGCCTACGGTATCGACTCTCTCTTCGCATACCGCTACAATAAAGGAACAGACGGTTTGATCATCTCGTCGTCACATACTTCTACACATGTTGTGCCTGTGCTGAATTCGAAAGCCTTGCTCTCAAATTCGTCCCGGTTGAACTGGGGTGGTGCGCAGGCTTCGGATTATCTGTTGAAACTCATGCGATTGAAGTATCCAACATTCCCCGCACGGATCACAGAAAATCAGATGGAGGATCTCATTCATAAGCACTGCTACGTTTCGCAGAATTACGACGAGGAACTAAGCCACTATTTGGACTGGTCCGGGCTGGAAGATAGGGACCATGTCATTCAATACCCATATACGGAGCATGTGGTACAGGAAAAGACGGCGGAGGAACTCGCGCGCATTGCAGAGAGAAAGAAGGAGAGCGGACGCCGGTTGCAGGAGCAGGCCGCTAAGATGCGCCTTGAGAAGCTGGTGAAGAAGGAGCAAGAACTTGAATACTACAAGGACCTGCAGCGTGGTCTTGCTTCGGAGCCTAAGAGAGAAGTCAAGAGGATATTGGACGCTGAAGATCTTAAGGATGAGGCTCATCTTGAGAGGACTATAAGGGATCTTGAGCGGTCAATCAAGAGGTCGCGAAACAAGGATTTAGGGGTAGAGGAGAACGAAGAAACTCCGGAAGAGGCATCTTTTCCCTTACTTGATGTCCCTGACGAGGAACTTGATGAGGCTGGCCTTAAGGAGAAACGTCACCAGCGCTTGATGAAATCAAACATTGAAGCAAGGCAGCGTGCGAAGGCGGAGAAAGAGAGGGAAAAGGCCCGTAAGGAGGAAGAAGAACGACTTGACAATGAGAGGCGAGAGAATGACTTCGAGAACTGGATTGCTGAGAGGAGGGCTGCGCGACAGGTACAGTCTATCAATCTAAATTTCCGAGGATTCTACTAACCCCGCGCAAGGCTCTTCTTCAGAAGATCAAGGAACGAGAAAGGCTAAAGGCCGATCTTGGAAACCGCAAGTCCCTCGCAAGTCAAATGCGCATGAAGACACTCGCCAACCTCGCTGCCGACGGTCCCAAGAAACGTCGCAGAGGCGGTGATGATGACACTTTCGGTGCAAACGACGAAGACTGGGGTGTTTACCGTACCGTGGCGACAGGCGAACAAAGTGACGACGAGGAAGAAGAGGACGTTGAGGGTATGCTGAAGTCAGTCGAGGAACAGCTCCTCAAGTACGATCCAGAATTCACAGAGCAACACACCCTTGCAGCGCAATCGGATTGGACAAAGAGCCTTGTTCACTCCTTCTTACGTGGACCCTGGCCATTTGATCCAGAAAGCCAGCGAGAGGCTCACCAGCTCCATCTGAACGTGGAAAGAATCAGAGTACCTGAGGTAGTATTCCAGCCATCAATCGCCGGTGTCGACCAGGCAGGTCTCGTAGAAATCGCAGCCGACATCGTCAACCAGCGCTTCTCAAATGCTGATGATCGCGCTCGTTTACTACGTGATGTATTCCTTACCGGCGGAAACACCCTATTCCAAGGCTTCGAGGAGCGGTTCCGCCAGGAATTCAGGGCTGTTCTTCCTCTCGAGGCGGAGCTCAAAGTTCGCCGTGCAAACGACCCAGTCCTCGATGCATGGAGAGGTGCTGCGCAGTGGGCCTCAGGACCAGAACTGGCCAAGTCTTCAATATCAAGACAGGAATACCTCGAGAAAGGAAGCGAGTATATCAAGGTATGCACTGACAAAAAATTTGTCTTTTCGTAAATCATTGATTAACCATTGTTTCCCTACAGGAACACGATCTTGGAAACATGGCAAACATCGCATGAGCTTCCACATCGGAAAGAAAAACTTTCTCGTCCTTGTCTCTACTAGCTGCCGTAAGAAAGCATATCGTGCCTAGCTAGCTAGCTAGGTATGGGTTGGTCCGGACCATCAATATGGAGTATGGAGTACGGATGTGTATGGGGTTCGTGGCAGATTTGTTTTTCAACTTGGAAGAAAATGAATAGTAGCAAAATTGATATAATATTATACAAGTACTTTACGTGTCTAGGCTGATATCTGCAGCATCACAAGCATATACTCTGGTCTACAGCTACGCTGAATAGGCAGGGTTTATCATGGGTAAAGAATGAATAGAGGGCAGGATCTACCTAGTCCATTATGGCTACTGCAAGAGATGCTGCGGGCTGTACATACCATCTGAGGAAAATAGTGTAGAACAGACTCGATGAATAGCCGGATCCGGAATAGAGACGGATCGTCCCGAATATCATTGTCATTGCAAGAAATATCATGTCCTGTTAAACAACATCATTAAAAGGGGTATTATCAATATTCCATCGTGTATTAAGATCGTATTCGGGGCATCAGACAGTAGAAAGCTCGAGACAATCGTCCGAGAACCTCGACGCCACCTTCCAACCGTGAGACCACCGTTGCCCCAAGGGAATATGTACAGCGTCGCGAGTGCTCGAATTGCCTGACGCAGTGCAAACCTAAGCCTGGCCGATAATATGAGGATCGAGAGAGGCCTTTTGTCCTTTCCTGTGCCATAGTGGATTGAGAGATCATCAGATTAGCATCAAACCATCGCGACCTGACGCCGGACGAATGCATATGCAGCAGAAATCCCCGCACTGGTATTATTGCGATCCAAACAAATAATTAAATATCAAATAGCCAGTAAGGTGTCAACAAGGAATGGACGGGCAGACAACGGTTCACCGAGTGAGGACTCCATGACCCAGTTCCCCATGATCGCTGTCGTCTAAATATTCGTAAACGTCGACAATCTCTTGCTCAGGTTTATGAATCCGAACCAGCCAGAGGAAATAGTCCTCCAGAGGTAGGAGATTCAACAACACAGCATTGCCCCACCACCCCAGAGCGCAGACAATAGCACCGGCAACTGCATCCAGAATAAAGTGGTTGGCGGTCGAGACGATGGCGACGAGGATAATGAACGGATACGCGAACCCGATGAGTAGGCAGGCCAAGCGGCGCCATGACGGCAGTCGTACTTTCGGAGACAGAGACGGGTGGAAACGATTAAAGAAGCGAATCACGATGGTCTTCGCACGGCGATGTTGAGGGGGAAGCGGGATGGTCATGATCGTAAGACCGATCATCAACGAGTAGCCGAAGTGCAGGGAAGGCATGGCAGCTGGAAATCATACTGTCAGCGCCGTGGAAGAAAATATATACAGAAAATCATGGATGACAGAGGAAACTCTTACCGTATTGATTGCAGAACCTATTTTCTGTCCAGACGCTACCAACGCCCGCGACTCCATGGACTGTATCTACGAAGCCATAGCTGCGCGCCTTGTCTCCCACCGGACCCTTGACGTTCTTGTCGCTCAGCAAGCGAGGAGGCATACAGGGCCAGAAGGTGAACACGACAAATGCCAGCAGGTTACACACGGCCAGAGTTCTCCGGCGCGCCTCGTACAGCGCTGGTCCCGCTGGTGATCCGTTCACCATTCCCCTAGGCTTCCCCGGTTGTCGTTCATCCAGGTGGTTTCGTGTCGTGGTGTAGTAGTAAAGCCATACGAGAAAGGCGATAGTGCCTGGAATGTGGATAAATGAGTATGTCCAGTTTACCCAGGTCATGATATGGGGGTGCGCGAGGAAAAATCGCTGGATGCCAATCTCCCAGAAGATACCCAGCTTCTGCTCGATCGCGATGATCTGCAGCGCATGTTTGCGGGCGACGTCCACAGTGCCTTCCTGGAGTGTCACCGCAGTAAAAGCACGGCCCAGTTGGTAGGTCTGCAATCGTTGTTAGAACCTTTTGGACGAGCACGAGTACTTCAGCATCTGCGTTGCTTACCCAGTAGACCAGAGCCCAATACCAGCACTCAACCAGGAAGGGAAACCGACGTAACAGCCGACTGAGCAGACGATTTCGAAAAACAGCGGTATTCGGGGAAGTCACATCAACTTTCCAGGAGCCAAAACCAACCTGCCTTTTCTGCCAGGGTTCCTCATGGGTTTCGAGCAGCGACGGCGAGAGTGATCGACAGGTGAGCAGCGCATCTTTCGGGGTGGGGCTGATCAGTCCCGACTCCAACGAATCTGGAGAAGTGTCGCGTGAGTACTCTGTATAACGGCGCCCGCTGCGGCTGCCTTTGCGCGACGGCGATATTGAGCTGTCGACCGCACGGTTGATCCAGGTGCCTCCAAAGAGAAGGACGATGACTGCGAGCGGTTCGAGAATGGCACCCGCGCCCATGATAACCGCTGCGGTCGTTTCTGTTGACTTTACTGGGACAGGTGACGGGGGAGGAAGTGACGAGGGGGACAACAGATGAGGGTAGAAGAACAACTCAAGGATCAGGATCAGGATCAGGAAAAGAAGACTCAAGAAGACACAGTAGCTTGTCACCGGGGGGTAGGCGTCATTAAAGGACCAAGGGAGCGGACCCCACGAGGAGCTGAGCTCTCGAAACTGAAAGCAAGAGAGCTCTGGTTCGTCCCCAGGCACGGAGAACGGACGAAGTTGGAGAAGGACCAAGAGAGCAGCACGGAGCTCGGAGGCACCGGAAAGTTCAGAGGCCGATTGATTCGTAACTACTCTAATAATACTGTATGGTACTTAATAATAATGATAATCATAGTTAATAATAATAATCGTGAAGGGGCCGTGATGGCGAGAGGCGCACCGGTCAGTGGAAATAGCAATAATACCGGGGAAAGGAGAACGAACATGCGAGGGAAAGACGGGGCTAGACTGGATGAGCTTATCGGTGATGTTCTTGTTTGTATGGAAGAGAACTAACTATCTGATGATGCTGCTGACTCTGTCCCATCGTCAGATATCTCCCCCCATCAGAGATATTTCCCTCGTTTTTCGCTGGGGTCTTCCCTCTGTATGGTATCTGCTTCCTGTTTCATCATGATGTTCCCTTTGTGGTGACTGCATCTGCCCGTCAGCGCACACGACCAGATGCCAGCGATGGGACTGGGCTGGATGATAGCGCGTTGACCACTGCCCAGCTTGAATCTGTTGGACGAGCGGGGCAGGTAAGCTGACGCCGAGGATGACCAAAATGCGCCACCTTGGCAGGACAAGAGTCAAGATAGCCTGGTTTGGGTCGAAACACGAAGAAACACTAGGCGGTAGGTGGTTGAATCCGGCGGTTAAAGTACGCCCTCGTCGACGTTCCCTGGCATTTCGACTCTGGCAATGCTACTAGTGAGATTCTTTAACCACAGAGAGCGCTGAACTAGAGTACTGACTACTAAAACATTACTCAAGTAGGATTAGTTTTCACGACTAGTGTTGATCTGCGATGTCTGCACAACGTCAACGCTGGCACAATGACCAGAATACAAAAGAATACTCGTTCTCCAAATAATACACCTTGGCTACCGTTTTCTATGGTATAGGTAACTATACTGAATCACTTGTTGCGTACTAAGCGGGGGAAATCCAGTCCATCGCAGCGCCACGCCGATATCGATGACAATAGACTTGGTAACAGCCTCGCGACCACGAATTCCGTCACCACCTCCCACGTCGGGGTGCCACCCCGATCATATTACTCCGTATAGACCGAAGAGATTTCTTAAGAGCACTTCTCAGAAGAGAGGACCCTGCGGATGACGGATGGTTAGTTAGTTGGATATACCGCTGACAAACAACGAGGCTCAATCTGATGGAGAACACCCCCCGAAAACTTGCGGGCTAATTAAACATTTTGCCTCCAGCGGGACGCGCTGTCTGTCACTTCTCCGCTTCGTCGACGGTCTCGACCAGAGGGTGACGATACGTTGGCGTGGCCGTACAGGGAAAAGAGAGGGCCATAATGATGATATCCTTCCTAAACAACCTCTGCTTTCACGTTCCTGAGAGAACATGATCCAGCCAGAGGACTCCTTGCATGGCCAGGAAACGATAACTCGTTACACTATGGTACGTACATAAGTACATACATGCTTCCTATCTCCAGCAGCGAGGCCGAACGCTCTGGAGACGGACGCACTGCGTTTGACGCTCGATGGTCTCGTACTAAATTCGTAGAATATTCTACTACAGCGGTTGAACTTCCCGCCGCCCCGTATGATTATTATTCTTAGGCAGTAATAATAATAATAATACATAATACAGCATCTGTCTCCACGCCGAGACAGCGGAAAACGATTGCGGTCGGCCTCGGAATCAACTAGATCCGTCGGGATCTTGGCGTTATCTTCTGATCTGTCAGCCCTACTCCGTACTCTAGATATGCCAACATGGTAGATCAGCCCTGGAGGGCCTCCACAACCGCAAAGCTTAGCAGCACTTCAAGTCATTCATTATTAGTTGCTAACAGTACCTCTTTCACTTTAGACCTCAGGAAGATCATGGATCATCATCATGATTCCATTCAAAACCGCCCCCTCTGAGATAGAACGAAGCGCCGGTCTGGAGGGATGCATGGATGTAACTAATAATCACTCCTTTGTCAACTGATGGTCTGGATCTAAATCTCGTGACCTCGGTGCTCGGCCTTTTACCATATGGTTCATCCAAATCCGGGTCGAGTGGGTCCGGCAAGCCAACCGCCGACGGTCCGTTCGTTGAAGTTATGCCGATTTGCACAAATCACGGGGCGACATGGCATAATTGGCACGGTTGCAAATTGACTCCGTTCCTGTTTGGGCTCATCTCTCGGCGGTTTCCTCTCGATATACTCTCGCGTTCCCCTGAAATCTCTCCTGAAACGCGTTATGGCTAATCGTATAGATAGTATACTTTGTTTCAGGATCCTTCGTGAGGGAAATTCTATTAATTCTATCAATCCTATCCCCCTGAATCAATAACCTAGGTAACTACCAAAACCAAAAAATGATTCAGCAGTGTCCTTTGATGACCCACGTGACATGACATCAGCTACGTACTTCTTTGAGCTGTCTGTCGACATCTTGACTTCATGGAGGACAACCCCGCCCTGCTCTGTCAGAAAAGCCGCGTTTATGCGACTGGCAGCTATCTCAATATTGGATCATCCCTTTACCCTGAGAGGAAACCTGCTACGTCAACTTGGCGTAGCAATAGGTAATGCTGCAGCTGGCCATTGACTGAGCTTCGTAGGACGTTTCTTTGGTCGGATATTCACATGGTGCATCGAGGGATACAATCATACAGACAGTGAAGAACATTCTTCAAGGAAATGATGTGCAAGTGAATGGTGGGAGCACATGTCCTTTTCAAATGGCTGGATTCCCGTGTCCTGTTCTTGATATACTACTGTGCTCTAGAACACTCAAGCTTGCTTGATAACTAACCAACTCACTGGAATCAACCGTCTTTTGCCCTTGAACCAGCGTCCTCTTGTCGGATGGAACTAGTCTCCTCTGTTTGACTCCACTCACAGGATCTAGACTGGCACAGCATCATCCAAAGCGAAAATGTTCCCGGCAGTCCGTCAGGCCGTTGTGGCTTCCTCCAAGCCATTCACATCTTCTCGACAGCAACTCCTCAAGGCTACTACGCCTGTTGCGGCGTCACGATGCTTTTCCACCATTCCTCCCGCCCAGAAAGATATTATCCTCTTGCAGGATAAGGAGAATGGCTTTGGATTCGCCAGGTCAAACCCACGACCTCCTAAGCCTAGGACCAAGGGCGTGACGGAGATCAGGGGACCGTACTATACTGTATGTCACAGTAGAATGCGATCTCTTAGCGATCACATCAGCTGGTGTTCTGCCTAGATGCGGCCACTAACATGAGGTTACAAGGTCATGGGGAAGAGATATCTAGCGGACGTTCTGGAGACGTAAGTCTACAACATATGTCTCGATATTTAGTAAGCATGGCCTAACAACATGCCAGTATGGGAACGCATGTCGATGGTCTCAAATTCGCCGGAGGTATGTCCTGAACGGTCGCATCAGTTTACAGACACACATTGATTAACTCCTTCAACTAGGATCCTTCTCCTTGTTCCCCGAGAAGCCACTGCGCGAATTGATCGATCTGGCTCACTCACACGATGTCTATGTCTCGACTGTATGATGTTACACTACCAATTGGCAACAATATTGTGGGTCGATGACTGACCTGGTATATAGGGCGGCTGGGCCGAGCATCTTCTCACACACCCAGACCCCAATACCGTCTTTGATAAATACCTCTCAAAGTGCAAGGATCTAGGGTATGTATCCTAAAATCTTTTCTATCAACCTGTCTGCTTGAACGACGACTGATCGTCTCAGATTTGACGTCATCGAGCTGTCTTCCGGCTTCCTCTCATTCCCTGCAGACGACTGGCTCCGTCTCGTCGACAAAGTCCACTCTTACGGCCTCAAGGCCAAGCCAGAGCTCGGTATCCAGTTTGGAGCTGGTGGTGACACTCCTGCCGCTGACCTCGAAGCCATTGGCACCTCAGACCCCGGCAAGCTGGTCAACCTGGGCAAGAAGTTCCTCGACGCTGGTGTCGAACGTCTCATGATCGAGTCTGAGGGTATCACTGAGAATGTCAAGTCGTGGCGCACCGACGTCGTCTCGACCATCATGAAGGAGTTGCCTCCCGAGAGGGTCATGTTTGAGGCGGCGGATCCGAAGGTCTACACCTGGTACCTTCGCGAATTTGGTGTCGACGTCAACGTCTTTGTCGACCATTCGCAGATCGTCCAGCTGAGCTGCCTCAGACACGGTATCTGGGGCACAGCGGATACGTTTGGAAAGCTGGTCACTTTCCGTCCAGAGTAGATGCTACATCCCATACCATCTACCCTAATTCTCGTCCTCAGCTGTCGTATCGGTACATCTAGCAGCCTTAGGAACGGACACCTCATATCGTAATAACATATTTGAATAACAATGACCCTCTTTTTACTGGCACTTCCCCGTATTAATAAATAGTATATAAACCATAAGTATGACAAATGGCGTAATAATAACTACCAAGGTCACCTCATTCACCCCCAAACGTCATATCCAGCGGATGCAATGATACCCTTTCTGAGAGCTGCTTCTCTTAGTTCCCAACCCACCACGGGCACGGAAGTCAGTCTCATAGTTTTAAGAAGGGGGAAGATTCATCATAATCCATTATTCATTGGAAGAAAAAGATAGTTACGTTGAAGAGATTAGAACATCCACAACTCGACGCGATCTTCGATCTCAGCCAAGGAATTCAATGCATAGTGGTATCATATCGACGGGCTCAAGCTTGATAGGATGGAAAGTTCATTGAGTTTGTTTCGATATGGCGCATCTTCAGTTCCTAGAGTCTGTACAGTAGGTCTGTCTTTTCTTTTCTTTTCTTTTCTTTTTTTTGAGACAGATTCTTGGAGAAAATCTTTGCGCAGTTTCATTATCTGCAAGTTCAATAAATAAATAGAAAAAGGACTAGGTAATACATAGATCTATCTAGATATGATGCCAAGATACGCGCGGTCGAAACCCACGTGCGGAAGTGGAGAAGAAGGAAGGGTCAAGGTGGGAAATCCACATGGCACCCACAGGCGTCATTTCGAGCTTCTATATAACTACTATGTACTTAGCAGACGGAATCTAGGTATTTATTCTTACACATTCCGTAATTCGGATATAGAATCAAGAAAGGCCCATCTAGTTCAGTTTAGTTGATTTGAATTTGATTCTAAGCTAAGTTTTTTCGCTGGCTGATGCTGTGCGGGAGAGATGTCCCATCTCAGGACTTATCTTAAGAACGGGGGGCATATACAGAATGAAAAAAAAGTCAAGATTGAAGAATGACTTCGACTTAGAATTCGCTGCGTTGGGTGGATGAGCAAAAGGAATAAATGACTTCAAAAAAAGAAAAAGAAAAAAAGGGTAGCCGTGGCATCCAGAGTGGAAACTGCAGTTGTGTAATAGGCACTAGTAACAGATGGCAACCATACGACAAGCAAAGAAGTCAACAAGAAAGGGAAAAGCGGGTGGTCCTATGTGAGATGCAGTTACCGATGGGGGATGATAAGAAAAGAAGAAAGGTCCAGTGACAAGAAGGGTTACTAGCAGGCAAATAAGATAAAATAAATGCAGAATTATATATCACGTGTTATTCACAGATTCCCCTGACATAAATCAAAAACCGAATGGGTTGGAAGGACCTTGAAGCAAAGTTTGTCAGCATGCATTCAAAACTACAGATATAGTATCAAGATTGATAGCAGACAGGGAACTTACTGGCTTGGGCGAGATTTGCCCTCAGACCCGTAGGCTGCGGGGCAAGCCTCTTCGCTTCGGGCTTGACTCCAAACCTGACAGGAGGCGGAGGACCCGTCTTCTGGGGCTGCAAAGGTGCTGCCGTTGGCTGCTGCGGAATCGGTGGAATCGGAGGCGGAGTAAACGTCGTGTTACCGAATCCATTCAGACCTGTAGGCTGCGGCTGCAACGGTGGAGGCAGGACCGAGTTGATACCACCCGTTGGCATAGGCTGCTGTTGCTGCGGGAATCCACCAAAGCCGGTAGGCTGCGGCGCAAGGCTCTGGAAAGGAGGACGGGGAACGGGATCCGCAAATGGGCTAGCTGTCGGCTGCATGTTCATGAACTGCGGCTGCTGCTGCTGCTGGATTCCAAATTGAGACTGGGGCTGGAACCCTGTTGGCTGCGGCATTAGGCCATTCTGGAATTGACCCTGAAGAGCAAACCCAGTAGGCTGGGCTTGCAATGGTTGCTGGAAACGCTGCTGGCTGAGTTCGTTCAAGCTCTGACCAGCCGGTGCAATATGGGGAGCATTATGGGGAATGCCGGTCAGTTGAGGCTGCAGTGGCGGCGGCAGTCCAAACGAACTCTGGGCCTGGAAATTTTGAGGAGCAGATAGAGGGCGCTGCGGAGGAGGCGGGATAAGTGAACTCTGACCAACATTCTGCGGAGGCTGCGGACGCTGCCTTGCTGGCTGGAACCCTGTAGCTTGAGAAGCCAGCCCTGTAGCTTGAGGTGCCAATTGAGCGAAAAAGCTCGGGTTAGCACCAGTCGGCTGGGGCTGGACAGGTGCCGGCTGCTGCACAGCAGTGGGTTGAGGCTGAAGCGGTGGCTGAGTTATAGTTGGCTGGGTATTCTGCACGGGCTGAGCAGGGGTAGGCTGCAGAGGAGCCTGCAAGAGGGTTAAATCGGCCATAGCACCAGTCAAAGAAGGCTGCTGCTGCGGTGCTTGCGTTGTAGCTGGAGAGGCCGGAGCAGGTTTAGAAGCAGCAGCGGCGGAAGTAGGGGCAGCTGGCTGTTTCGGCGGCTTCACTTCCCATGCATCATCGTCAAAGCCCTTCTTAACAGGCTCGTCACTGGCAGGGGTGGCCTGCTGGGACTCTGCGGTCGTTGAAGCGTCCTTCTGTTCGAAGGCCTTTGGATCGACAACGTCGCTAGTCTGTACCGGAGGTGCTGGTCGGCCCTTGCGTGTATTATTCCGCAGTGCACCTCCGGGGCCTGAGAATAGTCCACCTTCGCCGTCGATAACCTCCTCTCCACCGAAACTGACATTGCGCAACTTCGATTTCGCACCGGTGCGACCGTACAAGTTGTCCAAATAGCGCATCACTCGCAAAATATCACCCTCTTTGAGCCCAAGAGTGCGCAAAGTTTCGGGCGTGATATCCGGAAGAACGCTTTCGTCGATGGAATCCTTGTTGAAATTCTGAGAATATCTCTCACACTGGTGAGGGCCGACTCCTGCCTTCAAGAAGAAGTCGAACCAGTCATGCTCCTTGACAGCAGCACCAGCCCGGCTGGTTTCCTTGGGCTTGTCGGTGGTTCGACGACGGATATCAGACAATGGCTTGTCTTCATCCAGTGACTGACCGGTGACCTTCTCGACATATTCCAGATCTTCGGCAGACATCTTGGCGACTGGTACGGCAATCTTGACTCCATTCATCTTGTGAAGATGGATCTTGCCATCCTGGAGTGCGAGGAATTGCGCTTCAACCGTGAATGAGCCCGTTCGGTCGGTCCACGATCGCGTCTTTGAGGGGTCAGGCTCTATTTCTCTCGTCAGCTTTTTTCATTTCTTCTGTAAAAACCGAGCAGATATTCTTACTTGGCTTAGAGATCGAACCCTTATCCACTCTGCTTTCTCGTTTTCGCTGTGAAGGATGGTTATTACTCAATGCCAGCAAACTACCGCGCCTTTGGGGCACTTTGATTCCTGGGCCTACCTCTGACATCCGAGAATCATTGGAATCATGTCTTGATTTCTGCGCAGCTTCCTTGGTCATCCGAGATTCCTCCAGTCTGTTCTGTTCGACAGTCGATAGGCCAGCATTGACTCCGGTTGTTGGGACGGAAAGGAATCCAGTGATCTCGATATAACTGCTCGGCACGACACCTTCCCTGCCGTTCTTTATACGTCGCACCATCCACCACTCATCCGACTTGGTGTCATCCAAAATAACTACTTCATCACCGGTTGCCACCGTAACCTCATCATCTCCCTGGGCCATGAAATCGTACAAAACCTGCCCTTTCTTCTGAGCCGGACCGCCTCTTCCAGCTGCAATCACCTCCTTCAGTCCTTCGGCTCTGTAAGCTCCGGCGATCTCACCTAGGGCGGAAACGATTTCTCGGGCAGTATCCTTGGCCCCCGCGTGGAAATCGATACTTCTACTAGGCCGAACCAGATCCATAAAGACGTGCTTCCCCTCGATGGAGTAGTGGCTGAGCTTGTCAGCTGTCCATTCTTGGTGAGGTCCATCGTCGTGGTCGGGCGATATGAAGATTGTTCCCGTGGCAATGTTGATACCCAAAGTCGTAGGCATCTTCTTGCGTTTACCCATCGCTTCGACCATCTCGTTGACATTATAGATATGATATCCGGAAGGTGAGCGTGGTGTAGCCTCTCCGACACGGTTGTAAGGAGGTGATTCCTGAATACCACCATTGTGCTCGCGCTGTCGCACAACGGAGGAGTGAGTGCGAGCGGGAGGAGAGGGTTCAGAAGGCGAATATGGCTGCGCTGGCGGAGATGTGCGTTGGGAGGTTGGTCGCTGCGGAAGAGGTGGGGAGGGCACAGCTTCTTCCACGGGCTCTTCAGGGACATATACCGGACGCGGAGGCTGCGGAGGCGCGGGTACCTCTCGAGGAGTCTCCGCTGAGCTCACAGAGCCATGCTGTCTATGGAGAATACCTGCAATGGCGGCAGCAGGACCCTGCGCTGCCTTAGCTGGCGAAGGTGGTGTTGGAACAGACTCCTCCGGCTCAACCTCTGGACGCTGAGGTAGTGAGGGGACTGCGGGCGATGCGGGGGCTGCAGGAACAGCCGGAGCAGCTTGGGTCGTCGAATCTTCTATAATCTCGATATAATTCGACGGTGCGAATCCATATTCACCATTAATCCCGACCAGTGTCCAGTCCGGATCCGAGGTGTCGTAGACTACAAGCTCCGCATCTTCCGAAAAGGAGACCTCCTCATCCGTCTGTCGCGTGTAGTCGTAAAGCGCTCTAGCTTTGTGGGTGGGTTTAGCCTGATATCAGTGAGCATTTGTTAGTGATGATTCAATCAAGATCCAAGTCTCCTGTAACGAACGATAAACACAATCTCCCAGGAAGTACCGGCCGCATTCCGGTCAACCGCACAGCGAACTACTTCCGGGAAGACAATACCAACTGTCCCCTAATGAGCTCCCCTTTTGAGAGGCCGATGACAGAAATGAAACACGCGAGATCACCAGGAGGATCGCATTGATGTCCTTACCTCCTCGACATAATTGTTCGGCACCAGGCCTTCGGGCTCGTCCTCGTCCTCACGTTCGGCCTTCTTCTTCGCCCTCCACCAGTCGTCCTCCGCGTTCTTATCTAGAACGTACAATAGATCACCTTCATGGATCTCGAGCTCCCCTTCTGCTTGCGGCTGGTAGTCATAGACCGCGGTGTAGACGCCTAGAAAGGCCATGGTGGTGGGAGGTGATTATCCCCGGTCCAAGTCCCCTCCAGAATCGACTCCGTCAGTGGTGTTTCTGCCACTCTGCCAGCTTGACGGGGGTCTGTTGCCGGTAAGCTTGGTGCTGCTGATCACGCAGACGTGCGACGTCGCCCACTCGGGATCTGTGATTATTTTCCCAGGTACTCTGGTCCGATGGTGCTGGTTAGAGGGGCGACTGGATGATCAGGGTACAGTCCAGGAACAAGAGGGATCCGATCAGGTAGCGGACGGGGCTGCGTTACTGGCCCAGCTGGGTCGAACGAGTCGGTCTTGGCGGAACTGGTTGCGGATCAAGAGTTATTAGCGGCATCAACTGGAGTAACTCGTGGTGGCGCCGTTGAGGAACGAGATTCTGCTCGAGCAATTAATTATTTTCTGAGAAGCTGCTGGTCTCTGTTTCGAACAGATAAAAAAAAAAAACAGACCACCTCGTGCGGTCTTGAGTGCAGTCGCAATCCCAGTCACTTTACCTGGAGACGAACTCTCGATCCACCGAACAGAGGATGTACTGTACTACTAGTACTTATCGAGTAAACATGAACCGCCACAAGAGAAGAAGAGCACAACACCAGCCACGATATGCTGAACTGCCAAGAGAGATGAGATGATAGCAACTGACAATAATAGTCGATAGGGCCGTGATGAAGAATACCAAGACGCGATGATGTCGCGGTGGCTTCTGCTCTCAGCGTTGCTGGTCTCGACCCACCGCCTGACGTCCTCGTGCACTCCGTTCCTGGCCGTCCTAACTTGCTCCGGTTCTTTCGTCCTTCTGGAAAACGGTGGGATTCCAGAAGATGAGGATCAAGAAATAGTAGTAGTAATAAAAGAAGCGACAACTACAGATATGTGACAACTGAACAACTCTTGTCTATATTGTACAATCGTGATGATTCTTCTGCTGAGAAACTAATTAAAACAAGGGACTTCATGCAGGTCTACACCTGAAACTGGATACGCTTGAAAAAGATGACCACGGCTCCGTAGAGCAAATCACTAAGGCAATACTCCGTATATCCATCAAAATTACAATTCTTCCTTGAAGGTCTCCTCGCTGCCTTCTTTGGAATCATCGTTGGTAGACTCTGGAGGAGGAGGTTGGTGCGGTGGCCGCGTCTTTTTCTCCTTGAGCGGCTTCGTCTGATGCTCGTCCTGAGCGGTCTCCTGCTCCTTTCTAGCGTCTCCCTTCTTATCCTCGTCGGACTGCTTTGTCGAATCGGTCGATTTCTCTGTGCCCTCTGCGGATCCGTATTCGTCTTCGTCGTCATCGGGGTCTAGGATCCCACGGATTTCCCGACCCCCGTTCACTTCAATCACCTCCAGCTTCCAATCCTTGCCCTTTGCCAGCTCCTCAAGTCGCTTCTTCAACAGCTCGATCTTCTCCGGGTCGAGGTCGAATTTCTCCAGCTCCTCCTTGGACAGCAGTTGCACCTCCCCGCCCTCCTTCTTAGCCACGACTTCCACTCTCTCCTCCCCAGCAGTCGCCACACGTCCCTTTTGGATCTCCTTTCCTTCCATGCCTACCAATTTCTGCGCGCCTACCTCGATCCCTCCCACCAGGGGGAATTCAGCGCTGGCAGCCTCAACAAGCTTCTGCGCCAGTCGATGAGCCCGCGCCGCTTCCCAGTCACCGATTTCGTCCGGGGTAATGATTTCCCGGCATTCAATCAGGTGGACGTCGTCATGTTGCGGTGGCAGGAACGCGACATCATGGCAGAGCCGGGGAGTGTATATGATCATCAAGTACGAGCACGTTGTGAGCTCTTTAATCCACCCAATGCGGTCTGTCGACTGCGGATGGCAGTGGAACTGGATCTCGATCTTGCGCTCCTTGCCCGTCAAATCGCACTTCGTACCTCCGCCCAGCCGCTGCACGAGATATCTTGACTCCCCTTTGGTTTGTAGTTCCGCGACATCCGTGCTCATCTTCCTGTCTTCAGTCGCTTCTTCTTCCTCGTCATCCCCATGTCCAAATTTGCCTAGGACAAAAGAATGCGTGGTCGGGTCTTCGACAGGCGGGTAGCTCGGCACACCCATTCCAGACGGAAGAGCATGGAACTGCTTGACTTGGTTCTTGTAGCAGAACGAGTATGACCACCATCCGGACACGTAGTACATGCACTTTCCCTCCAACTCGCGCAATAGTTCCAATCCGCGGTCCGTGGCGCGGGCCAGCTCTTTCTCCTCTTCTTCCTTATTCCGGGCATCATCGGTAGCTGTAGACGTTTCTGTTTCGACCCGGGGGATCTGACACAAGTATGGTTGACCCTGCAGAATCATCTCCTCATACGTGCCGGCAAACCCATCCTGGGAACCGGGCGACGGATGACTGTTCTCTCCTTTTTGTGCCTTTGCCAATCGCACCTGTTTGTCCTTGTCTCCTTGCTCGTCTGAGGACGTAAATGCTGAATCTTGCGCTTCTAACAGTGCTTGTGCGTCGGACTCGAGGACAAATTCATCGGGGTAGACCACTCGAAACTAACAAGAAGAATCGAGTCAACATCATCACCAAGAACTCTCAATGTAAAAGGTAGACTCACCTGCGGAAAAGCCAGAATATCATCATTAATACTGAACGTCTTGGAACCAGCCAGCACGCCTGCCGTCGCACATGCCAGCATCAGCAGAGGCGCAAGCTTGCTTCTCGTTGAGCGCTTCATAATTCCGTCCGGTCCCTCACGGTAACCTAGCCTTCCACCCTGCCCATGCACTTGTAGATTGTTCTCTTCAACGACGTCCTGACCGGCTCAGGCGTAAAGCGGAACAAGACCGGACAATAACCCAGCCGAAATCACCGACCGGCAGACATTACACCAGTGCACTCGACAACTCTCCCTCACGAGAAGAAATCCAGCGCGTGAGAAGGAAGTAAGATTGCCGGATGCAGGAGGACTGTTCTGGACAGTTGTGATGATTGATCGGCACATGCGACAGGCGATAGTAGTCTTAAACTCCGTGCTTGACTTGGACCCACTGAGATCTGGCCTGTATATATATCCGCGTGGTTCGCGGAATCGGGCTTGGCGTCTAAACACATAAATAATTAGCAGTAGCAGAGTATGACCGTTGGTATCTTCAGTTGATTAATTGAAATTCACTGAGTATTAAGATTGATTCTGGTTACTTATTCTGTGTCGAGGTGCCAGATTCGAAGCGTCAGGTTTTATTAGGCTTGGAGTCAATATTATTGCTACAGTACTACTGTAAGTTAACTACTCCGTGGTAGGTGCGTTTATATAGTTCCATCTCGAGCTCAAACAAACGTCTACAGTCTCTCAAGCTATCATCGATTCGTACTTTGCAAAACCATCCCCATATACGCAGATAATGCACCATATATACTAAATTCGTATCTATGGTACAAATCCCCTACCCTCCATATAGATACCCTACACAACCAACCTACAGATAAACCAACACCGCCTCCGCCGCACCCACACTAACCACCGTCTCGCCATTTTCTCCCACATCCACATCCTCCACGACCTTATGACCCTGGATCGTACACGTCCCGTTCTCAAACGTCTGACCCGCAACAGTGACAATCCCACCCTGATCTATCCTCGCCGTGGCCTTATCCCCCGTCAACCTCACTGCCGTCACTGTACTAGAAGAAGATGAGGTCGATAGACCAGCCAGTGTGAAATTAACACCACTTCTTGTTCCGGAGCTATAGTAGTCGGAATTATAGAGGAGGATTCGAGAGACGGTGTCGTTCTGGTAGATGGCATATGCGGCGTAGGGCGTGGTGCCGGAGTCGAGGGGAGCGATGCGCGAGGCGCCGTTTAAAGACAGAGCGGCCATGTAGGCGCCGTAGTAGGGGGCGCCCATGGTGTAGTTGCCCCACCAGCAGTATTGGCCTATGTGGATAGAATATAATGTTGGTGAGGATGCTGGTGATGAATGAATGAATAGTGGAGATGGGAACGTACAGTTTCCAATTGTCCCTTGGTGAAAGAATAGTTGCTGTTTTGAGTCGGTGGATTAGTTACCTAGGTACCTAATGTATATTCAGGTCCCGATGAAGAAGAAGAAGAAGAAGATGATCATCATTTAAGATTGTATAGGGGCCTCACCTTTGCTCCCAGAATCACGGCTTGCATAACATAGTCCAAGATCCAGAGGGCGGCGCCATAGGTTGGACTGATTCCACCACCGCCTTGAGTTGCTTTATTCGAGTGTCAGTGCATCTATAGAATCGTCACAGAGATGGCTTTACTCCGATGGATTAGGTACAGAGTGCTACATACCAGAATTGGTCTCCCCAAACACAAAGGGCTTATCCAGCGACGAAGCTGCGTTGATATCATCCTCAAATGCCGAAACACCACTAACTATGGAACTGTGGCTCATCAGATCTGTCAAATTCGCCGTAGACCCTGACTGCGGATAATAATGTTCACTGAAAGATCGTACGTAACTTGCAGAAGCGCCTTCCTTGGCAACTAACTCCTCGACGCTGAATGATCCCGTGCCGAAGAAGACGCCTGCTTGGATGATGGACTCTTTGTCAAGAGCCGTAGCAACTGACTCCTGCCACGATACTTGAGAAGATGCATCTGCTGCAGCTGTCCAAGAACTTCCGTTGGCGATGGGGTCGGAGGAGACGAAGACTGGTATGGGTATTAGAAATCAATTTTTATGCTGTCATATAATAGAAGTATTATGCTTACAGTTTGGCTCATTGCCTAGTTCCAAGGCGTATAAATTTGGGATCACTGATACTGCTACCTTGGCTGCAGCAATTGTGTTTGAGATGCTATTGAGACGTCTATCCAGGCCTGTAATCATAGTAATGAGAATCAGTCAGTTATGTTGACTGTCATTTGAACAACGAGTCCAATACTCACCTAAAGTTACACTTCCATCATAGGAGCTAGCAATTTGCATAAATGATGGTCCAAAGGTAAGAGAATCCGGTGCGTCGGTAGATGATGCTACGGAGTAATTGACTGCGGTGCTTAGGCTGGGATCATATGTTGCTCGATCTCTGCAGAGCAAGGCTTCAGTTAGACTATGATCGTTGATATCACTACAGGTCTTCACTCACTGCGTGGTACCCCCGATCCTGATTGGAACTGCAGTACCCATAGCTTTTTTGAGGTTGCTCAGACAGACATTTGTTGCGGCTACATCTTGCATATATGCTGAAAATGCGAAGAACTCGAATCTAATAAGGAATATTAGTGAGGTCAGCTTTGATATTAGAATTGCCATGACACTTACGATACACCAACAGGAGCGGAGTCGAGTGTTCCACTTGCATTGGATGGGGGCGAGGAAGGGACAGCAAAAGTGAGGCTATAGATTGTTCTAGCGGAAAAAAGTAGGGCTGCTACAAGGAACCCTATACTCTGATTCGAATGCATCTCGATACGATATTGGTTGGAGGTGTCTTTTCATGAGGGATCCTCTGGCTGCGCTTTATCACCCGTTGTGAACTCAAGTTGTAGTAAAAGCCATATACTTGCCTGGCCACCGAAGAATGAAAGCGGCGCCGTTTTCCTTTCAGACTTATCTTGAGTAGAAAACGGAACCATTTGTTTGACACAGAAAGCATTCAAATTTTATTGTTCTTGAATTTGTACTTGACAGGGCTAATCTCATAGGGTTCAATGCCTATACTATCGTTGTTTAGCCGACATCCCTGCTAGAGCCCATATCAAGAAGTCCTCCAGGCGATCCAACTCCAATAAAAGCCCCTCATCAAAAGCGAGAGCCGATTGATGGAGAAATCTAAGCTTGAGAATGACATGGTTCACAGTAGTCGTTCACTTTTGCCTCACTGGGTCGGAGAGTATTGCCAGCTTCGTCGTATGATTGAATATTGTACTGTAGATTGGTTTGCCTCCATTATTTAATACAACTCTCCACAACAGCATTTCCCCGAATCACACTACTTCCCCGCATCCGTACTACTCCGGCGGCTCAATGAGATTCTGACAAGCTCCATGCCAGGACACAAGATAGTGTAGCTCTTTTCATGTGCTCGTAATGAGATAATCTCTTTGCTCAGAACGTGCTCCGATTCCCGTCCACGGTCTAGACATTGCATTAACAACTGGGCGTTACATCAATACGAGCAGACAAACTTGTCCTTTTGAGGTCAAAGATGTACAGAATCATTAATTGATTGAGCTCTGAATTATTCTTCGGACATCTGTCTCTGTATCTCTGGCCTGTGGCATTATGTTGTTGGCACCTGAGATCAGCGTCCTGGGAGAGGACCCTCCCACCGTGCACCGCCTAAACGCTTGTGTGTATCAACAATCCGCAATCACAAGCTTCGGTGGACTCCAATATGTCGCTTTCTACTCCAGAGATGGATCTTCAAATGCCAGATTTGTTACCCTTGCGCGGCGTAATATCCAAGAGGCGCCTTCGAACTGGCGTCAAGTGACCTTCACAGACTATGAACAAACCACAGATGACGGCCACAACACGATTTCGATTGGAATCTGTCGAGGCGATGGAACCATACATATTGCATTCGACCATCATTGCGATGTGCTGAAGTATCGGGTATCTCGTCCAGGCTTGGCTACTGATTTGAACGAAACAGCATGGAGTACAGAGAGTTTTGGGCCTATCCGCCATTCTCTTCCGGGCAGTTTGACAAACGAACCTCTAGTTGACGTTACATATCCCCGTTTTCTATCAACGGATGATAAGATGTTTTTCGAATGTCGTATTGGCAAGTAAGTCTAGACATTCACTTCGTTTATCGGATGCTGGGAAAAGGAGACTAACGAGTAATTCTCTACAGAGCCGGAGCAGGATCAGAAATCCTCTATCTGTACGATGCTGCAGGACAGTTCAAGTTGATTGGGAATTACCTGATCGGGAGACAATGCAACCCTTATCCCAATGGTATTTCATGGCATCGTCCGACACGTACACTACATGTAACATGGACAAATCGGCACTTTATCGACTACGAGGGGGCGACCAACCCAGAATCTACCGCTCACAAGGCGCAAACTGGCCCAAACGGTCCTGAGAATAACGAAGGGCTCTATTATGCTTACAGCTCTGATTACGGTCGAACGTGGAAGAGCCATTCGACAAAAGAAGAGGTCGCCACTGTCTCCTCGAAACCAGATACTGGGATGGACTCCCGTGACCGCCGGCTTTTGGCGCAAGAGATTCCCAAGAATAGCGGTATCATGAACCAAGAGGGCCAGATGGTGTGTCGTGATGGGGATATCCACGTTTTGAATCGGGAGAACACTAGTGGAGAAGAGCGCTGGATACATTACCATCTCGATGTTACTCATGGATGGAAGTTCTCAGCACTACCTTTTCTCAAGCCGACCGAATCTGGCCCACGCGGGAAAGTGGTCCAACACACTCAGTCCGATAGCATACTTTTCGTCCTTCCCTCCAACACAGATTCCAATCTGGTCATCATCCGAGCCGCCCGTGGTAAGACACAGAAGTGGTACGATGAATACGATGTCGTCTGGAGGGAGGAAGGGTATACAGGAGAGCCACTAGTCGATGAAGAAGCACTGAGTGAGCATGGAATATTATCCATCTTCACGACTCGCTCACAAGGAGGAAAGAGGGAAATTGTAGTGTTGAATTTCGATTTGAGCAAACTAGTACTCGCATAGGGTAACATGCTACGACGCCATTCCATCATGGATAAAATATGTAATTATATGATTCAAATGCTTCCTTACCCAAAAAAGAAAAGCGCCAGTGATTCTCAGCATGTCCATAAGAATCATTTTTATAAACGATTCATATCATTTTGGTCCCGCTCCCTTCTTCATATTTATCGCCCATCATCTTGATGCCTTAAACAAAACGAAGCCATTATTTAGAAACAGTATCTACGGTGAATACGCTTTGTGGTTGTTCATCGAGATCTAACAATCACGGACTCATTGACGCAGCCCTTATGAGCTCGGGGTCCATTGAACCGAGCAATCCCCCTTAATTCCAACCTGGTTGGTGGAAACAATATCAACGAGACCTATTAGCGCCCATGCTAATACTTATATTTTATCCCCATTGGTATGTGGCACCGCAGCATACCGCCTGGTAATAACCCCGGGATTAAGTTGAAAGTCCGGGGAAAGCATTAGCTTCAATTCAGAATGCGGGGTTCCGTACCTAAAAGTCGCATTGTGACCGGCCATGGATAGGCCTGGCTAATCAAACAAAGAATGGATGGTGGTAGAATGGTCAGATCTATAGCTCAACAACCATGCAGAGATTCTCGTAGATGACTCGATCATAGTAATTTCCATTGTCACTTCCGGAGCTCTTTTACTAGGTACATATGCAGATAACATCTGCCCATATTTGAGTCCGTCCCCTTAATACGACACGAATTGAACCTATGAATCGCATATAATCAGGCGTAGCGACAGTCACACGTCCTCCAGAACGGCTGTATAGATGTCTTCCAAAATGAGATTCAGAACCCAGCAACATGTTGACCGTCAGGCATTGGAACATACGAACTTAAGCAATAACAAAAACGTGCCATGGTGGGAAGATAGGGGCCTTCGGAAACTTAATTCCATGTTATTCTTTCTCATGTTCAGCGAGTTTACGCAGGGCTATGATGCGTCGTTGATCAATAATGTGCAACAGTTGACGGTTTGGCAGCGAGGTATATCCCATTCTGTTTTCATTGAGCTCTATTGGAAGAACTTGTTAACAGTATGCGATAGAGTTTCATCATCCACACGGTAACATTCTCGGTGCCATGAGCGCTGCATATTGGATAGGTGAGTGTCTAGTACCAATCCCCCTTTCAAGCCTATCAGCACCAATGTTTACTTTCAGGCTAGGAAACATTATCGGGGTCGTATTTATTTCCAGCGTATCAGATCGATTCGGTCGACGGTGGTGTCTTATGCTAGGATCTATTTTATGCCTTGCCGGTACTGGTCTCGCTACAGGGGCCTCGGAAGCTGGAATGTTCATTGCAGGAAGATTGCTGCTGGGAATCGGGGGTGTCATTACAGGAGCAATTGGACCGATGTGGATGGGAGAACTAGCATATCCAGCACATCGGGCTACGGCCACGTCCATGTCCAATACGACTTATAGTGCTGGATCGATTTTGTCTGCGTGGGTTACATTTGGGTCTTTCCATATGGCAAGTTCATGGTATGGAATCTATCCGTTAAGATCTTCGAGATGGGAGTATCTTCTCGGCTTACTGACGTGCAGTCAGGGCGTGGCGCCTACCGACTATCTTCCAAGCTTTACCATCCATCCTGCAAGCAATTGGATCCATTGTTTTGCCAGAGTAGGTCAACCAGACCCCTCATTGTGAATCTCCCTAAAAAGCGTCCACTATCTCCTATAGGTCGCCCCGTTGGCTTATCAGTAAAGGCCATGAAGAAAGAGCTCTTGATATCCTCACCGAGTACCACGGGAACGGAAACAGTGACGACCCCGTCGTCCGGTGCGAATTCAGAGAGATACGTGATACTATCGAACTGGAAATTGCCGCAAGGAAGACCTCCTGGAAAACCCTTATCAGCACCAGAGGGAATCTACGGCGATCATTCATCTTAGTCTGGTGCGGTACGTAGCCATATCCCATTCTCTGTAGTGGTTACCGCTAACTGGCGAAATCTATTCTATACAGGCGTCTGCAAACAATGGTCCGGAAATGGCCTAATTAGCTACTACCTTAGCAGCATGCTCAAATCCGCCGGCATAACCAAGGAGATCCAAACTACCCTGATCACCGCTACAAGCGCCATGTTCAGCTTCGCCAGTTCCGTAGCGTTCGCATTTCTCCCCGGTCGAGTCGGTCGACGACCGCTTATGCTATGGTCAATGGCTCTCATGTGGCTAGTCTTTTCGCTCATCACGGCCTGTACGGGAGTATATGTTGAAACAGGTAGTAAATCGGCCTCATACGCAACGGTTGCTTTCATTTATTTATACAATGCGGCACATAATCTCGGTTGGACGGGTGCTATGATGTTATATGGTGAGTGACTCCTCCGAAAACAAAAGCTTTCTCCCACATGTTTTCTATATTAGAATAAACACTGAAACTTGCAATAATACAGTTGTTGAAATCCTCCCCTTCGCCATCCGCGCCAAAGGCCTCGCACTTTTCTGGCTAGTCACCGGCGCAACGGGTGCATTCAACACCTACGTTAACCCTCTCGGCATCGACGCTTTCGCGTGGAAGTACTACTTTTTCTATGTCGGGTGGATTATCATACAGTTTATTATTGTGTACTTGTTTTTTATAGAGGTATGTATATTCCGTTTTCCTTACCTAGATATATTTATTTTTTTCTCTCTCTCATGCTCGATTCTGCTTCAACATGCTGTAATTCATACTGATGAAATAAAAAAAGACCAAAGGTCCAAGTCTGGAACAGATTGCGCTTCTATTCGATGGAAAAGACGCCATCGTTGCGCATGTCAATCCCGTAGCGAAAGAATTCTTGGAGACGAAAGCTGAGAGTAAAGATGGGTTGCAGACAGTGCAGGTTGAGAGAGTTGGATAAGGTATTCGTCGGTGCATAAAGACGCTTACAGGTGACCTGTGATATCATAGGTCTGCAGCAGATTGGCAGATTATCTTGATTATTTTAGTCATAGTAGGACCTAAAGAAAGGTATCTCTTAGAAAATATGACCGTATAAATAGGCCAGTGAAAAATGACTTTGATATTCCCGCCTTCTTTTGTACATATGCAAGAGAAGGGTATCGAAGGCTCTATAACTATAAGAATTATCTATGTTCTAGGCACCCGTTTATACACCACGACTGTTGTCCCATCGTTCAGTTTCTCGTGCTGGGGAACAAGTTTATACTTCCCAATCCATGGCAACAGCCTATACCAAACAGCCCAGTAAACAACCGCCGCGACCAACACGCCGATCCCAACCACGGCGTATAACGAATACGGTAGAGAAGTATCTCCTTTCCCACCCGGCGGACGGAGGAAAGGAGCAATAAGCTGAAATGCTTGTGCAGCCATGAAGAACGCTGCGATTGGCCACCACACCTTAAAGGGGCGTGGTATTTTGGGTTCCGCCCATCGTAGATAGAACAGACCGAGGACAACGAGGAAGTTAATCACACTTGAAGGATACCCTTCCAGATCGAGGATAAAGTCATATGCATCACCGAATGGAATGGCCACGATGACGATGAACGATGGGATGAAGTGCAGTAAGAGACCGGCAGAGGGTGAGCCAAATGGCCAGTTCGATGCCCAGAAGCGGGGGAATGGGATGACTCCCTCTTTGGCCAGTTCCTGATTCACACGGGCTTGTGCGAATGTGATTGACATGACGTTTCCTAGGGCAGATATCGCGACAAGGACGCTTTTGCAGCTGTTAGTCCGGAAAAAGGTAGGCGCTGAGGTAAGTGTCTTACATACCTCAATGCGCGTTGTGCAGCTTTCCCAAACACTTTGAGCATGAAGTAGGCGGCGACGGTTGATCCACTGTTTGCGATCTCCTGAGGTGTCGCGGCAGAGAAATAGGCTACATTGGCGAGCAGATATAGAACACCACAGATAAGCAGACCCAACGGGCCTGCAATTTTCAAAGTATGAACGGGGTTCTTTACTTCATTCAGGACGTAGGCTGCATTGGACCATCTAGGATGAATGTCAGTGGTAAGAACATAGAGAGGCTCAATATGACGAGAAAGCACTCACCCGGCATAGGAATTTAATACTTTAAATAGAGCCGTGGCGTAGACATTGCCTGAATGCACTGAGCCTGCAAAGGCATTGCGGAAACTCGCATGAGGGTCTTGCACTCGATGGACTCGGCCACTGAGGACTACCCATCCTGTAACGACGATAAAAAGAAGGGTGATAATCTTAACCGTAGTAATGAAGTTCATCCCACGAACGCCTAACTTTGGCAAGAATGTATGAAGCAAAGTCACGAAGACAATGACAACAATTGCGATTCCACGCTCTTCCCATTCGCTCGCTTCTCGATCCGCAGCAACCACGATATTGGAGGCGAAAATGATACAACCGGACGCTATTATTTTGCGTTAGTCGTATTCCACCATTCTCGTTCTGATCGTCGAAGGCAATGCCAGGAAAGATAGCACATACCTGTAAATCCTAATGCGATCGCCTGCACGGCGAATACAACTGTGATTAACTGCTTTGGCCGACGATATACAGCTTCCAGATAGACCTTCTCTCCTCCACTGCGAGGAATCATGCATCCAAACTCAAGCCAAACGCATAGGCCAGCCGCAGAGAGGAACAATCCTAGGACCCAAAGCATCAAAGATGCACCGACACTCCCTACGCCCTCCACGATCGAGGAAGGTGTCGAGAAGATACCAGTTCCGATGATGCGACCGACACTGATTGCAACATAGATTTGGTTAGTATGTACCGTTGTTGGTTATCAAGGGAATTAACCAACATCAGGAATGCAGTTGAGACAATGCCCAGATGCCGCCCGAGACCACCTTGGGTATACTCATCGAAGGACAATTCACCCACTCCATCTGCCTGTGCCTGGATTGACGTGCTCTGAACAACGTCCTCATTTTTGCCCTCCTCTGGACCATTCGAGGTCGAGCGCGATAAGGCAGATTGCAACGGACGGACCAGCGACGCCATTGGGAATGTTGGAAGCAAAGCTTCCGGTGTGTCCTGGACGTCAGTCTTTTCTGTAATCGAGGATCATCACGTCCATGATTCGACGGCTGTCCATCCTATATATTAATCCTTGCTGCTCTCTGAAGGCGAGACGTCGCCCCCACGTTGCGCGTTTTAACACAAGAATTGCAACATGCGCTTTCCCCCACATCGGTGTGACACTTTGCTCGCTAGATCTGCATGGAATTCTCCTGATAGCAACCTGTGGCCATTCTTGCGCATGCGACCGATCTAGATGTGACACAGGCCGATCCTTGAAAGGCTTAGCATTACTGCGAGGCGCTTCTTGCAACCATGGACCTGCCTTCGAGGGCTAGCAGCCTGCCGCAAACCACATCTAAAGCCCAACCATCATCACCCTTATCTTGTCACATCCTCTGTATCCAAACGCTGCTTGACGGATATACCCGCTCTACTTATTAATGTCTATGTTTCCAGAGTAACGCGGACCAGGAAGTGGGAAACTCACAGTGTTATAATTTTCGAGCAACAGGCTAATACACAGAGAATATCTTGCTCTTCGCGTCGCATGGTACCGAAAGAGGGACCAATAAAGGAAGCAGTTATACGTAGCGTGTTTAGCGATAGTTTATTTTCCTCAACTGACAGAATTCTGTGTAAGATATAGCGACAAGATTATTATTATTAGCAGAAGTCTGCCAGGGATATTGATAGACAGTCTATATTCTGCGCTGTCAACGATAGCTCTTCAAGTCGGTGGTCGCTTCCTATGTCCCTAGAGGCTGCCCTGTCAATGAGAAGTACCATGTATATTGAATTTTAAGCAATCCAGTAATTTTTATATTTCCTTGACAAGAAACAGACTAAATCAAAGCCCTTTATTTCTTAAAAACAAATGTTTCAGTCGCAGTCAAAATAAATAACATGAGCCAGGCTGGAGCTTGGGCCACGTCTTGGCGCTCTCCTCCGCAAGTTCAAGTAGACACGCGGCTTTACAGCTTCAGAACGATCAATTCCAGCGGCGCTCTTTGTCGTTCCACCAGACCGTTTTCTTCGAAGCTCATTAATGACCTCTCCATAGCCAATTCTACCATATACTCTCCCTAATCTTCCTCTTTCAGCATTCATAATGGCGCCCAAAAAGCAGGCAGGCTCAAGCACTCCGGCCGCATCCTCCGCCGCTACCTCCGCGAAGACCACAGGTCCATCCCCCTCCGCCAGTGCTGTGTCATTGTCTCCGAACTCCAACGTGCAGGAAATCGTTATCCATATCTGGCAACAGTATATCGCGAAGACGCCACAGCGCACATTGCTGCTGGATGCGTTCATGGGATTCCTCGTCTTGGTCGGAGTCGTACAGTTTCTCTACTGCGTGTTGGCGGGTAACTACGTAAGTGAGATGGGATATTTATGGTTATTCGCACCTCTATTTGGCACCATGAATACGCCGTCCAATTTGGATTGGATACCTATGCTCTTCGCGTGGAATTGTTCCATAGCCCTCATCGTGGATATACCCCAATTGCGATTGTTGTCTTTTTAAGATGCCGTTCCCAGAAACCTATCCC
Source organism: Paecilomyces variotii (assembly GCF_004022145.1). NCBI lineage: Eukaryota > Fungi > Ascomycota > Eurotiomycetes > Eurotiales > Thermoascaceae > Paecilomyces > Paecilomyces variotii. Next base: position 1,616,067 of record NW_021167142.1, read on the forward strand.
ACTTCAACTTCCTCGTACCCCAAAATTCGCCATTATTTACCACTCACTCATAAACCCTCTAACAGCCCTTCAATGCCTTCCTAAGTGGCTTCTGCGCTGCCGTCGGCCAATTCGTCCTCACAGCCAGCTTGCGGATGCAAACGAGCGACCCAACCAGCGAAACCAAGACACCATCAAAGGGAAAGACTGGAAAAGCCAATACTGCAGAGGATGAAGCTTTCTCAAGTGTCTCTCCGGAACGGTAAGCAAACGGTTCCCCTCCCCAATGAAAAGAAGACAGAAAAGAAACCACCCGCGACTAATCCTTGAATTATTTATTCGTATAGAGCCTTTGCCGACTACGTCTTCGGAAGCATTATCCTTCATTTCTTCTGTATCAACTTCATCAACTGAAGCGGTGGGGTCAGATGCGGGAGTGGTCTTCGGGCCGCCGTCATGTACTTGTAATTTTTTGAAATGTGAAATAGCTGATCGAGGGACGGGGGGAAAGAAGAAAACATTCATGATACACTACGTCTCGATTATTTTGCCGTTTACCTGGTCAGTTCTGTTTTCACTACACCCTCTTAAGTTATGCGTTATAGAATTTATGCCATATGGAAGCGTGGCGGATATTTGTCAACTAGCCTTCGTTCAATTTTCAGGCAACTAGGAGCAGTTTGCTCGAGGCTCTCTAGGATCCGGGAATTATTGGAGAATCCTCTGTTTCAGAGTACAGGCATATATCATGGTAATAATAGATTGACAATTATTCTATTGTACACGGTATGACATCGAAATACGGCATGCTTCTATGTACAGGTCATAACATCATGCATGAGACGGAAGGGGTATGCAACAAGCTTTTGGCTATACAAAAAGTCACAAATGCAAGGCGGAGAATATCCGTTTCCAATTGTTGCTTCAGTCCGCTCAGAAGACCCTACCAGGCTTTCTGGGTCCGTTTGGTCGCCGCACAGCGCTGCCCCCAGAGCTACCTCCGGTTCCGTTTGATGACGGTCTCGATGACGAGGATGAAGATGTGACCACGCCTCCAACCCTTCTTCCTGCTCCGATGACCGGCCGTCGGACAGCTGATCGTCCGCCAGTACCAGCTTCGATTTCCTTCTTCCGTCTCGAGGGATCATTGAGCTCCTTTTCGCGCTCTTTCTCTGCAGCGGCGCGCTCGCGGTCCACTGCAATCTGAGCCTCGATTTCCATACGACGATTGAACTCTTGTTCCGTCACGCGTCGCTCGCGGTGCGAGTAGCCTTTTTCTTTGACTGAGTAGAAAACGCCGCCGAGTTCTGCGAGCCACTGTCATGGGCGTTAGTATTTTGATTTTTCGAATTTATCATCTGGAAAACAATGATGGAGACTTACGTGAGGGTCAACAGATGTCACGGTGGACATGTATTCCTTGCTTGTCAGGATCAACTCATGGTAGACCACATACTCTGGCACATAACCAAGTCCATAGAGCGCGCTGGTTGGGTGCAGTTGCACCGTTACGCTGGTGCGAAGATTGATGAACTCGCCCAAGCCCTTGACCTTGGCAGCCTGGTGGTAATATCCAGAACAGATACATTTTCGGATGACGTCCCAGTCGGTACCACAGCTGACCAGAGGCATTTTCTGCACAGTCATGATGTCGTGCAGTTGCTCTCGAACCTCCTTGGCCCGCCTCAGAGCCTTGGAGTGGAGGAAATGCCGAGTACACCATGCGTCCGAGTATCCATTGGCCTTCCACTGTGTATACACATGTAAAAGAGTAAGGTGGTCGGATTCCGGGACAAAGAACTTCTCGCGAGCAGCATCCGATTCTTCCTGCCGCTCTTTCGGGCGATAGAAGACGCTGGGGACAGAAAGCATGGAGACGATAGTCAACATTTCCTCGCTGCAGCTGTACTCGTCGGCAGCCATAATCAGGAGTTTGGCCAGAGGTGGGTCCATCGGAAACGGTGTCATACGACGGCCCAGCGGCGTGAGATCACCAAGGTTGTCCAACGCTCCCAGTGACCAAAGTTCGAAAAGAGAAGTCGTTATCGTTTCTTGTGGCGGGGGGTCCATAAAGTCAAAGTCAAGGAGATCCTTCACTCCAAGAGACTTGAGAAGAAGCACCGTATTGGCGAGACTGGTCCGCTGAATTTCAGGTATAGTCTGGAGATAGAGCTCATTCTTGAAAGCCTGCTCAGTATAGAGACGGTAGGCCTTCCCAGGCCCTGTCCTCCCTGCTCTGCCCGAGCGTTGGGACGCGTTGGCTTGTGATATAGGCGTGATCTGAAGGGTATCCATACCCATCCGCGGGTTGTATACTTTCAACTTAGAAAAGCCAGAATCGACAACGAACATAATTCCGTCGACAGTCAAACTCGTCTCTGCGATATTTGTAGCGACAATGACCTTCCGCACACCAGGAGGCGCCTTCTCAAAGATCCTCGCCTGTTGCTCAGCCGGCATCTGACTGTAGATCGGCAATATACTGAGCTTTGGCGGATCATTCAACAACTTCAGCCTCTCATCGATGAGCTCACATGTCGCTTCGATATCCTCCTGGCCTGTCATAAACACGAGAATGTCACCCTGACCCTGAGAAACGTGGATAGCCAAGACCTGCTTGACTGCACTGTCGACGTAGTCCTCACAGGGGGAACGGGAGAAATGGACATCGACCGGGAATGTCCTTCCGGGAATTATGAACTCAGGTGCACCGCCGTAGAAGCGCGAGAATCGCTCCGAATTCATCGTGGCCGATGTTACTATCAACTTCAGGTCACGTCGTCGAGCTAGGACCTTCTTGATCAGGCCCATCAGAACATCAGTATTCAAGGCTCTTTCGTGCGCCTCATCCATGATAATACAAGAGTATTTATCAAGATCCGGTTGCACCAATGATTCTCTCAGCAGGACACCGTCAGTCATATCTATGCCCATGTTAGTTATAGTCCTCAAAGCAACGGGCTGGGTAGAACTTACATTTAATGACTGTCTCGTCACTGGTGCAGTCTTCGAAACGAATCGCATAACCAACGGTACTTCCGAGTTCGACCTCCATCTCTTCACTCACACGTTTAGCGACACTCATGGCAGCAACTCTTCGCGGCTGTGTACACCCAATCATGCCGAATTTCGAGTAGCCATCTTCGTGCAGGAACTGAGTAAGCTGCGTCGTTTTACCCGATCCCGTTTCGCCAACAACAATAACAACTTGATTGTCTCGGATCACACGCAGGAGCTCCTCTCTGACCGCAAAAGCGGGTAGGAATTCTCTCTGCTCCCGGAGCGTTTTGTTCTTGCTGAATGCACTAGAACCACCTTGATCCTTCTTCATGTGCTTGGCGAACTTGTTGCCTCCTCGGAATTCGTCCTCAATAGGCGCAGCCACCGCACTATCTCCCTCATCTTCCTTAATCCCCATTAGATTACCCAAGGCTGTGCCTGCCATGTTGGTCGCCTCCTGCGCCTGCTTCTGCCTCTCGCGCTGTTGCCGTCGTTCCCGAACAACCTTGCTGCCTTTTCGACTGAAGACAGCCATATCACTCTGAGGATCGCGAACAGCTGAGATGGGTTCGAGCTGTTTGGTGAAAATGGTCCGGCCATCGAGGAACGGCGGGCGCAGGTCATGGACCAGTAGGTGAGTTCGAACGCCCTCATCATCATCAGGTGCGAAATCGCCGCCATAATCTCGTCTCTGGGCGACACCAGATGTGAGCATCCGGTTAGTCTCCCAATTGTCAATGTCGCGGCGTCTGGCATCGCGGATAGGTGGCGGCAGGTTAGAGCTCTTCAGCCTCTTGGCCGGAGGCTCTTCGCGCGTCATTCTGGGCAAGGAGTATTATTTGCCAGTAATAGATAGAACGATATACAAAAAAAGAGGCTCGGAAGTCGTATGGCAGCGCGAAGCAGCCGGAAGAGTAATTGCCGCTTAAAAGTCGACGCGCATCTAGCTATTTCGCCGGCAAACCCCAGGTGAGATGACTAATGTTATCACCACGTGATCACGCCCCATCTGCCGTCTGCAGCATAATAACTTCTCGACAACTGCAAGCCTTCGAGTACTGTACTATGTGTATTTATTGTTATCTGTCTCCTAATAGGGCAACTAAGTCACTTTTAAACAGTTGATGAAGTTGGTGCTCCATCTTCCTAGACTATGACCTTGCTATTAGTTATTTACTGGTTGGGGTGTGAATATCTGCGTAGACTAGTTATTCTACTTTAAAATTTCCGATATCGATAAACCACACTCATGCAACAAGTTTGACCAGATATATTTTCGTTAAGTATTTATGCAGATGTGTCTACTTGAAAGACCTTCCGTAGATACTTTTCAAAATGATGACTCTATATTAGTGGGGTTGGAGGCTTCTAAACGCTCCTCTAAGTAGAAGCTCCCACAGGTCGGCGGCGGGCACGCTTGATCTTGGCGGAGTGCCGTTCAACTTTCACTATCGCCCCGCGTCATAGCCCACCAGCTCACTGTGGACGGCATCGCGACCTCAACTGTCCATCATGGCGAGCCAGCCGCAGGTCAGTGTCAAAAGGCAGCAAGGTAAGTCGCAAAGTGCTACATTTATTCGCTCTATCGCGCCAGGTGAGGGGAAACTAATGTCTGGCAGAGCTGCAGCTCCAATACTCGACTTTCAAAAACACACTGCAACAACTTGCGCAAAAGATTGGTGACATCGAACAAGAGACCGAAGAGCACAAGTGAGTTTCACTTCCGTATATGAATATACAAGATGTGGTACTGTGGCCAGATGTATTATCGCACGGTTTCCTGCCGCTCGAGGGAGCCACAGTCGCATTGTTGTTGTTCTCGCCATGTATATCGAAACCTTGGAACTGATCCGGATTTCTTTAATATTTAGACTCGTAATTGAGACCCTCGAGCCTCTCCCTCAGGATAGAAAATGCTTCCGGATGGTTAACGGTGTCCTGGTCGAACGGACTATCAAGGATGTGATTCCGTCGCTCAAGACCAATTCTGACGGACTGAAACAGGTCTTGGATGAGCTCCTCAAGCAATACAAGGCCAAACAGACCGAAATGGACAACTGGAAGGTCAGTAAATAACTTATCTTCATTTCTTCTTCAGGCTTTCATGGATTGTGCCACATATCCCCTTCCGCTCCTATGCCTTCCTCAGCGTCGCGCTATGAAACGAACTGGAGACTGATATGCCCCGACCTACAGAAGAAGAACAATATCCAAGTGGTCCAGCAGTGAGCGAAGCATGAAATCCGCAAGGAGTTAGACATGTTGAGGGCAGGGTCTTCAACAAGCTCGACCTTTGTGCAGGCGAGGGGGATTCGTCGGAACGTCGGCAGACACGGCCACGACGATGGATGTACAACCAAGGATATGTGTCACTCAGTTCATGCATGATTTTACGGCTATCGACTTGGTTATGAAACGAGAGTTGTGAACTGGACGGACTTCTAGTCCAAGGCGTCCTTGAGGCTACGCCAGCTAGCATGCTGATATCTTTCCACACGTCACCAGTTGAAAAACGCGAAGATTCAGTGAGACATCACAGGAAAGGCCGAATTTGAGTTGCAGCCATGCCTAGATAGGTTACGTTGACACGAGAGGAAGGACTTTACACCCTGACTATTGCAGACAGAGCAAATTCGTATACTGCGTTAGCAACACTCATCCTCTACAAGTTCGTAATCTTCCTCGAAAGTTAGAGATTCTCTGCCACCTTGCTAGTAATTTTCGTCTTTCACTGTATCTCTCGTGCTCATAGAGGCATCCCATCTACATGGAAGGTGAGTTGTCTGTTCTATGCGCAACGGCCCAATGAAACGGACATCTGCAGGCGAGGTAGGTATGGAGGGTATGGGAGATCTTGTGTATGGCTGACTGCCCTTGATTTACCGTGGACCTCAGCCGTCTCGTTGGCCGTTAGGCTAGCGGCTTTCCAGCCGGCATCATTGGACATCACTGCGACTGTCGCGTCCTCGTGATTCGGTCGACCGTGTCAGGTACTGTGTGTTTCTGTCTTCGCCTTCACTGATCTTCCCACATCAAGCTGAGGGCCGTTCTAGAGAGAGCGCTGAGACTTCTCTGTTGCAGATATATCCTCGGGAAGACAAGCAAAAACAACCAAGCAAGTACGGTCTCGTGCACCTCTGAAATTATTTTGATCGTATCCTGCCAGTGATAGGGTAGCTGTTGACAAGGAAGTAACATGGGCTGCCGAGAGGCGCGGGGTCTTCACATCGGGAGTCCCGAAGTGGAGAACTTCACGCGGCAGCAAGGACAGTCCAGGTGGATAAATAAGGACTTCTGCAGGAAATTAACACATGTTCATCTGATCTGATGCACCAAATAAGTGCTATCATGAACACGTAGTCTGACGGAGCAGATCTAAGTGGATACTCTCCTCCTAGGAGACTCTAAGTGAAACAGGGCGAAGGGGGATAAGTTGAGTCAAGCCATTCTGACTTTTCATGATCGACAATAACTTGTCCTCCTGTGATCCTAGTGACCACAGAAACAATTGTCAGTCATTAATAGCCTCTTCAGAGATCGTGCTCTCCGGGTTCGATCCGTGCGCCTGTATGTAGTTCAGTAGCCGACTAGTCGCATTTTGATTGATGCATGGTCTGGCGTTATCAACCGCACAAGAAATCGATGACTTTGTGCTGTCCTCTGCCCAAGTCCGCCTCGTCGTTGCCCTGCCTTGACTGTCCGAGAAACCCCTGCTTCGAATGGCGTCTGCCAGGGAATATCCGGTATCATAAGCATGGTCACCCAGAAAAGCCTCGCAAAACATCTCATCTTTCTACCCAAAAATGTCAGCCATGCTTCTAGCTGAGTGACAGAAATGCTAGCAACAGGGTATGGTGTGCTGGAGAACAGTCAGATTGGCTGTCTTCAGAAGCTTTCAGTTGCGGATGCTGTAACTGGGAGGCTCGAGATAGTTCTGAACGGGAGTCGCAAAGAGACCAGAGGCATGTCGGTGCCATAAGAGTGATGCTGATTGACTGAAAGGCAAGTTAGAGTCCCGTGCCGTTCCGTGATCGATTGAGTCCCAGGGACCTGGCATCAGGGCGATTCGGATTGCTGGGAGTCGTTCTCGTGTGCTATTCGACGACTTTGGCTTTTGCATTGATACCGCTTCCAGACTCTTGAATCCGTCTAGCCATATACTAGACTTGAGCTATCTTCAGCTCATGGAAAACCAGGCTTGTCGTCAAAGAAAAGGCACAGAACGAGATGAATGGATTGACAAAGTAGTTCATAGTACCAGTCCTCGTAAGGCTGATGGCCCCCGCTGCGTGGTACACTAGATCCAGCCAGAGAAGCCCCGAAGAACATTGGAAACGGCGTCTCGTTGCATACGGTATCCATACGCGTCGATGGGCGGACCCCACAGGCGGCGTGGCCGAAGATGGGCGACGGTATCGTACCAGGCTGTATCCGGCATGGAATTGATGCCTCAGGCTGCCGAGATGGAAGGCGAGGGAGATGGCGAGAAGCAGCGCGAGAAGGCGATTTCGCCGTCATCATCCCGTCCTGGTCAGGTCTCTCTTCGCCGCATCCTTCATCGAAACATCATCTCTCATCCTCCTCACCCGGGTGAACCGTCACTGTTGTTGTTGTCTTCGACATCGCCCTCATCCGCCAGTCAGGTTCCGTTGCTGCTTTGCTGCGGCTGTGGAAGCTCCAGCCGTCCCCTGCCGGTCGCGTCCGCAACGTTCTGGTTCGCCAATTGCTGGCTGGTTGCGCGCATCAACAAGAAGCACGGCCGCTGGGTGAACACCTCTCGTGCAACCAGAACCCACCTCTACCTGTATCCAGGTATTATTTCTTGATCAGTCGCACAAGCGCTGCCCTCGTTCGCTATCTCTGCCTCCATCCGCGCCAGCTGTACGGAGCACAAGTCTTGTCTCCTGTGATTGAGACCCCACTGTCCTCCGCGTTCTCAGCACGCGCGATCTAGTTAGCGCTGCCTCTCTCAGGCCCGCGCACGCCTCGATATTGAATCTGCAGCTTGCAGGCAGACCTGTCGGACGGTGATCGCAATTGCGCATCTTTGATTGTGTGGGAAATCCCCTGGGTTGCGCCGGCAGCATCTGGAAAAGTGCTCTCATCGGAGTGGTACACCGCCAGAGAAGCTGAGCAGAACAGCATAGAACAGAACTACTGCCCCGATTCCCCCACACAGTTGGCAGTTCCCACGTTCGGGCGATCGTGAAGCAAATCGCTGCCCAGTCCGACGCCCCCTGACGCAGTGCCGCATAGCCTTTAGAGCAGAGATCCTTCTCGCGCACCTCTGACGTGGTCATTTGCCAGCAGAGCATCCCGAACGATCCTCGCCTCAAGCCGGTATCCGCTGCACGTAGTCAAACACCTAAAATCATGTCTTCGGCCTCTCCTCCAAAGGAACCTGAAGTGGAACCTGAAGCGCAATCAGGCGACGACCCGGAACACATGGAAAGGGATAATCAAGATACACAAGGACAAGGCCAGGGCGAGTTCGAAGTGAAGGAGCAGGATCGATGGCTCCCAATTGCAAATGGTAAGTTTACGTGTCCTTGCAGGTCCTCTGTCCTCCTGATTTGTGCGTACCTTGCCTCTGCTGCTTGCAGGCGACCGTTCGCCTTCGCGATACCCTGCCGGGGTTCCAAACCCCGCGATGTCCCAACTGGAAGGATTGGATTTAAGCATATTTGAACAAATGCTCTTCATTCGTCTTCTGTACCAGCCGTGATCTGCATCGCATCGCAAGCTGCTTGGTTGGATGTATTGGCGCTGCCTTCCGCATCTAGCATCTTTGGATGATTCCCCGTCATTGTCATGCATAATCCTTTTTTTACATCATAAACGATGGGCCGTGGAGATCAGCTTCAGATACTAACTGACCACTTTACAGTGGCTCGCATCATGAAGACCGCCCTGCCAGAAAATGCTAAGATTGCGAAGGAAGCAAAGGAGTGCATGCAAGAATGTGTGAGCGAGTTCATTTCGTTTATTACCAGTGAAGGTCAGCTCTTCCTTACTTCTTCTTTTTAATATAAACTAGTCCTACTGACGCTGGACAGCTTCCGAGAAATGTCAGCAAGAAAAGCGCAAGACGGTCAATGGCGAGGACATCCTCTTTGCCATGACGTCTCTGGGGTTTGAAAACTACGCTGAAGCTCTCAAAATCTATCTGTCCAAATACCGTGAGGTAAGTCCACAACGAACCGCCTATGGCCGGCCAGGGGCGCCCTTCGATTTAGGATATTCTTTTTCCAAACATGGGATATTGGAACTGATTATCTTTCTAGACCCAGTCTGCGCGCGGTGAGAACCAGAACAGACCCACGAGCAGTGGTTATACGGGTGGTCCGGTTGGCGGTTCTGTCAGTGGCCCTCAGGTCGGTCGTGCGAATACCGCAACCGCAGACCCGGGTGCCACAGGCTTCCCTGGTGCTGCGGAGAACTCCAACAGCATCCTCAGCCCGAATCTGGACCCGTCCCAGGACGCATCGGCCTATGGTTACACGTCCATGGTAGGCCAAGGCCACAACGGCACCGGCGGTGAGTCCTACTAGAGGACCACCACATCTGGACTCGGGAATATGCTCTGTCGGACGCTGATATCGAATGAATCCTCTCCGCTGCATGTGCAATTGCGAACCGAAAGAAGTTTCCAGCGGGTGTATACGCACCCTGCGGGAAAACGACACTGGCCAGACGCAAACTTCGTGTCTAGCCAATTTGCGGCTTGAGAAGCGGACTACCATAACCTGACGGATGAGTCGCAGTGTCTCGAGCGACTGTACTGTGAGCTGGGAGGAAATTTGGAGTGGATCTCCTGTATTCACATCTCATGAAGGAAATTTCTTTTTCTGGTGGCGCACTTGTACGCTCGAACAAAAAGGAACCCTCCCTCTTTGTACACTCATTATTCCCCTTTCCCTTGATTTCTTTTCAGATGCGAAAGACAGGTATTCTACATGAGACCAAGGGTAGCCAGAACCTGTCTCTCTGTCTCTCTAGCTATATAACTTAGCCGCCTGTCTGTGTAATGTTGGGAGGTCGATTCACCGGATGAATGTTATCGGAAGCTCAAGGAGCAAGGATGGCGGCCGGGGCCCAGGCGCTCAAGGTGGGAAAATCATGGATCGGACATGGGATGGCACATATACCTTTTGATCTTTTTTTTTGTCTTGGTCCCCCTCCCCCTTTTGTTTCCATTTAATCATTTGTTGTGATTGTATTCAAGAATGCATTTATGAATTGTCCATCTGCTATACATGTATCTCTAGCAAATGCATCCACCTATCTGAGCCAAAAAAGTGCATTCTCATGGTATTGAGAGTGTTTGATATCCGGTAACGTAGTGAAGGAAATCCTTCTCACTGTGGAGGTTGCGGAGTCCAACCTGGAGTTATGAAAAGGTATACAAATCCTTTCTACAGCACATTTTGGGATGTAGATGCACATATTATTGACTGGAATAGACAGATCTTCAAATACTCTGCTTAGTTATTCCATCTGCCATTTTATTCCACCCCGGATCGCTAAGTTGAAACATCGCTAAGATCGAGACCGTTTGTTTCGCCTTTCTCCGCATCCCACGTGATCTGCTTATCTCTCCCCGCTAAAGAGAACAAGAACCGTTTGACCCACAGATGGTCTGATCCCATCTTCACGGCTGTTCGTCGCGTGTAAAGTCCAGCCTCGGTTTGTACGGCAGGCCCATTGAGAATGCTACGATCATGACCGCACCTGTAGCACTGCGGCATGTAGTTCGACCAATGTGTTTCTCGACGTCGACATGTCTTCCGCAGCGAGCAACACTCAGATCCCCGCAGGCGGCGGTGGAGTGACGAAGCGGAAGTCGGGTATGATTCATCTATCATCCTTGGATGATATTTGTGCTGTTGGCCACTTTATATCGAAGGAGAGATTGCGTTGATGTGGTCATGAGTTCTGACTGTATTTGTGTTTACCAGGGTCCGCTGCTTGCGTTCATTGCCATCTCAGAAAAGTCCGCTGCGACGCCCGTATCGTTGGGCTACCATGCTCCAATTGCCGGTCTTCTGGTAAGACAGACTGTCGCATACACGAAAAGAAAAAGCGGCCAGTTGTCCGGTCGATTCTTGATCCAGTCCCGATACGTTGCCGGCCGCCGTCTGTGCCTGACACTTCCTCAAAACTGCTTTCGCCAGTGTCTCCGATACGGGCGGCATCAACAGTAGCTTCCAGTCCGCGGAGTAATATCCCTCCTCAGTCAGCTTATACAGGTAATGCTCAGGGACCACAAAATGGGTCCAGCATGAACCAAAGGCCGGGCTCTTACGACCAGCAACCATCATCTGAGTCGTCAACCGACCATGAAGACCATCGGGGGCTGGAGAAGCGCTTAGTGAAGCTGATTGACGAGGATGAGTTGGATCAGAGAGAGATCCAGAGAGGTGTACGTGCGATATATGTCGGACATGATGTTTCCAATATATCGTTCCTCATTCGTCAACAACGAGGGAAAGATGGTGACGTGTATCACTTTGCGGGAAACGATATCCCTAAGCGCCATCTGAGAACAGGCCACGATGAGCTTCTCAAGGATGCCGTTTCATTACCTGAGAAGGCGCTGGCAGACGAATTGGTACAAGCATATTTCGCTCATGTGAACCCTGGATATCCCATTGTCGACGAGGATGTATTTATGACACAGTATCGGAATCACGATCCATCGGATCCCCCACCAATATTGGTCCTCCAAGCCATCTTGCTTGTGGGAGCTCATGTATCTCGCCCTATGCCAGAGAGAGACGCATTGAAAGAGACCTTCTTCCGACGGTGCAAGTGGTTATTTGACGCGAGAGTCGAGCGGAACAGAGATATTCTGGTTCAAGTGGCTTTGCTCCTGACATGGCACTCTGATTCTACCGATGATGATGTTTCCGCTAATGCTTACTATTGGGTCGGGGTGGCAGCAAGGCTTGCTACGGGTATAGGAATGCATCGTAACCCTGTTTCGAGCAGATTTACTGCTGGAGACCGGAGAATGTGGAGGAGAGTATGGTGGATTCTGGTGCAATTCGACGTTATGGTCTCATTGTCATACGGGCGACCACAGGCCATGTGAGTTGTCTGGGATCCTATTATGACTCTCTCGTCAAATACTAACGAGGATTCAGAAATCTAGACGACTCCGATGTTCTCCCTCTGACCCCGTCAGACTTTGAAGGCTGCGGCGCCCAGGTGCAGGTTGACTTTGTTATCCACTTCACAGAGCTGTGTACGATGATATCGTACATTCTCAAAGAGAGATTTGGCTTGAAAATAAGCCCCGAGCGTCGAAAAGCCGCTCTTCCGCAGGCTGACGCCGCTCTAGCAGACTGGTCTCTTCAACTACCAGATACTCTACGGTTACGAGCTTCTGATTTGGACCCATGGTCGGCCGTGCTTCATCTGACGTACAATAACTTTCTCATCCTTTTACATAGGCCGCATCCGAGGGCATCTGCCTACTCAGATGACTACGGTCCCCACGATGCTGAGATCTGCAGTACTGGTGCTGGAGTCATTGCTTCAATTTTTGAGGAACTTCGTCAAAAGGATCGCCTGAAGTATCTCTGGAGCTCATCGGTTTACACCCTTCTCACAGCTATGATACAAGTCAGGGTTGAGCTGCGGTTCTCGAACCCTGTGTTGGCCATAAATGCTCTGAGACGATTTGATTCGACCCTGTATTCTCTCCGTGAATTGGCAGAGTATTGGGCACATGCAGGAATGGTTTTCCGACTGTTTGAGGGCTCGAAACGACTGCAACAGGACTTGCGACTGGCCAAGACTGAAATGCCCGGACAGTTCAATGGTTCTCGCGGGCACAGTGGGAATTCGGATTCTACATCCAACACCGCAACACCAATGGTCCAACGCTCTCAAGTGCCCCCACAATCAGCACCGCAACTACAAAGATCCCACTCACATCTCCAGCAATCTTCTCCGTCTGCAGTGAATCTACAGAACCAGAATTATGACCCTTTCATCGTTACGCAGCCCCGGTTTGCCGATACCTCTTTCGAGGGGTCGGAGGGTATTCCGCCTCCGGAGCCGGTGGAACACTTAGAAGAAACAAGGGGGTATTCAGACTGGCGACAACTCTTCCCGTTCGTTGACACCGCCCAATCCGTGCCTATGGCGTTTGAAAGCCTTCCAGAAATGGAAGACGAATGGCGTCAGCTTTACTGGCAGGAGCCTCAGATGTCAGACTTGTTCCAGGACGGGGGCTGGATGCATGGCTGAACAACTTTGATGCTTCTCGCGCAAATATTTTGCAGCGCGCTATTTTCACCTCCTCAATGGCCTAAACATTGGGAGCAACAGGAAAGAGATTAACATACTCCTTACTACTATTTTTATATCGCCTATATACATTATTGTTCTGGGAGGCGGTTTTACTTTCGCAGTTTGAATTTAAGATACCATCAGGCGCATGTACTACCCCGGATGTGCCATTTTCGATGTATCTTGTCTCTGCGTTTCGTTTGTCGTCCGAGATCGAGAGCGGTCTCGTTCATGGAAGGGAGTCCAATCGGTGTAACTTTTGTTTTTTGTCATTAATGACAAAATGCAACTGAATGAACATAGTTCGGAAATGGCCACTCGTGGTCATTCACTAGTTCGATACATTGCCGTAATTATCAAGAACGCCTTGCACTTGTCCTAATGTCTGAAATGCGGCCTCATCCCGAGTTGTGTCGATCATAAGACCCGCGCGTAGCCTGATACTGCTCTCTAACGGCGCGTTTCATAACATGAACAGGAGCCGGTCGACCAGTCAGGATCTCAAACTGAGCAATTCCCTGCTCGACAAGGACATCTAATCCATCAACAACGATCCATCCGCGTGATGACCTTTGTATCATTTGTTTCATGAGGGGGGTAACTAGAGGTTCATATGCAAGCTATATTGAAGAAGAGTTAGTTTGAGTAGAGGATGAGAATGAATGCTGTCGGTGTGTTATTCCGTACCTCGATAAAGACGCCACCGGTTTTGCTCCCCAGCCATTGCTCGGGGATATCGAATGCTGGAGGTTCCTGCCCTCCAATCTCGTGCGCGGGTCTGCAAGACATGATAATAGTTGGTTGAGACATGTTTGAGGGCCAGGGAGCGTTCAATGACTCTAGCACAACTATATGCAGTGGAGTACTTGCGCGAGAGGTGGCCCATTGGCGGAAACGCTCCGCAAGATGTCGTGCGTTACTTGAAGTTCGATTGAAAATGCATATTTTTCTGACACCAGCCTGGTAACAGGCATATATTGCGGCTCGTGCTATTCCCCCAGCTCCGAGAATCAGTACACTGGTTTCACTAGTGATAACATTCGCCGGCGACAGATTCCTCTCCATGCAGATCCGTACTCCCATGTGGTCCGTATTATATCCTTTCAAGAACGTTTTCAGTGTCCCGTCTCGGTCGTGTTGTCGGTCCACCACGACTGTGTTGACAGCACCAATATCCCGCACATCAGGTGTCATCTCATCGAGAATGGATAAGAACTGCACTTTGTAAGGCAGTGCAATAGCAAGACCGCCTATCTCGTCATTTTGCAGAAGACGGTTAATGTCCTGAAATTGGTTGCTTTCGGCGGTATAACACGAGTGTGGCATCCCGCAAGCACGGTATGCCGCATTGTGCATAGTTGGTGACAAGCTGTATGAGAGACTCTGGCCAAATATTGCGAATCTCTTTTTTCGTAGGGTGAAGCTAGAGTATAGAGCATGCTGTGCTTGTTTCAAGGTGACTCCATCTCGTTCCATTGAGGACAAGACAACCGGCGATAAGGTAGGACTGAAACAAACGGATGTAATGCCAATTAGTCCAACGTTGTAGCCCATCACCGGGATCTCACATGGCTGGATAATCCGCATCATGAAATTGATACAGTCAAGGTTTTCCAGAGGCGAGGTCGGAATTCGCGTTATCCTGACGGCATCGCAGCCTAGGGAATTTGCTTTATCGTATATTATCTGCCATCGCAAAGAATCCTTTTCGGTAGGCCACCGATCAGATAATTGTGTGGTCCCAATGATTTTGGTATGGCACTTAGCCACAGAGAGGACATCAACCAAAGTATAGTCGGTGTCCAGGGAGACAGTTATCATGTCTGGGAGTTGGCGGAGTGCAAGCTGCAAGATATCCGCGTGGCGTGCCTGCTCCAGTCCATTTTGGACATGGATATCTAAGATAATTGGAACTCTGGTGTGTCGTCTCAGAACAGCAATCTGTCTCGATAGAGATGATAAACATTTTTGTTCTGCGAAACTGGGATCAAAGATTAGATTGATTGAATCGGCACCAGAATCCAACTCCGTAAGATCGACGTCTGATCTGTCTAACCAGGCTGCCGGAACTTGTAGGGCATATGTATAACTGCGGGATAGGGCATTCGCAGAGCGTACGAGACATGGTCGTTGATTAAACACACCACGAATAAAACGGACAAAGTCTTGTTCGGTCTGTTTTAATTTCAGAGGTCCTATCGCGTTCGGAGTGAATTGCTGCGTCATGTTGAAATAATCGAAATTAGAATATTGTCCGCATAGCCTATTGCTTATCTCGTATGCATGCTCGGCCTTCCCTCTGTCATGACCTAATGAATCCAAGAGGTCCCCCTTGTCACGCATGACATGAATAACGGGGTTCGTTTTGGATAGTTCATGCAACAATTGGCATTGTCTGCGATCGGCCATCATAAAAAAGCCTGCGAGGACGCAGCCTTCCTTTTTAGTTCTCAAAACTTCGACTGTTATCTCATACTCCACAATGCGATATGCTTTCGGTCCATGAGAAGCAATGTAAGCTCCACGGGAGAGTTTCGTCTTTCGTTCAAAAATCGCATCAAAATCCACAAACTCTCGGCGCAGTGCTACCGATGCAATAAATCCGAGAGTTCTTTTTCCAGCTCCCCAAAACCCAACCAGAACGAGGCTTTCGTCTCCCTTATATTGGTGACGAAGAGGCCGTGGCTGATGATTGCATAGTTGATGGCCGTCCACATCAGACTTCAGATTTGATATAACATAATTGTCGTCAGTTCCCGTTATGTCACCTGTCACTCTTAGCTTATTGCTAGGGTATTTCGCTTGGGGCTCTCCAGCTTCAGACGCTTCAGTTGTACCCCAGAAGGCGCGTTTCCGAGAGCCAGGGAGCCCAGTATGATGTTCCATGCCCGACTATGTCCCCTCCAATTTCTTCTCCATGTCAACTGAGCGAGAGATTTGAGAATTCGAGACAGAAATGCCGAACCGTACATCTGAGGAAGATGGATGTAGATATAGCCGGTCACGGGGTCTCCTCCGCATTTTCCCCCGCATTTTCCCCAGAATCAATCGGATAGTTATTCCCCGCGTTAGTAATCCTCGGCTGTAGATATGTCTGCAGATAGAGTAGAAAGCGTAATATTGAAATTGAAACACCTGAAGCATGTTGAAAACAGTCAATGTCGGAATCAGAATCAGCCTCAAAGCGCCAGCGGATCGGCCAGGCCTGTGACCATTGTCGGAAACGGAAATCAAAATGTGACGGAAAACAACCCACCTGCTCGGTCTGCAGCCTCTTCAAACGGAATTGTGCCTACCGCAATGCGAAGAAACGGGGATTACCATCAGGATATGTCAGAGGCCTCGAGGCTTTATTAGGACTGTGCAAGCAACATATACCGAACTGCGAATATGTCATTCAGGCCTTGATTCGAAGCAGTCATGGCGGTGCCAAATTCCATGATGCGGAATTCTTGGATTACGCAGCAGATATATGGCGCAAGTCACAAACTGCACGAGAGCTGGAGCATATATTATCTATAAGAAATGATGAAACCACACAGCCA
This sequence comes from Paecilomyces variotii, assembly GCF_004022145.1. NCBI lineage: Eukaryota > Fungi > Ascomycota > Eurotiomycetes > Eurotiales > Thermoascaceae > Paecilomyces > Paecilomyces variotii. The sequence continues at coordinate 1,632,890 of NW_021167142.1, forward strand.
ACCACTGTTGAGACAGCTGACCTTCCTCCTTTCGAAATGTTCCCTCGACCTGCAGATCAACCACGTACCCCTGATGCTCTTCAACAGAACAATGAGACCACTAGTGCTCAGTCTCATGGTTTTGAAAAGTATAAGGAGTTAGAAACACTGTCCCCAGTGATATTTCCGGAGAACACCCCAGACCTGGTGGATTTCTACTTTCGAACAACTCATTGCTGGTTCCCGATTGTGGAACGGCGCGATATACTCCGCATTATGTGTGAGGACAACACGACAAATAATCTTAGCATCGAAGATGAAGGGCACAGACTGTGTTTATGGGCCATTGTTGCTTATTCCACGGCCTTCAGAGAAGTGATTTCTGACTACTCCGGCAGTACCAACCCGGAACATATTCAAATTTATGTTCGATTTCGCCTGGCTTTACATCACGAAGCATATGGGGTTGGACATGTCCAGGCTATCCTCATAATTATTCTTTTATATCTTATCAGAGGCCACTTAAGTGCTGCATGGATGCTCATGGCTCAAGCGTCTGGGATTTTAAGGGCCGTCGAAGATGCAGATGCACAGAAGTCCGAAAGACATCGACATGTTTGGCATGGTTGCGCTTACATCGACAAGCTGCTGTCTATAGTTCTCAGAAAAGATGCGTTTCTTTCGCATGTCAGCAATATTCACCTTCAAGAACTGGACCAGAACGGAGTAGATGAATGGGAATTGTGGGCACCGCCGGTGGCTGAGAAAGAAAATGGAGTTCAACGACATGAAAGGAAACCATTAAGAGTTCTCAGTACCTTCAATTTGTTGACACAGCTCATGGGAAAGTTGCCCTCCATATATGAGGGTGCGCTTGAAGCGGACCACCTCGAGGAAAGGATCAAGGATCTTCAGATCTGGTACAGCACTCTCGGCAAACACCATCAGTTGCGTGAGAACAGCAACCCTCCGCTATTGACTCTCCATCTAAGCTATAACTTTGTTCTTCTGTCTTTCTTCAGGGAGAACTGTGAGATTAGACACCATTTGGTACCCCTGATGGAAGAGACACTGCATTCTACATATACCATGCTAGTCCAATACCTCAATCTCACAGAGATTTCTGGGGCCTCGGGCTTACTGATTTGCTTTGGTTTCCAGGCCCAAAGCTGTCTTCAAACCTGCGGCCATCTACTTCCAACTCAGGTCCACAGTCTACTGAGGCACAGATATACCTTGATTCTCGAAAGCTTGAACAGACATTACGATGGCAATCGAAACGAGTTTGTGCAACCTGGCACTTCGCAAGGCTACTATGCATCATCCACCGAACAGAATCCCGAGGTGAGGTCAGGGATAACGACCAGCGCTATAAATCATCCCAGGACCACAGGAAATTCCATCGTCTCACCAGGTAGTGCCGCAGCCAGCGTTCCGGGAAGTGATGATCATGTAAGAAACCCTCTTCATGTCCTTGCGAACTATTATTCTCACCTTCTGTCAAAAGGGATCGTCAGGAACTACAACTCTCGAGTCTACAAATGACTTCTATTTGGATAGTCTCTATGATGATATGCTGTCGATTTTCCCGACTGGAAGGTAGGAAAATGTCTGCCTTCTTGCAATTCTTTGGCTGATCACTGGGCAGATACGATGATGAAGCAGACCAATTTGCACAGAATCTTGGATTTCTCACCAACGACATCGACACTAATCCTTTCACCTTTCCGTTTACCCAACAAAAGCTATGATACCCGCATTAGACCTTTATAACTGCTAAAAATCCTACAATGTGACAAAAGTCAAAGCATTCCTCTTTTGGCCAGTCCCAGTTCCGTTTGAAGCTTATTCCAAGCGTTGATTCCTCTTTGTGCATGTTCAGAAGGCACAGTAGCCTGAGGATCCCACATCGTGCGCGAGAAGAGTTCCATTGATACCCAACCTCGATATCCGAGATCCTTCAATATCACTCGAGCCACGTGTATAACTGGGAGATAGCCACCTCTGTCCTGTTCATAGGGAAATAGCCGTGCATTCCGGCTCCAGGACATTCTGGAAGGTTGCCCTTTGACATAAAATGGGTGACCCTCGAGTAAAGGAGACCGCATTCTTTCCCCGTCGACTAGCTGCATCAGGAAAACCTTCTTTATGTCCATGGTTCTCCTCAGTCTCTCTAATGAGATTCTCAAGTCCTCATCTGCATTTGGAGTTTTTCCCGTTGGACTAGCTGGATCCGCCCAGACTCTCCCGACGATGTTGAAAGTATCCAGACAAGCACCGAAATTTGGGCGATCGACCCGTTGGACAACCTCCCACGCACGTTCCCATGTGTCAATGTATGTCCCCCAGGCCAAGCCCTCATACACAAATCGAATTGGAGGGTTTTCTCGTAAACCAAGTTCAGCGACTTCGGTCATATCTTGTACAATCAAATTCATATCACCAGAAACGTTTTCAGTCGCGAAGTTCGATGGAATTAGGATGAGGTCGGTTCCCAATAGTTTTGCGAGCTGCAGCCATATCTTCAGAGTCTCAATTTTCTCCTTGTGCTCTTCTCGGTTTGTTAGACCCTCATAAAACATGAATGGCTGCAAACTGATGATTTTAAGGTTGTTCGCGTCGCATAATCGCCTTGTTTCTTGGGCTGCCTCATAGAGGCTGCCAAGGGTTATAGCGCCATGGGCGCTGGCGACATATTCTAAGTCTTCGTAAAAGATTTCAACGCCTTTGAAACCAGCTCTAGCTGCTTGTGAGAGCTTTTCAGGAAGTTCATGGACGGCCGCGCGGCCTAAGGACATGGAGGATATCGCAGGTATGCACTCCATATCAGATATGCTTATCTGTAAATTTGAGGGTCAAATATAGGCAGTGCGCGAATAATAGAACACGAAATCCAATATACTCTTAAATCAATTGCCGGGATAATGTGGAATTATTACCTATATTATCACTTTTCTACTACTGTCTCGTTTCACTTGTCACCGCCTAAGGATCCCCCTTAGTCGGTATCGGTGGTATTTTTAACCGTTATCTACGTATACGCTCCACATAGTGTACTTATGGTTGAAATAGCCAACCCCATAGTGGCTATATTACCACTTATTATCTGCTCTGTATACCTTTGCTGCGCGGTCAGTAGAAATCTTACTGATTCCTATCTCTGAGCACTACTAGTGCTCCACGTGATAGGCTGATACAATAGCCGTGGTACCGAACATTGACCTTCGGGTTACAACTTTTTTTGCGTCCAGGACGCCCTTTTCGCATTTTTAATACTATCCTCGGATGGCCCTAAGCCGCGGGTGAATGGACCAAGATCGTAATCAATCCTATGAGTCCGATATTGGACCCACAGACCATGAAGGAATGTGTCTAGTTCTTCCTCGTTGAACTTGGCTTAAAGAAGCATAATAATTGAAACATCGCGGCTAAATACCTACTACATACTATGACTTCGTACTTCCACTAAGGGAGGTATTCTAATTGTTTTTTCCCCATACATCAATGATGCCTTCTGCCTATCAAGCACCATCAGACCTGGATACGGTCCTAAGAGACTCTTTTCGCTATGGATCCTCCTTGTTGGACCAAAGGCCCAAATTCCAAAAAGGCGACATCTATCTTCTTGGATATCCCCTAAGACATTCACTTGCACCGATCCTCCACAATAAACTATTTTATCTGAGAAATGTACCATGGACATATCATGCCCTCGAGTCCAAGGAAAAGCAAGATCTCCTGAATCTTCTATCTCAGCCGGTATGCGTTGGCGCAGCAGTGACCATGCCACACAAAGTCTCATTTATTCCACTAGTGGATGATATGACCGAGGAGGCCAAGGGCATCGGGGCAATTAATACCATCTTTATCCGTCTCGATAATTCCGGAAAACGCAAATATATCGGCACAAATACGGACACAATCGGGGTCAGAGAATCATTCCTGCGCAATTCTACACCAGAAGAACTGAATAGAGGGAAGAGGTCTCCTGGGTTGGTCATTGGGGCCGGTGGTGCTTGTCGAAGTGCCATCTATGCATTGCACCATTGGTTGCAAGTGGATGAAATCTACATAGCAAACCGACTGCGAAGGGAAGTAGAGGACATCATGTCGTCGTTCGCCAAAGTCGGCTCCTTTAAGGCGAAGCTTCGGTTTGTCGGTTCTCTCGCTGAAGCCGAAAGCCTCCCAGCGCCGTTCTTTGTTGTCGGCACCGTCCCTGATTTTCCACCGCAGACTGACGGCGAGAAAGTTGCTCGACAGTGCATGGAGGCTTTAATGACCAGGGCGGATGGGAACCAAGGCGTTGTCTTGGAAATGTGCTATCATCCAAGTATCCGAACGTCATTCACTGTCTTTGCGGAAAATGCAGGATGGAAGGTCATTCCGGGTACAGAGCCTATGATATGGCAAGGCATTACGCAACAGGTTTTGTGGACAGAAAATGGGAAACTACTGAATGAATTCGAGTACCAGAAGATAGAGAAGGTTATCGAGGTTGGACTAGCAGCTCACAATCCTGCGGGACGAGGTACAAGGTCATCTTTGTGAAGAGAGCCTGGGCTGGCGTTACAACCTGTGTTAAGATATGTCACATGTTGATAGATACGTGTCCATTTATGCGAGAAGCACGGTATAACCCTATATAGATTCACTGCATAGATCCAAGATAAAACTTACACACTAGTATCTACAAATTCTACGAGTACGTAGGTCCGGTAGACTATTTTCGGTCATTCAATCCACGGATACGTAGGCAGTATTTTCCTCTTTCCTATTGCGAGAAATGGTAAGTAGTTACGAGCCCATCTTCCGTGTCAAGCCAACCTTCCGTGTCTATATCGCTATAGTAGAAACTAAGTAAGAGCACTAACAATCCCATTTGAACGTAACTTTGTCGACTTCGCGATCAGACACAATCCATATGAACGGCTCCAGGCTTATTGTTCTCTTCTCCCTGGAACGCGGCCCTATATTGCATCTCCGAACCGCGTATTTCATCCATAACAGTTTCATGAGCCTTCCATGGTTTAAGCTCCTTCGAAAATAGCATATCGATCTGCTCAAGCGGCACACCTTTCGTTTCAGGAAGTAAGAAGTAAACGAAAGGGACAGACAACAGCTGCAGCCCCGCAAAGAAAAACCAGACTCCATATTTCATACTCGAGAACATTTGAGGTGTAAATCGCGCGACGATGAAGTTCCAGAACCAGTTGTTCGCGGCTGCAAAAGCCTGAGCGAACGTTCGAATATTCTGGTCGGACATCTCGCTGGTTATGACCCAGGGCGTGCCGCTCCACGATACTCCATAACAGACAGTGTAGATGTAAAAGAAAGCAATTGCAGCTTTTCCGCCTGCACTGCTTCCGCTGTTCGTAGATGTTGATCCTGTTGGGTTGACAGCAGCGAGATATCCTCCCACCACCCACAGGGATATCGACCCTCCTACCGCGCCACATAGAAGGAGACTGCGTCGGCCCAAGTAGTCAATCAGGAAGAAAATCCAGATGAATGTGACTACTGTCTTTACAACCCCGAATATACCGGTAGAAAATAAGCTTGCGTTCGTTCCAGAAACACCAATGCTCTTGAACGCAGTCGGGCTGTAATAATTAATAGCGTTGATGCCGGAGCCATTCTGCCAGAAGAAGAGGGCTCCGCTTAGGAATAAGCGCCATTGGATATTCTTATTCCTCAAAATACCTCGGAAAGGTGCCATGAAGCCCAGCCCGATTGAGTTCGCGACGTCATCGACAGCCTGGTCGATCTGAGCAATCTCTTCATGAAGGTAGGCATGATCTAGAGGTAGGTTGCGCAAGCGTGACAGTGTATTCACGCCCTTCTCTCTTTGACCGTTGAAGATAAGCCATCTCGGACTTTCATCACAGATTAGCATACCGGCCATCAACAAGCCACCGGGAATCAACTGGACGCCAAAAGGAATCATCCACTGGCTTTGGGAAGGGGCCATAGTTCTGTTGACAGCGTACTGGCAGCAAGTTAGCAAGATACTCTCGTTTCAAACAGAGATATCGCTCAATGTAGGGGAAATCACATACGTTGATCCAGAACCCGACAAGACCTCCGATCTGCCAACCGACCTCATAGAAACCGACCAATCGGCCACGAATTGCAGGGGGTGAAAGCTCTGAAATATAGATAGGTGTCAAGTTCGAAATGCCCCCAATACCGACTCCTGCCAACACACGTCCTCCGTAAAGAATTCCAAGACCATGCCTCCCAGCGGCCCCCAGCATGATGGCTGCTCCCACAAGAAAGATGGGCGTAAAGATAAGTAATCCTATTTTTCTGCCCAATAAGTGGCCAGCAGGGTATGCGAATAGAGCACCAAAGAATGCTCCAGCCTGATAACATGACACAATGTTTGCTGAAATTAGATCGACCTCGGAGGTAGACAGGCGATCGAATTGAAATTCATCTTTAAAGGATGCCAACGCCAAAGTACCCCCAATGAATGCGCTGTCATAGCCTATGAGAGCCGCACCAGAGGATACAATTGCTGCAAACAGATATGTCCTGAAATTGTAAATTTCTTTCGGCGTTGGCCGATCTTCTGTCTTTGGGAAGAGTCCCATCTTCGGACAATTTGAACGTCCTCGCGATGATTGTGAGGGATAGGCGCGAGGACAACCGTGAAAGGGGTCTCCGAAGACCTATATGCCTGTAGCCAGGTAGTAGATATTTTCTACCTCGGTTGTCAATATGCATAGAGACTTCAGGGCTCGTAGAGAAGAATCCGGGGTAGTTAGCGGAGAGATCCCGCGGGCAAGACTTCAACCGACAAACTACGGAACTTGACCGAGGGCACGATCCATTCTCAAGTATACGGTTAATAAGTGAACTAAAATAATAACTTGCAGTAATGTCGTTGGGACTACTGGCGTATAATTTCCGTGATTACAGGCCAAGGTCTTGTGAAAAGTACGGGGAAATGGTCTCTTGGGAGCGAACTGGGTCCATCTCAAAGAGTAGAATGCAGTTCTTTCTAAATGGTATCTTTTAACGTGTTCTCTATCATGCGAAGAGTCTGCTCAATGCTAGTTAAACAGTGGACTGAACTCATGCCAATTTTATACTGAGAGTTCATAGACAACAGGTTTCCTTTCATCCCCAAAGTCTGTATACTTACCTCTACAAAGTTACTAGATACGTATGTTCCTACAATAGGCACTATGGCACGATCAGTACATGTTGATGAGAAATACCTATTAGACAGTCGAATATCACAAGGGGGTCTGCCTGTTCGTAGACCCCGTACTCACGTATCCTCGGCAGAGCCTTATGCCGACTTTCAATCAGCAAACTAGATACAATATGGTAGGCAGGAACGATAACCTAGTGTTTGAGATCTAAGCTGCTACAAGACACTTAAAAAAGTATCTGAGGCCAAGATAGACATAGCACAACCGAAATATTGTCTTTCGCACACATACACACACAATCTTCCAAGTCCCAAAAAAGAACCTACCACCATGCCTTCAGTCCTTCTCCTCAATGGACCCAATCTAAACCTCCTCGGAACCCGAGAGCCAAAAATATATGGTACGACAACTCTGCAAGATGTCGAGAGGTTCGCAAGGGAATTCGGCGAACGCAATAATGTCCAAGTGGAAGCGTTTCAATCAAACCACGAAGGCCATATAATTGATCGAATTCATGCCGCTCGAAACAACTCTGATGCGATTATTATCAACCCGGGAGCGTTCACCCACACGAGCGTAGCGATTCGTGATGCACTGCTGGGCGTGGCTATTCCCTTCATTGAGGTCCATATCTCAAATATCCATGCTCGAGAGCAGTTTCGACACCATAGCTATTTTTCGGATCAAGCTGTTGCTTGTATAATCGGCCTGGGGGCTTTTGGATACGAGGTGGCGTTGAAATATGCGGTCAGGAATCTTGTTAATCGAAACCAGAGCGTTTTGTAAGAGAAGAGATATGAATGCAGCGTTTCTTGGTTGTTTTCTGTGATGTGCACTGTTTGGTGAGAGAGTCTATAGAAAAGCATGCGAAATGATTCTGTCGTCGTGCCTAATCGCTGTATCCCAGTCAAACTCCTGTGTGTAAGCTGGAATTTAATTTATATTCCAATTTGTATTCAAGTCCATAAAGGAAACGATAAATTGGAATGCTGCTATTTTCCGTAACTCATACGATGTACAATAATCACTTGAATAGACCAGATCATGATTTCTCAATCGGCGATATACCCTAATAAGCTTGTCAAAGTATCTATATTTACATACGTCTATATCTAATCGGAAACTTTTATATTATTTCGTCCAACACATTTCCTTCATTGTTCAACCAAACACGAAACGCTTCCAGTTCTCAGCCAGACGCCTCACTCCATCATGCAATTCCCAGCCCCGTAGCTGACAAATTGTCCGCGCGATCTGCTCGAGTAGCTCATCCATTTGCTGGCCTGCACGATGGAGGTCGCTCTCGATGAGGATTCTGTCATCAGGCAGAGCTTTGATGACTTCAATGACCTTGTCTGCAGATGGATTGGTAAAGTTTATAACACTAGAGAAAGAGAAATACACATCCGAGGGGACGGAAGGACGCAGGAATTGTCTAATTGGCTCTGTAGGGCCAGAATACGAATGCATACATATCCGTGGTGGGAAAGGCAGCGGGTCAGAAGGAGTCGTGGACGCTAGCGGCTTTTGTGTTGCGGAATGCGAAGATTCAACATCTGTACGATGTGCAGTTTCCTGTTCGGCATCACTCAGATCATGAGCGCCGACTGCGCTACCACGTCGTCTCCTCTCCCGTCGGGATGGAACCTTTCGCTTATGGCCTTTCCATAGCTCCTGGAGGACCTCAAAGACGGCACCATGGGCCTGTACACTGTGGACGGAGACGGCCCGTCGTAGTTCCCCAGCCAGACGCAGCTGGGCTTTAAACACCGCTCGCTGATGAGTTGGTTGTACACGATACGGGGATAGTTTCCTTCCTTCCCTGGACCCAGGCGTCAGTGACGCATCCCGTCCTTCAAGTTCCTCCTGCACCCAAGGGCTTGGAAGGCGGAATGCGCGATCGAGCCCAATCTCCCCAACAAGGGCATATTGGTGCGCATTGAGCCGTTCCCTAGTCTCCGAGATCAGAGTAGATAGAGGCTTAGGGTCTGGGAGAGAAAGGAAAAAGCGTTCGTCGTCTGTAGACGGGATCAAGACCTTTTTGTAATGCGCTATTTTGGCGCTCCTCACCGCTGTATCATCACTGTCACCATCTTTTCGAGGCTCTGAGACAGAGGATATGTCATCTAGGATCTGGTGCGAGAACCACGGATGCCAGCCAAAGCACGGGAGCACACGTCCTATTTCTTCTGTCCCCTGCTGCTGGTCTGCCTTTCGTTCTACCCCTAGTTCAGACGCGACCTGCGAGACGAGATCCTGGTCCTCTCCGCGGGTGGCCATCACAGTCAGTGTCCTGGCTCTCATGTGCGGGATGGACGCGATTGATGTCATCGTATCCGTAGGGTGGCAGTGGGCATCAAAGACCCCCAATTCCCAGGGAAAGGGAACCTCGTCGTGGTCAGCCATATCAACCGTCACTGCTTTGCAGTAATAAACGCCTGTCTGTTGCGAAGGTTGAAAAGACGGCCGGGGATGAGATCGAAGTAACAAATATATAACTGTCGAAGGGAAAGATCGTCGATGCGCTCGTTGGACGATCGCGGTGGGGCATCACACGTGCCGGCGCTCTCCGCTTCGCCTTCTCCGCATTCGCATCAGCGGCGTTGAGTCTCAAGATAGAGTCGACTCTTATATATCCCTGGCGAGAGCAGAGAGAGAGAGAGAGAGAGGCTTAAAGTTGCCATGCTCCCATCATTCCGTTCGTTTCTGTGGTTGACGTTCCCACTCAATATCAGTTGAACCGTATACCCCGGGTTCTCTATGGTTTCCATCAGCCTGTCCAGCATTTTCCTAGGCCCCTTGGTTGTCTTGATTTCCATTCCTCTCTTACTTTCTGCTTGTGTTACCATCTATTTCTCAGTGCTGACGCTTTACCTGCGAGCCTTCGTTGTCTATTTAAAATTATTATACGCCATTGTTACGAGTTTCTTTGCGTTCCCAACCTCCAGCTCGTCCTTGCTAAATTTCTCTGCATCCGGAGCTACCACTCCCAACGTTTCCCGATCAAAGGGACTCAAGAATAGCTCCGCGTCTCTTGAATCTTTTCTACAGTCGTCAGAATTCGGTCCTCGGTTACAGTCTCATCAAAGCCTCCGCAGTGGCAACAAACCTCAGCAAGGAAATGCCACACTCCTTTCGGAAGACGGCATTCTCAGAAACTATCATCTTCAGCTAATCTCCAGTACGAGACGTCAATCGTACTACAGAGGTGACGCCTCATTTCCAGAAGGATTCCTAGGTCTTACCACCGGCGATGCAAATCGCGACTTCGAGGGACTCGGAGGTTGGCGCTCTCTGCCGTCGACAGAAGGCTCTCAGAGCATCAACGATGATCCAGACGAGAGGGCCTGGCTGTCAATAAATAATCGTCTGGAGCTGCCTTCGCGCTTGCCGTCCATAGAGAGCTCAGCATCTGATACTAAGGCAAAGCATCACAAGCGCTCCGCAACTACATCCGCACTGACCAACGACGGCGGGGCCAGCGCAACGGGATCATCACTCAAAGTACGAAATGCCTCAAACAGCACCTCCAGTGTCGATCTTCGTCCGCAGTTCTCGAGTCCAAATCTCGTCCCAGAAGGACTGGGTGCATCTGCGTCTCGTACATCTCTGACTAGTCAAACATCATTCCCAAAACCAAACATGTCCAAGTCTCGCAGCCGCTTGACAAGCAGTCCCGAATTTCATAGTGGCGATGGTTACTTCGCTCTGCGCAGACCACGATCCAATAGCAAACCGAGTAGTAATATGGGTGGAAACACGACTCCGCGCACTCCAGATGAGCGAGCCAGTATGAACATTGGATTCTCCATCTCTCATTATCCGACCAGTCCTGGACGGAGAAGAAGGACCTCCTTGACCGGCGGCGGTAGCGGTGGCAGTCCTACTTTCAGGACAGCCGTTTCCCCGACCTCAGCGTTGTTGGGTGTTCGACCAGAAGTTCATGATGATTTCCATGCGTGGTAATTATACCCAGGACGAGAGCTGCTTTTGTATGCAATTATATCCTATTAGTACCTGAGCGGAGCGACTTTGATTCTGCATATTCATATATACGATCAGAAATACACTTGTCTGAGGACAAATATATAACCACATATTTCTTCATTTCACGTATCAGTTATTATATATAATAATTCCCATAACGGAATTGAAAATTATTCTTAAGTCTAAATTCGGGGTTGACTCGTCTATGTACAGTGTAAACGTGATAGAGCGTAGTCCCCTAGGTAGGTAGGTAGGTAGGTATATCATACATCTTGCATAGGCATAGGCATAAGTGTTGAAGACTGCCAACGGATAACGGGAAAATAAACAATAAACACGAAAGCCCAATACGAATGACCAAAATATTCATATCTCACGAACAGCTAACACGCCAAGGATGAAAGTTGAGGAATTTATCGAGACTTTGTACGCGAACGAGATGCAGTAATGCGGATTTCTATTGGCTCCTCTGTCTTTCCCTTCGACTCACATCTTCCATCTCCTCTAACACGACCTGGTTGAATTCATCCGGCCCGTCAAGGTACAGGTGGTGACCGGCATTCTTGATAATGACAACTTTAGCGGAAACAGTGTCTGCCTGTCTCTCCTCTGGAGTCGCCTTCTGAAGAATACGGCGCTGCTCTTCTTCGATCTTTGCCTTCGCTGCGTGGCCACCCCTGACGTCCATCCAGTCGTGGTCTCCGTACATGAAAACGACAGGGATTCCATTCTCGCGTCTTTCCAGTTGAGAATTGGCAGTTGACTCCGCGGCAGATAAAGAATTAGTGGAGGAAGCAGCTTCCTCTGACGATGGCCGGATTATCTGTCTGCCTACGCCGTGTATTCGCCGAATAAGAGGATTGCGTGCGAAAGCTCCTGGTGCGAGTATATAGGCTAGAGCATATTCACCGCTGCCTCGGAGGCGGAATATAGAGTACGAGTAGTCGTGCAAAGCCTTAGCCTCCTCTGATGGTAAATGAGAGAAGCGTCGTGAAGTCCACGCCGACACGATACGAGGGCCGAATGGTCCAGTCCATCGCACAATACTGAATGGGGAAACGTTTTGATCCCAGAGATATGCAAACCACTTGGGCAGAGGTCTCCGTGGTGCAGACTCTGCTGCCTTCGCGCGAGCATTCATAACATTGTTGCCATCGCCAGCTCTGGCCGCCCGGCCTTCCGTGATACTTTCTTGATCCTGTGTGAATTCGTTTGCCAACCCAGATTCAGACGGTTCAGGTATATCTGCGTTCACGGCATATGGATCTTCTGGTATTCCCACAGGAGAGGCAAGAATAAGTTTGTTGACATGGCCGGGATACTTGAGCGCATATGCGACTGCCATGTACCCGCCGAGACTGTGACCCAACAACGTAAAGCGCTTGATGCCTCTCTTGATGCGCCACTCCTCTAGAGCATCAATAAACCAAGCTTCCGCTTCCGCGATGGCCTCCTGGCGGTTCTTAGCCTTAACCTTGAACGGTGGTCGAGTACTCCGACCCATCCCTAGCATGTCGAGCGCATACAAGTGCCAACCCTTGGGCCGACTCAGAGGCTCAAAGTTCTTATAGAAGAACCCCAGACCAGCACCGTAGCCGTGCAACATGACTAGGTTCTGGTCAGCTTCCTCCCCAACCCGCTCGACAGAGAACTCGTTCAAAGCGCGATTCTGCCCGCTCAATTCAACCATTGTTGATCGCCATCGTCGTGGTCCGTACGGGTCGTTGACTGAATTCGCTGATACATCGCCTTGTTGGCTACGGTCCTGTGTCTCCAGAGTATGCGTTGCGCCAGTTGGGGCATCTACGGTGTTTCCGGTCTGCCGCTGCGTTGGAGGTTGTTGTAGGAAGGGAACAAAAGATAGGACGCGATGCTCCGCTACTGCTGCTGGAATACTCGCCCACTGTTGTAGAATTAGCTTCTGGAACATGCACGAAAGATATGCAGAGCAATTGCCATACCCATTGGCTAAATCCCTCCTTGTAGCCTAGCGGAAACATGCTAGACTTCACGGAGGCTACATTCCCATAGGGCGGGTTAGGAGGCTCGGAAGGCGTTGATCTCTGCTGGTTACGCCCACGGGCGCCTTCATCCGGAGCATTCAGCGACTCTGACGACATGGTAGACTGGTAATGGGAAGTCTGCGCAGTGGCGGACAGCGGGGAGCTGGAGAAGTATGTCTGGGAGCGGCGGCTGAAGCGGGGAGACGATGGAACAGATAACGTCGCGTCTAAGGCTGACCAGGATCTATGGAACTGTAGCAATGGGAAGGACTGAAGCCGTGGTGAATACACCTTGCCAAAGAGTGCTGGAGTGACAGAGATGCTCTGCCACTCTCACTGGAATGGCTGCGACAGAAGACCATAGAGCGAAGGGAAGGGCCTTTTTGTAGAAAAGGCCGTGGCCAACAAGTCAACGTGCTAGCAGGCAGCACGATTAAACGTGATAAGAGAGCGTCACTGGTTCGTCAGCGTGGTGTTAGTCAGTTAGTCTTAAAATAACTGACTAGTTAGATAAGTCTGCCACAGAAAGAGAGAAGAAAGGAAGAAAGCGAAGTGGCGGAGTTAAAGACGGACGGGATCTCCATCTGATTTCGTCCCGTGCAGCTGCTGAGCTCCTGATACTCCCGACTTCAACCTCCAGCCCAGCAAGACCATCTTCGCCAGCGCCTCATGCGATGAGAGTGCAGTTGGCCGCAAAGGCCTGACTGTTCGAGCTCACCCCAAGTTCAGTTCAGCCCCTACACCGCTAGCCAGCCCCAACCTCTCTCGACTGCAGTGGATGCGAGCTCCGGATCTGGCAACGATTGCAATATTGCCATCATTCCACAATGGCCGCCTCGCAACTTGACCAGATGGTCAAGGGCGCTCCAGCTCCTCAAGCAAAGTCTCCCGTCAAAGAGCCTCCTACGCCGCTGCCTCGATCCTATCTCGAAGGTCCTTCGCAACCCCAACCCTTGGCACCGGATCCTCTGTCGACGCTCCCATCTTCTCCGCCTCAGATCTACCTAAACCTGCTCATCCTCGAAAACTCCCTCCGCGCACAGTATCTGGCTCTCCGTGAGCGTCGACGCCAGAACACCTTTTTCCTGCTGATTCTAGGCATCTGGATCGCCTATTTCTTCTACGCACTGTTCTTCCGGCCTCGTGAAGATGGCCGCGGGGTGGGTGGATCGGTATACTGGGTGGTGGAAATGGGCGAGAAAGTCGCCCTGATGGGAGGCGTCGTAACGGGCATTCTCATCTGGGGCACAGGACAGTGGGAGCGTGGAGTTCGCTGGCCGCGGCGCTGGCTCGCCGTCGCCAACCGTGGCCTACGCAGTATCAACACGAAAATCGTGATTATTCGGGGCCCATGGTGGAAAGAGCTGCTGTCCTATTTCTCATTTCTCTTCCCTTACACGTCCTTCTTCCCATCGCCTGCGAGCTATCATTATGTGGAGCAACATCCGTCCGAGAAGCGACGGCAGCATCACTCGTACGATAGTGAGCACGAAGCCGGCCTTGTGGAGGAAGACGTTGCGCCTGGAGGAGACTATATCAAGCTTCTCCTTCTCCCCAAATCCTTCTCTCCGGAATTCCGCGAGAACTGGGACGAATACCGCACCGATTACTGGGAAAAGGAAAACGAGCGACGCGCTCAGCTGCGGCAGAAAGTACGTGAGCGGGAGCGCCAGATCGCCAAACAGGAACATGGTTGGCTCTGGTGGTTGCCGATCTGGAAGAGCTCGAAGAGACGGAAAGTCGCTGCAGCGACATTGAAATCATCCGACCATCATCATCATCACCACGTGCACCGCACCAGTACCGCTAGCCTCAAACCCTCCCGGCGTAGCACGCGCTCGGATTCTAACTCGCGCACTCCATCACGGAGTACGACACCGGTCGATGGAGACGACCGTCCACCCTCTCGGTCTTCGATCACGCATTCACGACGAGGAAGCGCAACCCCATCCTTCACTGAGACAGAAACAGGACCGCAGCGACGGAAAAAGAAGACCTCATCAGGCGTTAAAGGATTATCACCTCTCACCCAAGCTCAGAGGAGGGAGAGTTCGCCATCTGCAGCATCGATTTCTTCAAGATCATCAGATGACTCTTGATCGAAAAGCCACTGAAAAAGCAATCCATTTCATGACCTACAAGTTGATATGAAGCTCACAAGGAAAACCGACGGTGCAATCCTCCACAAAAGTCGCGAATGCTCTACAGAAAAAAAAAAAAGAAAAAAGAAAAGTTCACTTGGATTTTTTGTTTGTAGACTATAAACAACAAAGGCAACACATCATCTGTCAAACTATCTGAACTCGAACTCTGCAGTCTCTCTACACTCAATATTCTTCTCCCCTTGTTTATTTCTATACATGCTTAGGATACGGAGTTGGGACCGTGATTATGTCGGGACATATACGGTATACTTTATATTTCTCGCGGTATAGTCAAGGATTCAAGTGTTATGAATTGAACTCGAGTATACGCCTGTAATTCCAAGCAGGTACTGAATACAGATATTCATTTTAACTAGCATATTGCTTCTGGCATCTAAGATACCCAGCATGTCTTCATTGATATTGATTGGTCTCAATAGACATATCCACAGAGACGCCTGACGCCTGGTAATTCTTCTTTGAAAAATCGAACACAACATGTTTTAACATGGCAAGTGCGAAACACCCTGAATACAGGAAAGAGTTCTCATTGAATCAACCGAATGAAATATCTATTAAATCCTGTAGACTGTTTCGTCATTCTCGAGGTACCTATAAATGCAGTGGTTAGTCTGGCCCGAATGAAGTTGATATTGATAAGGGAACGGAACTTACATTAACTCGTTTCTTTCATTCATGGCCTTCAGGGCCTCGAGAGCCTCGCGGCGCTGGAACACATGGCTCTCGCCCAGAGAAGGTGCTGAGCGAATAGCAGTGTTCACTGCGCCAATGAGGGTCTCGACATCTGCTGTGTCTTCGTTGGTAAATAATTTGGTTCCCATCAGAGGTCCCAGGGCTTGACGGAAGATTGTCAACCGCTGTGGCAGGAGTGGTTGCGAGGATGACGCCGTGCCGGTCTGTGATTGCGAATTGTCGTCGGTCTGAGAATGAATGAGCTGAGATGCTGGCTGTGAAGATGCCACCGACATCTGAGATTCTGTCTGCGTCTGAGTGCGACCCGCGCGGCTGGACTGAGTCCTCTGGCCACGAGGGCTGGCATCATATAAGCCATCACCATCCTCTGACATGCCATCCACGTCTGCATCGACAGAGTCAGCCAAACCGGCACGAGCTGCTGCCCGAGTATTGCGAGACCCTGCCGGGCGCGGTCGTGGAGTAGTAGTTGAGCGGTTTCGGCTACTTGGCTCATCATCATCGTCGTCATCAGAATCGAATTCGCTGGACACATCACTCTCCTCGTCAAAAGTAGTCCTGCGTCTCTTCCGGCGCTCGTTCTCAACAACTTCTTTGAACAGTGCAAAACGCAGGATTGACTCGGCAACGTGAGCGTCTTTCTCCTCCACTCTGCTGGACAGGCGTGCTTTGGCATGGGCAGTCGACAGACGGATCAGGGTCTCCAGCGTACGAGCAGTGATCGGGGACGTTTTGCGCTGGTTTCCGGACAACTCGTCATTTCGAAGGGCAGAATAGGTGGCCACGATGTGATCGGCAGCTCCCTTCGTAAGTACCGGCTTTATTCTGGACTTGGCATACTGAATGTATTTCTTGATGAATGGCATGCTGAACACCTGAGGCTCTCGTCCCTTGCCCCGGCTCGTGGTGATCATGCCTGCGTGCAGCATGATGTTGAACTTCTCATACATCTCCGTAGGCCGACTAGCATCTTGGTTGTCATCTAGACCGACGCCCAGAGTCTGGTTAGGTTGCTCTCGGATAGGAGCGCCCTCCTCGGTTCCAGGCTGACGGTAGCGGTGCATGCGTAGAACATGCTCAGAAACAAGTCTGTCCCTGGTGTCTTCAATGTCGTCTGTAACGACAAAGAGTAGATCGAAACGGGACAAGAGAGAGTCTGGAAGCGCAATGTTCTTGTGCGGGTCCTTGTGAGGGTCATACTGACCGTATATCGGGTTTGCTGCTGCCACTACACTACATCGTGCATTCAGTGTAGTGTGAATACCAGCCTTCGCGATTGTTACCGTTTGCTGCTCCATGACCTCGTGAATAGCAACACGATCGACATCACTCATCTTGTCGAACTCATCGATACAAACCACTCCTCGATCACCGAGAACCATGGCACCTGCTTCCAACCTTCTCTCGCCAGTTTCTTTGTCGGAAGTGACAGCAGCCGTCAGACCGACACCAGAAGAACCACGACCAGTAGTAGCAATCGCCAACGGAGCTGTGTTCAGCACGAACCGCAGAAGTTGAGACTTTGCAGTAGACGGGTCACCGACCATGAGGATGTTGATATCACCACGAAGATGGGTGCCATTGTCGAGGTTCTTCTCCATACCACCAAGCAGCATCAGCAGAATCGCCTTCTTGATGTAGTCATGTCCGTAGA
Source organism: Paecilomyces variotii (assembly GCF_004022145.1). Taxonomy (NCBI): domain Eukaryota; kingdom Fungi; phylum Ascomycota; class Eurotiomycetes; order Eurotiales; family Thermoascaceae; genus Paecilomyces; species Paecilomyces variotii. Next base: position 1,650,531 of record NW_021167142.1, read on the forward strand.
TACTTGGTGCCAGGGACTGCGAAAGCATGTCAAAAATGTTCTTCTTCTTGGCAGCCCTGTTGATGTTTCGAATATCCGTGTCGGTTATAGTTGCCTGTGCGATACCACCACCAGATTTGGAAGACAGCTGAATGATATTGTTTGCCATGATCAAAGTGCGGAACGTCGAGGAACCTGAACCAGCATTACGGTTTCCGAGAGACCTGTATATACCAACCAGTTGGATACGGTCACCCGGTTTTGCGCGGTCAACCAGGTCGTCATCAAGAATAACATCGACACCTCTGGGCAGCTGGCCCGCGGGGGCTCGCTCCGGCATTTCCTGGATAGAAATGGTCTGGTGGTCCATGTACGTAGAATATCCGTACTCAGTAATGAGCTGTGAAAATTCCGTGAGCATTCGCTATTCATGCGATGAAATAGATGCACCTACTGGATTCTTTTCGTCGTCTTCCTGCGGGTACACATTCAAGCTCGTGGCACCGCTAGCAGTCATAGTCTGATCTCTGTATTGTCGTGCCAAGAATCGGTCCTTCTTCTCGCTGTAGTGGACACTTTGGATGATCTTCGGTCGGACGAGAGAGCATTTTGTGACAATACCCTCAAGAGAAATCATCCGATTCAGGTGGGAGGAACTCAATGTCCGAGGATTGCAGGCAAATTCACCGAAGGCTCCAACAAATGCACAATAGTACCTCTATCCGCTGATTAGATCATTATAATGATGATGGAAACCGACATAGAGAGCACTTACCACATCGTCTGCAGTTTCTCTGGCGGGTCGATTCGGCAGAGTCTTAATAACCTCCTTAAGAGCCCTGTCAAAAGCTTGCGAATACTCAAATGGCGATGTGAGTAGTCTGTCAACCGTCAGCACGCGCTATTTCTCCCTCTGGCCAGTCCATCCTTACCCATCTGCAAGCTCTCGGTTGTGGGCTCTAATTTCATCGACGCTGACCTGTCTCAAAGTCAGCTTCTACCCCAAAAATACGAACCTCAATGGATGAACGAACCGTCAACCGTCGTAGACCCCGGTTGAGCATCAACACTATATCTGCTCGATAACTGTAACGTCGTCAGATCATGATCACAGGGCCGAGAAAAGGGCAGGGGTTGGACTGATTCTGCTGACCTCCTCGCTCGTGCATCGCCTGAACTCGAGTCAGTATTCGCTCCGAAATCATATCCTCTTCATCATCTCAAGAACTCACTGGGATCGAGAAATTCGGTGGCGGCACGCTCGCGATCCCTCGCGGCCTCGTCCCGCAGCTGAACGCCGTCCATGGTGCTAGCGAACTGCTGAATGAAAAGGCCAGAGAAAAAGAAACCGATTCACACCAAGTATCAGTGTTGCAGGAACCTAACACAGAAGGATGAATGAGTTGGAGACCGGTCTGCGACGGCCGTTGAGATGTTCTGGTCCTGTCCACTGCGTTGATCGAGGGATTTGGGCTAATGGGAGGATCTTTCTTGTGGACGCGCTGTCCCGATCGGGTAGAATTGGATCGCGTCCAGGAAGAGAAACGCGTGTGCTCAACGCGTTGCTTGCTGACTCAGCCGGTGCCCTCCATTGTGTTGGGAGTTGGCTAGGTAAATACGTAGTTATTATTTCCTGGAATAGAATCGCGTTTCTTTCCAGAAGTTATGACTATCTATTAGTAGTATATCTTAATGGTCTATGAGCTGACGCTTATGTAGCTATCTGCTTGTAGATTTTAGGACCACTTCAACGCACCACTTGGCCATTCAAAAAAGAATGACGAGGGCATATGATCAGGCTCTCGAAATACCTTACCATGTACGAGGATAGGACTTAGTCGGAAAAGTGTACTGGGTCGTTGGAGAAATATGGACCAGGGTTTATGTTTATATACAGCACAGAAAGGATATATCCATCATAGTTAGACCGGCACTCTAGGCTAATCGGAGATGAGATATTCAAAGACAAATAGATATGTTAGTAGAGTACAAAAAGAAGTAAGTATTATATCACAGCTCTTCATTCATCCGTTCATGATTCAATGTAGCTGAAGAGTTGGCTTCTGAACCGTCAGCGGTCGTGGACTGGTCGGTGAGAGACTTCCTCTCCGCACCCTTCTCGACGGGCTGTTTGTCGCGGAGGCCACGCTCGGACCGGATCAAGGACAAAATGTCAATCCAGCGTTGTCCTTTGTCAAACTCCACTGAACCATCTTGCTGGAAAACATCAGTGTCTGAATTCCGGCGCTTGTTATGCAGGAGAGTTTCTGCCTCCATGTCCTGTTCATCTTGAACGGCAAGTGTCTCCCTTGGAGTCTCAACCGCTTCTGCATCGCTGATATGAATCGACTGCGCCTCATTATGATCCGCCTCCGAGTCTTCTTCAAATGAATCGCTCGCGTGGCCGTTCTCAGAAGGCTGCTGTGATGCAAATGCAGAAGGATCTCCCTTCTCAATCACTGCCTCGTCATCCAGTGTCTCAAGATCACCTGATTCCGTAACAATTCGGGACTGGCCTTCGACGCCGAGAACACCACCAGTCCACACAAAATACTCATATGGTTCCATAGTAGCCGTCTTGTCACCACGCTCTTCGCGGCGACGGAGAAGAACACCCTGAAATTTGTCTCGAAGATAGGGCATATCAGCAATCGCCTGGATAGTCTGTGGAGCGGCCGTATATAATGCCCTCAATTCGGCGCCACCGTCAACGATGCTCCTTTCGCGGAAGTCAAGTAAGGCGGAACTGAGATAGATCATAGTGATGTACGTAGGCTGCATGAAATCGGGTTGCACTTTGCTCCAGATTTTGCGCCCGGCTTTACCCAGATATCCGCGAAGGTGCCCCCTTCGAGGATCTTCCACTTCATCGATTGTCGCAGGCACTCCTTCTGGTCTGACGCCAAATCCTTTACGAAGAGCCCTCCACCCAGGGAAATTAGGCATAAACTTCTCTTCGAAAATGGTGAACGCCTTAAACTGGTCAGAGCTTCTCTCGGAAGTGGTAAGCATCTGCACATAGGTAGACCAGTTGTGGGTCGTTAAGGAAAACCCGGCGCTCTCGATATCCGCGATGACGTCCGAGATTTTCCGTGTCTGGTTTCGATAAGCCAAGGATCTCATATATAGAGACAGGCATCTTGACAGTATGAAGCGGCGTGACTGCAGTATAGGTGTTGCCGCATCAGTTTCATCCATTAGTCTGGTTGGAGAATCCAGAACCAGTGTCCCTTGACTCTGAACGGAGCCAGGCAATGAAGGTTGAGGGGGCTGCTGAGGCGCTTCTATTGTTGGCCTCGTCTTCGGAATCCATGATTCAACGGCCGGGCGCTTAGATATTTCCAGAGCTCGTTCCGAGGCCATCTTCCAACAGTCCTCAACCTTGCTATATTGCCCGGCCTTCAAGTGCGCGAACATCAAAGAAGAAAGTAGACGAAGTGGAGGGGCTTGGTCGGCTTGGCCTTGAGTGAGAGCGGGCACGACCGTGTTGTATTCGTCGAACAATTCCTTTACCCTATCCATGGCTCCTGCCGCACCGTATGCCGTGATGATATATTCATAGTACATGGAAGGGAATGCTTCTTTGATAGATAGCCTAGTCGACCCGTGCTGCGGATGCTTTGAGACCAAACTGTTCATGTCGTATTCGGCAATGGTCTCTGCCAGAAAAGCCTCGGATTTCGCTAGACGTGGCTTCGTACCATCTTTTGATCCACGACCTTCCCTGATCAATTGCAAGTCACGTTCGATGACACTCTTGAAAGCTAGAAGCCGCGAACTAACCCCAGGCTTCTCAAAACGTTCAAGGATCTCACGATAGATGACATATACCATGTCACGGTTCCTGGCTTTCACATATCCAAATAGGACTATGGCGTAGTGAAATTCAATGGCGTGCATGCGGTGACTCTGATGAAGAGTCCTCAAAAGACGTCGAGCAGAGTCAGGCCTTCCGATGACTACTAGGCTCAGCATAAGAGCTGCGTAGGTCATACCATCAGGCTGAATACCAGCTGCTTGCATGCGAGACTGGATTCTTGACATGGATATCAGGTCGGCTCTACACGCGTAACTCCATAAGAGCATGTTCCACATCCGAACCCGTGACCCCGTAACATTCAGATCCAGACAAGCCTCTGCCACAGTTTCTGCATCTTCTAATTTCTGGTTATTGCAGCAAGCCTCGACTATCGTGTCGATGAGAGGGGTCGTAATTTTCACTTGTCGCTCCTTAGCAACTGTAAACAGGTGGAGAACACCGTCCAGATCACCCTTATTCGCGCAGAGTCCCATCAATGTCCCAAAGCTGTGAGAATCTGGTTCAACACCGCTTTCCAGCATACGCTCAAATGTGCGGAAAGCACCGGCAATATCCCACGCATTTGCAAAGGCCGTAAGGACGATATTCCAGCACACGGTGTTGGGCTGCATGTCGAACTCCTCGGATATTCTTCTAAATTCGCGCAGTGTACTGTCCACCCTCCCGGATTTGGCGTGTACATAGAGCAGTGGGGTCAGAAGGAATCGGCTTCGGGGGTTTCCGTGATCTTTTAACAGTCGTTCGAAGACCTCGTAAACGTGTTCAACGTCGCTAACTCTAGCGAAAGCCAATAGTGCCTGTCTGTAGGCCTCAATGTCGGGTTTCCCATAGAGGGCCGCGTATTCGTCAAGCAAATAGAGAACGCTCTGCGAAACTTCAAAGGAAGCCAGTATTCTTAGCATCTTTCTTAGGAGTTTCTGAGGAGGTTTTTGATCAGGGATCAGGAAGCGGAAATTCCTATAGACAACCACTGATTTCACGGCCGTCGACCGGACCTCAGCCAAGAGTAGAGTCTCTATAGCATCAAAGTAGTGAGTGGGTTTGAGGAGGTCTAACTGCTTGAAAACCCGGTTCAGTTGCAACGTCGTCTCTATGGCCATGTTTCGCATCATATCGGGCGACTTGAAGAGAAAAGTGAGTAGGAACTGAGCTAATGATGCGGCTTCGCCGTTCTCATTACCATCCCCTTTCTCTTTAAGATATTCAGCATACGCCAAAACCAAACGCGGAAGCTCTGGCGAGAAGTGAAGCTCGGACAGCGCAGCATGTGACGGGTTATGTTCTAATTCATGAGGCCGAAATCCCCATAAAGCCAGCGCCTCTTCCCACCTCCTTGTCTCGACGAAGAAGGTAAACGCGATGGTCCATGACTGAGTTCCAATTCCCCTTGACATTGCTTCCTTGCATATGTTTCTTACATCCGTATGATCCCCAGAGCGCAACAGCGACTTGATCATGTGCGTGTAGGCCTCGGGAGGACGGTCGTTCAGCGGGATCCTGTCGAATAGTCGTCTCATACGTCTTCGATCGACTCTCCTTTCTGAATTGCTCAGGTATAGCAGAAGATTTGAAAGTAATTCCGGTCCTTGTCCCGAGTTTGCATAGAGCCTCCATGCCTTGTCATAGTCTGGAAGGGAGTTGGCACCTAGGACCTTCAGCAATTCCGCTGTCTGCTTTTCCTTGTCATCTTGGCTCTGGGGAACAGCGACTTCCGCGTTTGAGAAGGGCTTTGGGATATCTTCGAGAAGGTGAATGGCCTCGGAAGTGTAAGGTCGTACCACGTTTGGTATCAACTGTCTCCTCTTCCGCACCGCAACTCGTCTTCCCGGACGTACCAGCCAGGAGGCTGCAAAGTCTCGCGTCCGTGGAGGGTACAAAAAATCCAAAAAGGGACTATTCGCATCCTCGGAAGCAGAGCTCGGTCGTTGGGCAGACCTCAAGACGCGAGGCGAACGTCCTCCCGAACCCTGGATAGGGGTCAAGGACCATAATGAATAGTCTGGCTCCGTAGTTTTATAATTCCAGAAGCGCGGGTGCAGCGATTTTCGACTGCGAATTGGCCCACTGGAGTCCCGGAGGAGACGCTGCCCTGCGTTCTCGAGACATCCGGAAGCCCGCTCGAGCATCACCCTCAATTGCTTGCAGCTTCAAAGCGGGATCACCGAGATTGAGAAACGGCGCACAACATATCGTGTTCTAAACTCTAGTATGGTGGCCTCAATGTCAGCGGTGGTCGTGGGCGGTATTCCGTTGAGACCAGTCGGGTGGTACGGACACCAGAAAATGCCAACAGGCCCACTTCGAGATCTGTTGGGCTTGCGAGATAGAGGTAGAGGGAAAAAACAGTATGGGGCAGGTAACTGTCAGCAGAAGACTCAGCTAGACAGCTTTGTCTCACGCCGGTGATGCTGCTGTTGGTAGCTCTGAGATGTTTTCCGGCGACAGTAAGCTCGCGGAAGAAGTTCCACCAAAAGATCCTGCGGAAGTGATGGACTGGTCGGCTAATTAGTTTGCCCGAGAACTGACCACCACGCCAGAGGGACAACACTGCACCACAGGCCGGGACAGACATCAGATCCCGTTTTCAAGTCCCCAGGCCACTTCAGCTCCAAGGAGGCTTCATCCTCGAATTATAGGAGCCATGGAGATTACCGATTTCATATATTCGCGGCGACAACAGGCGTTTTTGGTTGGGGATTACAACACTTACCGTGCGCAAACCACCCGCCGACTGCACACCGTCCGCAAGAAGCTTGCGCAGACCACACCCAAAGGCCGCAAGTACACAGCCAAGCCTCCAGTGACAGCTGAAGATGTCGCCAGTAACGTAGCGTATGTACTTGTGATGTGCCATTCGAACGTGCAAAGTGCTAATTTCCCTGCGCAGTTATGTTCATCTTCTGCTGCTCAGTTCGGAGCGGGCATGGGCCAATGCGATGTATATGAAGTCAGTTCATTCGGCAGATCCCTCAGCGAAAGGAATTGCCGGTGCCACGAGACGCCACATCATTACGCGCCTACACAAGGCGAGCGGCTATGCCTCCCAGCTTGTGACTCTGCTTCAAGACCATCCAGCTTCTCACGCGAGCGACATCGACCTGCTCGAGGCACGTGCATACCTGGCATCGATCTCAGGCGCACTGTGGTTCGAAAAGCAGAGATGGGAAGAGAGCATTCAAAACTTCTCTGTTGCCCGAGTTATCTACACACTGCTGAGCCAAAAGGACAAGAAGGATGCTTATCGGGAACTGCTCTCCGGCACCATTGACCCGAGTATCCGCTACGCAGCGTATCAGCTCAAGCTACCTCGTTCCAAGGCCGTTCCATCTCTAGCCATCCAGTTCTTTCCCTCCAGTGGAGATGCTCGCGCTGAGGTTGAGAAGATCGACCCAGCTTGCCTCAGCGAAGAGGGAGTGGGCGCGAAACGAACTACTGACGGAGAGATCCAAAAGCTGCCTGAGAGCATCACCTGGCGCAACCGGACCGTTCCAATTGAAGACGCATCTATATCACAAGCTCTAGCAGCTACATCTGAGGCTGAGTCCCGTCTGTCTGCCTGGCTTACAGGTGCCGGAAAGTCTGCTCTTCCTAGAGACAAAGCTGCCGCCTACGACAGCGTAATCAGTGCGAGTCAGGATACAGTGGACGCTACAAAGGCTGCAATTGATGAACTTGCCGGGGAGGGGGTGGAACTAGGCGACAAGAGAATGCAAGCTCTGCAGATTACTCGGACGGCCGTCAATTACGCTCTCATCGGGTGGAGAGTCGGGCGCAACCGTGTCCTATGCGGCGACCAAGACGGCCTGCACTTTGATTCTGAGCAGACCAAGACCACCAAAAGAGGCAAGGGTGGCGTGAAGAGGGAGGAGCGGACTGGGAAGAAGCTGTCCAAGCTGCGAGAGAAGGTGGCTCTGTACGACTCGACTCTCCAGAACTTGGATATTGTCCAGGAACTGCCCGGTGTCGCGGGTGACGCTGATTTCGTTCGTGAGCTGGAGGGCAAGCGGTCCTATTTCCGGGCTTTAAGGTATGATATCCCGTGCTTATATGAGTCCTTGCCAGTTACACTAACTTGAAGCTATAGATGCCTTGCCATTGGACGCTCTCACAGTATTTTGGAGAGACCAAAGAATGCTCTCGCACTATTTGCGCGGGCTCTTGACTTGGCTTCCACTTCACTGTCAGCACAACAGGCCGCTCCTGAGGTTGACGGACCACCGCGGCTTGACATTTCCTCTCCGCAAATCCAAGCAGTGGGGTCTGTCCTTCGGGGTCTGGTGGCACAATACCGCGGCTTGGTGACGCTAGAGAGGCTGTCCGGATCAGAAACAGCCGGATCAGGTGCTTATTCGTCTGTCCTCGACTCCATGAACGAGTACACCGCCGACACGCTCGACCTGAACAACATCGTGCCTTATCCGCCCAAGATGCAGCCCATTCCGGTCAAACCTCTCTTCCTTGATGTCGCATTCAACTATATCGATTACCCTCGCGAGGGAGCGGCTGCGTCACGACAGGCTGTCGCAGAGACAGCTGCACCGGAAGAAAAGAAAGAAGGACGACGTGGATGGTTTCCCTTTGGCCGGTAATCACAGTAGCCCTGTTACGCTGTCTACTTCTCACCATGTAGTTGTTGCATCATGAAGGAGATAATGAGACGGTATGGTCGAGGTTTGCGTCTGTTATGATAACTAGATGAAAAAATATGCTTCGATATCCCAATGAGTTGTATCCCCAGTTGTCCTTTGCCCAGATCAGCGCCTAGTTATTATTATTAGTTATAGAGTATACCAGACTCGTCGATGATCATAACTTGTCCCTCCACGTGCCGCCCGGAGCGGATTGTGGCGGCCTCAGGCAGTTCTTGGCACCCACAATAATAACCCTAGATAGATAAGAGTATTTACTCTGCTTCTCCTCCTTCCAGCCGCCTCGGATGTTGGTTCTCCTGTCTTTTATCCTCCGTCCAAGCCTCAGATTCACATCCCACCCGCATTGCCAGACAGTGCAACCGGATCCGTGACATCCGAAGATCTCTGGTGATACAGTCCGCCAGGCACAACGCGTGGATTACTCTAGCGTCCAGCCCCCACGGCTTAGGCGGGATCATCCAAGCGCCTCCCTGTTTGGTCCGGTGGATTCCCGGGGCTTTTCATTTCCACGACGGGTCCCTCCTTTTTCGCTACTTGCGCTGCTGTCTTAATATTTCTTACTTATTTCATATTTCTTCTCTCCCGCCCATTCGTCTCTCGCTCTGTCATTGCCTGTGATTCTTCAGGTCTTTATCTGCCAGCGTCCATCGCCGGGTTACTCTGAGCCCTGAACCTGGACCTTGGCGTACCCCTTGCCGGTCCCGAGAACCTCCTCCTGGACGGACACCATTGATCAACAATCCATTCATCATGGCTCAAGTCAACGGGAGCTTTGCCTCCCCGTCCGCGGATGCGACCATCACGGCGCAGCTGGCTGATCCGTCGACTCTGTTGAAGACCATCTACAATGGCTTCACGGGCTGGACGGCTATCCTGGCCTTGATTATCGCCGCTGTCGCATATGATCAGAGTACGTAACGCTCCTGATACGATGTCTGCGCATCCGCAGCTGTGCAGCAGTAGGATGCGCAGAATATCACTGCCATTGAGTTGACTGAGTCTGTTCCGGGAGCTAATGCACGTTCATCACTATAGTCAAGTACATCTGGCTCAAGGGTTCCATCGTTGGACCGGCCATGAAGATCCCCTTTATGGGCCCATTCCTTCAGTCTGTCTGTCCCAAGTTCCATGAGTACAAGGCGAAATGGGACAGCGGAGAGCTCAGCTGTGTTTCCGTCTTCCACAAGTAAGTAGACGCGACGCCTCGACATTTCTCATATATCCGACCTGGTCTAATAGCCAATCAGATTCGTCGTTATCGCTTCGACTCGCGACATGTCCCGGAAGGTCTTCAATTCGCCCACCTATGCGAAACCCTGCGTGGTGGATGCCGCGCACAAACTCCTAGGCGAGACCAACTGGGTCTTCCTGGATGGAAAGGCCCACGTTGAGTACCGCAAGGGACTGAACGGTCTGTTCACTCGCCAGGCTATCTCTCTGTACCTCCCAGCAATGGAGCAGGTCTATGACAGCTATTTCAAGTCGTTCATCGAGAAGTCCAAGGGGAACAACTACGAGCCCATCCCTTGGATGGCTGACTTCCGTGAACTCATGTGCGCGCTTTCCTGCCGCACCTTTGTTGGCTACTACATGAGCGACGAGGCGATCAAGAAGATCGCGGACGACTACTACCTCATCACTGCCGCCCTCGAGTTGGTCAACTTCCCCATCATCCTGCCGTACACTAAGACCTGGTACGGCAAGAAGGCCGCTGATATGGTCATGGACGAATTCGCCAAGTGTGCGGCTAAGAGCAAGGTTCGCATGGCCAGTGGTGGTGATATCACGTGCATTATGGACGCCTGGATCAAGGCCCAGCAGGACTCTGCCAAGTATCGTGAGAAGGTCGAGAAGGGTATCGCCGTCGATGACTCTGAGAAGCCGCCCATGGTTCTGCGTGACTTCAGCGACTATGAGATTGCTCAGACTATCTTCACTTTCCTGTTTGCGTCTCAGGATGCGACCAGCGCCGCTAGCACCTGGCTCTTCCAAGTTATGGCTGACCGCCCTGAGGTCCTTGACAAGGTCCGCGAGGAGAACCTCCGCGCCCGCGGTGGCGACCGTAACGTCAAGCTTTCTATGGATCTCATGGACAACTTGCCATACACCCGTGCTGTTGTGAAGGAGATTCTTCGCTACCGCCCTCCTGTCATCATGGTTCCCTACATGGTCAAGAAGGACTTCCCCATCACCGAGAACTACACCATCCCCAAGGGTTCGATGATTGTTCCTTCTGTGTGGCCTGCAACCCATGACCCAGAAGCCTACCCGGAGCCTGACACCTTCAACCCTGACCGTTGGATCACCGGTGACGCCGAGAAGCAGACCAAGAACTGGCTCGTGTTCGGTACTGGTCCCCACTACTGCTTGGGTCAACAGTATGCTCAGCTCAACCTTATGGCTATGATCGGCAAGGCCAGTATGCACATGGACTGGGTGCACCACCCCACTCCGCAGTCGGAGGAAATCAAAGTGTTCGCCACTATCTTCCCGCAGGTGAGTCTCCATCTGTCTTTGTCGCTAATTGCATGGAGCTAACAATATTCAGGATGATTGCCCTCTTGTCTTCCGTCCTCGCGAGTAAGTAGTTAATGCCGGTTACGAAATGAAACGCTGGGCAGGTCGCTTAGTGCAACGACACTTGGCATGACTGTGATTGCAACTTAAACCGAAAATCATGGGTAGAGAATGGAGCAGATGGGCCACTAGAGACATGTGCTAGCCGTCTGTCTGCTCTGCTCATCTGTCCCGGAGATAGAATTGCAACGATTTGCTTTTCTTCAAACAGCCCACGGGCTATTCCACGCCCACCCAGCGCAAGTCTGGATAGCGTGCGTTTCTTCTTTATCCATTGACACTCCGAGATACCCTCCGCTGAACGCAATGACGATCGGGAGGGCTCCGAAGCTCGAAGACCGTCAGCGAAAATGGATATCACAGCAGCACGCGTCGGACGCCGAATGCTGCTGCTGTTGATTTAGGGTTATGGACTTACGGGCGGAGTAGAACATGTATATGACATAGACGTAATTATAATAACAGTTCCACCTTTTTTTTTTTTTTTTCTTCTGGTCATTTTCACATAATTTGGTCTTTTTGACTTGAAAAATAATAATCAACATACAATTGGTTCCAATTTACTACTTCTAAGCCCTCTTTCTGTGCGGTCACTGCTGACATCATCCGAGGTCCGCCAGGCTTAGCTTAACTTAACTATGATTAAGTTACTTACCGAGCGGAGAAGCAATGTGCTCGCAATCTTTCAATCTAACTCGTCTTGTCTGTCCTTTTTCTAAAGCTGACTCTGTCCCTAACCTATCATTGTGAGTAGTCAAATTAAAATCACGCTCACATCAATTGACCAAAAGCACCAATGTCCGCCCCTCGATCTTTCACGACCCTGGCGTCCCGCGCCTTGGTCCGGCCGACCACTCCACGCAATGGCACTATCTCAAACGTCCTCTGTTCATGCCAAAGAGGGTTAAAGAGCGCGGCGGTCCCATCACCAGCTTGGGCTCTGCGCGTCGGACGCAAGAATGAGCAGATCTCATTTGTTCAGAGGACGTGGACGTCGCGGATGAACCAGCTGCAGCAAGTCCGATGGCAGAGCCAGAAGGGTGAAGGAGACGCACCGGAATGGAAGCAGTGGGGATTCGAAGATGTACGTCGTCTCTTTTGATTCTGTTCTATTCTATCTATCTCGTTACTTTGATCTCATGAGTAATATACTCTACAATTTTCTTTCTCTATATAAAGAACTAATCGTTGAAATCAATTTTGTACATACAGATCAACGCCGCCCTTCCCCGCCGGGATGCAATCCTGATTGACGTCCGCGAACCCGTCGAACTCTCTTCAACCGGCATTATCCCCTCTGCCGTCTCGATCCCACTTGCCTCCCAGCCCGACGCTCTATTCCTCACTCCCGAAGAGTTCGAGACCCGATTCGGTTTCCCGAAGCCTGGAGTTTCCGAAGAGGAAGCCAAGCGAAACTTGGTATTTTACTGCAAAGCCGGAGTGAGAGCCCGCGCTGCAGCCCAGCTTGCTGCGCAGGCTGGTTATGATCCTGCCAGAATCGGAGTGTATGATGGTAGTTGGCTTGATTGGGCTGAGCGCGGAGGAAAGGTTGAGAAGTGGGAGCCGGAGGAGTAACTTACCTACCTACTTACTTACTTACTTACTATCTAGGCGGGACTACTCGAGGGTATTTATTGGTAGCAGTTTTGACATCAGGCTATAGTTCTGCGTGCTTGCTTGTTGCGGTTTGTTTGTATTATACTTGTGTGTTAGAAATCTCTTGTGAAAAGATGGTTAAGAAGCATGCCAATATTCCGTTGGTTGTTGTTCTTTAGTTTAAATCGATACCAATCACTATGTGGTGTGGTCCTCATTATAATGATATTCCACTAGATCAGGTGAGAGTTGAATTAGCGGTAATCCTTTTTTCTTTATACTTCTACTCCGCATCTCTTCTTTTTCATCGCATTTTCCGCGTATTCCAAATATCTGCTTGATGCTGATGGGGAGATACCCTCGGCCATAAAGGCTGGGTGCTCAACCGACTTCGAAAAGCTTAGTTCGTCAATCTGGCACGACAAGGAACAAGTCGATAATGTATTCTGGACCGTGTATAACCGCAATATGGGAAATTTGGTGCTTCATATTGATATCAATATGAGATACGTAGATGTATGTACATACATACCTTCCTTTTGTGCTTGGCGGCACCCATATACTTCAATTTCCAATATTCCCTTAGAAGCCTAGCCTGTTTCTCAAAGGCAATATCAGCTTCCTCTGTTTTACTGTAGTCACTCTTGATCCTATGTCTATAACTGGGATTTTGTACAGTTGAGGCTAGTAACAACCCGCCGAGATCTCAGAATGAAGATGGAATGCTGCTTTTCCCCTAGTCTATTACGGCACGATAAGTATACTATACGCGCTTGGACAAATGCAAGTCAAACATCTCAGTTACAAACGACTATACGAAGAAGACATAAAACGGGTCCAAAAGGAACAACCGCAGAAACGAAATGAAGAACAGGAAACGCCAGAAAAAAAGGAGCCAGAAGAGAAATGGACATGGATCCTCCTGCAGATGCACCCGTCATGGTTCGTCCTTCAAACTTCCATTATATCGTTATTTTGATCATGCTTCATATGTCATTCAAACTTTTTTGGCTCTAACTTTTCCTCGTCATGACATCCAGCATCCATGGTGCATTATGTTGACCGCAGAGAACCATTCGCAGTGGTCTTAAATTGTACACGATGATGTTAGAGTGAACCCGATCATGGGATATCGAAGAGGGGCTTCATCTTCTTGATGAGTGCCCACTCCTCCATAGAGACATCCGGACGGTAGAACTCCTTCAAAGTATCGATACTGGCACGGGAGATCTGCGAGTAGAGAGTATCCGCCTCGTCTAGTTGACGTCCGTACATGGGCTGGTTCGCTGCCTCTATCTTCACGGCCACCGCGGGCTGGCCCTTCTTACACAGCTGGATCTGCTTGTGCTCACGCTCGATTGACACACTGAGATAATGTTAGTACATGATTTCGCGGCATAAGGCGGGGGGTTATGAAACTTACACTCTGCCGAGAGGGACAATCTCCTTGGCACCGGCAGCGTTAGTCCGAACAGCCGCAATTGGCGTCAATGTTCGCAAGCTTCCTTCGACGACATCAACACCAATGACGATCGGATCCTTCTTGTTGAACACAGCAAGAGTCTTGAGGACACAAGGGAAGACGGCAAGCATCTTGCTTTCCTCCTTTCTCTTCTCGGTGATATCTGCCATGTGCTTTGTAAAGTCATCGAATAGGTGGTAAATGATATCAGCTGTGAAGATCTTGACACCGATCTCGTCGGCGTAGGCCTGTGCTTCCTTGTCTACCTTCACGTCGAAACATAGCATGACTGCATATTCAGGAGCCTTGTCGAGCATGGTGCCTGCAAGCATGACATCACGCTTATAGACGGGACCGATGGAGATGTTGCAGACGGGGATCTTCGAAACCTTGAGGAACTCGAGCAGAGCCTCAAGGGAACCAAGAGTAGAAGCCTGGACAGTGACACCGCGGTTGTCCGTAGAAACCTTGGTGAGTAGGTTCTCCAGATCGGACATGACCTCCTCCTCGAGGTCTTCTTCGTCATCATCAGGTCCAACGACGAGAAGACGAGAACCAGCAATAGCATGTTCTAGATCGTTGGCCGCGATCTTGACACCGAGAGCTGCCTTTACTTCCTTGTTGTGGACATACTGCGACTTCAGACGAAGCTCCTTCAGCGGTGCAGGCGTCAACAACGCTCGGATATTTGTCGCTATAGGTCCGTTTATACCACACAGCACTATCCGATCACCTTCCCGCAGAATACCGTTTGATAGAACGACATCAATGGTGGTACCAAGACCTTCGATGACCTTGACCTCAAGAACGGTACACTCGACCTCGGACAGGTACATCAGAGCACCGGTCATACGCTCCTGGGTCAGCATCGTGAGAAGCTTCAGCATGTCAGGAATACCCTCTCCGGTGTGTGCAGAGGTCGGAACCAGTGACACGTTACGAGACAGTGACTTGTTCTCGTAGAAGAGCTCCGAGTTGAAACCCTGCTCGGCAAAGGCAAGCTTGATCTGCTCGAGACGCGTGCGGAACTCGTTCTGCACACCCTTGTTCTGCATGGCCAAACTCTCCTGGAAACCATTGTTATCAATCTTCTTCCAACCGTACAGACGATCAATCTTGTTCAGCGCGACAATGAAGGGAGTCTTGCGCTGTCGCAGAAGTCTCATCGACTCGAGTGTCTGCGGCTCCAATCCGTGCATGATATCGACAACCAGGATAGCAATGTTACAGAGCGAGGAACCTCTGGAACGCAGGTTGGAGAAGGACTCGTGACCAGGCGTATCAATGATCAACAGACCAGGGACCTTGAATTCAAACTTGCCATCCTTGTTGACGACAGCGGTCTTTTGACGCAGAGCTTCGACTGGGAAGTAAGTGGCACCGATCTGCTGCGTGATACCACCAGCTTCGCCCTCCTGCACATTGGTCTGTCGAATCTTGTCCAGCAGCTTGGTCTTTCCAGTATCGACGTGTCCCAGAATACAGCAAATGGGCGAGCGCAGGTTGTCCTTGGATCGAGCGGCCATCGCTTCTTCGTGCTGCTTCCTTCTCCGCTCAGCGGCTTCAGCCTTTCTCTGCGCAGCGGCTTTCTGGGTGGCAGTCTGCTCCTCATCGGATTCAGACTCGGTTTCAGACTCGGACTCGGACTCGTCTGACGGTTTGGCAGCTGGCTTCTCCTTGGCTTCTCCATTGGTTGTGGGCTTCTCTTTGGCTTCTTTCTCCTCGTCAGACTCGGCGTCCCAGCTGTCCTTGACTTCATCTTCTGCATCAGCTGCCTTCTCCCAGTCCTCGACCTCACTTTCGTCCTGGGCAGCAGCAGCAGCAGCTTCAGCCTCTGCCTTGGCCTTTGCCTCTTCTTCTTTCCTCTTTCGTTCTGCTTCCTCGGCCTCCTTGGCTTCCCGCTGGGCCTTTGCTCTGGCAGCGGCAGCCTCGAGGTCGTCCTCCTGCTTCTTGGGGCCCTTCTTCTTCTTCTTATTGTCAAAGACAGGCTTCTTCTTCTCTTCAGCCGTCTTCTCTTCCAAGCCAGCAACTTTGCCCACACCAGCCTCAAGCATCTGCCTCATACGCAGCTCATTGCGCTCCTTGGCCTCCTTCTGGGCCTTTGTGAGAAGCTTTCCTTCCCTTCTGAGCTGCTCCTTCCTCTCCTTCTCCTTCTCCTTCTTGCGCTGACGAGCTTCTTCTCTCTTTCGCTCTTCCTCTGCCTCAATCCTGAGCCTCTCCTCCTCGAGGGCCTTCTCCTCGGCCAGACGGCGGGCCTCATCCTCCTGCTGCTTTCTCAAGAGCTCCTGTTGTTTCTGAAGAGCAGCCAGCGCCGCTGGGACCTTCCTCTTCTTGGCGGGCTCTGGAGCGGCTGCAGCTGCAGGGGCAGCAGCAGGAGTAGCTTCTTTCTTCTCCTCCGCGACAGGCTTTTCGGGTTCGGCCTTAGCCGCAGGACCGGCAGCTTTCTTCTTAGCAGCCTAGGGAGAGTCATGGTCAGTACCTACGATATGAAGTCGCCAGTGGGCGTGGAGAGAACATACCTGTTCCTTTTTCCGCTGCTTTTCACGCTCCTTCTTTTCCTTTTCCTTTTCCTTCTTGGACTTCACCTTTAGTTCCTCAGTGGCGGCCTTGGGAGCCTCCTTGGCAGCCTTGCCCGCAGGCTTCGCAGGGGTTTTGGGCTTCGCATTTCCAGCGAAAACATCGTCGTCGTCGAAATTCCCTTCCTCGGGCTCCTTGCTGGCAAGGTCGACGGCACCGTTGGCATCCTGCGTGGGATCCTCACCCTCGACCCAATCGTTCTCTGGCTTTCCCTTCTTGGCCTTCTTGGTCTTGTTCTTTTTCAGAGCAGCCAGGAGACCACCGCCACCTGCAGATTCCTCTTCCTTGGGCGCATCCTCCGCCGGCTGCTGATCAGCCTCTCCATTTGTAGGGGCAATGGATTCACCCAGTTCCGCTTCCCAGTCGTCCTCCTGCTTTCTGCCACCCTTCTTCTTAGGTGCCATCTTGTCGGACGGTTAAACCTTGGTTTATAATGAAAATCTGCGATGCAAAATCCGCAGAAAATTATCCAGTCGCTTCTATCAACCGCTCAATACGTGGCGACATGCGAGGTCTGCAGGGAATATTGCGGGTTTTGTGGGTAGTGCGACCTGCGGCGAAACGCGGAGAAACAGAGCTTTTTTGAGAAACCAAAATCCAGGGCCAAGCGACCGCGAGAGTGGAAAATAAAGAAACAAAATAGAAATGAAAGGCTAGAGGGAAAAGAAACACAGGCCCTCTTTTGTATACCTTTCCTCGGAATAGGTGAGTTGATAGGATTGATTCCGGAGAGGGGAAAGGATGTGAGAATTTTGGCTTGGAAGGACGTTGTTGCTTTTTGGCGGTGGTGGGGAATAAATCGCCTGTCGGGTGAGGTCACTGGCTGCTGCTGCTTCTCCGCCGGGTCGTCGAGTACCATAGACCGCGTTGGTATTGATGGTTCCAATATACCTTTTGCCACCTGTGCAGGGCCATGTATATTATTTAACAGGCATGTTCTCAGTTCTATCGTATACTATCTGTGGCTTTACTATATATTGAAGGAACTTTTGGAATTCTTGTTGTAGTGAATATTTGACTTCTTTGACGTTTCACTGGTTTTATATATTCACTCAAGTCACTACTAACTACTACTATTGATACCTACCCTACCATCTTGCAGACTGCTACTCGAGGATATATCATGGGAATCCAGTTACCATGTCCTATGTCAAAGAAAAAGCCTGGAAAAGAACTCGTTGTGATGTGAAATAATGCCATGCTTCGTTCCTTCTCGCTTATAAAAAGATAACCCGTGCTACAGCTTCTACTGTTAAAGTAGAGAAAAACTTTTAGTCGTCCTAATAACAATGTCGAATGCAGGACCCAAAAAGGCCAGGGAAAAATGGAAGAAAAAAAAAGGGGAAAGAAAAAAGAATCAAGGAAAGCTTCCTTTCCCAAGTCATCCGCGTAGGCAGCGCATAACAAGGAACAAAAAGAAAATATAGACACCGCACTAGTAACTATTTTATCTCAGAGGTTGATCGCGAGTATATTCCTCAACCACTCGATTACGTTCTTGACGGGATTCTCGGACTCCCCGAAGACTTCTACAGCGAGGTCGGAAAACCGCTCCATTGCAGTGCTGGTCGAAGTTGTTGTGTTGCCAGTGCCGTGGGAGTCGTACTCTATCGATAACATCTGTCGGAGATAGTCGCTGCCGTGACTCAGGAGTCGGCTCAATATGTCACCATTCACATGCATGGTGGATGGCTTGGTCGTCGAGGGTTCGATCTCTGCGGGGATCCAGCGTCGTTTTCGGACCGAACCGAAGGGACATATTATGGGGTCTCTCATGCATATATTTTGCAAGAAGCGCAGGAGACGCCATTCTTTCTCCGTGAGGGTTGTGAGGCGGTAGACTGTCCCATCGAGAGCGGTGCCGTAGGTGACTGTAGCTGAGGGCGAAGATGAGATGGTGTGACTGGGGTTGAGTTTCATGATTGAGACTGGTAGATGGGCTTCCGCGAGCGGTGCTGGCATGACTTTATCGTTTGTTGTGACACCAATCTCGGTCAGAGCGCTGACTGTACCACCTCTGCTTGTGGCCAGAGTCAGCTTCGCTTCTCCTCCGATGTGGAAATGGGAGACACCCTCTCGTTTCACTCTGTCATGAGAATATAAAACCAACTTGTCATCAGTGATTTTGAGAACCACCAAGGACTCTCTCGAGGTCGACAGATACAGGAATGGCTCGTGGACACTGATCGAGACAGCCGGAGACGTCAATCTGTACCGGGCCGATCGAACCCATCTTTTTTCAGAAAACTTCGGCTCCAAGGGAACGATATCATAACCGGTAGCAACCATCAAGGTGAAATCACCGTATGGTGCGACAGCATGCACAGCACCTTCGAACTTATGGACATGTTTGACAACACACTCGATCTGCCCGGTGGCCCGGTCGCGCTGAGTTTGAAGGAAAATAATGCGCCCTTTCTCTTCCTGATGCTTGCGTGCCGTTCCAATAACGATAAAATGGTATTCAGCCCCATCTCTCTTCGGCATCCAGTCCAGGAGGCAAGTGATCTTCTCTCCTGACGCTCCAGAGGGCCTCCATGGCTGGCGGGCATCCAGGTCTCTCATAGAAGGTCCTGGATTCCTCACCTCTGGGTTTTGAGAATCAAGGTCTATGAATTCGATGGTTGGTCGCGAGTAACGCTTGATAGGGTCCGTTTCCGTGTCGAGCTCCACAAGCGTATATGACACAACCAGACTGTTGAGATACTTCGAATATATCAATCTGTTGGCACTTCCTGGGAGATGAATACGGCGAGGGACAGGTCCCGCATTCTTATCTAGGGTACAAATCAAGAGTTGTCCCTCACTGATGCAGACAAGTGAACCGGCGAGACTATCGGGTCTGGGGTCGTCCTGCGCATCGATCAAGGTCGCAACGTCTATGCTCCCTTGTAGGTAAGAAGGCTACAAAATGTCAGCAACGAAACGAGGTGATTTGAGTCGCTGGAACTGACATTGCTTTGGTCTGTCACCCATATTTTCTGAAGCGTATAATCTCCGTCATTAGCATGTTTCAAATGCCAGAACTTGTCGCCACAGAGAACCAGAGCGAAGTCTTCTTGAGTTGGATTGCTGCTCAATCTGACAGTTGTCTGTCCAAGTCTCTGAATATGCACTTGTTCTATCCCAGAACATATAAAGATCAGCAGAAGCCATACGAGTTTGTGAAATGTTCATACCTATCTTCTCGACGCCGCCCTCTGCGCTGTGATGCATTTCCAGGGGTACTAGTATACCACTTCGGAGACCGCAAAACAATGTGCACCTTGCTTCTTTGCCTCCATCATCTGAACTGACCATAACTAAGCTTTCGATCGCTTTGGATGCTTCGATTTCTTCGGTGAGAACAATGTCGTGCTCAGACCATAGAACGGCATGATTCTCCTCGACACGGTATACGATAACTTTGCCATTTGCAGTGCCGACAAATACCAAGGAATAGGGACCCAGACTCTGTATCAAAAGAGAGATCGGCTCATGAGGAAACAGAAGTGGTTCACCAACCCGTTCCACTGTAAGAGCAGTACTGGAAGAAGATGCTTTACCGAGGTGGACAAATACATTATCATTTACCCGAACAGCGGTAGCAATAAGCGATAGTCTGCCACTAACGGCGGCAGTAATAACGGATTCATGGCTCTCATAACGGAAACAGTGGTCGAGGAGTTCAGTGCGAGGCGAGGTAAGGTTAATAGAATGGTTGGTCACCTGGATAATTACACCAGACGGCGTGCAACCCCCAGCTAATGTATGTGCAAAAAAGTCCAGGCCGGATTGGGACTCATCCATTGCATATATTTCCTCGCCCGTGTCTGTAGGAAGGTAAAGAAGTGTGGATGAGACCGGGTCTGAAGCTAGCAGGTACGTGCCACCTTCGACATTGTCAGACATGGTCCAAATGTCCCTCGTGCCCGACAAGTGGTCAAGCGGGATCACTAGACCTACCCGCGCTTCTATGCCATGTCGAAGTTCGACTATAGCTCCCTGGCCAATGGTGGAACCGGTGCAGGCAAACAGACGTTCATGGGATAGATTGCCTTTCGATGAAGGATGACGGCTTCGGCCAATGTCACTGGACGTAGTGTCCACTATGACAGAATCGATAACAGGTGCCCAGTTCAAGAATTTCTGGACACATGTCGGATGCTCTCTAGCCTTTTGAATAAAAAGTCCTCCATCACCCATATTACCTGCTACTAATAGAAGGTCACCACCTTGGAAGCCGATATCGAGAATGTCAAAGGCAGCATCCACATCACAGCCAAGCTGCCCTAGATGGGACTGGTGCTCAATTTCCCCATCATTTCCGATCTCAAGGTAAAATATCTTCCCATCTTCTCGACAAAGATATATGTCATCGTGCTTTTGGTTGTACAACCAGTTGCGGAAGGGTCTCGCCCATCTGGTCCACAGTGGGCAGCGTCGCAGCTCTTGATCAGGCCTGGGAAGTGGATACCTATGAGGTTGTTTATCCGCACGTGGATCGAGGATGTTTCGGTAGACCGCCATCGAAACAGTGGTAATAAGCATGAACGAAGTGGCCTTTGTCAAAGGCACAAGGATGGTTGGCAGTCTGTCTTCAGCAGGCAAGGGTCTCGTTGTTACCCGGGGATGCGCCTGTTTCAGGCTTCCAGTTGCTTCCCAATCGTAACATACGACTTGTGTGTTTTGATTTTTAGAGACCAACAGCAAAAGGATTATTCGATCACCATCTTCGGCCTTAGGGTAAAGGAAGTCCATGAATAGGATATCACCATCAACCCGGAAGAAACGCTCCTGTACGAGACAACTATGTTAGAATTTCTACACGAGGATGCTGCAATATGTCAAGCATGGGTTAACAGTACCTCTGAGATTGGATCTAGATTTCCTCGCATCATCTGCGACTGCAATGTGTCGGATGACCTCAAGATAAACACGCCAAAATAATCGGCTGAAGCAGCTACAGCCATTGCGCGCGATCTGGAAAATGTAAGTCCGAGGAATATTTCAAGTTCCACATGAGCTTACCTCGGATCAACTGCCACATGTCGACCAAATCTCTCCAGAGAACTCACATCACAGGGCAAAGGCCTTCGAAGATGTATGAAATGGGGATCCTTTACAGGCGACTTCACTGCGCAATAGAGGAAGACTAATTCCCTGGACTCCAGTGTGAGGACTAAAATCTGAGGGGGGAGTGCATCGTGAATATCTGAATTTTGAGAGGATGTTGCATTTCCAGCCCCCATCTTCATCTGAGCTTCCCATGTCAACTCTGTGCACGCATTGATGACTTTTGCAGCGATAATGTTGGAATCGAAGTCAGCCTTCGTTGTCACATCTTCTAGATGGACACCTAGGACCGCTTCCTTTAGATGCACGGACCGTTCCCCGACGAAGGCGACATCGTTGTGGAACTTGCTTCGCAGACGAGCAGGAAGAATCCATTGAACAATTGGACTTCGAATGACTGTCTGGGAGAGCAGTCCAACTTTTGGCCTTGGAGGTTCAGCGTCCCGGCGCAGATCAGGCCTCCGTGCGCGATCTTGGACCAGCAGGTCACTGATATCTATACGGCGTGTGGTCCACACGCCGTTTACCAAGTGTGCTGCTTGTAGAGCCATGACGCCGATGCCATACAAAACAAACACATGAATAGAAGACCGGAAATTTGACCGTATTTGACAATATTAAACGTTGGCCCCTCTCACGTGCCTTGGCAGCAAGCTTCGAGGGTGGCCTGAGAAACCCTTAGAAATGGGTCAGATGCACCAGAAAAAAAAAGAAAAAAATTGGTCAAAACAGGAGAAAGTAGGGATTTTTATCCCAGTCAATTCTGTCTCCAATCTTGATGAATCAAGTTTTTTCAAGTTGTGCTAGAACTTCATAAGCGGCCTGGTGAGAGGCAAGACTGTAGACGGACCATTGAGGTGCTCGGACACTGTCATGATGTGTTGCTGTATGCCCATGTGTTGCATGCAGTAGTTGGTGATGTGAAGACACTTAAAGCACGGGCGAGATCTAATAGAATGAAGGAGCTAGTACCCTCTCTGGGCAGGTCCCAAGTGCATCAGATGCTCGTGGTTGACCAACAGATATTCTCCTGAGGATAAGTATGGAAGGCCCCTGTCCTGAGGTCGGGTGTACGCCCTAAAGATTGGTATGCAGTGCGTGAGGAAAGCGATGTATGACCATCGGGCCGACAGGTTGTCCGGACGAGGAAACGGGCCGGCGATGAACGCAGGTACTGTAGAAGTGATCCTTAGTACCGCGTCCTCCTGTTATCTCGAACTAACTCAGACTCTCTGGCTCATCTTTTGTTGTAATCTGCTGTTGTCGTGATTGTGGGTAGTTAATCGGAGGTGGGCTGCGGGATGAGATCAGCAGCGTCGTTTCAACTTCCACATTGGCAGGGTCGATCTAATTGTTTCAACGCCCAGGCCCGTTGACGATAGACTAACGGCCTTGCAGAAGTATTTTAAAGCGATTATTATTGTAGGGGACCGGCTATTAACTACAGCCACTTCCGCGAGTGGGTAGTTGATGGTACGGCAGCCGTCACAGCCTGTAATTAATCTCCCGCGCAGCCGACGTGGACGAATCACGGGATGTCGACTCTCTCTCCAATCGTGGCAGCCGCGGAGCAGCGTCAGCGCTCGACCACGGCTCTGTAAACAGAGATTCGCTCCTGGTGCCGCGAGCCTATTTAATAATTGAGAGCCACGATCTGGCGTCCTTCTTTTTCTGTGCTCGGCAAGGAGTTGCTGTCATATTGCGGTTGGTAACATTGTTCCCAGAGCTGCTGCAAGGAGTAGGTCACTGGTACCGGCACAAGTCGACCAAAGGCCACGGAACGGCTGGGGAGAAAACCGAATGGCCACGCAGTGCTAAAGATTCTTTCTTCTATCTCTTGTCCGCTAGTCTCAATCTGTCAGTCTCTGTCAGTCAAGGCCATCTTGTTTCTGTCAGACTGGTGTCATTTTCCCGGTTGGCCAATTGCACCTGTTACGCTTGATCCCCGGTCTATCTATCCCCGCGCGACATGGAGGGGCAACCGCAAGACACATTCGTCTCTGGAGAGGAGGAGACGAGGCAGCAGCCGGTTTCATATGAGGCTTCGGAGACGTCCGAAACTCCAGAATCACCTGGAACTCCAGACCATGTAGCCGAAAAGAGGGAGCATATTCGTCGAGCATGTGCTGCACGCGATTTGGGTGCATTGGTCTCGTATGCTACTTCCGAAGGTGGCTTACTAAACGATGAACTTCGACGATCGGCTTGTACGTGATCTCAAGACTCACTATCAATTCCATACATCGTAACATCGTGCATACAGGGCCTATCCTCGTAGGAAGTGATCGAATTTCCGGGCGGGATCAACCCGCGTGGTCGAGCCTGCCACGCCACGTGGACGAGGACCAAGTCAAACTGGATGTGAATCGTTCGTTTGTATACTACCCAAACTGTCAGTATGCGAGCTTCTACGCATACAGAAAGAATGGCTAAATATTATCTACAGGTACGGTTAAAGAATTGGACGGTAAAAAGGAAGAGTTGTCAGACCTCATCACGGAGATTCTGAGGAGATACCCAATGCTGTGCTACTTCCAAGGTTATCACGATATCGCTCAAGTCCTGCTCCTGGTTCTTGGTGCGCAGGATGCTGTTTCAGCTTTTGCTCGCGTATCACTGTTCCGCATCCGGGATTATATGCTGCCATCATTGTCCCCAGCTCTCAAGCATCTTCAGTTGATCCCCGCAATATTGGAGAAAGCAGACCCCAAACTGCGCCGTCACCTCTCCGGGACACGGCCCTTTTTCGCGCTGGCAGCTACATTAACGCTGTATGCCCATGATATCCAGGAGTACGGAGATATCGCTCGACTCTATGATTTCCTCCTGGCCCACGAACCTGTTGTGGCAATCTATCTCTTCGCAGCCATCATCCTTTCGCGCAAGAAAGAGTTGTTCGAAATTCCGATTGATGAGCCGGAGATGCTTCATTTCACGCTCTCGAAACTTCCCCAGCCACTAGACTTGGAGGGACTTATTTCCAGTGCGGTGAAGCTATTCCATCAGTATCCCCCGGAATCACTTCCCTTCAAGGCTTGGAAGCAGATCCCACAATACAGTGTGTTGAAGACGTCGAGAGATCTTGCCACAGAAGGTACTCCGGAACAAGCAAAGGAGTTGTTCAATCTGCAAACTCGTGATATGAGGAGGGAAGAGCTCAGACAGAAGGCTGTTGGTGTGCTGTGGAAGTACAGGAAACCGGCCGGATCTGTGGGCCTTGCCATTCTCATTGCTGTTATCTCCTTCTGGATCCGCCGGAACGGACTCGACATTACGATTTGGAACTACATGGGAAAGTTCAGAGAGGCATTCCAAGACCTTCGATGAGCACCTGTATTATAATGCGGCGTTAGGGGCCTCACATATATCGGCTCTATAATATGTGATTCGTGAGGATATACCTACTCTTAGGGACATATGGAGCTGGGTGTCTGGTCATAAAAATGGTTTCGCGAGAGATATTTGGTCTTTGCTTCTAGATACCGCAGCATACTATGTACATTATAATCAAGAATTACTGTGACTCCATTTGTGACACGATAATGAAAAGTATTTAAGCAACAATAGGTTTTTTGTATGGTAGAACACTAGCGTAGTGATTATTGTTACTGCTGGGTCGGCTGTCCCCACAACGCGTGGCTGATGCGTGGCTCCAACGCGGGTGACGACTACCTGTACTCTTGCATCTCAGCAACACCCGCCAAGCTGTCACCATTGCTCGTTAACACATCGCCGACAGACACATCTCAATATGGCAAATCGAGGCTATGATGTGGTAGTCGGTGTCGATGCCGAGGTGAGATTCGAGCTCCTTTTCTCTATTCTCTATGACCCTTTTCACACTGACAATCAATAGGGAGACCTCGGGCATACCGACCTTCAAGAGGACCTTGAGTTCCACCCATCCAGTATGTCTCTATAAAACTAATGGTGGCAATGCCCATTCTCAGACAGATCTAACCATAGATTCTCTATCTACATAGATTTCGAAAACGACCAACGCAGCTCTAAAATCCAACCGGACTCCGCTCCCTTCTTAGGCGGAGGCCAATCCTCCCGCGGTGGTCGCCATAGTCGTACTCCCAGCGCCAGCGCACCCTCCAAGCTCCGTCTGTGGTCGATCCATTACTACTCGCAATTCTTCGACGTCGACACAAACGAAGTCATCCGTCGCGGTGCAGCAGCTCTGTACCCACGGACCAACTTCCTCGATGTTCTCGATGGTAATCCGGACCTGTACGGCCCCTTCTGGATCGCAACGACCGTGGTCGTCATCCTCTTCTTGACCGGTACGATCTCGCAATATCTGTCCAACACGAGTAGGAAGCACTTTGAGTATGATTTCCGACTGCTCTCTGGTGCGGCTGGCTTGATTTATGGTTATACTGGCGTTCTTCCTGTCGCGCTGTGGGGGTTCCTACGGTGGTCCGGTAGCACGAGCGCGGATCTTATCGAGGCCTGGGCGCTGTATGGATATGCGAATATTGTCTGGATTGCAGTTGCGCTGGTCAGTTGGAGTCCGCTGACGGCGCTCAATTGGGCCCTTGTTGGTGTGGGATTTGGCTGGTCTGTTTTCTTCCTTTTGAGGAATCTGTACCCCGTCATCATGGCGACGGATGCGAAGAGAAGTAAGATCTTGCTTGTTCTGGTGGTTGTCCTTCACGCGGGGTTGGCGATTGCGATTAAGATCCTGTTCTTTGCGTAAGTGCTCTTACCCTTTATTATACATGCTGTGTTCCCCCCTCGAGTGCTGACATGATACTTGCAGGCATGGAAGCCCCGTCTCCAAGAAGAACAAGGACCATGGCGACGATGACGATGACGACCACGACCACGATCATGATGACAAGAGGCGGATGATGATGTTCTAAGCGTGGGAAGTGAGGTGGTGGCTTTGTACGAGTACCAGTTACCAGTTATCCGGCGCCTAGTGTTATCCGTCATGGCTCTCATCCAAGTTGGAGGAGTTACGTAGTCTTGAGGCTCTGGAAGCATATTTTTTTTCTACTTCGTTACTCAATTATGTAGTTCATAACCTTTTCTCGAAATTGCTCGGTTTCCCAAAAGTCTACCCGGTTCCAAAAGAAAAGACTTATCATAAGATATAGTTATATTATCTGCGAACATGTTTACATAAATATTTATGAATCTGTTGCTGATTGCGACTTTTCTCTCGGGAGGAACTCTTTGGGGTTCTTTGAAGTGTTTTTTGAAGGACATTGAACTAGCTTTAATTTTTTTCCGCTATATCATCTCAACGCCTGAACCTCCCTTGCCGTCAATCGGGATACAAGATCCATGTCATCACGTCCCCACAAACAGTAGCACATCCGCAAGTAAAATAACGAAGCGTTTACTTCAGCTTCTTCTTGGGGCGCAGCTGGTTGGTGTGACCGCACTTCTTCTTACGGCAGTTGGTGGCACGCGGGGGGAGACGAGCCTGTATGGAAGACACGTTAGTTGATTGTTGCTGGTTGAAGATACGGAATCCGTATTGACGCGGGGAACGGGTATCGACGTACGTAGCACTTGCGGCAGATGGACTTCTCGCAGTTGTACTTGGAGGCCAGAGCCTTCAGGGAGGGCTCAATGATACCACCACGGAGACGGAGGACCAGGTGAAGGGTGGACTCCTATATATCGTAATTCATCCGTCAGCAATCTTGTCGCGAAAGTGAACCTTGCAAATCCAACTGTTCGTCCCATCTTCCCGTGGCTTATCCGACCACATGTCGTCCCAGCGCAATCCCTGTGTCCACCTCTTATCGCACAACCAGTTGCATCATCCATAGCCACCGGGAAGATCCTCCGCAAATCTCAAGTGTTCACAAGAAAGGGGACGTGGCAGAACTCGTCCATACCTTCTGGATGTTGTAGTCGCTCAGAGTGCGGCCATCTTCGAGCTGCTTTCCGGCGAAGATCAGACGCTGCTGGTCCGGGGGAATGCCCTCCTTGTCCTGGATCTTGGCCTTGACGTTGTCGATCGTGTCGGACGACTCGACATCGAGGGTAATGGTCTTACCCGTCAGGGTCTTGACGAAGCTATAAGTTGGCAAACGTCAGTCTCAAGTCTCAGTCTCACAGCCTGTCTTTCTATCTCCGTGTCGCCATTCCATTCTTCGGGATAGTGCGTTTTCGTTCGTTCATCGCGGGGACAAGGGAAAACACGTACATCTGCACTGTAAGACAGGGAAAAGCGACATGTTAGCACCTCTTATCTTCACACTGAATCCGGTCAATAATACGGTCCTGGGGCAAACGTACTGGTTGCGATATTCGTCCGTTGCTGGCTGATGATCGTTCGCTGGTCAGTCGTTGGGAACGGGTGACAATTTGAAGATTCTCGCTTAGCAGGGGCGAGCGGGTGGGTCGGAGGCGAAACATGCCCTAAGCCCTAACTTCTATTTCCGTCTGGTCGACTGCGGGTGGCTCGGATGGCTCCAACTGGGAGTATGTAGGCATTGTAGGGTTTACTTCTCCGCATTTATGCATTGCATTGAATTGACGCTAGTGCCAAGGTGATGGCAACTATAGAGAGACGTACAGAATACTTTCTACGTTACACATAAATTCCATCTCTTTCTAGACGTATTTGCTATCCTCGTATTCTTACCAATCCTGTTAATTGTAGTATTGTCTGATGACGATAAGATAAAAGAATCCATGCAATGCCTAGTACAGATCAAATCCCATCATCTTCTGGTGCAGAGAACTCCCGCTCATCCAAATATTCCAGATCACTCATATCTTCATCTTCCTCACCTAGACCAAACACACTAGTGCCAGCATCGGTCTCAGGATATTCTCCATGGTATTCCATTCTCCTCTTGCTATCCAACCATTGGTCAAGTCTTCTTTCTGTCTCGAAGACTGTTCTGACGAGTCTATGCAAAGACAGCCCTACGATCTTGGAGGCAGCTTCGTAGAAGGCCCTTGCTGTTTCTGGAAGATCACCTTCGGATCTGTACCGCTGATATAATTCACCAGGGCGAATGATGTCGTCTTCGCGACCTTCGATCTCTTCTTTGCTAAGGGCTTTCCTCGGTTTCAAAGCCCCCATGACCGTGTCTAGTTTCTTTTGCAACGGATCTTGATCATCCGTCATCGAGATAGGCTGTGGCTCGTCTTCGATACCGGTTCGGCCAGCGGGAAACATATCCGCTAGTGGATGCGAGGCTTTTAGATAGTTAGTTTCGAACTCACATAATGAAGCGATGGTGCAGTTCTTACTTCTCACATCGAGCCAGCTCTTCTCATACCAATCCATATACTCATCAAGCTGGAGTGTTGTCATATCAAAAACGTCCGTCTCGTTGACCAGAATCTCATTGCCTTTTCCAATTCTTCCACCTTCCGTTGTTCGAGACTCGAACTGTTTCTGAGCTTCTGCCCAAACTTTCCAGTTCATCCTTTGAGATCCTGGTTCTTTTGTTGATTCCGGATATCGTTCAACATCATCGAACGGGAAAAGAAGTTTGGTTGAAACAACAATTAAAGACATTAACTGCACTTCTGGCATCAGGAGATATGTAGCTTTATCCTTAACACTGGCTGGAAACTGAAACGTGAAACCTGTAAGTTTCTGTAACTGATTCACTGCAGGATAAATCTCAACTGTTCCTTGTCAGATTTTGTATCCAGAACGCATTATTTTTCATGGCCGAGAACACTTACTGGGAAGCGAGAGTTGTTTAACGTGGTTGAACAGGATAAGCGGCGAATTCAGTGGAGGAAAGGTGACACCGAATCTCTTGTTGTAGAGAAGTGCCAACTCAAGCACGAGTCTATGTAAGTGCTCTGCTTGTAGAAGGCGCTGCTACAAAGTCAGCAAGGATAGAAGCAGGTACCGTGGGAACATTACCCTCGTATCTAATGCACCAATGTATTCCTGAGGAAGACGGTCTCTCATTTCACGAGGAACTTCCCGGACAGCCCTGATAAAGGGAATCTCCTGTCGCATGGCGAATCTTGATGAGAGAACATTAGCGCATACGCAGCATGCCACATATCTAGGTAGTTTCCCTTACCTGTGGAGATCCGAAATACCAACTGGTAATCTAAGCAGCAAGGCTCCTAGGTAACATAACCCAAGTGTTTCAGCTAGAGTTGGGTTGTCTGTAACCTTGCCCCAACGCATTCGAGGCCCATCCTCGTCATCCTCGGCTGCGATGGCCTGAGAGCTGAAAATTTGCGCATCAAGCTCTGCATCAGAAGCAGTTTCGATCTTTTCAGAGAGCCTTTCCAGTCGAAGAGCCCAAAGATCTTTAACCACCGTCTTTTGGTTGAAAGGGATATTAGCAATTTTCGCCCGGGATTCAGAAAAGTGAAGACGGATAACTATGCTGACCTCGAATTCGGAAGGGAAACCCTTCTGCTGCACGAGAGCAAAACATTGCTTCCATAGGATTAACTGGTAAATCTGCAGGAACAGAGTAAAAGCGCGTCGACCACGATAGGCTGTATCGTGATGTTAGAAGATAATTACTAGCTTGTGATTGGATGATGCCGATGAGATACAAGAAAATTTCGATGCTCCATCAGGATGTAGACGTACTCTTTTGAGTCTTCTCTGCCGCTGCTTTCTTTATTCTGTTTATTTTACCCTGTGTCCCGAAGTCTTCAGGATCCTCCTCGACTTGTCGTCCCTATAAAGACCAAACGGATTAAGCCTCCCGTCAGCGTTGTCGATCTCTTCCAGCCATGTGCGACTGCGATGCATGGTGCACGTACCTCTTGCTGGTGACCACGCAGACAAAACCAGAGGCCATTATCAAGGTAATACCGTGTCTCACGACATCCTTCCTGTCCACATACCCCGCGCGTGACATACTCCATGCCGACCAGCGTGGTTCATGCTCGTGACATCGAGCCGGTAATTGCGGGGTCTGGGCTCCTCGGGAGATGAAAAGCCGCCTCCACCTGAAGGAACTTTTTCTAGACCTCGCTTGTTAAGTTGCAAGGCTATATTATTATTACATCGCCACCACGAGATCTATTTCAACTACGTCTCGCTTGAGTGGACCTGGTGAGGATATATATAAACTTTATAAAGAAATAAAATAAGGCCTACGCTCCAAAGATCAAGTAGTTATTAGGTATGAAATTTGACACGAATCGTCTGTATACGCTGAAATTTTTTTATTCGTTCGTCAAAACTATCGTGAGGTGCTGAACTCCAAACTGTTCTTCGGACAAGGCGTAATTATACTGCCAATCGAGAGCAATCCGTCTGTAGATCCAGCCCACATCTCGTGGCACATTGACCGATATAAGACAGGGACAAGCCAGCCGAGTATCCCAAGATCAAAAATTCCACGGAACGTTTCATGATCTCTGGGGTGGATTTTGACATAAGCACAATGAGAAAGTAGCTCAGTCGCATTACGTTTAGGCACCACGGGGAGCCTCCTTGGCATCGACGGCGATTTCCTCACCCATGGAGGTCAGGACAACGACGTCTAGGACCAGTCAGCAAATTGTATATCCAGGATCTAGAATAAGAGAACATACTAGTGTCCTTCTCCTCCTCACGGAAGAGACGGTTGATCTTCTCACCGACTTCACCCTCGGGAAGCTTGACGTCGTCCTTGGTGGCACCGGTGTCGTCCATGAGGGACAGGAAGTCATCGTCAGTGACATCGATCTGTCATAAGAGGTCAGTTGCTATTGCACAAAGGCACTCGTCCTCTCAAGCGTCACTTACGAGCTGGTACTCCTTGCGGTGGACAACGGGGACGTCCATGTTGTGGGTGGAGGGAGACAGATCTTCGAGCTTCTTGCCAGTGAAGATATCAATGGCAACGATGTGGACCTTGGCGTGACCGTGCTTTCCGGTCTTGGAGGTGGACATCTCAACGATCTTGCATGGGCGACCCTTGATGACAACGTGACCGTTCTTCCTCAGGGCAGAACACTGCATGGGGAAGGTCGTAGAGGCACCGGCATCGGCGCTCTCGAAGGTGTGCTCATGCTGTTTGATAGCAGCGACTGTCAGTATCCATATAGACTGAGATTGCTTTGACTTGTGTTGCGCAGACAGGGATTTTCCTCGCCGGCAGGTGAAGATGCGGGGCAGAATAGAAAAGAACCGTGCAGGTTGGACAGGGCAAGAAAGGAGCTTACCTGGGCGTCGTCGGCCATGGTGACGGTAATAGAGTCTTCCTGGTAAAAATCGAAAGACGGATGAAGAGAAGGACGGCAGATGAGCACGCAAGGAAAATTGGAAGCAGAGAAGGACGGGACGAGAAACGGGGAATTCGATGAATCGAGCGAAAAGGCAGTTTTTCAAGTCGCGCACTTTCGTTGTGGCGGGGTCTCAGGGCGCTAACACAATTTGGTGCCTTAGCGTTAGGCGTCTTATGTAAGCATCTCGACCGCCGCCGATTAACTAGACGTGCGGAGCTAGCAGGACAGGACAGCGAACAAGCTCCAGTTCGACTCTCACCAGCTCTCTGTTCTCTTCCATCTGCCGTTCCTGGAGACTGGTGGAGGCGAATTGGCCCGGATAGCTGTCTCATATTCATGCTTCCGGTTGCGCATCACGGTGCCTGGGCGGCTGACCGTGCTATCTGCTGAGGATGTGGCTGGATCGTCTATCTGGTCATTCAACGCCCTCGGGCTCTCCGTCTCCATACAATAACCGCAATTATTCGCCTCACTCGCGCAGACCCTCCCATCTTTCCCCTAATCCACCCTCGAATCGCCCAGGGATCAATCCGCGGTCATCCTCGTTGTCTCTATTATCTATCTCGAATGACTCCACGGCATCCCTCCCAGGTACTGCTCGCGCTTCCAATGGCGCGTCCCAGAAACAAGGAACGTCCAGTTCACGTCCACCCGGTGTACCAGATCCCATTGACGTGCTGAATGCTATCATTGGAAAACGGAGTGACGAGAGTGGCGGAACAGGCCTTGATGCAGAGGCAGAGCCCGCGGAGAAGCCAGCGCAGCTCGTGGAGACGATTGACTTTGAGGGCCTCAGCCTAGAAGAATTTATTTCGAAGAAAGATGAGACGAACGTGTTTCTCAAGAGTGAAGCAGGTGCCCAGACGATCCAGCAATGTATGGCCTGTCCAGTTCGAGCGATTATATTGCAGAAGTTGTTAATACCGTATGTAGTTGAAAAGGAAAGAGATAAATTCCAAGAACTCCATAATGCCATTACCGTATGCTGAGTCCTCCATAAGACATCTCCAGTCTCCATACTGATTGAATTGCCCAGGATTGCGATGATATCCTGAAATCAGTCGAGTCGTATCTCGCGGATTTCCAGACTGAACTCGGGGCTGTTTCTGCTGAAATCGAGACGCTCCAGTCCCGTTCCATCCAGCTGAACGCCAAGCTTGAAAATAGAAGGAATGTAGAAAAGCTCCTGGGACCAGCAGTGGAAGAGATCAGTATCTCTCCTAAGGCGGTCAAAGTGATCGCTGATGGACCAATCGACGAGAACTGGATGAAAGCCCTAACTGAATTGGAAGCCCGCGCTGCTACCATCGAAGCCAAGTCTTCTGGATCGAATAATATCAAAGCGATCGAGGATGTCAAGCCATTATTGACAGACATCAAGAACAAGGTGGGTATATCTTCCGCTTCTGGCGACAGGTTGTGCTGAGTAAGAATGCAGGCTGTCGAAAGAATCCGCGACTACTTGGTCTCTCAGATTAGAGCTTTACGATCGCCAAATATCAACGCTCAGATCCTGCAGCAACAGAAGCTGGTCAAATTCAAGGACCTATATAGCTACATCTCCAGGGCCCATCCTACTCTTACAGAACAGATAACGCAAGCATATGTCAACACGATGCGCTGGTACTATCTGTCTAATTTTACACGGTACAATCAAGCCCTGGAGAAGCTGAAATTGCATACCGATAGAAATGATGTTCTGGGCGGTGATCCTTCGTCTCAACGCACTGGTGAGTGCTCCGATGCTGTCTGTTTAAGTGCACGGTTACTAAATGTGGCAGGAAATATCTTAACCACTGGTCGAGGTGTGACTGCCGCCCACGATCCTTTCTCTCTGGGAAGAAGAATGGATATACTCAGAACCACCAACCATATGGCCATGTCGTCGTATCTTGTGGATGAAGACAAGTCGGTTCATGGAATTGAGGTCCCATTCAGAAACTTCAATCTTGCTCTGGTTGATAATGTCTCAGCAGAGTATTCTTTCATGACTGAGATGTTTTCCACTAAGACATTCCACCAGATCTCCCGCAGAGCCGTCGAAATCTTCGAGCCTGTCTTTGCTCTCGGGCAGTCGTTGACCAAACAATTGATCGAAAACAGTACTGATAGTCTTGGTGTTCTGTTATGCGTCAGATTAAATCAGCAATCCGCCTTTGAGCTACAGCGCCGCAAGATTCCTGTGGCAGACTCGTACGTCAACGGCACCAACATGCTATTGTGGCCGCGATTCCAGAAAATTATGGATATGCACTGCGAGTCATTGAAGCGCTTGTCGGCTTCAGGACGAAGTTCAGTCCCCTCTCTTTCATTAGGGGGAGATGACAAGCACTCATCCGCGCCTCACTTCCTCACTCAGCGATTCGGTCAACTGCTTCATGGCATATTAGCTCTGAGTGGCGAGGCAGGTGATGACGAACCCCTATCAAACAGTCTTGCAAGATTAACTGCCGAATTCGACTCTCTTCTCACAAAACTCAGTCGAAGCACTGGAGATCCGAA
Organism: Paecilomyces variotii; assembly: GCF_004022145.1. NCBI lineage: Eukaryota > Fungi > Ascomycota > Eurotiomycetes > Eurotiales > Thermoascaceae > Paecilomyces > Paecilomyces variotii. The sequence goes on from NW_021167142.1 coordinate 1,684,936, forward strand.
GAGAAGGGAACGCTTCCTCTTTAATAATTACTCTTTGGTTCTAACCATCATCAGCGTACGTCTTCCTTCCCTTAAATTTCTGATTATCGAGTAGGTTCACTGACAATGAACAGGATACGGATGGAAAACTAGCAGCTGAGCAGAAACAGGTATGTTTTAGTCACTCACCCTTTCGGGAGAAACCAATTACTGAACCATATACAGCATTTTGACGAGTTGCTCAAATCGACAGCGAAAAGAACCTAACGTTTCCGTGTACGGTTTCCCAGGAATATTTCAAGTGTAGGCACTTGCTTTCCGTTTGCGTGGACTTGCTTTGATTCTGCTTTTCATGTCCATTCAATACCCGAAAATCTGCACTCGCGTTTCCCTACTCTTATTGATATCCGGATAGATGGTTAAATATTTTTAATGAGTTTAGACGCGTCAATTCATCGTATTACACTCATACACATAGACGAAGAGTTTCTTCCGCAACTCGCAAATATCTTACAAGTTACCCAAATGCTGAAAATGGGCAAATAGGTGCACCCCTCTCAAGGTCTGAACCATTAGTAAATTGTCATTTTACGATTAAACAGTACAACTTCCGAACAGACCATACGTTCGTGTCGTTATCAACATCTTGAAGATGACGTTGGTATTCTCTCGAGATGTCGAGAGTGGGGGGTTAAGTACTCCATATTCCGTATTTTACCAAACGCATGTAACGAAGCCTTCATCTTGAAGCTGGCCATAAATATACAACCGCAACTTGATGTTGAAAATATGCCATTTTCTCCGTGCAACCTCATGGATTTACATAATCAGCACAAGACCCGGTTTCCCCGTCCTCCTCATAGACCCATAATACAGCCAAAATAAAATATTACCCAATAGTAAACAAAAGACAAGATCGATAAGACCTCCATATATTCTCGGGACGATTTACTTACTTAGCGTGGGTTTCGGACTTATCGCCGAATCCACCCCGAGTGCGGAGAACCGCAAGTGACGACAAGATCCCAGGAATGGGGGCAGATCAAAAAATAACAACTCTCCTCCCGAGATTGTATTCCAGACAACGACGAGACTTCTGGCTCGTTGGAATTCTTTTCTCCATTGAGCCGCCATGGTCGGTCGGTCGTTGTTCGCGCCTCAAGCCCTGCGCTCCAGACGGTTCTTCTCGACCACGCGCGCCGTCAATGCGGACTTTACTCATGCGGTACGTCTGGCAATTCTCCCCGTTTGTTGGGCATTGTGTGAATTATAGCTAATAGCGCACTTCAGGTCATTGGAGCTGGAGTAGTAGGCCTTGCGGTTGCTCGGCAATTGGCCTCGAGAGATGGCACGTCAACGATACTGTTAGAACGGCATGGAGCTGTGGGGATGGAGACAAGTAGTCGGAATTCAGAAGTATGTCCCTTCGCCAATTCCTGTGTGTGTGTGTGTGCTTGCAGCTAACATCACGGCGTGCATTGTAGGTCATCCATGCTGGTATATACTACCCCGCAGATTCCCTGAAAACGAAGCTCTGCATCAAGGGTAGAGAGATGTTATACGACCTATGCGAGAAGCGGGATATTCCCCATCGCAACACGAAGAAATGGATCGTTGCCCAAAATGAAGACGAATGGAAATCCTGTCTCAGAGTCCACGAACATGCGCAATCGATAGGTGTACCGACACGACTGGTCAGTCAAGAGGAGGCGAAGCAGAGAGAGCCAGAAGTCAGAGCGCAAGCGGGCATCGTGGAGAGTTTGACTACAGGAATTGTGGACAGTCATTCGTTAATGACATGCTTACAAGGTGACTATGAGAATCAGGGGGGAGATGTCGCCCTCCAAACGGCCGTGACTAGGATCGAGCCCTTGAATTCCGGCAAAGATGGATATCGGATATGGGCACGATCTGAAGACGGGTCTGAGGATTCGATCACAGCAGAAACTCTCATAAATAGCGCAGGAAATGGGGCTTGCTATATCAACAACTTAGTTCTCCCCGAGGAACGACACCGCACGCCGTATTTCGCGAAGGGGACGTATTTCTCTTACTCGGCATCTTCCCCCAGAACTTCGACGTTGATCTACCCGGCCCCGATGCCAGGACATGGTGGGCTGGGTACACATCTCACTTTGGATCTGACCGGACGCATACGATTTGGACCTGATGTTGAATGGATCAGCGACCCTAATGATCTAAAACCGAGTGCTGCCAGGCTTCAGGAGGCACTACCTCAAATCAAGGCGTATTTGCCCAACGTCAACCCAGAGGCAATCGATCTGGATTACTGCGGCATCAGACCGAAATTGAACCCGGGTGGTGGAAACACCGCTGGGAAGGGCTTTCAGGACTTCATCATTCAAAAGGAAGAGGGGTTCCCCGGTTTTATCAACTTATTAGGCATTGAGAGCCCTGGATTGACGAGTGCCCTAGCTATCGGAAAGATGGTCGAGGGTCTTCTGTATAAGTGATGTCGAGATTTCACCCTTGTATATACGAATGAAGACGATAATATGCGGAAATAAAGGTAAATACACTTAGGTCATTCGCAGTTACAAACCAAGATCAACCGTAAGGGAATGAGAAAATGAGCGTTTACAATCATCGATACCTGAACGGAAGATCCATACATGCGCTTTACACCTATCGACTTTTGAGTCACATTCATCTATACTACAATGTTCAATGGATTCTAATGCAGCACCATTTCATACGTATGACCCAATTACGCAACAACGCCGTTCTGCTTTAGCGTCTGGATCTTGTCTTTATTCAATCCCAGACCTTCCAACACCTCGTCAGTATGCTCACCTAGAAGAGGTGGTGGTGTCCGAATACTCGGGTCTGCATTTGAATATTTGACTGGTGTGTTGATCACCTTGATAGGACCGCAGACTGGATGGTCGATTTCCTTGACCATACCGCGAGCCTTGGCTGTAGATATATCTATATTAGCAATTTTTTTCCATGACATATAGGATTGAACCGGTGGGATGCATCAACTTACTATGTTCGTGATTGAACGTGCCCATAACGTCGTTAACAGCAGCATAGGGCATTCCCGAGCCTTCGAAAATATCCAGCCATTCCTGAGTAGTCTTTTTCGTGGTCTCAGCCTCGATGAGACCTTCAAGCTCTTTTCGGTTTTTCACACGGTCATTGTTGGTGTTGTATTTAGGGTCCGTCTTCCATTCTGGTTTTCCTAGTTTGTCGGCCAAGATCCGGAAGAGTTTGTCGTTGGCACCGCCGATGAAGATGTCTCCGTCGGCAGTTTTGAAGCCTTGATAAGGGACCACAGAGGCTGGAAAACTCGTCAGCTATTCTGTTTTGACAAATGCCGTGGTTAGAAAGAGACTCTCTACTTACGGTGTGCTGTCCCCCATCGTCCAGAGTCCTTCTTGCCACTGATGAGCACTGAGCTGCCCATATTAGCCAACGTAGCCGTCTGGCAGTCGCTCAGGCATACGTCAAGATGCTGACCCTCCCCAGTGTGCACTCTATGCAGCAGCGCCGCCATGATTGAGTTGCACGCATAGAGTCCCGTCGTCAGATCTGTCACTGCCACTCCCACCTTCACGGGCGGACCATCCCGTTGTCCTGTCAAGTGCATCAAACCGAACTCCGCTTCGACCATGACATCAAACCCTGGCCGATTGCTGTAGGGCCCGGTCTGACCGTATCCCGTGATACTGGCATAGATCAATTTGGGGTTGATCTTCCGAATCGTCTCGTAATCCATGTTGTATTTCGCGAGGGAATTGGGCAGGTAGTTCTCGACAAGCACGTCGCAGGTCTTTGCCAGTTCATGAAGGATTTCGACGCCCTCGGGATGGGCGAAGGAAAGTCCTAGGGACTTTTTATTTCGGTTCACCTGGGAGAAGCCAATTAGTTCCCATGTATATTGTTGGATCCAGGACGAAAAGAGGTTTGGCTTACAGAGAGATAATATGCACTCTCTCCGGGACCTTCCCTTCCATCCAGATATGCAGCAAATGGGGGTCCCCATGCTCTTGTATCGTCTCCTCGTATGGGATGCTCGATTTTAATAATCTCGGCCCTTTATCAAATCACGAACACAAGTCAGCAAAGTCCACAGAATCCATCGCGACAGAGAATAAACATCAATACACAAAGCCCCACGCCACTGCAGAAGAAGAACAATTCGTACAGAACGTATCGACATCAGGGATTCATGGACATCCATACCCCAGATCACCTAGTATTTGTGTACAATATGGCTGCGGGAATCGATGAACCTCAAGTTAGCTTCAGAGCTCACGATTTACTCGCCCGCATTTTCTCCGCATTCGCGAACAACGGAGATAAAAGCGAATTTCTAATGAAGTATTTTTGGAAGGACTCCTCATACCCCAGCTAGAACTCTGCTCATGTCCAAAACCCGAATTCCCGCCAGCGGTAACCTCTTATTCGTCGTCGTCGTAGCATGTTGACCTGTTGCTGTTGTCGCGAGTCCTCGATTCGAGCTCCAACGTGCGGAGATGTAGGCGGATCTTCTGCCGACAACCGACAGTGACCGCAGAGGGTGAGAGTACATCTTGGAATGGGTGTAGGAATTGAGGTCGGTCCAGGAAATAATTCCTCTCCAATCAATTCATAAGTGCTCTTCTTATAACTTGGTTAAAGAGGAACGAATGAATCCGTCTTGTCAATAATCAAAAAGTTCAAAGTGTATGTTTTTTGACTCTCTCCGCGCAGGCCCTTGCTAGGAGAGCTGGAGGCCCCACGGCCGATGAAGAAGAGCTCGGCGGGTCTCAATACTTAGGAGTCTCGAAGACCCCACATGAGACACGAGGCTGAATTCAGGTGGACGAAGGATGGAGAGTGAATATTCTATCATCAACGGTGGGAATAATGTATAATGCAATTTATGATAATATGCTGCAGAGTTGTTGTATTACTTGATGGATTAAGATGAACTAGGGATAAGACTGGCAGCTTATGTTGGGAACCTGATTTAACTCCGTTATTGGGCGTACAATAGCTACTTGACGTATTTAGCTATCTACCTTAACATGCATAATTCCTCTTGTATCCGGACTCTAACCCAAATTGCAAAATGTAAGCTCGTACGGTCTCTACAATCGCGTTGATCCGGGGGCCGGGGCAACACCATCCCCTTCAGAGGACTGGCGACCTTCCTTGCCAATCTCCCACCCACGTCCTCTATAGCGAGCAGGCCAAACACCCGATTTTCCTGGAGCCAGGATACCAGCTGGGTCAAGGCAGTCTTTGAGTTTCTCGTTGAATCGCATGAGGGCATTGTTGTTCCAATTGTACGTTCCCGCAATCTGGTCCATCAAAGCAAGATGTGTGCGGTATTCTCCGTAGCCAGCTTTCGCTGCATCATCGATCATGGCGCGAATGCATTTGTCCACATTCTGCCTCATCGTGGGGTTGTTTCTGTCAAAGACTATCTCGACAATGAGGTGCATCTCGCGCATTCCAACACAGTAGGTTGGGAAGAACTCCAGTCCGTACTGACCACATCGAGTCTTTGCAAGCTTCCACAGCGCCGTGGCATCTGGACCGCGAACCGGGGAGACGGGGCTAAAGGCTATGTGGCCACCGTTCGGGTGCCAGTTTACCCAAGCCAATTCCTCCAAATCAGGGATTCCAGCTGCGATCCGATCCCTGGACCAGAAATAGTCGTTTTTCGGTAAAGTGGTCGGGTCGATTCGACGAGCTCCCGGGATCTTCATGAACTCCTTGTGGATGATGTCCAGCTTGTATTGTCTGATCTCCTTGGGACCATATGCCATACCGTAGTACAGCCAGGTGCAGTCACCGTGGGATAAGGTCTTTGCCACTTCATGGATAACATGATCTGGTATAGCTCCTTCGCCCTTCCAGTAAGTGCTTCGGGGTTTGCCCGAGCAAGCAACTTGTTCGAGCACATGCCGGAGCTGCGCGACATTCTCCAAAATGTTCGCGATTCTCAACGGCCGAATGATTTCGACCTGTATAATGTAAGCGACTGCTGTTAAGTTAACACTAACCGGTGTGGATTAACTACTTACAAGTGGAGCAAGATCCTCTTCCTTCTGGAAGGTGTACAGCTAATATTACTGTCAGCAATGTCCAGTAAATGCTCTAGAGCCATACTCACATAGGACTCGTAACCGCCAGGATCCGGCATCAATGCCATTCCCAACTTCGTGACTATTCCGAAGTTGGATTGTGTGAAAATGCCACTGTATGATGAGGTTAGCTCTTCGATCTATATAGATCTCCAGCACGAGGCACTCACTCGGAGTATGGCCCGAAACCATACGGGAATATTTGCCAGCTGTTGTTGTTTGGCAGTGCACCCATTCCGGTTCTGATCACCTCTCCTGTGGGCAGTACCACTTCCAATCCGGAATGGAAAGTCCAATGGTCACCATAGGGAGTGTAGCCAACACCGCGGTCTAGGGTATTGCCCATAACAGAACCGCCGCCCAAGTCGGGGACATCGATCCATAGATGCTTGTGACCTCTCCGCTGTATTTCCTCGTAGAGCGCAAAGAACGTGACTCCCGGTTCGACCAGACAGGTACAGTCATCCGGGTTGATATCAAGGACCTTGTTCATCCGTCTGCCCAGATCGATCACCACGGATCCGCGTACGCGAGGAGCGGCCCCACCATAGCCGACTAAATAAAGAAGTGTATTGTTAGAATTTTTGACAGAAAGCAATCAAGTTGTCAAAAAAAAAAAAAAAAAAAGGAATCAACATACAGTTCCTTCCAATAGATATTGGGAAGATGGGAATCCGGTACTTGTTCGCCCAAAGTACGATCTTCTGCACATCTGCCGTGCTACCGGGATACACGACCGCTGAAGCAACCAGCTCCTCGTCATCTAGAATGTGCATGCCGTCGTGGGTGTTGGGATCTGCAACTGTTAATATTCCGTAGTTCCCCAAGTCAATATTTTACGACGGAAAATCTAGACTGACTCTCCATGTACCATCCATCCACCAATTTTTCTACGAGCTCGACATTCTCCGGGCCCAGCTGATTCTTCAAGTCTTCAAGGGCTTCGAAGAACTTTGTCTCCTCAATTCCCTGAGGAATTGCGATTTTCTTCAATTTCTTTTCTTCGGGCTTCGTGGCGATGTCCCATATGGAGGATTTCGCATGGCCCGCCTTGTCAAACAGTCTGGCGGGAATTCCATTGTGCTTCTCCCCCAGCTGCGGAGTTGGCGTGATTCCGGATTTTGCCATGGTTTATAGGAATTGAGATCAAGGATTTGAGATTATACAACGACGATTGTTTGAGAGCTGACAACTTTCACAGCAGAAGACTCGAAAGCCTTCTATGGCTACTATATATGTATATATATATATATATATGTCTGCATAATGATCTTCAAGCATAAATATAATTGACCGCGGCGTATATAATTGATCGGTATATCCCCGGATGATCCTCAGAAGCGGGGAGAAACCCGGGGTCGATTGCTTTTCTCATACAATGTGTGTTTCAGTGTTCTCATGTGCCTAGACTAGACACATCATTGTAACTATCAGTGTATGTTCATAGTAATACATGTATCTATGTGTTGCATAACTAGCAAGCGATCATCCACTAGTATCCTTTACCGATGAGTGGGGTCGGAAGGCGGTCGCCTGTGGGGTGCGGAGCAGCAGCGGATAAGCACATTTCCCCCTCGATGATCCCTAGCCGATTCTCCTTCAGCTCCACGAGCTCACTTGGACTTCTTCTTTTCTTTCTCTTCCTTCTTTCCTTCTCATGTGCACCAATTCCTCCAGGACAGTCAACAGGTTGCGGTGCTCAGTATGAAGGCGAAGGTCAGTCCGCTGTTCAGCCCCATATGGCGGCGGAACTTCTCCGCATCCTCCGCCCAGAGGGCGATCGACAAGGTCGTTCCCTCCGCCGCGGAGGCTGTTAAGGACGTGAAGGGAGACTCTACGCTTCTCGTGGGAGGATTTGGTTTCTCCGGTGTTCCCAACACGCTCATCAATGCCCTGCGGGACAGGCCCGAATTGAAGGGCTTCACCGTTGTCTCCAACAATGCTGGCATGCCAGGAGTCGGCCTGGGTGAGCAACTTCTGGAGCGAACGTGAATCTAGAGGATATACACGGCTGACAGCAAGAAATGTAGGCCAACTCCTTGAATCCGGTCAGATTAGCAAGATGATCGCTTCCTTCATTGGCGAAAACAAGGTCTTCGAGAAGATGTACCTCACCGGAGATCTGTCTCTGGAGCTCACTCCTCAAGGCTCAATTGCAGAGAAGTGCGCTGCTGGTGCTGCTGGTGTCCCCGCTTTCTATACCCCTGCTGCTTATGGAACTATCGGTAGGATCCAATGGCAAACCCAGTTATTTCTTACAATCAGGCTGACCGTCGAAAGTGCAAACTGGTGAACTCCCTGTCCGCTACAACAAAGACGGAACTGTCGCAGAAAAGTCGAAACCCAAGGAAACCCGTGAATTCAATGGCAAGCAATACGTTCTGGAAGAGGCTATCTTCGGTGACTACGCTCTGGTCAAGGTCCACAAGGCAGACAAGCTTGGTAACTGCCAGTTCCGCAAGGCCATGAACAACTTCAACGAGGCTATGGGAAAGAACGCCAAGGTTACTCTCGTCGAGGCCGATCAGATCGTCGAGGTTGGCGAGATCGCTCCCGAGGACATTCATCTGCAGGGTATCTACGTCGACAAGGTCATCCAGAGCACCGAGCCCAAGAAGATCGAGAAGTACACCTACGCCAAGGACCCGAACGAGTTGCTGAAGGCCGGTAAGTCACTTCCGCGCACCTGTCTTTATCCCTTGACTGACGTGTCTTCGTGTATCAGGCAGCGGAGATGCCACTGCTCGCCGTGAGCGTATCGTCCGTCGTGCCGCTAAGGAGTTCAAGGACGGCATGTACGTGAACTTGGGTATTGGAATTCCTCTTATCGCCCCCTCTTTCCTGCCCGAGGGTGTGGAAGTCGTCTTGCAATCTGAAAACGGTATCCTTGGACTTGGTGGTTACCCCAAGCCCGGCGAGGAGGACCCTGACCTCATCAACCCGGGTAAGGAAACCGTTGTTCTGGGCCGTGGCGCTTCTCTGTTCGGATCGCACGAGAGTTTCGGTATGATTCGCGCTGGTAAGATCGATCTCACCATGCTGGGTGCGCTGCAGGTCAGCCAGTACGGAGGTAAGTCTTTCACCCGCTTCTCGGCCAACTTTTACCCATGACTAACGATTATTAGATCTTGCCAACTTCATGCTTCCCGGTAAAGTCAAGGGTATTGGTGGTGCTATGGACCTGGTTGCGAACCCTGAGAAGACCAAGGTCGTCGTCACCATGGTATGTACCTATCTACACAAACACACCCCCTTCTTGAACAAAAGTCTAACAACCAGCAGGAGCACGTTGATAAGAAGGGCAACCCCAAGATCCTTTCTGAGTGCACCTTCCCCCTGACCGGTCCCCGCTGTGTCTGGAAGATCATCACCGATCTCGCCGTCTTTGATGTCAGCCCCACCGAGGGTCTGACCTTGAGGGAGTTTGCTGAAGGTGTTAGCGTTGACGAGATCAAGGCTAAGACGGCCGCTCCCTTCAAGGTTGCAGATGATCTGAAGCCAATGCTTTAAGTTAATCTGCATGATATTATATATGTACGTTTCATCCGTCATGGTGTCGGATATGTCAACTGGATATGATATTTAGCCATGTATAGAATGATTACAAAATCGAAATTTTCTTTCAAATAATAGCCCAGTCTGAAAATGCCTTGTCTTGTCGACCACGTAGAAGACAATAACAAGCATAAACCGAGTAACTATACGCTGAGACAGTTAGCGGGGCCGTGCACAGTCCCGAGGTCCCGATCTTGGATGAACAAGTTAGGCATAGCTTGGGATAAGCGCTCACCTCGTTTTAGCGTCGCGCGACGCGACAATGCTTCCTAATAGTCTTTGCATCATATACAAAGGGGATATGGGTTATTTGACCCTTACGAAGGGTTAAGTGACCTGGGTACTCGCTGCTGCTAGACGGGGGGCTGGCGTTGGCGCTTATGTTGTTCATGACTTTTCCCCGTTCAGTTAACTACACCACTCGCCAAGGTAACCGTGATCTTACACTTCTGAATTTCCATTTTCTTTCGGGATATGGGGTTCCTTTCAAAGGGTTTATTCATTCGAGTATGCAACTTCAATGTGAGAAATATGAGTTCGTGGTGCAGCAATCGGGACCTATTTGAGTACACCTCAGGGCGGTTCTTGTGAGTCGTATTTAACACGCTCCCATTGCCTTTAATGACTCTGCTGATATTTGTCTGGTTTATAGATTTAACGAGGAGCTTCGTCTCACCGAACGTCGCGTGCAATTTGATGTCGATGCTCTCGCAACAGCCATATGCCGTGCCGTCAGCCGACCTGTGTCTGACCTTGCTTCAATCGTGAAGCTCGCAGAAGGAGGCTTCAACCGTGTCCTTCAGGCCACATTCAATGACGACTATGCAGTACTTGCCAGACTTCCTTACCACACAACGGTTCCGAAATATCGTGCGGTTTCTAGCGAAGCAGCTACACTTGATTTACTGCGCTCGTGTGGCGTTCCGGTCCCTAAAGTCCTTGGATACTCCCCAGACCATACGAACCCCGTCGGTACTGAATACCTTCTTTTGGAGAAACTTGATGGCACGCCCTTGAGTGATCAGTGGTTCACCATGAATAACAAGACCCGAGTCAAAATAATGAGGCAAATCGTTGACGTGGAGAAACAATTCATGAGCATCTTGCTGCCAGCGAGCGGGAGTTTGTACTATCGCAGAGACCTTGGAGAGTCGGAATTCGCTATTGCATTGTCTGAACAATCTGCATCTGATCAGATCGTTGTCGGTCCGACTGCACAGTTTGAATGGTGGTACCGGGAACGAGCATTATTAGACGTTGACCGTGGTCCATGTACTTCCTTCCGCCCTTTATATGCTGACGACATTTATTGATGAAAGGACCAGGGAAGACATTTCTGGGATGCTTCGAAGCTCCCGCAAAACGCGAGATAGGATTTTGTAAACGGTTCGGCAAATCTCGCCTTCACGTTGAACGGTATCTGCGCGAGTTGCACCAGTTCAAAGAGATGTCACCAACTGTTCACATCCAGTTACTCTCTGATTACTTGAAATTAGCGCCCTCTTTGGAGATCTCGTCAAGCCATCGCTTTTCTCGACCAGTCCTTCGCCATCCAGATTTTTCGCCGAATAATATATTGGTAAATTCTTCTAGTGACATAGTGGGAATCATTGACTGGCAGCATGCCGTGGCTTTACCACTCTGCTTGTGTGCCGGCATTCCAGATCATTTTCAAAATTGGGGCGATCTATTGTCAGAAACACTGGCAAAGCCAGAAGTCAAATTACCACAAAACTTTCATAACCTAAGTCAAAATGAACAAGAGGCGGTGCAAGAGACCATGCGAAGGCGCCTTGTCCATTTCTACTACGCTGCATTGACCATGACGCAGATACCAGATCACTTTGACGCTATAAGGAACGAAAACGCGATGCTTCGAGCCAAGCTTTTCAACCGCGCTGGGGCACCCTGGGAAGGGGACTCATTGTCTCTCAAGTATGCAATGATCCAGGTGTATCAAAACTGGCCGATGTATCTTGACAATGCGGCGCCCGCAGAATCAATTGACTGTCCAGTGGAGTATTCTGAAGAAGAGATACAACAATGCATAAATGAACATAGCCAGGAGCAGGAGAAGCTGCAAGAACTGATCGAGATGAGGAGCCACATAGGTATAGATGCTCTCGGCTGGGTCCCTGATGATGAGCAACTGGAAAAGTCGAGAGCTGTCGCTCAAGCAATCAAAGCGGGATTGTTGGAGCACTCTGATACTGAAACTGAGCGGGTGGCCTTGCAAACCCATTTTCCTTTCGACGACCATGTCGCGTAGTAGTGCATCATAAAAGGGACATCGCTCCGAAAGGATTCGACTCTATAGCTCTCATGAGATCAGCTTCGGTGTATTGTGGTACTACGCTTGCAGTAAACCGTAGACAGTATGTATGCATGACCAACTCCACAATTCTCCTTAGTATTCTCTCACATAATACGTACTGTGCGTTGTTGGCAAAATTTGGAGTAATAATCATGATTGTTTATAGTTAGTTGTAATCTTGGCTGAGAGCTTGGAGAACGTGGGGCTGTCAACGCTTACGCCCCACGGGCAGTGACCGCCAGTAGTAGAGGAGCTTAGTGGGCGGCTAAGTAGATACCCCGTATTGAAGAGTCCGGACTGCAGTACCTAAATTAACCAACTCCGTAATGTATGTACTACTATGTAGTTGCAGGAGCTGCGGAGTTCACTTAGTAAAGATTCACTGGTTTATTTTACCTTCTTTCTTGAACGCCAATTTCGATCATCACGACGGGTAATTTCTCGTTTCCACCATTTTGAGATTTGGAGTCTCTCTTGTATAGATTGCAGAACACCACCGCAGGGATGATCGGCAAAGCAGCGAGGGAGGTCCTCAAAAAATCACCACAGGACATTGTCGTCTTGTCCTCGGTGCGGAGTCCGATTGCCAGGGCCTTTAAGGGCGGGTTTAAAGATTCATGGCCGGAGGAGATCTTGATTCCGGTATGATTAAGTATCTCCGTCTTCTTCGAGGTTATCTTTATGACAAAAAAAAAAAAAAAGAAAAGAAGCGTTTTCTAACATGCGAAAAATCACAACAAAATAGGTCATGCAAGCCGCCGTAAAGAAAGCCAACATCGAACCAGGCCAGGTCAACGATGCGATGATTGGAAATGTCCTCTCTGAGCTGGGATTCGCCAAAACGGGACGAATGGCATTGAATGCGGCTGGTTTCCCTAACTCGACGACATTTCACACTGTGAATAGACAATGCTCGAGTAGTTTGCAGGCCATCACGCATGTTTCGCACTCTATCATGGTCGGTCAGCTCGATGTCGGGTTGGCGGGTGGTGTTGAGAGCATGACGCGCAACTACGCCTCGCGCGGTATTCCCGTTGATGTGTCTCCGACGCTGAAGGAGTCGCCGGTTAAGGATGCGCGGGATTGTATTTTGCCTATGTTGAAGACGTCGGAGAATGTTGCTCAGCGGTATGGGATTGGACGTAGGGAGCAGGATGAGTTTGCCGCCGAGAGTCAGCGTCGGGCTAGCGAGGCGCAGAAGAGTGGGCGGTTTGAAGATGAGATTGTCCCGATCACGGCGCGGTGGATTAACGAGGAGACCAAGGAGGAGACTACGAAGTTGGTGACTTTGGACGAAGGTATTCGACACGGTGTGACGGTTGAGAAACTGGAGAAGTTGAAGCCGGTGTTGGAGGGAGGAGCCAGCACGGCCGGGAACTCGTGAGTAGCTGGCATTGCGCTGATGCGGAATTCTATTCTGTGTCCTTGAGATCTCTAACGTGCAGTAGGTCTCAAATTTCTGACGGTGCCTCTACTACGATCCTTGCGCGCCGTGCCTGGGCTGATGCCCATGGGTTGAAGCCGATCGGACGTTTCGTGGGCACGCAAGTCGCTGGTGTCGCTCCGGACGAGATGGGCATTGGACCTGTACCGGCAATCCTCAATCTCTACAAATACTGCGGCGTTGAGCAGAAGGACATTGATATCTTCGAGCTGAACGAGGCCTTTGCTAGCCAGACTATCTACTGTATCCGCGAGCTTGGACTGGACCCTGCCAAGGTCAACCCCAACGGCGGTGCCATTGCTCTGGGCCATCCTGTCGGCGCGACTGGAGGCCGACAGACTGCTACTCTGCTTGCTGAGCTCCAGAAGCAGGACAAAGAGCTCGGAATCGTCAGCATGTGTGCTAGGTGAGTTGAACTTGTAATTGGTTTGGTCGTGAGCAGCTACTAACACGCGCTGCAACACAGCACTGGTATGGGTGTGGCGTCTCTCTTCATCAGGGAGTAGGCATAGCCACCTAGCTATCCACTTGGTCTCCGCTCGCACAGATGCGTTGTTGGTTCCATGATTCCATCTTTCTCACCGCGAGATCGTTGCGGGACTCGATAACAGAATCGATGGTGAGGCTCGGGGAGGAGCTTGGCGGATGGAGAACACAAGAAAAGGCCCCACGAAATAGCGCGACGAAGTTATGCGGGGAAGCTTGGGTAACTTGGATACTGTCAGTAATTAATTATTTAATATTGACTTAGACTACTACTTATGTAACTTACAGACAACGCAGAAATGTGAGAGCTGAAAGCCCCACACTAAGTTTAGAATTGAGCTGTCGACGATGTGGTGCAGAGCAAAAGGTCCATGTGCGTTGTAATAATACTACATCTGGTCAATTATTGTAGATGTGCTTTTCCTTCCAATCAAAGAGCTATTGGTTCAGATCGTCGCGCGTCAAGTGCTGCTATAGAGACATCCCTGATCACGCGTTGGAGACGCTCGCTCGCTAGGTCCTGCCAGCGCAACGACAGCAACCAACGACCCAGCTGTGTGAGATACATTTTCGAGAATTGATCAACATGTCACTCTTTGCGCAATTGCTGCGACACTCACAACGGGTCTCTGCTGTTCCTCGAATTCGCATTGCCAGCCAGAGAAGACTCATGGGTTCAGTCAGTGCTATCGACTCGGGCATCTTCCGGACGCTGTTCGGCACGGAGGAGATCCGGAAGGTATGATGGAGATTCTTGATGATTTCTTTCTTTCGTTTCTACGTTCATGCAATGCTGATGAGATATACTTCTTCAAGGTGTTCGATGACAAGGCCTACATCCAACGCTGTGTCGATGCGGAAGCAGCACTGGCACGAGCGCAATCGCGGTGCAATGTGATCCCTCCGGAGGTCGGTGACATGGTGACTTCCAAGGTGGCCCAGTCAGAGCTGGATCTCGAGCGACTACGACACGAGACGGAAATCGTGGGTTATCCCATCCTGCCTCTCGTCCGACAGCTGTCGGCCATCTGCGGCGAGGAAGCGGGCAAGTATGTGCACTGGGGCGCGACAACGCAGGATATCATGGACCTTGCCAGCGTCCTACAGATGAAGCAAGGCCTGGCCATTGTGGAGCGCTTGCTAAAGGACGTGATAAAGACCTTGCGAGATCTCTCGGAGAGGTACAAGGACACGCCAATGGCGGGAAGAACCCATCTGCAGCATGCGCTGCCTGTTACTTTTGGTTACAAGTGCGCCGTTTGGCTGTCTGGTTTCCAGAGACATCTGGAACGGTTGGAACAGCTCAAGAGCCGTACGCTGCTTGTCCAATTTGGCGGTGCAGCTGGTACCCTGGCGTCGCTGGGAAATGGCGATGACGGTCTCAGGGTGCGGAGAGCGTTGGCTGAAGAATTGGGCCTGGCGGACCCTTCCATTACCTGGCACGTTGCGCGCGACGGTGTTGCGGAGATCGTCAACTTCCTGGCCCTGATGGGAGGTTCGATGGGTAAGCTGGCGCTTGATATCATCGTCATGTCCTCCAACGAGCTCGGCGAAGTGTCGGAGCCGTTCGTCCCTCACCGCGGTGCATCTTCGACGATGCCGCAGAAGCGGAATCCTATCTCCAGCGAAGTCATCCTGGCAGCCTCCAAGATTCTGCGCTCTAATGCTGGGCTAGTCCTTGATGGCATGGTAGCTGACTTTGAGCGTGCCTCGGGGCCCTGGCATCTCGAGTGGGTGGCGGTGCCGGAGAGCTTTGTGATCGCGGTCGGTGCCCTTTTCCAGACACACTTTGCGTTGTCCGGTCTGTCTGTGCACAGCAAGCAGATGCTTGACAACCTGCACTCCACCAAGGGCCTGATCGTGGCAGAGGCCGTCATGATGGGCATGGCCCCGTATGTGGGTCGCCAAAACGCTCACGACATTGTCTATGCAGCGTGCAAGGAGAGCATCGAGAAAAACCTAACGCTTCTCGAGTGCCTGCTCTCCAAGGAAGAAGTCACGTCGAAGATGGAGGAAGAGCGTCTGCGCGCGCTCTGTGACCCTGTCAACTACCTGGGAGCATCACAGCAGATGGTCGACGATGTTCTCGCGGTGAAGTACTGAGAATTGTAGATACCTGAGCGATTTAGTATTGCATTTATGGGATAGCATAAAGATTGAGTTTTGTCTATATCTACCATCTACATGATTTTGCTCAATTTCCCAGAATTATTTTATCTACCTAGGTAGTTAGTTACATTCTGGTCGATTACTTAATCTTAGTTGTCCCAATTGTTAATTATCACCACGTGAAAGGCTTTCAGAGAGCCTCATCTATAGCTCGAATTACCCCGCAAAGTTCGGTTCGTTCAGCACCAACAACATATCATTGATATCTAGGTAACCAGTAACTGGAACTGTGACTGGCAGTGGAGCACGGCCGTTCCATCAACTACCTACCTTTAACCCAAACCATCATCGACCTGCAATACTGAACGGCATCCATGGATTCTGTCAAGGGACCACTTCGCCATGACATCAGTGGGGTCAAGAGAAGTGAGACAATCTGGCCTGATTTCCAACGCAGATCCAGAGACTGTGGCAGATAACGTCTACAGCGTTGGTAGTCTCACGTTGGAGACGATGGAGCCGTCTTCTCCCACCGTATCGAAGGAGGTCTTCGATTAACGCAGATCCTGTCTATGTACGCAAGTCCGGCATGAACCACTCTCCTAGCTGGCTTCTGCCTGCGTAACTAATCAAGTGGGTGATGCAGTACATCGCTTGGATGGCTTTACATGGTGATATCGCCCCTCCGGTACGGGCCAAAAGATCAAATACTTATTGTACGCCTAGGCGATCATGCATCTTGCTCAATTACAAAACCCTCAAATGGCGACTTGACCCCATCTACACGCTTTTCCTCCACTTGTTACTAACTCATGGATATGTCTTTGTGCTTCATCCACCATCGTTCTCCACATGCCAGCCCCGCAAGATACTCGGAGCTGAAATGTCGCCGCGGGTGCGAGAGTGGGCCGATATAGTTCTCTAGAGAGTCTTTGCGCTCAAAAGACTCATGTAATAATAATTATTGAACGGACTTGAAAGATCGGAACGAGGACCAAACTTTTCGACTGTCTTAGCCTTTCTGCCTTTGAGTTGTCAGGACGGACAAATATCTCCTTGTTTAATATACTTTGCTCTATTTTGTATTATTCTACTGCATCCAACAACAAACATGCCAGCACCCCCGATCAAAGAGAGGAAGCCCGTGACGGACCTCCAGAAGGTGTTTCACTATACAGATACTCAGCGCCGCAAGCCGACGCGTGAAGAAGATCCGTATGAGTACCAGGCCGGTTGGGGGAACCGTTTCCAGTCTGAAGTTATCCCGGGTACGCTCCCTGCTGGCCAGAACAACCCGCAGGAAGCTCGATTCGGCCTGTACACGGAGGGTATCACATATTCGGCCTTTGCGGCTCCTCGCCATGCCAACTTTAGTACCTATCTCTACCGTGCTAGAGTTGCTGCTGCTCACCGTATGTTGTGTACAATGTCTACCTGTCTATGAAGATGGTTCTGGCTGATCATGATTCCTATCAGATGGCTACAAAGCAAACATTGAAACAAAATCGCATATCGAGAACTGTCTACTCACGCTGAACCCGAAAGTTGAGACACTTGCTGAGCAGGCTGAATGGCTGCCATTCCCGCTTCCCAAGGAGGATGAGAAGATCGACTTCGTTGACGGGTTGCACACCCTGGGTGGGAGTGGCGACCCAAACTTGCGCGAAGGGATTGCGTTGTATGTGTTCATGATCAACGCGGATATGGACCATCGGGCATTCTGCAACACGGACGGTGACTTCCTGATTGTTGCGCAGCTGGGCAACCTGGACATCCAGACGGAGTTGGGTAAGCTCTTCCTGCAACCCGGCGAGATCTGTGTGATCCCGCGTGGAATCCGCTTTGCTATCCGACGTGCCCCTGGCCATAATGTTGCTCGTGGCTATATCACGGAGATCTGGGGCTCCATCTGGGAGCTCCCTGACCTGGGTCCGCTGGGTGGTCACGGGTTGGCTAATCCACGAGACTTCCTGTATCCTGTTGCTTATATCGATGACGAACTACACGAGGACTGGAGTATCGTCAACAAGGCGAATGGAAAATATAATGCCATTCAACAGGATCATAGTCCGTTTGATGTTGTGGCGTGGCATGGTAACGCCGTTCCGTACAAGGTGCGTCCATTCCCTTCTTTTCATCATTTCCATCAACGAGTTACAAAACTAATTGTACTGTAGTACGACCTCACCAAATTCGCCTCTCAAAATGCCACATCGATCGATCACACCGATCCATCCGTGAACTGCGTCCTGACAGCCAAGTCGCGAGACCCTAATACTCCTCTGGCCGACTTCCTCTGGTTCGGACCGCGATGGGACGTGGCATCCAACACGTTCCGTCTGCCATACTTCCACAGGAACTCCGCCACGGAATTCCTGGCCTCGCTGTACGGTAACGGATTGGGTCGATCAGATGAGTTCCTCCCCGGCGGTGGCAGCGTGGAGATCAGCCACACGCCGCATGGCAACTTTAGCGAAGATTATGTGTGGGAGATGCGCGTGCAGGAGAATGAGCCGCGGAAGATTTTGGAGAGTGAGTATTATCCCGTCGTCCGGTTTCTAAGCCAGACGAATGTCCTATATCTGGAGAATGGGAGAGACTAAACGCATGTACAGACCAAATGACAATCATGGTCGAAAGTAGCCGCACGTTCCTGTTCACGGAATACGCGCGCTCGATCTGCGGCACGTTCAAGAATCAGGGCACCGACCCGAAGGTGTGGGATGTTCTCCCGGTGAGTCTTTTTAACTCTCCCTCAGAGCATATACCAGGGAATGAAAATAAGTTCTAACGGCTTGCTTTCAGGACAAATTCTCATCGTATCCGAACATCAAGGAGATCCTGGCGCAAGTTAAGGCCGACAAGGCGGCACAGCGAGCGCGGCTGGACACTTACTATGATGATGAGCGGCTGGCGCAGGTCGCGGCGCAGGGACATGTCAAGAGCAAAGAGATTGATGGCAGCGCGGTGGCCAATGGTAGGAATGGCACCAATGGACATGCTGTGGCTGCTGTATAATCTGGATTATTAGGCATAATTTATTTGATCATATTTCATTTCATTGTCTCTGTATCCGGTTTCCCGTCACGGTAGGTAGCTAGGTACCTAGGTAGTTATGTATCTATGAACCACGCGAGTAGATTAATTACCTAGTAGTAGCAACATAAGGAAAGAAACGAACGCACGTGGAACAGATTTATTATTTCTTTAAGTCTTGTCATACCAAACTCCTGTCCCCACCTGATTCAGAATCTATAAGATCGGCCTTCTTATGCCTATTCTGAAACCCATCTATCTCACCGACAAGACTTCGGCCCACGCAGGCGATACGAACTACCGTGGCCGAAACGATGGTGGTACGAGAGATACGAGAAGAATATTCCACCTGCCCAATCACAAATCATAGAAACGGGTCTTGGTCAGCGAGACTCGTCACGGACTTGTCACAAGATCCACCGTTGGACCGAACACCGTTCGTTGAGTTCAACGTTGTAACTCGGGAGTCCAACGGAGTCGGTCCAGCAGGGATGGAAAGGTCTTGCTGGCTACCGTTGCTATCATGAGTAATTAATTATTCCTCATTGACTGACTGACAGATTGACTCGCTCGATGTGTGTGAGTCTGTGAGATGCGAACGCCACAAATGCCGGAGAGGCGAGAAGAAAAAAAAGCCACCATGCGCTCGAGCGGCTGCGCAGATTGGTGATCATTGGCCGTGATTCGATTTCCCCGTGGGGTAAATATTAACTAGCAGACGAGCGACTCTACGCTAGAGTACCAATACAGGAATTCAGGCTTCCTGCTAACGAGTTAATTTAGTTGCTTTAACTAGCAATGGGTTGGTGAACTTCCTCACTGACGACCCCACCTCAACAGGTCGGCTACAAGGCTCGGCTTAACCCCCCGGGCTGCTTTAGCCGTCAGAATCCAGATGCATTGGCGATGATCGTCCGCTGTGCTGGAACAAGACTGAGACTGCTGGGACGATCTCCCCGGTAAGCCCGGATACAAAACAGTTTAGGGCGGGCGCACTTTGCTGGCCGGGCTGGGCGCGACTGACGGCCTTTTTCTCGTGTAGTCGGGGACGATTTACGCCCATTACGCCCATTACGGTCACCAGGACACGAAGAAAGCCAAGCTGAAGCTTTTCTCTGGCCCCCCAAGGACGGAAGACGTCTCTTTCCCCTCTCCGAACTTTGCTTTCCCCTCCTTCTCCAATGCCCTCCGCCTAAGTGTATAGCGGGTAGTTGGACGATGCTCCTGGCCCGGTCCCTTTGCTGCCCTTTCCTCGCATCATCGCGAGAGTCGTCATGGTCTTGAGAAAGTGTACCATCTGCGATCGCCGGTTCAATAAGACAGAGCATTTCAAGCGTCATGAGCGTTCACGTATGTGGTTTGGTTGCTTGATACATGTTTCTCCGCATTGCGGATCGCTGACAGGTGTATATACAGACACCAAAGAACGACCGTATGAGTGCAATGTATGTCACAAACGATTCTCCAGAAGGTAAGTCCGCAGGACTAGTTCCCCACGTGCAAAATTGATCTTATCAAATTTTCCGTCTGCGATGTAATAATAATATGTGCTGATCGCGTTCTACAGTGACGTTCTGAGCCGGCATGCCAAAGGCCATATAGCGCAGGCTGCAACAGCCACTGCCAACGGGGCAATGAACGGGAAACCGTCCGGGACCGAATCCATCCCCGATCAAAGGCCCTCGGCCGTCAATATCACCCCGTCGACGGCTAATCCAAATGATGAGACGCCGCGTCTGCTGCCGGGCCTGCCACCGGAGACGCAACGCCTCCCTAATCTTCCCCCGACTCCGCGGGATGTGCCAATATCTGCCAATGGGATGCAATCGACGTCGTTGGACTTCCTGGCTGACATCTCAGCCCATCATGCCCGTACGGAGTCGGATATCAATCCCATGATGATCGATGAGCAGCAGCCGTATTTCGGGTGGAATGAGGTGACGCCGCTCAATCCACCGGAACATGCTTCGCAGCGTGGAGTTGCATTCGATGCTATGCACAACGACATACTCCAGTTTTGGCTGGAACCCAGGGGAGACAGTGTTTCTCGTCAGGGTTCTCTTGATTTGATGAGAGATACCAACTTCGGGTTGGTTGGGGAAAACCTGGCACTCTCCCCGGAAAGACATCACCGGCACTCGATAGACACGACTAAATCTGGTGACAATATCCCAAATGAGCGGTTCGCCAAAGTCGAACGCTGCTGGCTGGCTCCTTCTAATACCGTGGGTCGGTTAATGAACACGTTATGGCGCGATATGGCGCATAGTGATCTGGACAATCTCTTTTCTGTCCACAACTTCCAGCCCTTGGGGCATTATTCGGACGGTCCACAGGGGTCAAGACACGGCCTAGATGAGGAGTGTCGGATGCAGCTGCAGGCGGTTTTTGGCATGGCGCCGTCAACACTCTCGCATATTAACTCCCCGGGAAACGAAGCTTTATCTCCAGCAGCGTCAGCTTCCGGTGGCTCTGCGCCTACGTTCCCACCAGCGGAGATCCTGGACATGGCATTGGACCTGTATTTCCGCCATTTTCACAGGCTGGTTCCATTCGTCCATCTACCGACATTCTCCGCAAAGAAGGCACGATTGCCTCTATTGTTTGTGATGTGTCTTATCGGAATGATTATCTTGGGAACAAAGGGGACAACAAGCTTTGTGGCAAGGTCCTTTCCGGTAAGTGCTTATCTCGTAATAGCATCAGTCGAGTCGCAACTAACGGGAAGCAGGTGGTCTTCGAAAAGGTCAGTGCTGAACTAGCCAAATGCTCTCTGGGCAACGGCAAGCCAGCAGGGATCATGACAACGTTTGCGACGGCCTTTCTGTTCCTTAATCTAGCAGCGATGACAGGGGTGCGTTATTGCGAATCTCAATGGCCTAGTAGCGATGCTGACTGAGTCCAGGAGAAAGAACACTTGGAGCAATGCCAGATGCTTTACGTGAACCTTATGGCGGTATGTGATGGTCTTTCCCCCCCTAGCTGTGATAACTGTGCTCATACTTCATAGGTCGCTCAAAGACACGGTCTGTTTACAGCCAACGAAGGCCAGATACTCGACATGGCCCTGTTTGAAGCGGTGCCTGATCTTGACATGCGATGGAAGGCGTGGAGCCGGGTGGAGTCTGCTAAACGGTTCGTTCCAAGTTCCTACCTTAATGTATAAACTATAAACTAATGCCGGGACAGGTTGATCATAGGTCTACTGCTTATTGACTCCTGGTACTCATCCTTCCTGTCAACCAGCCCTATTGTGGCGCCAGACTCGGTCCAGATCATATTACCCTGCAATGAGACGCTTTTCAGGGCAGGCTCGTCAATCCGGTGGATGCAGCTGATTCGTGGTGGGAAGCGCATTTTAATGCCCACTGTGACCTCACCGTCTGAAAACACGAGTCTTCCGGTATTAGATGCTCCAGTGGACGATTTCTGTATGCAGGGGATACTGGCGATGCTGCAGCTGCGGTTGTCAGAAGCGTATCATCGACTGCTGTCTAACCGCGCGAGCTATCCCTTTGCCCCATGTCATACGTATGCTATGGATGGTCGTGCGAGATGTTTACCCTCACTGCAGGTCGAAGTCGTTAAAAACTACGAAGAGATCCTCGAGAGGCTGAATCCCAACTCCATCATCATGTGGCACTATATGTGCATGATGCTCTGTGCTGACATGCAGATATTCGATCTCGCAGCTGGACGTGCCGGGCCTTTGCCTGCACGCAAAGCACTGGACGATATTGCAGCTTGGTCTCAGACCACAGCAGCCAGAAGAGCCTGTCTACATGCGGCACAGATCTTCAAGTTCATGACCAACCGCAAAGCGTCGGACGATACTATGTTCCACTCGGTATTTGCGCTCTTCTCCGCTGCACTCGTCCTGGGCCTCTACACCTTCATGGTGCCCCATTCAGCGGAGACGCAGGTTGGCGCCACATCAGTTGAATTGCTGGAAGATATCGACTGGCGGCAAATTGGTGCTGAGGGTTTTACCAGCTTCATGGAACCACAGGGGAGCCAGCCATACGGTACAGCTGACAGTGAAGCCACGAATTTCATCCGCAACGGTGGCACGATATATATTCGTGGAGTCCCACATCAGGGAGGCTACCAGTCTGCGCGGCGCATCCTGCTCGACTATGCGGGACTTCTCAAAGACACTGGGAAGTGGAGCGTGCGGAAATTCTCCTACGTGCTGCACATTATGAGTGATGTGTTGATGGAGGTCGAGTAGATCGCTTACGAAGCTGACACGATCTGTATCTGTCTGCTGGATATAAGAGTTGACAAAGAAATATGTGGCTGCTATTAGCGCTTGGACAGGAGTATGATGGATGCAGCGATGGTTTGATTCGAACTCGGAGGCTCGTCCATCTACCGCCTTTATTTCAACCGCTATATCATGAAGCATCCTCTATTGCAGCTTCTTGTCTCAAGCTTCAAGCGAGATCTGGTCTGCCATCAAAATTATGGCAATGACCGAGTCGGACCCCTCGCATCCCTTACCAGGGGGAGAGAGCGTGGATTTGTGCATTCTTTAGCTGAGCTGGGTCTCCAGCTCTTGCTGACCGCACATAGAGTCCCTTGGGGATAGGGACTGTGGGAGATGAACGGCTCATTGAGGCCCGACCCTCACTTCAGGGTCTGAGAAGTAGATCTAAACCGACTGCGCCACCAGATACACCAGTTAGGACGCAGCAGTTTTTGTATATTAAATGAATGACATTATGTACGAGCATTATCAACGGAGGATACGGTCTGGACGCGCAATATAGTATAATATAGCTATATTTTCAAGTACGTGTCAATATATGTCGCTATTACTCATGTCAGATACTGTTTGTCAAATAACTTACCACTGATACTTTATTCTATACATCGAGACCATGCTTGCTAGTAGATAGAAGAATGGGTCTTTATAGTTACATCTCCGAGAACTTGAAAAAGAAAAAGACAGATGGAGAAAGACAGAACTCGTCACCACAAAAACTGTCTCTGAAACTTCACAGGTGGCGCCGCGATCCACGAACTCAGCTCCATTGGCGCTGTCGGAGTCGGCGTCGACGCATATATTGAATCCACTATTTGGGATGGCGTGGTTCCTGTATTTCTGTTTGCAACTTGATACTCTCTTCCATCGGCTGAAGATGGTACGGTCCCGTTGGCATGCAGATCGTTCTGATCTTCCGCCTGCCGATTCAGATCCTGATACTGTTGTATTATCCCCTTTCTGGGAGTCTCTTCCGAAGAAGAACAAGAAACCGGACCCCGCATTCCTGGCTCTTGTTCCGATTCTCGTTGAACGACTGAACGACTATCACTCAAACTGGTTCTCTGGCGTTTCCTCGGGCTCTGCCCCAAAGGAACTGGTGGATCTTCAATCACTGTATCTCCAAAATGTGTTCGGGCTGCTGCACCTCGCGACGAGCTATCATCTATAGATGATAAACTCAGGTCTGTATCACGCCGGACAACACTATCGCCAGCACCAGCAGAACTCGAACATAAACCAGAAGACACACCTCCCGTCCAACCCGCATGATGATGAAGATGATAACAATCCCTCTCCCACCTCCGAATACTCTCAGTAGAAGATAAAGGGAATCGTTTCCAGTACTCTGCGCCTGTCTTTCTCGTAGTGGATGATAATGATAGTGGTGGTATTATCAAATTATTCTTCTGGTTCTGGTCCACGTCCAGATTGGTATTCGATTTCGAGTTCAAGTTTGAGTTTGAGATGATGGACGATGTGACTTTTCCTTCTGAAAGAATCTTAGAAAGCTCATCATCTGATACATGACCGAGGAGTCTTAGTAGTAAATGCTCTGTTTCGTGAAGACGGTGTTCGAGGGTTTCGATGTAGCCTTTTGCGGGGCCGCTGGGGTTTGGATTTTAGTTAGGGATCGGTACGTTCATATTTCTAAAGACAAGTTCGAGATTGGGTTGGGATTGGCCCTTGTTTTGTTTTTTTCGTGATGTATTCATCCCGATGAGATGACCATATGTATATATATGTGTGTGTGTGTGTATGTGGTCTGAGAATGTATATCTATAACGTACCGTTTAAGTTGTTCTGGCCAAGCGCAAGGACGGCCGTATTCGAGACATTGTTCGCATCTTGGTCTTTTTGCCATATTGCTTTTCGTTAGTTGATGTTTTCTTTCTTTTTCGAGGTTGAATCATCAAATAAAATCTTCGGTTTTCACTAAGAGTCAAGGGTTTGCATAGCGTAGGAGGAGGTATATTTATCCTCGACTTGGAACAATAGACGGTTTCAATTAACATACCTTTCACCACTACACTGTATGCTATATCAGCCGCCTTTTCCCTTCATGAAAATGAAATTACACCATTACAGCGAATTATTTGAGTTCAACTTACCTTTTGCTTCCGCGCTCGACATGGATTACACGCCGTGGTGATGCGAGAGGCTTTTTTCTCGCGTGATGTGAGGGCCATAGGGATGAAATGAATAAATAAATAGATAATTATTGTGGGTAGTCAGATAGTAATTTATGGTGGAAGAATAGATTATGTAGGGTATAGAAGATTATTCTGAAATCGTGCAGGGTATGGATGGTATGGTATATTGGTCGGTTGCGCTGGGAGATGAGATTTCCCAAGGGTCCGCGCAGCCCGGCTGAAGGATCAATGGATAAAAGACCAAAACGTCAAACTTGTCGGTAGAAATGATATCTCTTGAAGTGTAGATGCAAAACCACCAACTACTAACTAGCCAGTATTAGCACTCTCCTGTAGAATTATCTTGAACGCGGGGGAATGGGGGTCCATATCGGTAGAAAAATCAGCCGATAAGTACACTTAGCTTAACCCCTCACGTGCACGGTCTTCATTCCGATTTGTCCAATTGCGACCTGCACAGAGAGCCATGACTGGTAATTATTGAATGTTATGGATCATTCTTATAGTGAAAGGCTGATCTGCCTCATGGTGAAGGTTAATCGTATTGGCGATCGTTTTGCTCATCGTCATTAGGATGAACGTTCAAGCATAGCCCCGCTGTCCGATGGGGACGATTCTGGGGGTATTAATATGTCTACATACCTACCTACCTACCTATCTGCTAGATTCCTATCTTTAAGTCTTCATCAATCACTTGAAAGGCCCTACAATGTCTCCAACATACCGCATCGCATCTATCCCCGGTGATGGAATCGGCATAGAAGTCGTCGCGGCGACGATACAAGTGGTTGAGAAACTTGCTAGGACTCTTGGAACATTCAATATTGAATTTACGCATATCCCGTGGGGAACTGCTTATTACAAACAACATGGCCGCTATGTCTCAGAAGACGTACTAGAGACGCTGCGCGGATTCGATGCGAGCTTGTTTGGTGCGGTTGGGGCTCCAGGTATGTTTTACTCTGTCTTCCCATGTTTAAATGCACATATTTTGTTTTTTTGCGAGTAAGTTAGCTGATCCATGGCCAGACGTTCCTGATCACATCTCTTTATGGGGCCTCTTGCTGGCCATCCGTGGCCCATTGCAGCTATACGCCAACGTCCGTCCCGTTCGAACGTTCCCCGGGACAAAATGCCCGCTGAACACCGTTTCCGACGCAGGCATTGACTGGGTCCTCGTACGCGAGAATTCAGAAGGAGAATACTCCGGTCAAGGAGGCCGGTCACATCTCCACCAGCCATGGGAGACAGCCACAGAGGTAGCAATCTTCACTCGCGTCGGCATTGAACGAATCATGCGCTTCGCATTCGAAACGGCGCGATCTAGACCAAAGCGTCTTCTGACGGTGGTTACAAAGAGCAACTCCATGCGCAACGGAATGGTGCTCTGGGATGAAATCGCTGCGGAAGTCGCCAAGGACTATCCTGATGTCACATGGGATAAGATGCTAGTTGACGCCATGACTGTGAGGATGGTCGCGAAGCCACAGTCACTCGACACCATCGTCGGGACAAATCTCCACATGGATATTCTTTCCGATTTGGCTGCTGCGCTTGCGGGTTCCATTGGCGTTGCGCCATCGAGTAATCTGGATCCGACAAGGAAGAATCCTTCATTGTTCGAACCAGTGCATGGAAGCGCTTTTGATATCACTGGCAAGGGAGTCGCTAACCCAGTTGCGACGTTCTGGTCTGCCGCAGAGATGCTCTCATGGCTAGGCGAGAAGGATGCGTCGAAGAAGCTTATGGATTGTGTTGAACGGGTCTGCGCTGCTGGCATCCTGACTCCCGATCTTGGGGGTAAAGCAACTACGCAGGACGTGGTGGATGCTGTTAACAAAGAGATCGAGGGCCTCTCTAATTAACCAAGCCGCGTGGATTTACGTGCGTGTTGTAGATATTTTAGACCGCTTGTTTACGTTGCGCTGATTAAAATGTCACTTAGTAGTGCCACAAGTTCATAATGCGACACCATTAACGAACAAATCAAAGTCAAATAATAATAATGTCGAGTAGTAGATAGACAGACTTGAAGAAAATACAGAAACGAAAGAAAAGTTCTTCGGGGATACTCCACGTCCTTCGCAAGATCCGGAATTCTTCCAGAAAACCTGGCAGGTAGGAACGGCCTAGAAAATCCCACTGCAGAAACATGCCACTTCGCATGCTCGAAGTTCTTACAGCAAGTAGAAACCTGAGTAGTGTTGCTCGTCAGCACTATATGTCTTCCGGGTACTGGTTTATCTGAATACGACTCTATTGATGATGTTGATAGGGATAATCTGCCTTTCTTTTTCGTATAATTGGTTGGTGATTCCGATTTCTGCATTGAAAATTCGGAAACGGGACAGTCCACTTCAAGGCAAAGGTCTTTTTTTCAACAGTCGAGGCAGTTTCAATTACCAAACACAAGACATGGTCTACGGATGGTTAGTATATGAGACAATGGATTATCGTGTGTAGCCCTCAGTATGTTCGGATTGTGGGGTCGCTTGAATTATCAGCCGGTCGATCGGGAGCTAAAATATTACTATGAATTTTACTGTCATGAATATCTTTGTCTTGTCCATTCCTCCGCCATTGATTTCACTGGTCATATGTCTTAGTCCCTGACCGCATTGAGCCAGAATCATATCATAATAGTTGACTAGGTAGTCAATACTTCACAAGTCGTGCTGTACTGCTGACTCATCGTCGCCGACTGCTTCGAACAAATGATAAAACGATAAAACCACCAGAGAAGCCACGCAGTGCACGGATGATCGGATGATTGGATATCACAGCTCATAACGCAGATCCTGGTTGCCTTTTATATTCAGGGTCTTCTGCTGCCAAGCTGAACAGGATGCCTCGCCAAGCATGGCGTCGTCAGATTTCATGTCTCATACCTCGGAAGTAGGATCCCTGACGACGCACTCGAACGATGAGAGCCAGTTCGTCGGGAGTTCCAGCGGCGTCTACTTTATTAAAACGGTCAGACAGGCCTTTTCTCAAGGCGTTACACCGTCAAATGATGAGACACAAGGGCAAGACTTTCCTCACCCGGAGGATACGATCATTGGTAGCGAAGACTCACCGTGCGAGAAACATCCTCCCACGGCTTACGGGACCCCGTACAGCAGTATAGATGCTGGGACTCGTCATCATCGCTGGGAGTACCATCCGGCCGTCACACAGGCCTTGGGAGAAGCTCCACCGCTTCAACAAGCGAAAGAATTGATGATGATGTATTTCAAAGTCTGGCATCCGCTATTTCCGTTCCTCCATGGACCGACTTTTCTGCAGGAGATGGAGCTACTATACTCTACAAGCGGGGGTGCATCATCGACTATAAATGTACAGTCAGAACATAAAAGTGCCTGCTGGACAACGATTTTTCAATGCGTTTTCAACCTCGCCAGTCTATTGAATCCAGGTGTCAACCTACCGCAAGCGTCCAAAATCAAATCACCCACAAACATCCATACATTGTTAGGGTTGCTCGTCTACAGACATGACACTCCGGCTCTTCAGGCAATGCTGGCCGCGCAATTATATCTCCTAGCCACGATGTCACTTCGGACGGCGTCGACGGTAGGTGGCTGTATCCTTAGATCAATGCTTCATGCTGGCTTGCATCGTTGTCCGTTCCGTTACAAGGAACTTACCTGTCATGATCGTCAATTGCGAAAGAGGATCTTTTGGAGCGCATACGCTATTGACCGCTACCTGAGCCAGGCACTGGGTTTGCCTCTTGGGATTCAAGATTCGGACGTTGACGTTTGTCTGCCGGGTGCACATGAGTTGCATAATCCGCTGTCCTCAAGCAGCATTGCACAAACTGAAGCATCCCCTAATCGGACAATCCCAAAATCACCTATGCTGGAGAATGGACGGTCTGTAGGAAATCCATATCTCGGAAGGACTGAACAGAGCCCCCATCCTCAACCTTCGAACGACGACTCTAATTGGCATCAAGAACAAAATAACCGAGAAGCTGCGCTGGCAAACTACGTTATATCTGGAAGATTGACTGGCCGAGCATTAGAGCTCTTCCACAAATCCATCCACGTCCGTTCCGTCCGACGCAGCTCGGTTCTCTTTCTGATATCCGATGTCCACAAATGGTGGAACGGACTACCACCAAGCCTACAAGGAACGCCTCCTCCTAGGCGCAACTGCGAAACAAAATCCCCTGAAGCTGATGAACCTTTCGATCTGGGACCGTTCTTCACGGTCCTTTACCAGCATCTTATTCTCCTGATTAACCGACCATTGCTGTCTCTAGATACCTCAAGCCCGGACTTCTGCTCTGGACTTCAGACTTGCATTGGTGCAGCTAGGGGTATCTTATCCGCGTTACAGGCTCAGATAGACGGAGGCCAAGCGCTGTTCTGGCCGGGCTTCTTATCAGCAGCATGGATGTCGGGGTTGGTGATTGTTTTTGCTTGTCAACTTAAACAATACGTTCTTTCGAAAGGTTGTCAGTAAGTCTAGACCCTGCACTGATACCTCCTCTTACCCGCCAATTCATCCCTGAAAACCAATTACTAACAATCACCCCAGAGAGATCAGCGAATGCCTCGACATCCTCAACTTGATGTCCTCACAATGGGATACCGCCAAGCAGTGCCATACGGCCCTTTCATCTCTCTTCCTAAAGATAAAACGCCAAAACAGCAACGACAACAACAATCCCAACAACTTACTACTCTCCTCAATTCACGACAACTTCACTCATCACGCCCAACCCTCCTCTCCAACAACCATAGCTCCACCATCATCAAACACACCCACCAATCCTCACGATTACTATGACTTCCACAGACACAAGCGTCGAAAAACAGACCCGACGAACGATCCTTCGGATCAAAATACTCGATCTACACAGCAACAACAGCAATCCCTTCTTCTTCCTCCACCTCCTCTTACTCAGGCATATAATAGTAATAATTACAACACCGAAACAACAGCATCCATAACTAACAATAACCCAACATCATGGAATCTAAGCGGTCTCGAAGATCTTCAATGGCCAGGTGGTTCTGAGTCTGCTACGAATTTTGATCTGAATATGACGGATCTGTTTCATGGGGATTGTTTGTTTGATTTATCGGGACCGTCTGCGGAGTCTTGATTCGAGATCGTGATGATTCATGTTCGGTTCACGTGCATACATATACATGTGTGTGTGTGTATGTATTAGGGCAAGACATCATCGTCACCTAGAGAAAAGCAGAAAGAATTCATAACTATAGTCATGAGCTGCGATCACTCATCGTTGTATTTTGTAGATGAAATATACACGACTGAAGATATCGAATATCGAGCTTAATTCACTATCAAAAGTGGTACGAGAAAATCTATGTCGACATAAGAAGAGAACAAAAGAAAAAAAACGTGACCCATCATCATCAAGCCCATGCATGACACAATAAAAAAAAGTAGACCAGTCCAGCTTTTCCCTGCACCCGCCCACGACATGGTAGCATCGCATCCCATCAAAGAGCGCTGAGTCAAGACTCCTGGTGCCTCGTATCCTGAGCCAGTATTGTGACACCCGGCCCAGTTTTCCATTGGGAGATCAGTTTACCCTTCGTTAAGCAGTGCTATACCGAGTTGTCAGGTATCGCGCAACCACGATAGACTACGTACGCCACTTAGGGACGGCACGCGAAACCGCGAGGAAAGTCATGACTCTATGATACAAAGGCGTGAAAGTAGATACGAGGTAGGGACGATACAAAAAGACGTAACACCTCCCCGTCTCACAAGAAATAGACAAACACCGCGCCCGAGTACTTTTTTCGTCCCAAATTCCCTTCAATGTTGCTTGGAGAGTTCGCACCCACGTCTCCGCCATGAAGGAGAAGACCTGAGTGAATGACATCTGCACACGTACATAGCGAATTGGACTGAAAGGGACCTGGTAACCCGAATGTTGTCATGAAATAAGAGCCGGATGGGAGGACACCGTTAACAAAACTTTTCGTAACCGGGGATATCAGGGCCAGGAAAGAAAAATAAAAGGAAAATTGGAAGAGGAACAGAAAGTCATCGAACACGTAAATCGAGACTCCACATCAACCATGAGGTAAACTCGTCACCAATCGAAGAGGCACATCTAGAAGATCTACGACTTAGTCTCCTCTGCAGCCTCCTCCTTAGCTTCCTCTTTCGGCTTGGCAGTCTCTCCAGAAGCAGCGTTGTCGCCACCTTTGTTCTTCATGTACTCGTCATAAACAGTAATAGCTTCATCGACCTTGGCGCGCAAAGCGGCCTCGTCATCGATCCTAAAGGGGACTGTCAGCAAATGTCACATCTGAAGATAGGAGGAAATTCTGCAACTTACAGGCTAAGGAGCTCAACATTGTCCATCTCCAGAAGCATACCGGTGATCTTTCCAGCCAGCTCAGGCTGCTGAGCCTGGATCTTAGGGTAAATAGCTTCACCTAGCATCTGCTTCTGCTGAGCGGGAGGAGCGGCAGTCAGGGTAGCGAGAGTGAGACCGCTAGGGGCAACTTCAGCACCGGCAACGGGACCAGGAGCGTTCTGTCCGCGACCACCCTGGCCAGGGCGGATCTGCTGAGGAACACCTCCGCGACCCTGGAAGCCAGGGCCACCAGGACCGCGCATGCCAGGAACGTTAGCCATGTTGGGGGGGATACCCTGGATGGGGACCTGTCCGCGGCCACCGGCACCACGTCCGAAAGCCTGGACCTGGGCAATGGGAGGGTAGCCCAGACCGTTGGGAATAGCACCAGGAGCACCCATGGGGATGCCCTGAGCGAAGTTAGGAGGAATGGGCTGGTTGGCAGCGATTCCACGTCCTCCCTGCTGAGGGAAAGGAGGATATTGGCCAGGACGGCCACCGGGCATGCCAGCCATGACCATACCGGGCTGAGGAGCGAAGGCCAGGCCACCACGGCCAGCAGCACCAGCGGGGAGGAAGCCCTGCTGGCCGGGTCCGTAGAAGACGGCCGGCTGCATGTAGGGCTGGGGCATACCAGCGGCGGCGGCGGCCTGCTGCTGACGGATGGTGTTGCGGGCCTGAATGGAGGCCTCAAGCTGGCTTCTTCGGACATCCTTACGCTGAGCCAGAGCGACGTAGAGGGGCTTGCCGTTGACCATGCGCTGGTTCATCTCAGTGACGGCCTTAGAAGCCTCATCGGGGCTGCTGAAGCAGACGAAACCGAAGCCCTTGCTCTTGCCAAGAGCCTTCTTCTCGCCCTTCTCGGACTTCTTGTCCTTCTTCTCCTCCTCCTTGGACTCCTCCTGCTTCTCTTCAGCCTTAGTCTCCTCACCCTCTGCCTTCTCCTTTTCAGCCTCCTCGCCTTCCTTGGTCTCCTTAGTCTCCTTCACGTTCTCCTTCTCGGAGTCGGAGCTAGAGCGCTCAAGGGTGTCACGCATGACCCTGGCGGAGGTGATAGTACCGTAGGGGCTGAAGAGGTCCCGGAGCTTGTCGTCGTCAATGTCATCCGTCAGGTTCTTGACGTAGAGGTTGACGCCCTGGTACTTGGACGCCTTCTCGACGCGAGCAGCCTCATACTGCTTGCGGAGTTCCTCCTCACGCTCGTGCTTCTTCTGAGCACGGCCAACGTAGAGCTTCTGGCTCTTGTACTCCTTGTCGTTCAGTTCATCAACGGCGGCCTGCGCACTCTCGTGGGTGGAGAAGTTGACGAAACCGAAGCCACGGCTCTTGCCAGTCTCCTGGTCACGGCTGACGGTGGCAGAGGTGATATCACCGTACTTTGAGAAGAGTTCACGGAACTCCTCGTCGGTAGTCTCGGGGTCGAGGTTCTTCACGTAGACGTTGGTGAAGTTGGCCTTCATCTCCTCGAACTTGCTCTGACGGTCCTTCTTGGCGATGTGGTGTCCGACATAGACCTTCTTCTCGTTCAGCAGCATTCCGTTGACGTGCTTGATGGCGTTGTTGGCGGCCTCAGCAGTCTCGTAGTGAACGAAACCGTAACCCTTGGAGTTACCAAACTCGTCCTGAGCGACCTTGCAGCTCAGGATGTTGCCGAAGGCAGCGAAGGTGTCGTGAAGAGCCTTGTTGTCAATGGCAGCGTCCAGGTTCTTAATGAAGACATTGCCCTGACCAGTCTTGCGCAGAGCCGGGTCACGCTGAGACCACATGATACGGCAAGGACGGCCCTTGATCAGAGTGTAGTTCAGGTCCTCCAGAGCACGCTCACCGTCAGCGGTGTTGTTGTAGTTAACGTAGGCATATCCGAGGGAACGTCTGGTGACGGCATCACGGCAGACACGGATGGAAGCGACCTGGCCGATGGAGGAGAAGAGCTCGAAGAGCATCGCCTCAGTCACCGAGGGGTCCAGCTCGCCGACATAGAGGGAAGCGGAGTGAGGCTGGCTGGCGCTGGTAGACTGCGCAGACTCAGTCGCGGGAGTCTCAGAGGCGACATTGGTGTTGGCCACGCTGCCGTTGGTATCAGGGGTACCGTTGGCGGTGTTGTCAGCGACGGGAGCAGTAGACACTTCCGCAGACATTTTGATGATATCTAATCTAAAATCGACGATGTCAGTGATGGGTCTTCGGTATCCGGATGATGCTCTCGAGCTAGCGATGTCCTCTTGATCGCACACAAAGGGGCGGAGGTAATGTTTTCGCAAAAAACAAAAAAAAAAAAAAATTGTTTCGAGGAAACGTACCTGATCTCCTGGTGTAGAAGTCAAAAAGCAACGAGAGGTCGCGCCACACCTTAAGCCGTTAGAAGCAAAGGAGTGGTGTGTCTCAGCGTGTCACAGATGGATCTGCTTGGATTCTCCACGCGCGAAGAGGCTGGGAGAAGAAGCAACGATGCAAAGTTGGGCCGATCACGAGGGATGGAGACAAAGGCGGCGGCAGGCGAGAATAAATAGTGCACAACAACCACACAGAGTCCGGATGGGCAAAACGGGAGGGGCTTTTTTAGAGGATTTTCCGATTTTTTTGAAGGTTTTTTCCGCTTTAATTTTTTTTGAGAAAAGGGAAAGGGGCAGAAGGGAGAAATAAGAAGGATGCTAAGAGTAGCAAAAAGGATGCGAGGGTGGTGGGAAGACAGAAGTGGTGAAAGAGCTTTTGGGCCTTTTGTCGGGCTTTCTGGAAAACTCAAAGGGAAATTTCGTGAGTAGTGGCGCTAAGCCCGATCGGGACCCAGACATCGAGGGTTTTTTTTTTTTTTCTCTCTTTTTTTTTCTTTGCCCTTTGGTGGCAGCGGCGAAAATTATTTTATCTAAGCTCTCGCCTGGGTCCCTTGGTTTGACTGCCCGATCGCTGGATCGCGTATCAAAGGTTCTTCCTGTCCGATGGCCCCAGCTATACCCTGCTGGAATTTCGTTCTAGCTTTGAATCTTCGAGGCAGATTGTGGTAGAATGAGTGAGCATCCAGATCGGCGGTGATTGGTGGCGATAATCTTGTTTGGCTACTACCACAGTTCATACATACACCTTCCATGAGGACATTCTACGCAGGGTATGCCAGTCAACATATCAAGACCCTGTCGCTTGTTCACTGGCGCCTGCAGTTTATTACATAGACTTTCTGTGGCGTCATGATCGCGGTCCCTGCACCATCTGATCTATACACTCGCCACAAGAATCGGATGTTCTAGGCAACGATACATTATTAGGACTACACATATCTCTATTGGCATAGCAAGGCATAGCAAAGCAGTATATCGCTAGATCGTTAAAAAGAACTCCCGACAGACGCCCCAATATGCAATTGGCCACATCCGCATTCACGCCAGTGCACGTTAAAATAACGAATCAAATGCTCACATGAAACTCTCCCTGGCAAACGGGTTGACTGGATCGATGGCAGACAGATGGTGGATCAGCTAAGATCGAATCCAGCTCCCGAATTGACAGCATAAAGCAGCTTCTCCTGCAGGACCTTAGGGTTCGAGTACCGAGGAAGCTTCAGTAGATTGACGCAGGTGCTGGTACTGGGAAGTCGCTCCTGGTCATCGCCAGAGTCACGGATGCTAAACCGGGGATTCAAGTGACTGAACCCCAACAGAGGAGCTCGTGGTGTCGAGGTGACGAACTTGAGGACTTTCGCTCGTTCCTCGTTGCTCATAGATTCCATGACCTGCCAGAACATCTTGACCGTTGGATGTTCCTCCTTGTCGTCTCCAATAGAGTAGACTCCCCCGTAAAGCGTGTTCCGCCGCAGATCCGCGACGTCAATCTCGCCGGAATCACCACCTACAAGTGTCTGCAATTCCGACTGGTTGAACATGGAAAGCCACGAGGGTTGAATGATCTGTCCCAAGCCCTGGAGGAAGGCATTTGTCTGCAAAAATGGCTGCACCTGCAGACGGTGACGTGCAATATAGGAGATATAGACGAGGCGATTCTGATTCGTAACAGGGATGTTGGAACCGTTGGGCTTCAGCTCTCTAGTGATAGTACGTGTGGCAGCAGGTGTTCCATCGGGATTTGTCGGGCCTGGAAGAGGTATTGTATCTGTGACCGTGAAGTTGAGGGCAAAGTCTTCGACATCACCAGGGTAGTTCTTGAGTTGTAACTGTAGACAATATTAGCACTTATTCTGTATAATTGCATGGCAACAACAGCTTACCAGGCCCTGGTAGAGACCTTCGTCAAGGTCTCTCAGATCATTCAAATTCGCCCGGTATGCGGATTCTCTCTGCGCAGAGCTTGTTCCGCCGGTCAGAGACCATTTGAGGAGGAAGAAACCAGCAAAATTGACGTCTACTAGTATTCCTTCGTAGAGGCACTTTCCGATAATACGACCTAGGAATTCATAGCGTCGAAGCAAATCACGGACTTGTTCATTCCACTCAGCACTGCCTTCGATGAAGCCTGTCTGTCGTAGAAGCTCCTTCCGTTGTTCAACAGCGGCAGGATTGGGGTATAGCAGGTGATGGTCATTCTCGACAAACAGATCGAGGCCGTTAGAGGGCTTGAACGCTTCGTTGGTCACGCTGGTCAGGAATTCCTTGGTTACACCACCGCCGTCGATTCCAGCTTCGACAGCGCCAAACCTGTCGATGAAGCTAATCTGGATAGGCTCTTTCAGGCCCTCCCCTAGCCCGTAGAACTGGTCAAACGCGTCTTCAAACACGCTTTCACGCCTAATGTTCGCATGATGGCGACTAAGAATATCGTGTGCCGCGGGTCCACCGTCTAGCATGCGGCCCATCAAGGCCTGCGCGACAGACATACGCCAGGCATCAGGATCGATGAAGCCGTGTCTTCGACGCATCTGATCCCTGTAGATAAACTCCCGGAAGACCTGAACACGTGTAGCAAATGGTATGAAGAAAGGCATATTTCTGAGGATTTCCAGTCGAGGAGCGACCGCCTCCAGCTGCTTCCTCCTAGCCACTTGCTGCTGACGTCGCCGAAGAGCTTCGATGCGGCGAGCTTGTTGGGCTCTTCCTGTACCGATCAGTCCCAAAGAACTATCAGCAAAGTCCTCTAAGAATTCATCCTTATTTTCATCCTCATCTTCGTCACTCTCCTGGAGTTGATGCCGGTTCTCTTCTTCTGCGACGACGGCGGGAATGAAGCCTTCCATGTCAAAACGGCCAGTCATGAGCCAATGACCGTCAGGTAAGAACTTCCGTCTCGAACTGAAAACGGTTAGCAACGGTCCAACCAATTGACAAATGTGGTATGATACTTACTCTCGCTCGTGTATCATCCTCAGCAGACCAGTCACGAGACCCTTGAAATAGTCAAGAGGTATCCCAGTCACTCCAGGCAAACCCTTCTCCTTATTCCTTAATTCCAAGTCTTTGACACCTGGCAAAGCGGACGAATTGAAGTAATCTCGGATGTTAGTTGTTTCTTGCTGAGGATGCGTTTCGTTGAGGTCTGCTGCATTCCAATAGAGAGTGAATCCTAGGTTCTTCAAGAAAACGGTCATATCTTTGATCTCGCGCAACGGAAGTGCGCTTTCTTTAGTCCATGAGACACGAGAACTCGAAGATACCGGAAGAGATGCGCCGCCAGAGAAGAATTCATCATCGTCCATGACTTTTAAGACGAATGTATACAACTCAAGAAACAGAAGAATGATGGTCCATTCTTGATCCCTTTCTCGTTGCGAGTTTTCTGGGACATTTCCATTCGCAAACTCGGAAGGTTGCAAAGGTTTCAATAGAGGGAGCACTTGATTCGAATCGCGGCTGATGTGGGCGAATATTTTCGTAGCACGCGAAGCCTGCCAGAAATACTTGATAGCAGGCACACGTGAGGTAGACTTCTCTCCCCTGTCATTTGCAGAAGCAGACCCCAAATACAGCCACATACGAATGTCATCACCCCGTCGTGGGAACACTCTCAAAAGTGTCAGGGCGTATGTAGCAAGAAACTTAGCTTCGCCTAACTCTCCAGGCTCGCCAGCTGAAGGAGGAGTAGACGGTATTTGAGACAATAGACCAGTGATGCTATTCTGGTTCACGAGACTGATAATCTGTTCTCTCACAAACGGATGAAGGGGGGAGGCCTGAACTTCTTCGCTCTCAGTGGAGTCATCTATTTCAAGACGACGCGATACATATGAGGCGACAGAGTTGAGGAGCGAAGACACTACTTTCACGAACTCAGGCTCAGGAGCTTTTTGCACAACACCTCCAAGAGCGTGGCGATAAATGAATATGAAATATGCAAGGAGCCAGAGACGGTCTTCAGTATCTTCTGGGCTTGACAAAATTGGAGGAGCTTGAGATATGTGTGTATCCAATGCTGACGCAAGCAGCCTGTAGTTGATATTTGTTGCAAGATCCTCGATTGTCCCTATGTGACT
This sequence comes from Paecilomyces variotii, assembly GCF_004022145.1. Taxonomy (NCBI): domain Eukaryota; kingdom Fungi; phylum Ascomycota; class Eurotiomycetes; order Eurotiales; family Thermoascaceae; genus Paecilomyces; species Paecilomyces variotii. The sequence goes on from NW_021167142.1 coordinate 1,723,144, forward strand.
ATCAAGGTCTGGGATGGTGAGGTATGCTCTAGCAAACCACTCATATGCACCCAGAGTCTCTGATGTAAGCGGACGCAGCAAAGCGAGAACGCTCTCCACCAACATCTCTCTCGTCAGACTTGCCCCCTTCGAAAGTACCGAGAAATTTCTTGTCAATGCAGCCATAGCAGAATAGTATTCATCTGCAATCCGTGCTAATTGTCTCGGTACCAAGCTTGTCAGGAAGACCAGCAAGCGCAGAAGCTCATTGATTGCAAACTTGGGGGGCGAGGAAGAGGCGGCAGAAACTTGTAGCACGCGAAGAGTTGTTTTGGCAAGGCGTACCAGTAATGTCGTCCATTCACCCTCCGTAGCTATCGAAGGCACTTCCTCAAGTGTGTGTTGGAAGGCTTTTGAAAAGTATAGCAGACGCAGGATATCGCCTGCATTCCTTATCTCAAGGAAATGCAACAACAATCTAAGCTGTGACAAGCAGTCCGTAGCTGTCGAATAGCGTATGGGAGGCTGTGCTTGCAATATATCCTGTCCCTCAGGACCTTCGAAGGAGAGCCTAGCTGAGACTCTACCCTGCTCGACAGCGTCCCATTCAGATCTCCAGATATTGCGTGTTATCTTCCGACTCCTGTAGCCCCGCCATGTTCGTTGTATTCTGAGGCATGCACTTAGCCGTTGCCTCTCTTGTTGTCTCAGGATTCGCTCTTGCTGTGCTATAGCCAAAGTATTCTGTGTACTGCCTCCGTGAGGAGCTCCTCTTCCTGAAGGAAATCCAGCAAAAGGATTTGCATTGCGGCTCCCCAGATTCACCTGGCGTGGGCGGCGTGAGCTGCCCGTGAAGGACTGGAACATAGCTTCGAGCCGATCGAAGGATTAGTCGTTCGTTGACGAAGCTCAGACCAAGTGGCTAGTGTTTCCTGTAGACGCCGCGTAGCTGGACGCAGCTATCTCCATCGTTGAAGTGAAGGGAAATTAGTTTCAACGACACCGGTCAGTGTTGGTTACGACATACGCTCCGTGATGACGGCCGCGCATGAACGCCGGGGCTCGGGATGGTCCGCACTCCAGGCCGAGCTCGCATCAGCCCACGAGGCTCGCGCTTATTGCCACCGCCAGAAGGCCGCCGAAGAATTCTAAAGACTTCGGCAGTATTTAATAATTAATACTTACTGCGAGCTGACGAGTTATGCGCAAAGATTCTCTATCAGCGCTTTAGCTTAAATCTATGACAGCTTACCACCTTACACTGCTGGAACAATATGAACAGAAAAAGCAGCCGTTGAAATGGTAGAGAAAAGACCGGGAGACCTCCCAGTGTTCTATGCTCTGTATATTCGAGCCTCTCAATCCAAGAAACAGTATGATATCACCTAATCTCGCCAGAGAAACCACAATGCGTTATATGGTACAGGAATAGTAATAATAATTCTCGCCCAGTTGATTTTGCATCGGCACATATGGTGGACGTAGCCTTCTGCAGAGCCGTCTGTTTGCCAGACGCCTTGATATTGCCCTCATTGGGTGTCGATGATCCCATGGATTGGTATGCCAGTACTTCCCAAGAACGGATCATGAGCCGCCAGCTGGAAACAATTGGAAACCGTCGTCTCTCGCTGCGATCTCATGAACTCTTCGGTTGAGCGGCCTCGGTCTGCTCTGGCAGCGCTCCCTCCGCTTCCAGTCGCTCGTACTCGAGCACTTCCTGACCGTTATCTGACATCCACATCTTCAGATAGTCTTTTCCATCGAATGCTCGCTCCACGATGATTTTCTTGCCGTTCTTTTCCAATTCCTTCGTGTATTTACTTCTCGTCGGGGCCATGCGTCGCGTGACGAACGGGGTGAGCTGCAAAAAGATCAGATACTGAGATTCCATCCAAGGAAGAAGCTTTCAAATTACCTTGAATTGATCAAGTTGCTCAGGGACAACATAAGTGCGGACTTTCTTCCAGTCGACCACGTAGGAGCCATTTTTTGCGAAGTATCCCATCGCTCCCGATCGGTTTCCCTTGTAGTAACCACCGTTGACCTGCTTGGTGGTCAGGCGCAAACGCGCCATCATGGGCTGAGAGGGCTTGAACATTGTCTGCGACGGACGACAGAGACCAGTCGCTGGCAGATTGGACGATTTTCAACAAGGTCGACGGTGCTTGAAGAGGTCGCCGTCCTGGCTGAAGCGAGTCCGCATCGGCCTCGAGAGATTCTAACCGCGCTAGTAACTCCGTCTCCGAGAACTTCTTGGCCGCCAAAAGAAAAAAATACCATACCACCCCACACTTCGCTGTCGAGCTGCAACACGCCCATGTTGACTGCTATTTGCTTCTCCTTTATCTAGAAGTAAAATATACGCAGCCATGCCTGGCAGACAGTCGAATCAACTGCGGAGGCCCGAGGATAACGGTCCTCGGAAAGCAAAGCCCAGACGCAAGCGCGGAAAGAGTCTTAATGCGCTGACCATCGCGGAGCACCAATTCCCGATCAAACCAAGAATCCGCCGTCATCGTCTTGGTGAGGATGAAGAAGATGATGATGCTTCCAAACGCAAGCGCCAATCCCGTCACGCCGATGAAGATTCAGATGGTCCGGACACGAAGCGACGCAGAACCGGTGACGAATCCTCAGATGACAGCGGCGAGGGCGGAAGCGATAGTGAGGGACACCAGTGGAAAATAGGACAGGTGGACAGTGATGATGATAGCGAACTGGACAGCGATGAAGCCATGGGTGAGAGCGACGAGGAAAGATTCGATGGTTTCTCTTTCCGCGGGAGTTCTACGATGAAGTCCAAATCGGGGCGAGTTTCTGGCGGGAAGAAGTCAAAAGGCGCTATAGATCTATCTGAAGATGGTGACAACATCGAAGAAGACTCTGAGGACGATCTGGGAGAGGATGCCGTGGATCTGGCTACCGCATGGGACATGAACGCTTCTGAAGATGAACAAGAACAAAAGGCTCCACGGCCTAAGCAGAAAGCGTCAGACAATGCATCCAGTGACATGCAGTCTGAAGATGATGACGATGAAGCGGAGCTCAGCGACGACTCCGATCTGTCGGTGTCGGACGATGAGGGAGACGATAACCAGCGCGGGCTTTCCAAGCTCCAAACTTTCGTGAACTCGATGGAGACAGAAGTAACGGCGAAACCATCGCGAAAGCTCGATTCTGGCACAGAGAAGGGCAAACCTACAGAATACGGCCTAAACTCCTCACGAAAATTGACTGTTGCGGACCTTATACCTTCCATCACCGATTCTCGCTTGAAGACTTCTCTTAAGTATTTGGACCCTACTGTTGCGTCTAAAAAGTCTGCATCTACGGGCATTCCTGGAAAATTGCAAGCACCTCTTCCCAAGCGTCAACAAGATCGGTTGGAGCGAGCTGCTGCTTATGAGAAGAGTAAGGAGACGCTCAACCGATGGATAGAGACGGTCAAGGCGAACCGGCGGGCAGAGCACTTGTCCTTCCCCTTGGTCAATCCTAACGAACAACCTACGACGAAAATGGATGTGGCTAAGCCGCAGACGGATCTCGAGAGCACTATCCAGAACATCCTGGTAGAGAGCGGACTGGCCGACTCCACTGAGAAGTCCGCAGAACAGCAAGTTCAGGAGTTCGAGGAGCTCGAGGCGCGAAAGCTTTCTCTTGAAGAGTTACAGGCCCGAAGAGCAGAGCTTCGCAAACATCGCGAGTTACTCTTCCGTGAGGAGGTCCGCGCAAAGAGAATCAAGAAGATTAAGAGCAAGTCCTACCGACGTGTTCATCGCAAGGAACGGGAAAAGATGGAGCAAATGGAGAGACAGGCCCTTCTGGAGGCGGGAGTGGACCTGGATGAGGAAGAAAGGGAAAAGAATGACCGGCACAGAGCTGAGGCTAGAATGGGAGCGAAGCATCGCGAGAGCAAATGGGCTAAGAGTCTCAAGCAGACTGGACGTGCCGCTTGGGATGAAGATGCTCGCGTAAGTGTAGCAGACATGGCGAGAAGGGATGAAGAACTTCAAAAACGGATCGAGGGTAAGCGGGTGCATCGCGAGGATGACGACTACCTTGGTTCGTCGAGTTCCGAGTCTGATGACGAGGATCCTTGGGCGGAAGATGCGTCTGATAGGGAGACACGCAAGCTTCGGCAGAAGTTGGATCAGTTGGAAGCAGACGAGGGTGCCGAAGACTTCAAGGGGCCGCATTCAAAGCTGCTTTCTATGAAGTTCATGCAGAACGCAGAGGCATCGCGCAAAGCACAAAATGACGCGGAGCTCAGGAGGCTGGCACGAGAGCTTGATGGTTCTGAATCACAATCAGAAGCTGAATCCGAAATTGGCAGGCAGAAGTTCGGTTCTACCAAACCCGATAAGCCCGAGAAAGAGAAGCCTTCCGTCCCGCGGAATGAGTTTGAGGAGCCTGCAGGGTCAGATGAAGAGGTAGAACACGCGCCAGCAGAGGACAAAGTGGAGATCGTTGCCAGTAACTCCAAGAACCAAAAACAAGCACGCGCTTCTGTCAAGACTTCCCGCAACCGTGCGCAGGAGGGTTGGAGCAAGTCAGACTCGCCCCAGCCGGAGGACAATCCCTGGCTTGCTCAAACTACCAGAAACAATCGCCGCCGTGGAAACGACATTTCTGGAGAGACGGTCGACATCACATTACCGGAGCCCGTTCCGGGTTCCAGTGAAAAGAAGGCTGAGAAAATCAAGAGTCACTCCAAGGCCTCTTCCAACGGCCATCTAACAGCCAAGAAAACATTTAATGACGAGGGAAGCGGCAGCGACGATGAAGATAACGTTCCGGTCCTCCTAAAGAACCATGACCTAGTCAAGAAAGCCTTCGCTGGTGACGAAGTTGTTCAGGACTTCGAACAAGAGAAACACGATGTCATAGAGGAGGAAGGTGACAAGGTCGTGGATAACACGCTGCCAGGATGGGGAAGCTGGGCGGGTGAAGGAGTGAGCAAGAAACAGCAGAAGCGCCAAAAGCGTTTCCTCACCACTGTTGAAGGGATAAAGCCCGATAAACGCAAGGATGCCAGACTCGGGCATGTGATTATCAATGAGAAGAGGGTCAAAAAGGTGAGTTCTGTCAATGATCGCTTAAGAGATCCTTCTATACTACAGTGTCACAGTGCTGACTATCTTTTACAGAATGTGAAGTATCTAGCTTCTCAACTGCCTCACCCGTTCGAGTCGAAACAACAGTACGAGCGCTCTCTCCGTCTGCCGATTGGTCCCGAGTGGACTACCAAGCAGACTTTCCAGGATGCTACCAAGCCTCGCGTGATGGTGAAGCAAGGCATCATCAAACCTATGGAGAAGCCGATGATCTAACGCGTCTCTGTCAAAAGTATCCTCGCATCGTTTTTTTCTCGTTACTATTTGTATGACCGGTCAAAAGGGAATGGCATCATGGGTAGATCTCATTGGACTTATCTTTTCATTTCCCTATAGGGTTTACAATGTTTATAATGCAATAAAATGGCCACTCCAGATGGAGTATCGTGGGTTTGACACGGAAAATCGACCTTCCGTCCTTGTGTAACCTCAACTTACTATATTGTAACCCTGGGCCTTACCATTACCTCCTTTCTGTTACTGGCATCTATAGCGTATATATTGGGCTAGATGATCTTGTCAGATGAGTATACCGCTCGGGCCACGCCTGCTTGCCCCATAATAAGGCCATATGACAGCGGGTGAGGCTGCGGGGGAACTGGAGCCTAGCACTAATCCATTCAAGAGATTGATGGCACCCGACCACATCTCACTAAGTTTGACAGGCAATAATCTCTTCATTCTCAGTGTTCCATGAGGGCTTCGAAGCCTCGAGGTCTGGACACAGCTAGCCACGTGCCAAGACGCACCATCGGACAACCAGCCTCGACGAGCATTGGAATGTAAGACTGACCAGTCATAGACGGTTTGGATAATGTGTGGATCACGGAACATCTTGACATGATAGAAGATCAGTTTGATTGATGTAGTGTGATTCGTCCCCGTTCACATGGCTACATTCTTTCGAGCGGCGAGAGTACTTATGCCCCAGACAACCACCACCCCGCGGCATTCGGGAGGGATCTCACTCATCGGGACCAATCCGAGGGCCGACAGTGCTGAACAATGGGTATTCTTCTCGGGCTGTCTATCAGCAGGTCTCATCATCCCGATCGATTTCCATACCGTAGTGTCCTCCAGTGGGGCCGAGTGTGCGGAAACTCGACATGCAATTGGATCAACCCTATCTGGAGCTTGCATACCTGAACGTGGAGGTAAAAGCACACAGCTAAGCTAGACGTCTCTTCTGCACAGTCTGACCTCTACAACTCCCCAACCTTCCAATATTCTTCCATTCCACGATCTAGAAGCTCACGATTCACGCTCTCGGATTGGTCCTTGTCTCCTAATACATCGGAAATTTTGACACGCGTCCCGCGGGAAGCTGTCATCTGGCGTTCTTTCTCGAGGTGGAGGGCATCCAGATCTCAAGTATCACACCTGCCTCCAGAGAGATATATATATGAGTACATGTAAGAAGATGTCCTATCTCATTCTTCATTCTCTCGCTATACAGCCGTTGTGCACAAGCACGGAGACACAAGTCCTTTGTGCACTATCCTATACACTCTTTCTTCTTTTGATCTTCCCAGAGGCATAGCCTCGAGGGCCATTCAGGGACTGTTCGAGTCTCGATTCTGTCATTTCTCCCTACCTGAGGGATTGCATATCTGTGTTCATTGGATTCATTTGGATTGTCGCCTACGGGAGCATTTCCTGGTGACTGGAACACACTTACCATCGTTTCTTCATTGGATGGTTACTTTTATATACCTTCCCTTTTTCGAAGCAATTTCTATATACCACACTTTGTGATTGGTTGAATCTTATATTCTCTGCCTACACTATTCTACCTAATTGTGACCAACCATGGCGCTGCCGTCTTGGTTCATCGCAACCATACTGATATGGCTCCAGGCTGCAGAGATTGCGCATGCTCTCCCTCGTCCTTGTTCTTGTTCAAACGGACGATTGCAGTCTGGATCTGAGACTACCTCTTTTAAGACCCAATATCCTCCAGTCATTCCTGGTGCCAGAGTGCTCGCGCCTGATACCACAGGGGTAAGTACAAGCCAATGTATTATGACTTATATATATGCAATCAGTCTAACATATACTCCAGGTTATAATCACCACCTTAGAACGTGACGGACACCCTTACTTGCCACCATTTCCAACATTCACGCAAAGCTCTCCATCCGCTACTAATTACCGTTACAATCCGATCGTTACAGCGACGACTAGTCCTACCACAGCTGCCCCTCATCCAAGCAATATTGCAAGCGCGGCGGACACAGCATTGACCACCGCAATGACTAGTCAAAATGTCTTTCAGCCCATTTCTATGGATGCAATTCCATCAAACATCAAGACTAGGAACGATCATCCTGTGCCGAGGCTAGGTATTGTAAGTGCATTTCACAACCTATAGTTTCTGAGGATGTCTACTTATAATTATGACAGAGAAGCACTGGACCGGTTTCGACAAACAAATTCTTTGCTGGATTCTTCCTTGGTAGCCAGACGAGCGCAGCATTTACTCATCCTTACTCCCTTGCGTGGGCTAAAGGCAGTGGAAATGCCCAGAGCTGGGGCCTGGCTATCTCTCACATCAACGCCGGGATGCTTGCGTATGGTCAGCCTGATGACCGTATTCCAGGTCACCCTGTCAGCTACTACATTAATCCAGTTGGCATCCAGTCTATGATCTTGTCCGCTGCGGAACTGGGTAACTCGACCGTGATTTCTACTGATGCCTCTCAGCCCATGTCCGCTCAGGTCATACTGCAACCACGCAACGGAACTTCTTCCAATATTACATTTCCCATCTTCCAGGGGATGGGCTATGTGACTGGAATCTATACCAACCTGCAGCCTCTGATCCAGTCCAGCATATTTTTCCAGAAGGTCGTGACCGCCGGCTCTCCACGCGCCGGTGTCTTCAAATATCGTGCCACGTTGGAGGACAATACATCCTGGCTCATATATGTCATACCGTCAAATGGAACAGACCCTAATCTGCATCTCGATTCGAACACTAACCTCCGCGGGCCTGCTGGGTTTTCGGGTGTTATTCAGGTGTCAAAGAACCCTGCGGGTGACGCTGGAGAAAAGTTCTATGACAATTCTTCTGGTGTCTACCCGGTGTCTGTCAACGTGACAGGGTCTGTCACTAACAACACTGGTACCTACGGACTGTCATGGCAGAAGGGGGGAAAGGACGTCGCAAGCACTCCATTGCTGATGTTTGCATTGCCACATCACGTTAGCTCCTTCGATAACTCTACGCAGTGCCGGAAAATCCCTCTTCAGCTCAGAACCACCACCAAAGGTAACGCAACCGCTGTCATTGGAGAAAATTGGACTATGGTTGAGCCGGACCTCCCGACGGACATGGGATTCGCACCTTGGTCGCCCTCGAAGGGAAACGTTGCAACGCTGTCGACTGCAGCTCAGCAGGTGTTGCTCAATGTCGCTCCTACCGAACTCCAGCAGAACATGAGCGCTCAAACGGACCTGAATAGCATGTACTACAGTGGAAAGGCACTGAGTAAATTTGCTACTCTGATCTACACAGTTAACACATTGGCAAACAACCCTAGTCTTGCCGCTCCTGCTTTGGCGACTTTGAAGAATTGTTTCGCCGAATTTGCCAACAATAGACAGCAGTTCCCCCTGGTCTACGACAACGTTTGGAAAGGCGTTGTCTCATCTGCTAGCTACGTCACGGGCGACTCGGGAGTTGACTTTGGAAACTCCTATTACAATGACCACCACTTCCATTACGGATACTTCATCCATGCTGCGGCCATTATTGGCTCTCTTGACCCTAGCTGGCTTGCTCAGAACAAGGACTACGTTAATACGCTTGTCCGCGATGCAGGAAACTCGGTGTCGAACGATCCGCTTTTCCCATTCTCTCGGGCGTTTGACTGGTTCCACGGGCACTCCTGGGCCAAGGGTTTGTTCGAGTCCTTCGACGGAAAGGATGAAGAATCGACCTCTGAGGACGCTATGTTCGCATATGCCGTCAAGATGTGGGGTAAGGCTGTCGGTGATGCCAGTATGGAGGCGCGAGGCAACCTCATGCTAGGCATTCTCAGGCGTTCTTTCCACAATTATTTCTACATGGAGAGCAACAACACGAACCAGCCATCCAACTTCATTGCCAACAAAGTGACAGGAATTGTACGTTTACTCTCTATCACGGTCCCAAAGATTATCAGAGCTAACCATAACACAGTTGTTCGAGAACAAGGTTGACCACAGCACCTACTTCGGTAATAATCTCGAGTACATTCAAGGGTAAGTCGTGAGGTAACGGGATACCAAGTCTCGCAGTTGCTAATTAACCGAGTAGGATCCATATGCTACCCCTCATGCCGAACTCTGCATATTTGCGAAGCCGGAACTTTGTCTCTCAGGAGTGGAATGCAATGTTTGCACCCAATGCCTCAGACCCTGCCCAGAATGTCGAAGGCGGCTGGAAGGGTGTGCTATACGCCAACCTTGCCCTCATTGATCCGAACGCTTCCTGGAACTTCTTCTCCCAGTCGAACTTCAGTTACAGCTGGCTCGATGGCGGAGCCTCGCGAACCTGGTATCTTGCATATGCAGCCGGCCTTGGAGGAGGCCCAGCCTAAAATATGGCGGTATCACAGTCCCTATATTGACCCACTCTGGTTTGATGGCAGCATCCTTGCCCTGGACCTGAGAAGGCCCATGCTATCTGCCATTTGGAGAATTTCTTGCACATCCTTTGCGGCGGAACATTTTTTTGGCTATCTTGCCACCGTTTCACTCTGGCCGATATATTCGTTGTTGAATTATTGTTTAGGTGCGATATCGCGGTACATGTCCAATCGTGACTAGGGTTAAGCTACCGACAGAGTCTATTGACCTGCGTAGCTGATCACTGGAAAGTATATATATATATATATGTGTGTGTGTGTGTGTGTGTGTGTGTGTGCACCTAGCTTTGCCCAGCTGAATGGGTTACCTGTCAGATAGCCTAATATAGTAATATCTACTATATCGAAGCCCACTACCAGGGACTTATCGCATTGATTTAGTCGCTCAATCGAATGTTTGAGTAGCATTCTTTGGTTCCAGAATCGTTTGTGACATATGCTATGCGAAGCGTGGTTGGAAAGCTTGATACACACTGCTGTGCCATAGATTAAAAGTAAATATATATACCGTATGCTGAACCTCAAGACTCTATTTTCCCTCTCTCCCTTTTCCCCACTCCGGAAAGCTGCACATTGACAGGCGGGGTTGTGAGAGCAAGGACCTCATTGTATCCCCCACGTCCTCGATCTGAAGAACACTAGCTTCTGGCGGTGACCTGCGTCATCTGTATGGCTATGATAACCATCAGATTTCCAGGGACATAGCGAGGCTTGGCAATATTGGGATGGGGAGCCAAGCTTCGGGTTGGTGTCAATAGCGCGCGTTAGGCGGATCGACTAATATTCGCTTAGCCCGTGCAAATATCAGATCGCAAAGTGCTCCAGAGCCAGGATGGGACGACGCCTGATGTCAGATACTTTCTTCATCACCACTTGTCCACCTGGCGATGCTCCTCGCAAGGCTTGCCCGTCCTACAAACCGGACATGACACGATCAGCGGCTTTAGAATTACTCTTCCTGTCAGAATCCACCGGTCGATAGGGAAAAAACCCGCATTGGAATGATCGAGCGTGGCAGTGCAAGTCTTGGCAAGCTTGGGGCGTGCCGTCCCAAGACGAGGGATTTGGCTGTTGATCCGGATTGGATGCGTTGAGATTGGAATTGGGTCGTCTGCTGGATTGCGGACATTGTTATCCAGAGTACGCATTCAGTATTGATATTGAAGGACCATTCGTCAAGGCTTCAAGCAGTGGGGGATCTCAATGAGAGGGAAACGCGCGGTGAAGCTCGGATGCAGACTGTGCCGTCATCGACTAAGAGAGCAAACTAGTGAGCAGGTATCTAGTCCTTGTAGCTCAGCGGTATTTCTCCTTTACCACCGACATTATTATTGATCTCCAGCAGCTTTGTCCATCCGTCTTCGGGCTTTAATTACCATCATCGCCAAGTACTAACTACTGTACCCTCTTAATTGCATGTTGCCAAGGTGAGCAGGAATTGGCTTTTTCCTTTCCCCCGTCTTGACGCGCCTCAATTACATCCGTGAAGCACGAGGCGGTGCGCTCGACATGAATCCATCCTTGTGATCCGAGAAATCGTATTACTTTGCGATCACGATCGTCCCATAAACTATCAATCATTCAATGATAAGAACTGGGATTGATGGAATCCTGCCCTATCACTTCCTAGCACAGCCAACATAGCGCGTCTTGGACTACACCACGTGCGGCCATATTTCCTTCCCTTTTCTTTCTCATCTCGCATTAGGTTGGAGGGAAATTCCCTCCATCACAACTAAATCGTCTAGCTTGTGCTCTCAAGATATTTCATTCCTTGGCACTCAGCGTGGGTTGATTTGTTCGCCTCCGCGTTGACATTGGCCCTCGCCTGGAAGAATCTCTGGAAGAGCTCGGAAGCTAACATTTAACTCGTTCGGCTCTGAGTACAGCTTAGGGCGTCTAAAGCGAAAGCATTCTCATTGACAGCCGTTTTGTAAACGGTATTCCTAGACGACGACCGTACCACGGATACTCTTGAAACGTGGCTGGAGCCCTTGTATCGACTTTCGAGGCTCCGGGATCATCTCCACCCCCTCCAACAGCGTCGATCTCTGTCCGCAGTCCGTTAACTTTCTGCCATTTCCTTTCTTGATCCGGATTTCTCGGCCTCTGGGCAGTGCACATGTGTAGGTGCCTCGTCTTCCTGCATTGGTTCCCTCCGCTCCCTTCACTCTGTCGAGACTCTCAGCTGTGAGCGCTTGGCCTTCGTCTTTCCTTACCCGTCGCTCTTTTTTATTCCATTAAATTATTACTACCCTCCTACTGGTCCATAATATCGGCGACCTCAGCCACTTTGTCCCTGCCTTTATCAAGCATTGTTCGCTGTTGTGGCTCTAGCTTCCAGGCGCGACGGGCTCCATTTTATCCTTCTCCCCCATAATCTCCGCACTCTGGAAAATCGCAAAGGGACTTGCGCTAACTAATCGATTGTGCTGTCTTTTATTGCCATTCAGCGTCATCACGCAATATCTTCTCTCGTTTTCGCACCCACAGCTGGGGTAGAAAGAACAGCATGGTTCAGGGGAGAAATGGCAGCGTTCTGCCGGAGGAGCAGAGTCTGCTGAACAACCACGGGCATGAGTCTCACACTCGCGGCGGTCGTTTAACCAAGGATCACCGCTTCTGGGTTCGATGGCCAGTGCAGACCGCGCATCTGACATATGCGACTCTAACAAACAACTATGTCAATCTCTTCCTGGTTTTTGTCCCTCTGGGGATTGTCGCTGGTGCGCTCAACTGGACACCGACGGCCGTCTTCGCCCTGAACTTTTTCGCAATTATCCCATTGGCTTCGCTGTTGAGTTTCGCGACGGAGGAATTGGCGGTTACAATGGGTCAGACCCTGGGTGGTTTGATGAATGCTACCTTTGGAAATGCAGTGGAATTGATCGTAAGTATAACATGATATAGAGATTTTGGGGGACGCCCAGTTGCTAATACAGGGTCACAGGTGAGCATTATTGCCCTGAAGGACCACCAGATCCGTGTCGTGCAGGCCAGTATGCTTGGAAGCATTCTTTCGAACATCCTTCTGGTCCTTGGCTGCTGCTTCTTTGCGGGCGGTCTGAGATACCATGAGCAGAGCTTTAACAGCACTGTGGCATCCACAATGTCTTCCCTCCTGGCTTTGTCATCGGCGTCTCTGATCATCCCCGCCACGCTCTACAACGCCCTGACCGGCCTGAGATCTGATCATGACACCGATAAGAACATCCTCTTTCTCTCTCATGGCACTGCAATCATTTTGCTCATCATCTATGTGATGTACTTGTACTTCCAGCTTAAGTCGCACTCCGACCTCTTCGAGGAGGCGAACAACGAGGAATCGGACATTGAGAACCAGGAAGAAGGGCACACCGAGGAGCATCTGCTCAGTCCCTTTGCGGCTGGTGTTGTCCTTATTATCGTGACGCTCCTTGTCTCTGTCTGTGCCGACTATCTTGTTGGAAGCATTGACAGCCTTGTAGAGAAGACCGGAATGAGTAAGACTTTTATCGGTCTTGTCCTTATCCCCATCGTTGGTAACGCGGCCGAGCATGTGACGGCGGTGGTTGTTGCGTGGAAGAATAAGATGGACCTGGCTATCGGTGTCGCAGTCGGAAGCAGCTTGCAGATTGCTCTATTCGTCACTCCGTTCCTGGTTGTGCTCGGTTGGATCATCAACGAGCCGATGACTCTGCACTTCGAGACCTTCGAGACAGTTGCCTTCTTTATCTCTGGCCTGGTGGTGATCTTCCTTATCCAGGACGGCAAGTCTAACTACCTGGAAGGTGGTCTGTGTTTAGGACTGTATGTGTTATGATCTTGGCTTTTATGTCGTTACAGTTTGCTGACTTTTATAGGTATATGATCATGGCTATTGCATTCTACGTCTACCCGGATACCCCCAACAAAAAGGATCCCATCGGCGGACTTGCGAACGTCGTAACCAGATCCTTCCAGTAAAGGCAAGCGGATACTATATGTGAAGGCCAGTGATTGAAACCTCACGTCTCTCATGTGTATCGATACGTGTGTTGCAATTCTGGGAGACACTACACACTACTCAATCTTGTCTCTGTCGTGTCACTCTTTGGCATTTCTCACTCATTAGCACCTTGTACTTTGTTCCGGACCGGTTTGAATTTCTTCCCTTGTAAATTTGCGGCATCGGACACTCCACTATTTGATTTCCTCGGCTGGATCATTCGTTTGCAACGGTTTTTTTCTTTCCCGGGAAGCAGGGATTACCTCTGACACGGGAGTAACTATAAGCATGGATACTGCCTGGGGCTGCGCAAAAAAGAAGGTTCATTCACTCAACCGATATAGGAGATGATGCAGATGTATGTATTTTAGATTGTTCAATTCATGACTTGCACAGTATCACAGTTGCGGGTTATACTTCGTGGCTGTTGATTTTTCCCGTACTATCCTGTTCCCTGATCCCTCAAGACATTAGATAAATCCTCGTTTTATCGGCACATAAATGACATGGGGATGATACTCTGCGTACCTTACCATTTAAATCGACAAAAGCTCGATTTTAGTTTCCTTGTGGTGGTAGTTGACCTAGGTAGTTAACATAGTTAGTTGGATCCTTGTTTCGTCATACGGCTGACTAAGCTAAGCGGAGCGGAAAATCACTCCCAGTTGGAAATCTCGGCGAAACTTGGAATCGATACTGCGGCACGCCTGCGCATCTCGAGCAATCAACTTGAGTGCTTCCTCTCCCATCCGCTCTGATCCTGGATAGGAGAGGCTCAATTCCATCTTCCGTCGTCGACTTATTCGGAACGGACTCCTCAGGAGGATACGTACGCAACGATGCCGCCCCGATTGAATCTGTTCACCGCACGGAGTGCAGTCTCCGCTCTCCGCCAGCCCTCCGCATTATTTTCAGGTTATGTCAATGCCAACAATAGCGCTGCTTCTTCTCGACTGTTTTCGCGAAATGGATCTGCTCCCCAGTTCGCTGGGCTTGCGTCCTCTGGAAGAGCTCAGCGGAGGATGAACTCGTCCAACTCTGGTGCGAAGGACCAGGCTCAAGAGCAGCCCAAGGGCCCGACTCAGGACCCTTTGCCTCATGTCAACGAGGAGGCTGCGGCCATCGATAAGATTCTGAGCGGGAAGAAGTGTGATGGTTCTGCCCCGGGTAGTCCCGAAATGGAACATGGTTCGCCGGTCGAAGAGGTATAACCTGCTTCTATATGATTTTCTTTTTAGCTATCAATGGAGCTTCGCTGACGACAGTTTTGTCACAGATTCTGAGCCGTGACGAAGAAGCCAAGAAGTACGCACCGAAAGTATTGCAGGCTCAAATAAAAGGGTCGAAAGGCACCCGATCATATTCAACTTCGGCCAGACTCCGACAACAGGAACTGAAGAATAGCGTGGCTGGCCCGGATGATCGGTCGACGTCTGTGGTCGCCAACATGATTGCACAAGCGACGCAGGAAGCTGTTGAGAGGCAGCCTGGTCTGAAGTTCGATATGCCTGAGCTGCCTCTTCCGAGAACGGAGAACTTTAGACATCGTTATGACCCCCTAGTTGAGCAGTTTACGAAGCTGCTCATGGAGGATGGAAAGCTGAGTTTGGCTCAGAAGGTATGATTCATCTCTAGGTGTTACTAGAAAAATGGTTGTGAGCTGGGGACTAATTCTGCTTTCCTGTTTAGAACATGGAATACATCCTGAACCACCTCCGTAGCGCCTCGCCGCCCCAGATCAACCCCAAGCGCCGTCTGCTGCCCGGCCCCCCCGCTCCTCAGTTACCTCTTAACCCCATTCTATACCTGACTCTGATTGTCGACTCCGTCGCTCCTCTGCTCAAGATCCGACAACAGAAGGGTATCGCTGGTGGTGGTGCGGCTCTGCAGATCCCTGTCCCATTGGCTATGCGACAGCGTCGTCGTACTGCCATCAAGTGGATCCTCGACGCTGCAGACAGACGCCGTGACAGCAAACTGGCCGTGAGAGTCGCTAACGAGCTGACTGCTGTTGCTGAAGGCCGCAGCAGCGTGTGGGACAAGCGGGAGCAAGTGCACAAGATTGGTATTGCTGGACGCTCCAACCTCAAGTTGGTCACCCGCGGAGGTCGATAAATTTGTGGGGATTAATCATCAAGGACCGTCATGATCTGGAGTATTGACGGCAGACGGGTGCCATTTGTACGTTTAGAAGATTCCATTGTCTTCGGAGCAACTATTGCGTGTGTATATCTATAGCAGTGAATTGGTTCTATCGTTTGTGACATCTCTTTTCGGTTCTCATTGCTGCGGTTCTAAGGTAGATCTGATCAGTTCCAATGAATATATCCCAAACAGGAGACATCCCGAGTGTAGATTATCTGAAACAACAATGGCTGCGATGGGTCCAGCGCTAATAGCATGCTTCTAAGGACCATCATTCTAATTGTTATCTTTGCCGCACAGCCTCCCCCAGGTGGGAAGAGATGGCACCTCACGGTAGCATCGAAAGAGGATGCCGGAATTGCCAGGCGACTGATTGGCCTATCTGATGAGGATGGCTGTATGTATGGTACTGTCATCCATCATTTTTATGCTCAGCCCCGTGTAATATTAGTCATCTCTGCATATCAACCTGCTCAGCCCATCAGCCCCTCGCAGCCTCAGCTGGCCATATAAGCGTAGGATTGTCCTCTACGATATCTGTTTCCTCATCTTCTTCACTACCAAGCGGAAGGGCTCTCCTCGCGCAATCATCACCACCACTGCCCCTGGGGCCTTTTTAAAGAAGCCCCAGCGATTCGACCATGTCGACCACCAGCGCTCAGATCAACGCCAGCGTTAAGAACATCGCGGGTTTCTTCAGACCAGCGATACAGGCCACATGCCGCAGCGTACCATAATTTCCAGCAGTTTGATTCTTCTTTCTATTCTATTGATTTTCTACCCCAGTCTCATCCGGATCTTCAATTTGATTTCTCTTCCGTCCCGTCTGAGCAATTAGATTGCTCGGGTCTTGCTCAAGGTCTCTGGGACGATTCGTATCTGGAGACACAGCAAGAACAGCTTTCTCAACC
Source organism: Paecilomyces variotii (assembly GCF_004022145.1). Classification (NCBI taxonomy): domain Eukaryota; kingdom Fungi; phylum Ascomycota; class Eurotiomycetes; order Eurotiales; family Thermoascaceae; genus Paecilomyces; species Paecilomyces variotii. The sequence continues at coordinate 1,739,891 of NW_021167142.1, forward strand.
ATCTTTATCATCATTTTCTTTCGATCAGTTTGGTGTCTCGGATTCCCAAGATACCTCTTCAGTCCCTACGCCGCTTGATCAATTTCTTGCATCTGCGACTACATCTGTTCCTCACTCTGAAGCTGGCGAGGTCTCTTTCACTGGACTTATTTCATCTGCCGAGATCTTTCCTCAGGATTTGGCAGAATCACAGTCTTTCTCTGAATTTCCTGGCCAGTTTGATTCTTTCTGTTCTCCTTCTGAAGATCTCCTTTCATTGGCGAGAGAGGATTCTCACGAGGGACAATTGGTTCAGACAGAAGGTTCGTTGAGTGGTTTGAGATTTTGTTCTTGTTTCCTTTTACTAAAGAGTAGAGACAGAGCATCAAGATTTAATGAGTGGAACTATCCTTCAACAACCCACGTTCAACCCGAGAGCTGAGCGCCTTTCACCCTCTCGACCTTCACCGAGCTGTCTCTCTTTCTCAACCTTCCAGCTCGGTAATCGACTATCAGCTAATAGGGACCATGCATCGTCTCTGACTTCTTCGCGTACTGCTGACCATTATCAAACTTCTCAAACTTCTGCTTCCGAAGCCCAGCCAACCAGTCCGTGCTATTCCTCATCTAACTCAGCATCCAACCGTGAAACCGTTCTCGAGCCATCGAGGCGAGGCAAGCGGTCGTTTGACGAGAGCACGTTGCCTAGTACGAAAAGCGCGGAGAATTCGGAAGAAGATAAAATCGTTGAGAAAAGACGACGCAATACTCTTGCCGCGCGCAGGTTCCGTCAGAAGCAACAGGATCGAGTTACGAATCTGGAAGCGGAACTGGCCATAGTTACGAAAGAGCGCGATGAGCTGAAGATGCTGGTTGCGAGGTATCAAGGGGAAACGGAGGCGTTGAGGAAATTAGTTGCTGATGGCAAGAAAACATGATTCTCCGCATATGGATTGATAACTTTCGAAATAATATGATGGTAATACAATCTCATTCACTATTAAGGACTTTTTCCACCCACCAATGTAGTCCATGTCACTCGCCGTAACCTACATATCCTCGGGAAATCACCCCCTCTTCTGTATCAGAACAGTTAGCATCAATCCGCACAGAAACCACAACCGATAACTGATCACCAAAAAGACGTGAAAATGCGAAGCACTCAGACGATGTCGGCCATCAACTCAACCCCGAAAAGCATTCTCTTCCTAGATCTTATGGGGGTTCCTCATATGATAATGATAGTATAATCAGAAATGGTCTGTAATATCTTCATAGTGCCCCAGGGTCTTTTGTCCTTATCGGACAATGCCTCGCAATTGCGTTCATATAGATATATGGGGAGGGGGTGCCTTACCGAGTAATATATCTGAGAGAAAAAACGGATGAATGATATACCTGCGAATTATTCTTATCATGAGAAGATGTAATCGCGAAAGAATACAAAAGCAATATAAGACATCTAGGAGATTGTCTAACTAACTATATGTTGCTTACGATCAGTTTATACTGTTAATCTGTATACTACAACACTATTATAATAATAGCAATTGCTACGAGAATCGAAGTGATTACTCAGTATCTCTCATCTTTTAATTAATACTTCTGTAGTCATCTTTTGTCGAATGTTACTCTTTCTTAGGAGTGTTATGTCTTGTGCGAATAGATGTTGATTCTATTCGTGTTGGATAGATAGTTAGTTACTGGTCCATATGCTAACCCTGCTAACAGTGACAGGGGTGATGAAGTTCGTATGGCTAGATGTGGTAAGTCGTCCTAGTATAATGATGGATTGCGAAGGATGAGCAATTCTTATTCTTATTCTTACTCTCGAGGTCCAGGGAGTAGAATCACAGTATCTAATTCGATGAGAAATATATCGAGTTGTCTTTCTTCGTCGGAGGACAGATAATATCTTGTTCTTTTTTTTTTTTTTTTTTGCAACTTAACTATCTACTGCATTTTGGGTATTCCGTGCCTGCTAACTATTCCCGTCTATTATTAATTTCCCAGGAAGCCTTGCATCTCTTCTACGCAGCAGCTGAGAAAAAAGTCCGCACAGCCTAACTAACTGCATAAACTTAATTACGGACGCTTATGCACAGTGTCCGTATTGTAAGGTGAGATACACAGATTGAAACGGGATTAGCGCGAATGAGTCATTCTTGCTCATCGTGAGTGATTTTGCGCTAAGCCTGTCTAGACTCGGGACTTGTGGGGATTGATGCATTGGGGTCTATCTTTAACTCATCTGGGACTAACTTACGGGATGTGCTATGTTGAAGCGGTGTCTACGGAGTAGAATACTATTATGTTCTCTAGATTGCGGAAGTCGGGAGAGTTGCTGTGTTCTGGGGATGCAGGACAGGAATAACTTGGAGCTGCTTGGCTGGTTTGAGTCTAGAGTATTGGGCCATAGTCTTACTGTAGCTTTTTTTGAAATACAGCTGTCGATATTTTGGACTCTCTATTTTTCTCCGGATGAAATAGAACAATAAGTCTGACTTCCATATTCGATTACCTGAAATGGAGACCAGACCTATCCTGTGATCTCCGTGGCTGCAGCTTTGGAGAGCTACTCCGCACGGTCATGCTGTCTTAGCCACCAATGATGTTGCATGGTACACCGATCAATAAGAGTGAGATTTACCATCCCAGGAAGGGAGTTGATTTTAAACGCCTGGAAGATCCTCCATGGACTAACAGTCAATGTTCTCGTTCCATGATCACAATGCTACTCTCTCTGTATGGAGTTGATTCATTATGAGAGAGAGCTTGGCCAGTGCTGCGGCGGCTGCCGGGATAGCGCGCAAGCTAAGAATGACAGTCAGCATGATTTCCGAGACAGCTGGTCTCAAGACCTCAGCACAGATGGATGTATCGAGTGTCATTGATATTATCCCCATTGAAGCTCACAGTCCAGCGCGGAGGATTTGCGTTAGATACTTGAACTTCCGATCGCGGGGTCGCGGAAACGCTGCCGGCCTGTAGGTCGTGAACGTGGACAGCTCCTGTTCTGCTCTCGCCGCCCGAGCAAGACCGCAACTAACTAGCCTCAATCTGGGGTCTGCCCTGATAACGAATTCAAGGCCACGTCCCACCGCTACACCACCTTCTCCGCCCATCGCTCTCACGACCGGTTGATTCTTAATGTGTTGCGGAGAAAGTGGCACGCCTCAGGCTGTCTTCGTTCCCCTCCGCGGGTGCCTTCTCCGATCACGACGCTGCCGTGGCTCCATCTCCCACGCAGAGCATCGAGCTCGTCGACTTCGATCGGGCGCACACCGGTGAGCGCAGGCAGCTTGCCACCTTCCGGGATTCTGACACCGCCGAGAGACACGGTCCTGAGGTCGGATACAAGGATCGTCTGCCTGAAACAGGGCAGGGGCTTGGTCGTTCCGGACGCGGAGAAAAGGACGCAGACGACCTTTGTCAACAGCACGTCGAACGGAAAAGATACTGGGAAGAAGCAGTTAGACATCGCGTTCAGGTCGCGCGGGGCGAGAGAAAGGAAGCCAAAATGAAGTTCTCCCACAGTCTTCAGTTCAACTCCGTTCCGGACTGGAGTGCCTACTACATTGGATACAGCAATCTGAAGAAATTGTACGATTGACAGACGACCCTTATCGCTCAATCGATACAGATGCTAACCGCACTCTTCTCAACAGGATCTACGGTCTGGAAAAGCAGGTCCACCAACCGGATGGACAAGATGCCGGAGATGTCGAATCCGCTCCCCTCCTGGATTCATCCATTGATACAGATACGATCTTTCGACGGGCTCTCGACGCGGAGCTGGAGAAAATATGCTCGTTCTATCAGGTCAAGGAGATGGAAATCTTTGCTGAAGTCGAAGACCTGGTGAAAGACGAGCGGGCCTATGCTGCTGACACCGATGGCATCAACATGGATCCAGTCAGCGAGACCGTCATCAAGGCGCGAGGGTTGAGTTTCAATTCGAGACAGCGGCCCGGCAGCTTCTATCGGACTCTGACCGTGGCCCGTGGTCGACGTGCAAGCACAATTAGTGAATCTGCCGGTGAGGAGGAGGAGGGAGATGATGGTGATAGTGATGACGAAGATCAACCAGAGTCCCCGAACGGAACGAGACGAAAACGCTCCCCGTCTCGGTCTTCTCGTTATCGAGACTATGATCCCTCAGAGGGAAATCCTAGCGAACTCGGAGATTCGAGGCTGCTAGCAGACTCGAGGATTCTGGGCTCGGAAGGCCGGTCCACAGGTCGCCCGGCACTCCACGAAGACCACTTGCAGGACCCGCGGTTTATGATGCTATACAACGCCGGCGTGACACTGAAGAAACGGGCCATCAGTGTCTATGTGTCTCTCTGTGAGCTGAAGTCGTATATCCAGCTCAACAAGACGGGTTTCTCGAAGGCGGTGAAGAAATACGACAAGATACTGGATCGGAACATGCGTCGTCAGTATATGAACACAACGGTCTCTCCCGCATACCCCTTCACGGATGCGACAATGCGGAAGCTGGACGAGAATATTGCCCAGGTCGAGAAGGTATATGCAGATATTGTAACCAAAGGTGATGTTCGCCTGGCAAAGCGTGAGCTGCGTCTGCATCTCCGAGAACATGTGGTATGGGAACGGAACACCGTCTGGAGAGAGATGATTGGAATCGAAAGAAAGGCGCAGGCAGCAAATATGGGAATTCGTAGGACTCTGCTGGGCGGAGACCAGTCTCCTTCTACTGCTCAACGGCAAGGCGATGTGGAAGGGACTGAAATTACCGAACTCAAGACTCCTCTTGGTCGCTACAATGTCCCAGGATGGCTCTGCAGTTTGAGCTTCGGAACCCTGATCGCTATTCTGATAATTTTCGCTGTGCTCCTAAACGTCCCGATTCTGAAGAAACCCGAACAACAAAATTGTCTCGCTATGCTGGTCCTTGTCAGCTTACTGTGGGCTACTGAAGTAGGTATCGCCGTCCCTTGCACTTCGACCCGTACTGACTAGTTACTGTCAGGTTATTCCCCTATTCGTTACTTCGTTGTTGATTCCTTTCCTCGTAGTGGTTCTGCGTATCATGAGGTCCGAGAGTAAGCCCCATGAACGTCTAGAGCCAAAAGCTGCAACCGCCGCGGTGTTTGCGTCAATGTGGACTCCTGTCATCATGCTGCTGCTTGGTGGATTCACCATTGCTGCTGCGTTGTCGAAGTACGATATTGCCCGTCGGATGGCGACCTTTGTTCTCAGCAAAGCCGGCACAACCCCCCGGACCGTCCTTGTCACCACCATGTTTGTCAGTATGTTTTTGAGTATGTGGATTAGCAACGTCGCGTCGCCGGTTCTGTGTTATTCCATCATTCAGGTAAGCCCATGTACATTATACTCTTATTTCGACTTGCTAATGCGAGATAGCCTCTGCTTCGAAACCTGCCTGCGGACTCGAACTTCTCCAAGGCTCTCGTTCTAGGAATTGCTCTCGCTGCAAATATTGGAGGCGCTGCATCGCCCATTGCCTCTCCTCAAAACATAATCGCATTGCAAAATATGTATCCCAGTATCAGCTGGGGCACGTGGTTCTTCATTTCAATTCCAGTTTGCATTTTGTCGATTCTCTTGATCTGGGCACTCTTGCTCGCCACTTTCCATCCCGGGCGAGGCACCATCATCGTCCCCATTCGGCCCGTCAAGGACAGGTTCTCCGGCGTACAGTGGTTCATTACTATCGTCACCGTCGCGACGATCATCCTGTGGTGCGTTAGCCATCAGCTTGAACACATATTCGGTGACATGGGAGTCATTGCCATTATTCCGCTCGTGCTCTTCTTCGGAACGGGTATCCTCACCAAAGAAGACTTCAACAACTTCCTCTGGACGATCATCATTCTCGCTGCCGGTGGCCTCTGTCTGGGCAAGTCTGTCACCTCGTCAGGTCTTTTGCACAATATCGCTGGTGCCATCACCGACAAGGTCGACGGGTTGAGTCTCTATGGTGTACTCCTGGTCTTCGCTTCATTAATTCTCGTGATCGCCACTTTTATATCTCATACAGTCGCCGCTTTGATTATTCTCCCACTTGTCCAGCAGGTTGGTGTTGGGATGAACGACCCACACCCGAACTTGCTCGTCATGGCCAGCGCGCTGATGTGTTCCGTCGCTATGGGTTTGCCGACAAGTGGATTCCCCAATATGAGTAAGTCGCCTTTTCAATCCGACTTCGTCCATTTTCATTTGTTATGTGGAGTATCCGCTAATCCATCTACCCTCAGCTGCTATTATGATGGAAGTTCCCCAAACCGGCCAACGCTACCTCCGCGTCCAACACTTCCTCACTCGCGGTATCCCAGCCAGTCTGCTCTCTTTCGGTGTGGTGGTTACTCTCGGATACGGCCTCATGGTCGTGGCGGGCCTATAGAGACGGTTTCCGTGCCCAAAGTCTCATGTCGCGTTTTCCTGTCATGTTTTCGATCTAATGACGACCTAGAATGCCTTGCCTGGATCTTGCGCATTAGATATATACCTACGCCATTTTCAATTCTTTTGTCTCTGATTGGGTACTGTGATAGCGATGTCCGCTTAAGCCGTCAATATATACTATACTACAGGCTTGGAAGACGATAACATGTTTTCCTAGGGATAATTATATTCTAGAATCTTTCAATATGCAAATCAATCAAAACCGAACCAGGATGTCTCGTCTAGTGCGGGGTTAAAATGCGTATTGCTATCCTAGGCGCCAAGACAAACAAAGAAAAGGAGGTCGGTGAAAGCCGTGTAATCATGAATCCATCCATCTCCTCTGCAGATCTGCAGTCTTTCTCTCTACCTCCAGATTGGCCTGGATTTTTTTTTTTTTCTCTTCCCATCAGTTAGCTACAATGGCCTGCGCACTTCAACCAGAAATGGACCAGGCCACAGCAGATCTTCTTATCCAGCTGCAACTTGAAGATACGGGCCTTTATTTCGAAACGTCTAAAGGGAAATCCCGAGTTCTCACAGATGAAGAGTTAGCATTTCAGTTGCAATCCGAAGAGTTGACAAGCGTTTCCCAATTCCTCTTCGACAGGCGGATGGCTGTGAGTTTTGCAGCTGCAGTTCAAGCAGACGGGCAGATTCTAGTCGAGAATTCAGTGGAAGAAGAGCGCGTCGCCAAAGATCGTGATATTGCTCGTCGCTGGAGAGAAAACGACCGTTTCGCAGCGACAGAAGATGCCCAGTCAAGCCAGGACTCGACGGCCCTCGATGATGAAACCCTAGATAAACTCCAGGTGTTATACGTCTCCGGCCCTGAACCTTTCTACGACGATATAAACAGCATTGAACCCGCCAGTAGCGAGGCCGAATCATCTTCTTGGGCAGAAAAGCGAAACCGCCAGCCATCTTCATCATCATCATTATCGCGAATACGTCGTTGTGTAGCTTGCAGAGAAGAAACAGACTTTGTTAACGTGGCCCGCGTACCCTGTCGTCATGAGTATTGTCGTTCCTGCTTGAAAGATCTCTTCGAGGCTTGTCAAACAGATGAATCCTTATTCCCTCCGCGCTGCTGTGGACAGCCCATCGTCATGAACATCGCTCGCATATTTCTCACACAAGACGTGGTGCAACGGTATGAGAAGAAGAAGATCGAGTTTGAAACCCCAAATAGGGTATACTGTTACTCGGCCGAGTGCTCTGCCTTTATCAATACATCCCATATCGATGGGGAGATAGCTACATGCCCTGACTGTGGGTTGACAACCTGTACGAGCTGCAAGGGGCGAGCACATGTCGGTGATTGTCCGAATGATACTGCTATGCAACAACTTCTAGCTACTGCGCAGGAGAATGGATGGCAACGCTGTTATTCCTGTTGGAGAATGGTCGAATTGGAGCATGGTTGCAATCATATGACGTTAGTAACCCACTTCTTCTCTCTTCGCTGCTCCTGATGGCTAACTAAAGACGATGATAGCTGTCGATGCGGTGCCCACTTTTGCTATAACTGTGGAGAGCGCTGGAAGAACTGCAGATGTGAACAATGGGATGAACACCGTCTTCTTGCACGCGCATATCAGATAATCGATCGAGATCGAGAAGTGAACCCTCCTCCCATTGCCGACCCTCCTCTTCCGGATGAAGATCATCCTGAACTGGAAATTGGTGGACCTCAACCAGAAATTCATCAGCCTCAGCCAGACGAAGAGCCTCGCGCAACTGCAGAAGCAGAAGCAGAAGCACTACTACCCTTGCAGGAAAGGCCCGTCACTCACACCCAGACACCAAGAGACATATTGGTCGCTAGAACAATCCAGGAGCTCAAAGAGAACCACGAATGTGACCATGATAGATGGAAATTTGTACGCGGCCCTCATGTGTGTGAAGAATGCGTCCATTATCTGGATCAATATATCTTTGAGTGCCGTCAATGCAGGCTTCAGGCTTGCAATCGGTGCAGAAGGAATAGGTTGTGATAGTATCAACATGATTGGGGGGTGCTAATGGGAGTTTCTAACCTAATTAACTAGACTAACTGATGTAAGATTCTCGGCCATATTGATATTTTATGTACGGATGGGTGATTATGTGTAGCTTGATAGAGGAATGATAGAAAGATTCATCATTATAAGCACCGCCGTTTTCAATTTGGTGTCGAAAAAGATGTCACTACCTCCTATATCCCGTACTGTGGAACCTAGCAGGTTATACGTTGTTAGACATAACTTAATTCAACATCCTCGGGTAGCTAGTGTACAGTTAACTATACCTTGCATTCAAAGTGTTGGTGCCAGGAGCGTGGCAGCACATGCAGCCTGGCAAGTTCCAAACGCTGCATTACAGGCGACGATTGACGCGGGCGCAGAAGCTCCCAGGGTCGCTCCCCATGTAAATCCCGCTGCAGAATAACATGCCGTTACCACAGCCGCGCATCCAGCTTGGCATACACCGTACGCCGCTGGTCCCGCGACGGCTCCAGTGGCTAAGTAAAAGATAACACAAATAACTGCAGATAGAAACTTCATTTTTCGAGAGTAATAGATGGGTAACTTGAGTTGTCTCCAGAAGGTGGATGTTTAGCCCCTGGCTATGAAGTTCGTTGATGTTGTTCGCTGGTATGAAAGTAGAAAGAGGACATGGAGGGGCTAACATGTTGAAGTACTTATATTGTCTAACCCCGCATCCTCTCAGCCTTGCTGTGCCGCAGTTTGAGCGTCTTTGTATATTCTCTGTAGGCTGAAGCTGCCTGGAGCCTGGATTCTCCACCAAGCGCAGGCTGTTCACCTCCATTGTTGGAGCTCGCTCAGGCAGAGGCGTGGGAGAACTCCGCCAGGGTGATCCTAGATAGCAATCTTCGAGATATATGGTTGATCTCTCTAATACCTACCTACCTAGTTATACAATGTATCAATAAGTCACATGATACTTTTAATAAGATACAACAAAACAGCGGATGTTTTACAAATATTCTTTGAGTGAAATATAGCTATTTACTACAGAAAAAGCACAACACTGCATAGTATAACAACGAGTCATAGCTTAACTGCCTGCTACTTTCACAGACCCACAGTATTCTAGCATAAAGAGCTCGTGATTTGTTTTTTTTGTTTTTTGTTTTTTTTTTTTGTTTTTTTTTTTTTTTTTAGGTGTGTTGACTCTGGCTTGCGCAGGATCATGCCTACAGCAACACCAGACGCGTTAAGATCTTTTATGCTTTATATGACTCACTGCGCTCCCACAAAGATGACACACACTGAATTTTCTGATACTTTAAGACACCCCCTCTTTCTGTCTCCATTTTTGAACCAACCCTCAATCCAAGATATGGTTTCTCGTCGGGCCCGCAAGGGTATATCTCGCGGTGAGCGAGATCGGAAGAAAGAACAAAATAAGAACTTAGCTCAACCCTCTGCAGTACAGAAGAAGCTGCCATCGAAGTCGAGAAGGGATCGAAAGAAGGCAATTCAACAAGCTTCAAAATCTACCGTAAGTACATACATCCAGTACCATCTCTCTCTTTAACAGAATCTGAAAAAACAAAAAACAGGCTGGAAATCCGAAGGAAATACACACAACTCCTCAACCTGGCGATATCTACAACGGGATCCCAACCACGGCTATTGAAAAGGTCTTCTCCTTAGCCCTTCAATACCGACATATGAACCCCAGCATAGATGTCATCACCAGCCTTAGCAAGACAAAACTAGACAGAGATATCGTCTCTTGCCTCATAGAATCGGCACTTCGACTTCTTCCTCCACCCACTACACCAGAAGGAATCAAAAAGCAACAACAACTATCTGAAAGAAAGAGAGAACTTGCTCAAAAATCTGAGAATGAATTCATCGACGCTCTTCGCAAAAAGGGTTACGAGTTCCTAACTGAGAAAGAGCAACAAAAGAAGGGAGATAAGACCGGGGTAACTCCCGACGTCCGATTTAAAGACCCTGTCAATATCTCTGGACATGTTTGTTCTTGGCTGGAATATAAGAGCTTTTTCGGGTTTCGAAAAAATCCTTTTGTAGCCACGAAAAATAGGAAGCAGTTGAGGAAGTATGCGATGGAAATCGGACCAGGTGCTGTCGTGTACAAATTCGGGTATGAGATGGGGCATTTGGATATGGATGGAGTTAAGGCTTTTCGTGAGAGTGATCTTTTGGCGTAACTACAGTAGCTAGGGCCTACAGTAGCTGAGGCGTGGAGGAGGGACACTCGTTACAGGAGACCAGCGATTGGTTTTAATAAAACACTACTGCTAGACTTCTTGCAAGTACGTATATATCTTTACACGAATCAGAGATTAAGCTTTGAGGTATATATCTTAACACCTCAAATTTCAGGGCACTCTTAGTATAAGGTTACCAAGTATAGCTAGACCAGGTAGACCAGCTCTACTCTGCTTTTCACCAGCGGTATTCTTACTGTGGTAAGACTCTGCCTTGCTCTAGCCCTTCTTTGCTTCCCCTCAACTCCTCATCTCCTGACTTCTCTCCTTATGTATGTACATACAAATGAGATCCGTTCTCCTATTATCATGCTCTATTTTACACAGACCTCCCCTACCCAATAGCGCCGTCACGTCATGTTACTCCTGGATTTAATGGCAAAAAAGGAAAAAAAAAAAAAAAAAAAAAAAAGGAGAAAAGCATCTTATCAGTAATTTCTATCAGAGATGGACAAAATAACCAAGCATAAAGAGGACAAAAGAGCAAAGAAATATCAAGAAATCATGAGAAAATAGTCTAGTATCATGCAATAAGAACAATGCATATCCCACACTCTCAGATCAGCCAACCAAGAACTCACCGCGCTTAACTTGAAAGCCTCGTAAGGATAACTTGACAACGTAACTGAAAAGTTAGGAGCCGAAGAATATCGGAGGAGCAATAGCATGTAACTTACCTAGATAGGTTCTTACCAGCATTCTAGCCCTTGGCAACAGGTCTTATTAGCATGCTCGGGTACACAAACTCGGGCGGCGTGACCACGTAGATCGGGAGGCCACGATACGTCCGCGAGTTGTAATTGTAGAACAACGCCGTGAGATGGATGTCTTGGACCTGAACCCGCCAACTGCCTGGGCAAGAGAAGTAGTTCATTATCGAGGCATCGTCCCGGAAACCGAAGCGTACAGACTTGCGCAGCTCTGTAAACTCGTGTCGCAGGCCCAAGATGTGCCCGATTTCGTGGGCGAAGAAGTTGGCCATGTACTTCTTGTTATCCTCGCGAAAAGCTGCACCGTAAACGAACAGCGTACGGCTCTCAGGTGTGTCGGCGTTGGGGAAGAAGGATTGAGCGAGGGTTCGGTTGTCCCTGCTCGCTGGCATCTGGCGATAGACGAGCCGGAACGTGGCCGGACAGTCGCGGTCTACAAGCCTGAACGTCACACCGGTGCCCTTCCAGAGGGCTACCGCTTCGACGAGCTTGCCCGTGGCGTAGGTGGCCTTGTCGCGGGTTGGGAAGCTTTCGGCGCAGACGGTGAAGGTGACGGTCGAAGCCCTTACCCACCGCCAGATGGCCGTGCCCATCCCGAGACGGATCGAAGTGATATCTCCGCCGGCAGACTCCTCCTCGGTGGCGCAGTAAGTCTGAGGTAGGCAGACTTCAGTGTGTCTGGTGTTGAAGAGTCCAGAAACTAAACCAGCGACCCTGGCCGCCATTTCCGCGAGGACGCCGGTAATAGTGAACGAACAACCACTTCGGAGAGGAGCATCAGGGACATCAGGTTCGGGTTCCCTAATGACCTGCTCGTCGGCACAGTCGATGATCGACTTTGTTGGTCGGAAGAGTTTTCCAAACATTTTGATGGCACGTAATCTGTGAAGAAGAGAATAAGGACCAAGAGACAGGAACGCTTCCCTGGATAGCTGATTGTGCCTCGAAGAACGCGCATGCTGGGTATCATTATATACGTCGGATAGACGTCGACATAATAAAACGTTTTTTGAATCCTGAGATTAACAGTTGCCCTAATACTCCAAACCATTTCGACTTATTCTGATGTGGACTGCTGTCTTTGGGAAGCCGCAAGAACGACACAATATCTGTCGCAAGGCATCGAACCATATACATTGCTGAAGGCTGAAGGCAGACGGCGATATCCGTTGCTTGAAAAAGTTTCTCTTCATATTGATCAGACTTATCTCTCCAGGAGGGAGAGTTGTGGCAGTGAGAAAAGATGTTAGGAATCTTCCACTTATGTGCAGACTGTTCGCAGTGTGGATCGTTTTTCGATAAAACTTTTGTCTCTCCAGTATACTGCTGTAAAAGTTTTGGGCTTCGGTGGTAGATGTAAGTCCAATGACGGCGGTTGCGAACAAAAGTTTTAACCCCATCGGTCAGGTACTATCAAGATTCGCCAGCAAACTTAGTTACTTGGCTAAAATCAGTTGCCGTTTTCTGAGAGCTGAGAGCTGTGGCTGGCTGATAATACCTGGCGCTAACTAACTATTTCAAATACTTTATGTCAGTACTAAGTATCAGCGCGAAGAGATCATCACCCGTTTCTTATTGTCCCTTGAGCCTGAAAAAAGAAAAGATAATAATGATATATCAACCTGAGTACGTGTCGTGTCCTGCACCCCATGCCTGGTAGATGGGCTTGTCAGTGTAATGCCTATAGCCTTATATAGCGAGAGCAGTTCTTAGACGTTGCCCAAGAATCCTAGTCTTGCTTCCTGGCGCAGCAGTTTAGCTCCTAGAATGCTCCCTAGGGGTTAGGTCGTGACAGTCAGGAAAACGAAGTATCATGGACTCTATGGAATAGACCGAATTTGAAATATGTATGTATATATGTATGTACAAGTACATCCAGTAGCTAGAAATATGATCTTGAGTAAATCGCTAGCCAATCTAATCCGCAGACCCTGTGATATCTATATTTGTTACGCTATGTAAGAAGATGACAATGGAGACTCTGCCTTGTTGCCCTTATTAATTATCTCCGTCCTGTGGTCGCCCCTTCTGCCTCTCCGGTCTGTGCTGCCGAACCTGCTGTGGAAATCCCCAATCTTAGCAACCAGCTCGGATTTGGGAGCTGGACGAACCGCTTGCTTGGCCCAAAGGAAGTGATCTCGGCGAAGCATGCGGTCGGCGCCACCGGCCATGTCTCCCTGCTTGGATGTCTCTGAGAGGCCTTTTTCGAGCTTGTTGCGGTGCATCTCCCGCACGGCCTCAATGGCAGCCTCCCAGACAAAGTCTCGGAGATCGGAGCCTGTGTAATCCTGCGTTGACCTGGCGATTTCGGCCAGGTCGAGATCCGGGTCCGTCTTCTCACCAGCCAGATGGATTTGCAGGATCCTCTCACGGCCTACGACATCAGGGATGTCAACCATGATGCGTCGTCCCAAGCGGCGGAGAATCCCCTCATCGATGTCGAAGGGCCGGTTAGATGCCGCGATCACCATGGGCTTGTTGGCACCCGCGGCGTTGATGCCGTCCATCTCGGCCAGGAACTGGTTGAGGTCGGATAGATGGCCGCGGCAGTTTCCCTCTGCTGATCGGGATCGGAAAATGGAGTCGGCCTCGTCGACGAAGATGATGCAGGGATAGTGCCGGCGCGCATATGCGAACATACGCTTGATTTTCTTCTCGCCCTCGCCTACGAACTTGGATCGGATGTCCGCACCGGAAATGGCAAGCATCCTGGCGTTGGCTTGTTTAGCAAGCGCCCGGACAAGAAGAGTCTTGCCGGTTCCTGGTGGCCCGTATAGGAGGACTCCAAGGCTCGAGGACTTGGATAAGATCCCAACCTTGAAGGCTTTGGGGTCCTGGATCGACAAGGTCAGGACGTCGAGTGCATCGAGCACGTCGGGGCTGACGTGGACCTGCTCGAATGTCTCCGTGACATTGCCTAGACCTGTCAGCACAGCCAACGATCTCCAACATGAATCGGCTGGGAGACCCCTGTCTGGAGTTCCTTACCAGGCTCGACGATGCATTCGCTGAATTCTCCGTCGCTGTTGTCATCGTCGTTGTCACCGCATCCCAAGAGCACGCGCATTCCAAGCGAGGCGTCCCCGAAGGTCTCAATTCGCGCCTTCTTCCCACTGCGGTCCTCCTTGTCGTCGATGTCTTTCCGCTTCGAAGGACCGCTTGATCCTTCCGCAGTCGAAGAGCTCGCGCCGGACGTATACTCTGGATGCTTGGGATACGATTCAGCCTTACTCGCCTCAATGGCTCGCCGCAGCATATCCTCCTCTATGATCTCCGTGATCGCAGAGAAGGACTTAGACATGGCGCGAAAGAATTGGAGTCGACCGGGGCGGATTCTGTCTGATTCGAGAGGAACAGGAGCAAACTAGTATTGATCAAAGACTCTCAAGCGTATACAAAATAGTATACAAAATAGGCGAGGAAACCAGAAACGTTGATTCTCATATAAGGCAGTGCTTGCTTTCTGGACAAGAAATGTTATCTTCTATAGTTCGGAATCGCCGTCACAGATTAGCTTGAAAAGCCTTATAACACGTCGAGGAGTTACCTGCAGACTAAATTTGAGGTCTCTGGTTGCCTTTTTCTACATGTCGGATGGCGGACGCCCTAGCCATTCAGATATCTCAGTGGAAGATATTTCTCTTTTCGCGCTCTCAGCAAGCTGAGTATTACGTGGCAAATCTTACGCTTGTTTCAGTTGCTGTGAAATGTCGAGGCTGAGATTCATGCCCAACAGTGCCTGATTCGCTGTGAAGAACGAGGCAGTGAATGCCTCGACATAATACGTACATCGCGTATCACAGTCAAAATGGCAACTGGAGAACTCGACAATCTAGCTCTTTTTCTGTCCACTCTTGTCTTGTTTTCCTATACTCTCTTGTTTTCTGTTAGAGATCCAGGCAGACTAACAAGGAGTTCTCCTTTTTGGTCGACTCATTTGCTCTTTGGATAAGACGTCAACCGAATCAAGCTGTGAATTTACCGCCATTTGCAGACTTCCCCAAAAGACACACGCCCTCAGAACCATAGCAATGCCAGACTCTTCAGAGCCTTCTGGGATGTCCAATACCGTACGTGGACCCCAAAGAGCACTGAGGGCATCCAAAATAGAAGATGCAAAATGGGAAGAGCACAAAGACACGATCAAGAAGCTATACATCGATGAGAATATGAGACTGGACGATTTGGCAAAGCACATGGAGAAGGAGTACAAATTCAAAGCAAGGCAAGTGTACTATTCCAACAGCACAATGATCATGTGGTAGCTGACTGCGTTGGATTCTGCTCCAGTGACCAGCAATATAGAATCCAATTCGCCAAGTGGGATCTACGAAAGAACAGAAGGAAGAATGAGAAACGACCTGCAAGCCCCGGATTAGGTATGTGGCCCTGGCGCGAGGTGTATGAAACGTCCGAGAGCTTGTTTACAAATACCTAAGTGAGATACTGAATAATATAACTAGATCAACCAAGAAAGATGATGGGCCCCCCATCCGGTTGTAATGGACCACTGGATAGTTTACAGAGTCGTCGTGGCGCTCAACAAAGCATCGATGGGACTAATATGGATGCCTCTATGCAATTTAACTCACTACTAAGCCAACCGTTGGACTTGGACACCTGTGACAACCCCATTCCATCCACGTTTGATCCTATATTCTCCGCATCGGACTTTGGCTTTGGTACGGGACCTTGGTCCCCTGTAAGTTTCCCCGCGCCCTTCCATTGTATGAATGAGGCTAAAGTGGCGTGAACAATCATGGCAGACGACACTATATCCGTTGCTATCAGGCCAACCGTCCCTAATATCTCATCAGAATTCACATGGAACCTCTTTTCCAATGGCTGTTCCCTATAATTCACATGCAGCCTCTTTCCCGATGGGCACGTCCTATAATTTAGGACAATCATCCCAGGCATATTATCACAAAGAAAAGTCGCCGGGCCATGAACGAGTGAACATAATCGACACGGTAAGCAGGAAGCAGTCACAGCTGAGACAGTTTCGTGGCAGCAGCACCGGCAGATCCCCCATGAAGAGGCAAGCCATCCATCAGGCAGTACAAGCCGGCTCTCTAAATGCTGTCAAACTTTTGCTCAGCGTAGATCCTAAGTGCGCTCATAGTCATACGACGGAAGGCATAAACACGATTTGGATCGCAGCTCAAGGAGGCCATGCCAACATCATCGGGCTGCTGATCAACCAACAAGTCGATGTGAACGCTCCCGCAATTGAGAGTAGGCGTACGCCAATCCATCAGGCTGCTCAGAACGGACATCTGAAGGTCGTCGAACTGCTCCTGGAACACGGGGCTATGGCAGATCCAATCGATTCTGATCATATAACACCTCTCTGGAGCGCTGCTCAAGAGGGGCACTATGATATTTGCAAACTGCTTCTGGAAAATGATGTGGCGATCGAGGTCGAATCTTCTGATGCAGCTCGCCGTCCGATGCATCAGGCAGCTCAATGTGGGCATCTGAGAATCGTTGAGCTGCTATTGTCTTACGGGGCAGCCCCCGACCCGACAGACAATTCCGGTATAACTCCCCTTTGGAGCGCAGCACAACAGGGCCACGCCAAGATCGTACGTCGGCTGCTGGAGGCAGACGCAAGGGTTGACGTGACTTCATATGACGGATCCCGACAGCCAATTCACCAAGCGGCCCAAAATGGTCACCTTGAAACCGTGCAGGTTCTTCTAGATTTCGGTGCGAAGGCTACACCAGAGGAGGACAGTTTTGACGACACGACTCCTTCGCCGTTTTGGCTGGCTTGTGGCTCGACGAATGGCAATACCGACATTGTCAAGCTGTTTCTTCATCATGGAGCAGATGTAAATTTCTCCGTGGCAAGCTCGGGAAAGAAGCCGCTCCACGCAGCGGCATACAGGGGTCACGTCGACATCACGCGACTTCTTATCGAGAGAGGATGCAATGTCGATGCCAAAGAGGATGACGGCTGGACGGCATTGATGTTGGCCTCACAGGAGGGTCATTTACCGTTAGTGAACCTTCTTGTAGAGAAAAGCGCGAATGTGAACGCAGAAGAGAAAGATGGGGCAACGTCTCTGTGGATAGCGTCTCAGCAGGGGCACACTGAGATTGTCCGAAGGCTTCTGGAACTGGAAGCCAAGCAACTACCCACCAGGTCTGCGCAGAGACGGCCGATCCACCAAGCCGCTCAGAATGGACACCTATCTGTCTTACAGATGCTGTTGAAGGCGGCTCCAGAAGATATCAACGCCGAGGATAAGAATGGGGCGACGCCTCTATTACTCGCTGCACAGGAGAACCAGCCGAGATATCTGGCCATAATGAACCATCTGATTTCAATGGGGGCTAAAGCCTCGGTCTAGCTAGTTCGTGAGGTCATAATCTGTGTGGATAGGATAACTGGCATTAGCCCACCAAAAGGCCTATTGTTATGATTAGGTTATGTATGTAGCTCCATTATTCACACCAGCGTTGTAGACTACTCTGTTTCTTCTGCGGTATCAGATTCTCTTTTCTAATGAGTCATGATTCAAATTATAAAACCTAAGATTCGTGACGATATCGGAGAAATGTAATACAAGAGGTACGTGAAACGCGACGAGATCATAAAGGGTAGTGGTGATATACAGGATCAACTAGGTATAAGAGTTCAAAGTTGGATCAAACAGAAAAGAAAAAAAGAATAAGTAAAATTACAAAGACAAGACGCCCACAAGGGAAGATTCAAGTTTGTTACCTCGGTAGGTAGAGTACTTCTATCAAGAAGCCAGGCCAGAGTGAACTAGACCAGACCAGAAAGAAATTCAGATCATCTTTTCGTTCGAGTAGCTGTCGGATGGGGTAGGATATGATAGCCCCTCGATGCGTATAGCCGGCGAGGGTCGACTTTATAAAACGGTTGTATCGATCGTGCAGTGTACAGAGCCGGTCGGTAGAAGGTGATGGACGCGGAGTATCGATTGAAGAGATTGCGAGAAAGGTATATTGTGTCCTTCTTTTTCGTCTATGCACTGCATTTGTTCAAGACCTTTTAGAACTCTAAGCTCTATCCAAGTGAATTTGGGAAGAAGGAAGGGGAAGAGAAAAAAGAGACAAATTAAGGGAGAGGGAAAACTTACAGCAAAGCCAAGGTCAAATCACCATGGATACTAGCCTTCAATTCGACTTCCACGTCCAGATTCAGCTCGAGCTTGAGCTTCAATCCTTCCTCGTCGTCAATAGAGGTTTGCTTGTTCTGGTTATCGGCCGTCTGGAGACTCTGGTTGGGATTTCCTTCTCGCATGGGGATCTCTCCCCGTTGAGCGCGTGCGTAGGTGACTGGTCCATCCATGGAGGTCTCTGGAGGCCCGATGCGCTCAAAGGGCTGCATTGACTTGCGTGCGGACTGCGGTGATGCTGTCTTCATACCCTTATAGTTTGGGTCGATGTCATTCTGCTGTTGCTGTCTCTGCGGCTGTTGCTGTCGTCGTTGCAACTGCTGGTGTTGTTGCGGCTCCTCATCGTCGCTGTATTCCTCATCTGAGAAGTCGGAGTAGTCATAGTCGTCGCCGGAAGAGTAGTCGTCCTCCTCGACGGGGGCTTGTTGTCTTTTTTTCTCCACGGCCGACATTGTATCTTAAGTGTTTTTTTATTATAAAAAGGCGATGTAGGTTTTGCGAGATGAGTAGAAGGTTATGTAGAAGGATATTTGAAGAGAGTCTGGATAAGATCAGAGGGGGGAAACGAAAACCACTTGAAGAGTACTACTCGATGATGTGCAACTATAAACTATTATTGTTAAGCGCTCGATCGGTTTGCCTGCTGTCTTGACGACATCATCCCGCGATGGCTATCATTGTTGGTCTGGATGACGATAGATAGATAACCATGACATGACGTCTGGGCTGGGGATCATCGTGGCTGCGTCAACCAGGCACGGTTAGACATACTTAATACTCGTCGAAGTATGGTACCATAATTCTCCGACTGGGCGCGTGGCCAACGTCTACTATGGTACCGACATAATTTAATTAGACTGACGCCCCACGCAACCTTCTAGAGTAGAGTAGACGCTTGGACACTTGAATCGGCCGATCAGATCGATCTGTTACAAGTATGGTATGTATGGCAGATCAACAGAGACATGCATGCACTTTAGCCCCCCGTCTAGCGCTCCCAACCGTTACGAGGCCCTCATACTCCAACAATGATAATTACCCTAACTGATGCGAGTGTAGAATAATATGCATCCGATCATCCTAACCATCCAGAAATAGAAACATAAGTAAAAAGAAATCGAAATCTTCGAGCAAGATTGACCAGTTAGCAGCGTTGGCAGACAGTCCCGCCTACAACCCTAAGCCCTAAGCCCTGTGGCCGTCCCAAAGGATCCCGGACGCCCTTCACGTCATCACGCTTGAGCCATTCAACAATGAGAGCCCATCATATCGTATCGTATCGACAACGGCCTTTCTGTGCTAAGAATAATTTAATAAAACTTGATCCTACACGGGCTGGATAGACGGCACGTCCCACCGAAATCTGTCAACCACGTCGGACCCGTTGTCCAGTCTGCTTTCCCATTCCCACTTCCTGTCATATTTGACCCCCCTACCAGGGGTCGCCCTGCGGGACAGTAGAATCGTTATCTCACATCGCTCCTTGATATACATCCTCCCACGTTGTTTCTCGCTTAGGGAACGTCATGGGTGTCCGCGTGGGTGCAACCCCTCCCTGTCATGGCCCTCCTTGGTGGAGAGGATGACGCTGTTTCTACAGATGATGTTCTGGTTGTCTTCATAATGCCTTGCTGCATCTGACGTCGACGGCAACCAGCAGACCAAGGTTTGATTGCGTGGATGATATTTCTATTCAAGTGGAATACTCTACGTCCTTCGCACGTCCAGACAATCTTGTATGATATTTATATGATATTTATACTTTTTAGTTGAAAAACACAGACCATCCGTCTTATTATAAGTTCCTATATCCCAGACTTCCTTTCTTATAATTCCATTTGAATCCTTTTCTCGATATGGCAGACACGGAGAACAAGGAACAGCGTAACAACCCTGAAGGTGTCGACACCCAGAACGGCGAGTCTAGCAGCCAGTCTCAACAACCGCAGCAGCGGCAGAAGAGATCCCCGCCCAAGCTGAACAAGAAGCAAAAGCAAGAAAACGAGGCCAACGGTGTCGAGAACCAGCCGGACGGCGAAGCAGAAGACGCTCAGCCCAACGGTGAAGAGCAGGACATCAAGCAAGAAGACCAGGACCAGGACGAGGATCAGGATCAGGATCAGGACCAGGACCAAGACCAGGAACCTGAGCCTGAACCCGAACCTGAACCTCAGCGAAAGCCTCGACGGCAGCGACGCTCCAGACCGGTTCAGAAACAAGACACTGACACCGAAGAAATCCCACGTCCCGACATGGATTCTCCTGGTGGCCGACGCCAACGCCGCAGCAAGCGCGGTAGCCAGCAGCAGGGCGATGGCGGTCCTCTCGGTGGCGTGGACGACATTGGAAACACTGTCAATGGCGCTGGTGAACTCGTCCAAAACACCGCCGGTAAGGCCGTTAACGGCGTCACCAACACGGCAGGCAAGGCAGTCGGCGGTGCCTTGGGTGGTGGCGGAGGGGACAAGGGAGACGACGGCAAGGACGAGCAATTGCGATTGAGATTGGACTTGAACCTTGACATCGAGGTTCAGCTGAAAGCCAAGATCCACGGTGATCTGACCTTGGGACTTCTGTATGTCTCCTTTCCATCCCCTTTACTCCGCGGCGGATATTCATGGGCTATTGCTAACATCTCAGATCGTAGGAACTAAGAAGTCTTCATACCAACCAAAAACCTCAATGGACCCATCACGGATACGTCCGTCACTACAGATATAATGGTGTCATGAAAACCTACCTCTGTTCTTCCCTGTTTCACTTTTTTTATCAGCCTTGTTTCTTCACGTGTACAACTATGTGCTTTTCTGCGATATACGTCTGTACTTTTATACTATATCCGTTGCCTCAAGGCATCATGTAATATGATGCGAAGTTATACGAAGCGATGTGATGATACGCTGTTTCTTTTACCTTTGTTTGTTTTCTCAGTTACTAGAAATCTACCTAATGTAACTATACCTCCTGTGAGCCTTCTCTCCGTATAATCCCTCGCTGTAGACATATTAATCACACTCTGACTATCCTTGTATCAACATTCTGTTCTGTAAGAAAGATCGATTAGGTGGGAACAGCTACAGGATAGAGCGTTATAGTTCTCTGACAAGATAGATCGCAAGATTGAAGCACAAACCTCGCGTCGTTATATTCTGGGGTAGTAACGAAATTGGCTGCGGAACTTGAGAAATATTTATTACTCTAGAGAAGCTGAAGATGGAGTCAATTAAGAAAATTTGGAAAGAAACATCTCAGTCTAAAGTATCTCGCTTTATTTACTGTAGAGTCGCCGTATCCTATCTCGAGATCGTTGTTATCGCGGAGACATGATACTTACTTAGCGGGGTGCAAGTGTGGAGCGGACGATAGTGCCACGTGCAACTTCGAATTAGAATTCTACACACATTCAGGTCACCGAGTTAGCGGAGGGAATCATATCGAAATTGCTATGTGCTATATGAAAAGATCTCTAGAGGAGTCTAAATCTATGCAGTGGGGACACGTTCGTGTGAGATCGTGGTCATTGTGTTTTCCTGAGATGGGAAGAGATCAACCACCGGCTTCGGCATCTCAGCCGAGGCATCAGAAGTTGAGCTTGGCATCGCCGATGGACAAGGAGATCGGGACCATCTCGTCCATTTCATAACCCGATTGCTCCTGCTCACTAGCAAATTCCAGGGCATTGTTACGCAAATACCACCTTCTTGCCAATCCGACGATTTACGTATAGAAAAAGAAACCGATTCCTTTCACCATGGCCGAGGACGAGAAGCAGACAGCCGCCGCCAAACAGCGGATCATCACGCACATGAATTCAGACCATCAAGACTCTCTCGCGATGTTCCTGCAGGTCTACAACCGCCTCAACGCCTCGACAGCTAAATCCGCCCAGCTCGAAGATGTCAGTCTCTCCGACATGGTGATCAAAGCCGGCGACGGCGCGCAATACACCATCCCCATCGAACCGCCGATGAAGTCCCTCCTCGACGCACGCCACCGCTTCGTCGACATGCATGACTACTGTCTGAGCAGTCTGGGCATCTCCGATATCAAAGTCGAGCAATACAGCGCTCCTCGTGGCCATCATACTGTGATCTTCGCTCTCTGCCTCGCTACATACGTGTCCTTCTCGCGGCGCGAGAACTTCCTACCGGGTTCGCTGCTCTACGATCTGGTGTTTAAGCATTTCCCGCGTTTTACGCTGTTCTGCTACGATATACAACCGCTTCTTATCTCGTTGATGGTGGCGATCCATGCGTGCGAGGCGACTTACATGGCGCTCTATCGATTGAGGCCGTATCGCGTACCCTTCCTGTCGGGGTTGTGGTGGACATGGATGACGTCCTGCTTTATTGAAGGTTTTGGATCGTTTCAGAGGTTTGACGCGATCGTGAGAAAGGAGAAGGCCAAGAAGCAGCAGCAGAAGCCCAATCTGTCGGGCAAACCATAGAGAGAGAGCTCTCGTGTCTGGTGGTTGAGGCATGTTTGATTGTAGATGGAGTGTTGAGTTTCATACCCAGTTAGACGATGTTCTGATAGTAAATAGTGGCAGTTCTTTCTGCATGAATGTGATAAATAATCAGTGAATAATGATAATAAGGCCGTTGTGTTTCGAGGTTTAACTCTCAGTATAGTAGTAGTAGTACTGTAAGTACTTAGAAAAATCACAGTACGAATTGGGAATGCTCGGCTGGCGGGCGTGTTGTGCGCTAGTCCACATTAGGGTTAGTGCGCACTTTCGGGTAGGGCATTTTCGACAAGCGAGCCACACTGCGAAATTCAAGACAGCCGACGACAAGCACTTAACAATCGACCACCCACCCACATTGCCCGCGCCGTTGTTCTGGTGAAGGACTGCAGGTTACGAGGTTAGTATATTTGATGCCGTTGTCGCCGTTTGCATTCTCTCGAGACGAAATTGGACAACTTCGTGGTCGGGTGATACTCCGCGGCGGATTGATGGTGTCGATATCTCGTGAAGGAACCAAAGGTCAACAGAGCTTGGGTCAAAAGAGTCCTCGCGAGGAAAGCAGAAGAAAGAGAAAAAGAGAGACCTCGCGATCTATCACCTGTCTACGAAGTTTCCTACGTTCATCATCGAGAGGATTTTTTCTGCCGTCGTTGTGCCTCAAGAGAATCGCTCACTGACATCTGAATTTCCAACTCGACAGTAGTCCAGTCCATCAACCGCAAATATGGGTATTTCTCGCGACTCCCGTCACAAGCGCTCGGCCACCGGTGCGAAGAGGGCCTTCTACCGCAAGAAGAGGTATGGCACATAATGCAATACTGCAGACTTCAAGCCTGCGGGTTGTCGAGGAGTTTTCCCTTGTTTTCTTCTGTGCGGTTTCTGACGGTTCGATCTTTATACAGAGCCTTCGAGAAGGGTCGCCAGCCTGCCAACACCCGTATTGGCACCAAGAGAATCCACCTTGTCCGCACTCGTGGTGGTAACCAGAAGTTCCGTGGTCTCCGTCTGGACTCCGGTAACTTCTCCTGGGGTTCTGAGGGTATCTCCCGCAAGGTCCGCGTGATCGTGGTCGCCTACCACCCCTCCAACAACGAGCTGGTCCGCACCAACACCCTCACCAAGTCCGCTGTCGTCCAGATCGACGCTGCTCCTTTCAGACAATGGTACGAGGCCCACTACGGCCAGCCCATCGGCCGAAGACGCCAGCAGAAGGCCGCCGAGACCACCGAGGAGAAGAAGAGCAAGTCCGTTGAGAAGAAGCAGGCTGCCCGCTTCGCCGCCAGCGGTCGTGTCGAGCCCGCCCTCGAGAGACAGTTCGAGGCTGGTCGCCTGTACGCTGTCATTGCTTCCCGACCCGGCCAGAGCGGCCGTGTGGACGGTTACATCCTGGAGGGTGAGGAGCTGGCTTTCTACCAGCGTGCTATCAGGAAGTAAAGGTCCGGCGGGTAAAAAGGGTGGTTTCGGAGTTTCTTGTCAGCAATATTACTTCCAGAAAAAATCTCATGATCTGGGCGTCCGCGGATGCAATGTCTGTAGAACTCTGAGCTGTCGAACCAATCGGAATGATTTCATTTTCTTACGCTTTGTTACTCCTGGAGGGCGTGTCCACACAATATCGTTTGCTGGGGATCCCGCTGGGTGTAGGCATGATGGTTACTACCGGTATTTAACGTCTCAGGAAAAAAAATCAATCAGTGTCAGTTTCAGCAACTAGTCCAGACAATCAACCGGGTCTTGATCAAGTCGTCCCAGCAGCGGTGCGTTCAAGTTCCGACATAGTATCTACCTCACTCTGCCCACTTCATTGCGAGACTAGCCCTGCCATGTAATAATATATTCTTCTGACTTTGCCTGGTCGCCTCTGACATCTCAACTTCCTCAATGAATGGGGGAATTATCAGCATCATGTTCACTGACGCGAAGGTTGTTCCCTATCGTCTCGTAGCCCGTGGTGCTTGCGGTAAGCGTAGGCCTTGTACTCCACCGGTAGTCCGCAATGTCCATCTTATCGGCAGGCGTTCTTCCTTCCGAGGACGGCCTATAAATCAATTCAAATCAACTACGCCGTGCTACATTCTCCTAGACGTATCTACTTCTTATGCTACAGATTGTAGCATGAGATTCAGATGTCCTGTTCTTTCGACGACATTCCATCGACCCAATACGTCAGCGGGTAACTATATCGCGGGTTATAGCTGCCTCCGCAAAGAACCCCTCCCTCTGTTACTACGAACTGTCAGCACCATCATATCCCAACACGCTCACTCCATAGAGTCGAGCAAAAGAAACCACCACAAAATGAACACAATACCAGACTCCCCCGCCCTGGTCAAAGGCATCAAGACGCGGATATGCATGATCTCCGACACGCACACTTATGCCCCCTGCCCGCCACAGCAGACGGGGAATCCTTATCGCTATCCGCTGCCCAAGGCGGACGTGCTCCTCCACGCGGGCGACATCACCATGGTTGGACGCAAAATCGAACACCGCAAGATGATAGACATGTTGAAAGAGGCAGATGCGGAGGTCAAGATCGTCATTGCGGGGAACCACGACATTACGCTGGACGAAGAGTATTATAAGGAATTTGGCTACACTCGACATCGATGGGGCGGGAGTGGTGGTGGCATGGACGGCATCGAGGACCCCGCGGAGATCAAGCGGATGTATACGGGTGAAGAGGCGCGGAATGCGGGAATCGTCTATTTGGAAGAAACGCTGAAGACATTCACATTGAAGAATGGAGCTCAATTCACCTTGTATGCGTCGCCGTATCAGCCGGAGTTCTGTCGATGGGCGTTCGCGTACGAGCGGGATATTGACCGGTTCAATCCCTCGCCTCCGGTTGCAGAATTCCAGGCCCCTAATCCGGTGCCGAGTTTCCCAGATGTCGATATCATGTTGACTCACGGTCCGCCGTATGGTGTTCTAGATAAGGTGGCTTTTGGTGGACAGCACGTTGGTTGTGAGCATCTGCTCAGGGCAGATGTGCGGGCAAGACCGCGCTTGCATGTCTTTGGACACATTCACGAGGGCTACGGTGCAGAGCGGATAGACTGGGAGACTAGGACATCGACCAAACTCGAGCAGGATATCGAGGATGTACTCGATGCTCGATGCGCGTATTTTGATCTGAGCAGTAGTGGAAAGAAGCCGCTAAGATTTGGGGACGAGACATTGTTTGTGAATGCGAGCGTGGTGACGGTGAACTATAAGGCGATAAACGCTCCGTGGCTCGTGGATCTGGATCTTGAACCAGCTACAGAAGATGTGAATCCGGATGTAGAAGCATAGAGAGAGAGGAAATGTCTTCTACAGCGAAGAGGCTTGGTAGGGTCTGGAATAAGCGATAAATGCTGCCTTAGAAGATCTGGAGGATGATTGTACAGTACATACAAAGTACACTCCCAGCCTCCGATATCAGATGAAAGAAAACCGCCATCAGGCAGTCACTTCGCGTATTACCAGCCACCGCTACTTCCCACAAGACCTCCAGGACTCACGAGACAGCCCTTTAGCTAGCGAAGTCCAGCGCACAATGTTCTCCTTTGACATACTTCCTGCCACTTCGTTGAATCCCAAAAAAACCACATCTCAAACTATCTACCATCATCACCACTCCTCAAACTGCGAGCAGATACGAGAATAGAAATTCAAAGAAAACCCTCACTATGGCAGACTCGTTCACTCTCCCTATCGACGAAACCCCTAATCCAGCTCCGCTGGACCTCATCCTCTCCAACGAGGCCACTATCACTGCGTCCATCTCCATGACCCTCGAGCAGTCTCCTCGTGGACTCGCAGAAGACAGACCGCCTCCACTGTCCGCTGAGCCTGGTCCTCAGATTGACTACAAGCTGCTCCAGGCTGTCCTCAGCAGGACCAGAGGGCTCCTCGCCCCAGAAGACCTCGAGGCCATCTCCAAACTCATAAGCATCCGCAAGAAATACTGGATGGCACTGAGTGGATACACTCAAATCCACAGACAGATCCAGGACATCTGGGTCCAGCGACAGAGACTAGTCGACCAGGTGGAATCCATCAAACTTGCCGCAGCGCGGTGGTTGTCGACTTTCGCGGCGCAGATGCAATCGCCTCGTTTTAGGGGAATACGTCCGGAAGATGTTCGTAACGCTTACAAGGCCAAAGTTCAGGCCCTCCTTCGCCAGAACGCAAATTCTCAACTGCTGAACGCTAAAGAGGCTCGTGATGCAATCGGGCGGTACTATATCTACGCCAAGGGGGTTATGGGCCTTTCATCGAAGTTCATTGAGGTCAAATTGGAGACTATGCCGATCATCTACAAGGCGCAGAACGTGCTGCTGGCTTTCTGGGGTGATGAGCTGGCTGCGGCGGCTGAGGTGACGTCTGAACCCGTCTATGGAAATCCGACTGCCCATGAGCTTCCTCCCGTTTGTCAGGGAGATGGAACTGGAAACCAGTCGAAGCGCGAGAAGAGAAGCTACGATATGGTCGATAACGAGAATGACGGACAGCAGACGATCCCAGAACCGAAGAGACACCATGGGATCGAGGCGGCATCTGCCCCTGTCTATGAAAATGCAACTGCGTATGAACTTCCTCCGCATTGTCAGGGAAATGGAACTGGTGCTGGTGCTGGTACTGGTACTTCCAGCCTTTCCGCTGCTATTCAGGTCGTCGAAAATGAGTCCTCCATCTCCGTTGTCGATAACACCCGTACTTCGACGAAGGCTAGTGGGAATCAATCGAACTGCAAGAAAAGAGGCTGCGATATGGTTGATAATGAGAATGATGGACCGCAGACTATGCCAGAGCCAAAGAGACACCATGGGATTGAGGAGGATGAGAGTTGGTGGGGAGAACTGAAGCCTCTGGGCGAACCCCTCGAAGCAGACTACTGGTGATAGAATGGAGCAATAGAGGGCGCCTTTGTCCAGATGCCCTTCTTCATGATTCACTGGTTATTCAGGTAGTGGGAAAGTACCTTTGGGGGACTCCCTCGAAGGAACAATAGAGGTCACCCTTGGTCAGACATTCTTCTTCATGAGATACGATTCACTGGTTATTCAAGTGGTAGGAAAGCACCTTTGGGGAAATACGGAAGGACCAATTACAAGGTAATGATATTGATAGATTCTAGATACGGCGCTAGGTTTGGTCGCGAGCTTAATGAATTTCATTTCAAGTTGTGAATGGATACTGTTTCTTTTGTAGCCATATAATTGTATGATTCTTATGGTTCTATTGTTCAACTCGGTTTCAAGTCCTATATAACTGCTCCCTATTAAACCCTACTACCCCCTTATTATCTACAGTTTGAACCCACGCAAAGCATACGAGCTGCAACCAACGCCAGAAGTAGCCTGAAGCTCGAACCAGGCACAAGCCAACGGTCCCAGGCACCTGACTGCACTTAGGCAATAACATGGAATTTCCTAATCCAGAAATACACCGCCTTCGAAGCCATATAAACAGCTCTTATCAACTGCAATGCATCGAGGGTTCGACTCCAGGCGTACTCTTGATTCAGTATATTCACCAGGGGCCCATACGCGCTCATATCCGCGGTTCAAAGGGTTCAAAAAAATAGATTTCCATGGGCATAACCCGTAATCTTTTTTCTGAGATGAAAAGAACCACAAAAAAAGGTCCAGGGACCATGGCGCTGTTATCTCCCGCCCTCCCGGAGTTTGTCCTGACCATAGTACCTGGCGAGCCTTTCTTTGGAGGGGAATTTGGGGACCGGGGGGGCCCGCAGTCCTTAACCACTAGTCCACTGACTCGTTAGAATAGAATATTCATACATTGATATATATATCTACTCTCTGGAGGAAGTCAGGTGATGGCTGGGGAGTTGAAATGGACCAGAGACAGCACGCAAGCCCCCATCTCTACGGCATAGATATACTCTTTCTTTGCGATTCCTTCTCTTCTCGTCGTGCATGGCCTGTACTATGTTCCTTTTTTTTCTTTTTAATTCTCTATTTGTGCTACCCAGAAACCGCGCATGGCTAGTTGCTAGAAGATGGTGATGTGCAACATTGGATTGGTCCGGCGACGCTAGAGTTCATCTTTGGATTATCGGCATACATATAAGTTTGATATTGAAAGTATTCTGCAGTGGACAGATGGGCTGAATTACTTCCCAAAAACCTCCTTCAGAACCTCCACAACCAAACCATACGCCTCCTCCCTCCTCTTCTTCTCAATGTTCCCCGTAAACTTATCAAAAGCATGTCCCACCCCTTTCAACTGCACATTCATCACCTTCCTCCTCCTCCTCCTGCTCTCTTTGCCCCCTTTACGCTTCCCACCACTCTCCTTCAACTTCTCCGCCAATTCATTGCCCTCTGGCGCCAACGTATCCCCCTCACAGGTGATAATCACCACCGTATCCGGAAAGTCCTCCTCATCCACAAAAGAAGGCGAAATGAGCGGATTCCGCATAACGGACCTGTCCCGCACACTATCCGGAACATAGCACGCGTCGAAAATGCGCCCCAGGGCTGGATGGATCGGATACCGTGGTTTAGGGACGATTTTTGCTTCAGGGAGGATAGTCAAGTTCGTTACGGGGTAGAATGCCACAGTGGCTTTGATATCGAAGTCATCTTCTCCAGATGGGAGGAGGAGATTCTGTCTCAGTTGTTTCTGGAGAGAGGACGATGCGACAAGAGCTAGATTCGCACCGGCGCTAAAGCCAGATAGGACTATATTATGCGTGTCGAATCGTGCAGATTGGACCGTGATGATCCAGTGGAGGACGTCGAAGACATCCTCTGGCGCCGCGGGGAAGGGATGTTCGGGTCCCTTGCGGTAATCGGCGTCTAGGACGGGGATTCCTGTTGCGTTGGCGATGTGCGAACAGTATCTGGCATCGGAACCGAGAGAGGGAATGACGAAGCCGGAGCCGTGGAAGTTTATGATTATTGGAGTTGGGTTGTTATCGTCGTTATTGGTATCGTCGTTGTTAGTGCTGGTGTTGTTTTGTTCAGGGGTATATAAATCGGCGAGGATGAAGCGGCCTGCGTCGCGAGAGGGGATGCGAAGACGCTGTTTGTTTTTGTATTTTGGTTCTGGATGGAAAACGCGGGTAATATTGGCGATTCGGACGATGCAGCGGATGACAACAGCGATCAGTTTTAGGCGCATGTAGCTGAGGAGAGGGAGGGTCATAGTTTTATACTTTTTCTTTGGGGTTGGTTAGTATTTGAAGGTGCAAAATGAGGGCAGGACCGCCGACTCTGCGCTGTGATCGGTTGCAGATATTTACACTTATATCTTGAGGGAAGGTAGATAGAGGAATTAGACGTCTTGCTTCAAAAGACAGAAATTGGTTCGAAGCTGATTGAATCAGGCCACCAGCGCTCTTCCCCCGCTCCCCCTCCCCCACAATCCGACTGAAACGCGGAGCCTTTTTATAATAACTAGTCAAATGTTGAGAGACGCTTAAATAGACTACATGTATTGATGTGGGGCTGCACAGAATAGCCGCGGTAGCTTAACTATTTGATAGTTTCTTCCCTACTCTAGCCGCGGTAGGGACTAATTAGGTATCATGCTTCAATGGCATAAATACGATATGGATAATTAGGTAAGGACAACCAATTGATTGGTGACTGTCCAAGCTGCAGCCTGGAGTAGATAACCGGTCTATGATTGAGCACTTGGAGTTTCATATTACGAGATTAACAAGTCGAAACTCAAGGCCAGCGCTACCAAGTCACAGTCTGGGTGATATCCCCAAATGCCATTTTCAATTCCATGCCACACGATAAACCGCTACAAGGCAACCTCACATACAGGTAATCAAGGAGAACGCTGGTATTGTAATATACATACATGAGAAGAATATGAAAAGCAGCACCCAAGGTGCCCGAAACCCGGACCAAACGAAAAGAGATGTGATCGAGATAAAGAAGAGAATAAAAGAAAAGAGGTATCTAGCAGTCGTTATAGACCTGTGTACGTCGGGCTTGATGCTGTGGTCAAATAGAAACTCGAAAAAATAAGACAAAATTCACGAGGGAAGAAATGACACTATCTATCTAGGATAGAACAGAGTCAAGATGAGAGAGTCAACAGAAAGGAAAAAGAAGGAGAGGTATCCACAGTGGTGTAAAATGAACGTGAGAATAGAGATAGAATTCCGACATCAGGCCTTTATGCTGAAAACATTATTCACACAAGATTCGAAGGGGAAAAAGAAAAAGAAATGCCATGTCCCGTCGAAAATATAGATGAAAGAAAAAAAAAGGAACGTCACGTATTTACTCCTCGCGGAGCGGTTCATTGAACCCGTTTCCGCTGCCTAAGCTTCCGTTGAGATCTCCCATGCCGAGACGGCCGTTCTTTCGTCCGACGCTTTTCAGCAGACTGAACCGCTTCATGACGGAATCCCGTACACCGCCAGTGTTCGTCGCGGGTACGCTGTGGTTCGACGAAGGACTGGCGATCACTGACTCTTTAATGGATTGGCTACGGCTGCCTGACGTCTCAGGACGCTCATGGTTGCTCGCTGAAGGAAGAGCGGATCTGCTTGCATTCGATGGTCTCTCTCGTTTGGAAGAGGTGCGGTGCATAGACGAGGTACGATGCATTGAACTGGAACGTCTCCTGTCAGGCTGGCTGCGACGAGATGCAGTCGACGCTTGTCGGCGTGGGGTTGCGTGGGCATCTTCCATCGGTATCTCAGCCGCGGAGACGGAAGGACTGAACTTGTGCGACTTGTCTCCGCTAAACCAGCTTCTGCGCTTCGAGTGCGTATCGCTCCTGCCTCCGCGAGAACGGCTGGTCGTCCGACTATGGATGGTGGCAGCGTCGTCGTCGTCATGAATGGTCTCTCCATTAGACTTGGCCTCGGAAGGACGTCTGCCGTCAGAATGGCCGTTGACCGTCACGACAGACCCAGACGCCAGATGGTGAGCCCGCTTGAAGGGGTTCATGATACTGATGCGATGGCCGACAGAGTGCTTGTCACCATGCTTGCGGTCTTGGGAACGGCTGGAGCGGATAAGCTCCTGCTCAGGGCTAGTAGACCGCTGGTGGGGAGACTGTTGTTGACCATTGCCAAGGCTAGGACTGCGGTAGCCAAGTAGATGAGGGGACTCCTGTGACTGTGACTGCGACGGCGGTGGTTGAGCCGAGAGCGACGCAAGCTCAGGTGCAAACGCCTCCTCGAACCGTCGTGTAAGTTCTGCCTGCGTGGCTAGGTGAGCCGGCCGAGAGAAGAGGTTCAGGCAGTGTTTGATAGCCAAGGCATGATCGATAAGAGCCACAGCCAGAGCATTTTCTAGCGGGTCAATTGGCCTCACAAGCTCCTCCTGCTCCTCCAGTCCCTCCTCTTCCTCTTCCCGAGGCTGCTCTTCGGTTAGGAACTGCCGGTACAATGCCACACAGCTGGGCGAAGACGAGTTCAACTCGAGCAATTGACTAAGAGCCTCAGTCAAGGCGGAAAAACTAGGGTCATCGCCCGCTTTCGCGCGCTTCTCCAGAAGAAGAAGTTCCTGCGTCTTGCGCCACGTACGCTCAATAGCAGTCTGCAGAGGCGACAGCGCTAGGTCATCCGCCGCAACAATCTCGCTTCTGCGTAGGATGTTCGGGAAAGGTTCCGCAGTCGTAAAGATAGTCTTTTCAACCCATTGCTCCTTCACGTCAGTTCCACCAGTGTGCTTCTTCGAGGTCATCGAGAATTGGTTCGGGACAGAGATCAACAGATGTTCCCGCACGGTGCTCGGAAGCTTTGACCGCTGATACACCGGATGTCCCATATCTCGGTGGACGCTAACAGAATTGATCTGCAGGAATTGCCCCTCGAGATCGTCAATCTCACCCGAAGACATGATCCGTGCTGCAGGATGTTGTTTCCGCATGCGGTCCGTGAAGGCTGCCATGCGTTCATAGGGATACGCCTCGTAGATATACTCCTTGTCCCGAAGGGTAGCCGGGAAACCCAGGCCCTTGTACACGACCCGGAAGTAGCGTGGGAACTGCTTGTCTTCCTTGGCCACGGCGTCGTAGATCCTGGCGATGGAGCTGTGTGTCCTCGAGAGTTTGGAAAAGTCCATAATCGTAATCTCATACTGGTACGCTAGCTCCCTGTAGCAAGCAAGGGCGTGGGCCCAAGCCTTTCCATCTTCGAAATATTGGATGATCTGGAAGTAGAGTGCTTCCTTCCTCTCGAACGACGACTCCTCTGGAAGTGGGGGGTTGAACACTGCAGGAACAAGTTTGTTGGGATCCCACTCGTACAGATCGGCATGGAACTGAAGAGCAAGACCGGCCTCAATGTAGTTGCGAGCAGCAGCTTGCACATCAGCGAGCTCATGCACGTATCGGATGAAAATATCCTCACGGCCCATATCCTTCATGAACTCCATCAGCTTGAGCGTATGTAGGCTCTCGTTCATATCGCCGCTGTGAGAAGCCACGAGCAGATCCAAGAGCTCGTCGATAGTGGCAATGAACTCTCTCACAGAGGCTGAGAGACCTTCGTCTGAAGTACGACTAGCGTGGAAAAGATCGAGCAGCTCATTGATGAACAGCTTCTGCGTAATACTCTCATTCATATGCTTTGTCTTGAACAAGTGGTCGAGACTTGAAATGACCTCCGTCTCGATAATCGCCAGATCCTGGTTCAGATTCCATTCACTGATGATCATCGTCTGCAATACTTCCACAGCAACATGTCGCAGGCCCTCATGAACACTGAGACAAAGCTCAATGATAGGCGGCACAAGGCCAGGAACATACTGGACCTGGTAACCACCTAGCCTCTTCAGACCAAACCGCTCCCTCTCTTCGTCGGTGGTCTCCCAGCCGATAGCCTCCCAGCTCCGGCGCAGCAGCTCGGCTCCTAGTTCGCGAACGTCACCACCGATTTTCCAAACCGCCCGACGCTTCTGCTCCGGGAAGGTCTCCAGCGCGAGTGCATCACTGGAGACGAGCTTCAACAATGTTGCGAAGAAGGCCTCCCACAGTTTCATGTCGAACGTATCAGCATCGTCCGGCGACGGAAGTAGAGACTTGATCATGACGGATGAAATAAACTCCAAGCTCTTCATGGCAGCGCGGTGGTTGTAAATATGCACACTGAGCCAGCTCTCAGGGTATGCGTCACAGCTGAGAACTGAGAGATGGGATTCCAGGACCTGCGCAAGGAACGTGGACAGCTCAATGGGTTTCATGACAGGCAGCTTCGGGTTCCGGATCTTGGCAATCGCAGCCATAAGGGCGGACAGCTCTACAAGCCCCTCATCGAACTTCTGCTTGGTAGCGGAAGGCTTGACCTGGAATGGGAAGGACTTGCTAAAGAGCAAAGAAAGATAGTTCGTATCATCTACGCCCTCGGTTTGGATGGCGCAGTAGGTAGACACGATCTTCGGCATGAACTCGTACAGCAGAGGATCGGGCTGCTTCAAGAGCTCCGCCACAACAGAGCAGCAGAGTCGCACCTGATCGCGGTATTGGTCAGAGACATCATTAGTGGCGCCCCAATACGGTGCCAGCCAGCTGATGCAGCTCGAAATCAGAGTCTGTCGTTCGGGCCCTGAGGCGAAGACCGGTATCCGGGTGTAGTTCTGAATCAGGACCAGCTTATAGAGAACAAGCAACCCCTTGACGTCTTTGCAGGAATCCATGAAGCTCAACGAGATCATAACAACCTCGTCATTGCTGAGGACATTGCTCAGCTCAGGCAGCCAAGTGTGCACGTGCTGGACAATGAGCGTCTTACTGCCGACCAAGATCGGATTCGGGCTCCTCATCAACCCTTCGAGCGACTTGAAGATTGAATGGATATCTCGACTGAACGAGGTCTGGATCTTTGTGATTCCGATCTCTTCTTCCTTGGCCTTCTGTTGCGCTCTGGCGTTCATAATAAACTTCATGAGATGTCGGCCAACTTTGAAGGCAGCGCGCAGATTCCGCGACTGCTGGGTATCCGTGCTGGCCTGCAGCAGCCGCAGGTAACTCCTGATCAAGCAAGGGGTGGCGAAGGGGAAGTTGAACTGCTTCTCGGCGTAGTGGTCGACCAACGGTCCCAGGTTGAAACGGCGGTCGTGCACAATGCCCAGCACCATCACCAAATCGTTGAAGATCAGGTCTTCGTAGTCCTCTTTTCCGGCATTCTCAACCAGAATACCGAATAGCGCGTCAAAAACTCCACTGAGCTGCTTAACGATTTCGATTTCGGGAACGAAAACAAGCCGCTTGAGGATCTGCAGCACCTCATCCGCTGACTGCTCTTTCCAGTTAATCAGACCGAGCATGATTTGATCCTGCGAGTATTCAGTACTACAGAGATACGTCTCAATACGCAGCGTAGCCACCGATCCAGTAACGGTCTCGTCCTTGGTCGACTCCTTCTTGCTAGCTGCGCTCCAGGGAAGAGACAGATAGGCACCTCTGCCGTTCTCAATACTAGAAGTAGTCTTGTCGTAGGCATGCAAAAGTAACGAATGGGGCCCATCGTGCAGGAACGCCTGCTGGTCCCAGAGCGGCATCCAAGCCAGAGCAAACGGGAATTCTGGTGCATCGGCTATACTCATAATCAGATGGGAGCCGGGTACCTGATCCGTGGGAATCTTGAGCCTAATGGTCTCATTCCACGAGGCGTCCCGTTCCGCAACCGTGGATCGCCAGGCTGTATGGCCGTTGCTGTTCGAAGATGCGTATATGCACCGTTCCACACGAGCTCCCGACGAATTGCGCACTTCGAAAGTCAATTGTAGGTTCCGCAATCCTGACGCCATCGGGACAGGAACATGACCAGCCTGTGGGTGGGACAGGAAAGCATCGTGTGGGAAGATGGCGCGAGATACAGTGATATAGATGTCCGATCGTGGCTTCGTCGGAGCAGTCGGGAATCCCATTCTCCTGGTCTGGGTTACATTATGCATGGTGGTAGGATTACTTCGGATCAGCGCATCGGCGTCATCGCTAACAAACGGCGATAAATGCGTATGAAGACGCGCTGCCCGCTGCGACCTCGTGTATTTTCCGGTGGGACTGGGAAGGACACTGCGAATGAGCTCATCAAAGCCTTCCATATGGTCGTCCTCCTCGTCATCCACACCTATCGGGGACCAGATGTTGATCACCTGCTCGACGTCCTTATTCTGCCTGAAGACCTGAGATACCTCAATGACACCAGCTCCAACAGTACGGACAACCATGGCGTCATTAATAGGCGAGTCCTTCCGGTCCTGACTACTCGCCGTGCTACCAGCAGAGGGAGGTGCCCTGATATTTTCCTTTCCAGACTCAATGCTCGGCGATGCCCGTGGTCTCGAAGTCCAGATCACGCTCCGTCGAGCCTTCAGACTTCCCTTGGAGCCGCCGCCGTTGACTTGATTCGTGGTCTTGTTGGCCAGTGCCCCATCCCTCGACGCAGAAGACCGTGCTCTCGGGGGTAAATTGGTCTTCGGGTTCTGGGCTGTCTGCACCGTTGCCACAAGATAGAGCTGAGCATTGCCGCCGGAGACTTCACCAATATCCGTTGCGGTAATTTCGGTGAACAACGTTTTCAGCCTGCTGCTATGCGCAAGACTCGCAAAACTCTCAGGCGAAGGAATGTCCAAGATGTAGGTCTCGGAGAGTGGCTTCAGCGTTCCGTTATCCAGCTTGGTGCTGAGATACATCGAAACCGTCACGGGGCCGGAATTCGTTCCTGACACTGCATTGACCTCGAAAAGAAGATTGTGCAGTCCGGCAGGCTCTGCATTGGTCGTGGCGCTGCTGTCCAGCATGCTCATTTCCGATTGAAGCTTCGTCAATTGAATGGCGGAATCCTCCCCAGTGAGCAAGCGACCGCGCTGCTTGGGATCTCTCACGATCACCTCCCCGCTCAGCATCTTGTTGCCGCGCACCAGTGTCCACACTGTTTTCTCCCGCAGTGCGGCTCTCTCCTGTCCGGTGAGGACATTGTGCAGCAGTTGCCTCCGGGCCAGATCCAGCTCCTGGACAATCTCCGACATCTGCTCCAGCACGCTGTATTTCCGGGCGAGCAGCAGCTCGTGCAGATTGGTGGAGTGCCATTCTCGCAGGCATGATGCGATCTCATCCACCAGCGGTTCCGACGACGACGTGGGGGTCTCATCCCCAATCTTCAACATCGGTACCGGTGCTGCAGGTTTGGGCGCATTGGGGTCTCGGGGGCCAACCGACAACGGCGTCAGCGGGAAAGACGGACTCCATGTCGTAGCAGTAGAGTGTCGCTTGAGGGCCTCTTCGTCCAATTGCAGTACCGCGATCTGTGACCCTTTCGAGAATCTGCTCTCCTTCGAGAGCAAACTGTTAAACCCCTCGTTAATCTCCCGTGTAAAGGACGACGTGCTGTCCCTCTTGTTGTGCTTGTCGCCGTTGACCCCGTTCGGCACGTCCGCGCTTAACTGCGCCTCGCTCTGGACCGGTTTGCGCCCCTCTCCATCCCCGAGCACCTCGCGCACCTCGACACAGTTCTTCGGAAAGATGCCGGAGAAGACTCGCGCCTCCAATGTCTGGCCCTTGACGCTGGTGAGTCCGGCGAGGAGGGACGGCGGGGCGACGAGATAGCCGCGGTACCACTCGCCGTGGACCCCTCCCTGCTCGATTATGTACAATTCATCGCCCAGCTCCAGCGGCAGGTCCGCGGGCGACGAGGGTTGGAACGGGTATATGGCGACCGCGAATGCAATGCGAGGCAGAGGCCGCCAGGGCATCTCTGCTGCTTCTGTAGGGGGATAATCTTGGTGTCGCGCACCAGCCCCGACGTGTCACGCGAGTTCGAGAGAGAGAAAGTCGGACGTTCTGCTCGGGTTATCCGAGAGGTGTTGGGGGCGTGGAGATGGTGTTGGTGGTTCGAAAGTTCGAAAGTTCGAAAAAGAGACCGACGGGTTCCTCTCTGTTTGTCTCAGGGAGCGACATGCAGGTCGAATATCGCAGAAAATAGCCAGTGCGGCGCAGTTGCGGTGTGTAACATGCGGCTGAACAGTTGGAAAAGGAAAGAAGAGCTTCTATTCTATTAGATCACAATTGGGAGGGAATCGTCAGTGTCAGTCGCAAAAGACCCTCTCCAGACATGAGTCGTTGTTCTGCCTCCACGAACGGAGAATTCTCCAATTTTAAAACACCTGTGGAACGAGTATTCGAGCCGTGAAGCTGGGGGGGATGTCCAAAAGATATCTCTCCAAAGCTTTGCTGGCCAGCCCCTAAGCCGGGACCAGTCATTGCAGCCGGGGGACGCAGGGGAGACAGAACAGAGCGGAGTTGTTGGGGATCAGACACTCACTCACCTGGGCACAGCTATCTAATTGATTATTTGAATTAATTTCCCCTCAAGCAGTCCTGGTCACGGAAAACGACAATGTCTTACTCTCACGGAGCGCATCCAGGGCCCGTCTGTCTGGAGAGGGGAAAGAGAGACAGCGAGAGAGAAAGAGAGAGAGAGAGCGTTGGAGGTTGAACCGCGCAGGTCAGACAAAGTCGGGTCAGGAACCTGTTCCGGGTCTAATTAATTAATTAATTAACTTGATATTAATTAATTAAATTAATCCAGACTTCGACTGGAGGAATCAGTTAAGGTTTGGCTCGAGAGAAGAACGGCGGGGCTTTCATCTGTTAGTGAGTGATTCGAGTTCTTCGAGGAGAGGCTGGCTAGTGCTGTGATAGTCTGGTCTGATTTCTGGGAAGGACGAACAGTCCGTTCTTCAGACGACACTTCTTGGTAAATAATAACTAATGATCATTATAACTACGGACTACGAGGAGCAAACGAAGCTGCTGGAAAGACACAAGAAGCCCCTCGCAGGAGACGGTCTCACCGCAACGAGGCCTTTCCTACAAAGTAACTAACGAACTAATAGTAATAACCACCAACAGCATCTACCAAAGCAGCAGGACTGTACTGTCGCCGTGGAGGATGCAGGACCCGACACTCAGGACAGTATCAGATGAATCATACAGGATCCCACCGTTCGTTCGTTAGCCAAATCATAATTATTCTACTATTCTCTCCAGATCGTTCTCACTTTTGTTCCCCCTGAAAACGTCTGGAAGAATCGGAGGCGCCAATCAGATCTCCGGCGACGGGTCCGCGTGTGCGCCAAAAGGGGCCGAGAGAAGAAGAAGAAGAATAACTAACCTACTAGGTATTAGTAGGTAACACAATCCAGCCACTAAGAGATCCACTGCAGATCGGAGCAGACACGGAAATCTGGATAATACGGTACTGTACATAAGTTCATGTCATATACTCTAGAGTACAAGTACATTCGATATCTCCGTCCACGCGATCGACTGCTTTTACAAGGTTCACGCGAGAAAGGAAATGGAAGATCCTGCAAAATGCATTCAAGAAGAGCGAAAGAGAAAAAAAAAAAGAAAAGAGGACGCGGGAGTATGCCTTGGCAACAACAGCTGTATCACATCCGCGACAGGGACGCCGTCCAAAATCATCCATTGCGCCCAGATGTTCTCATCTTCATGACCCAGAAACGTCTCACATCCGTGCCCGAGGAAAAGAAGGTGGCAAAGCAAATCAAGTCAAAGCAAGCCCTCATCACCAGCATTAGATGTTATGTTGTTATGAACAGAAACGCAATTCGAGGACAGCGGATGAGGCACGCCCAGAAAGAAAAGATGAAAAGGTGAAAAGAGAAGAAGAGAAGAAGAGAAGAAGAGAAGAAGAGAAGAAGAGAAGAAGAGCACGACGCATGAAGGCGGTCCATCACCTCATGTCGCTTCACCGCTTGAACATCGCAGTAGCTTCTTCCTTGCGCCACTCCAGGTCCAGCTGGCCCTCGTAGACCGTGTCGATGATCCGCAACGTCCGGTCGTACGTGCTCGCGTATCGAGCCTCACACTCCTGCAGCACCTTGGCCACCAAGTTGCGACTGAGCGTCGTGTCATCCGACTCGCCAAAGTGCTTCTCGACCCGCTTCCTCAGCAGTTCAGCGCCCCGACGCACCTCCTTCGCATCGTAGCTCGCAAACACTTTCTTCGCCACGGACCGCGAGTGGCTCGCCCGGGACGCAACGTCGGCGGGATTACTGGTCGTCGCCATCAGCGACTCGGTCGACTCCACAAACTCAAGGAGCTTGCCAAGCGGTCGACGGATCACCGCATCCATGTACAGCCGCATGTGCTCGCCCATGTCTTGTATCGCCCGTTCGCGCCAGCGCTCCAGCACTGGAATGCCTCGCACATCCACTTCCTCGACGTAGTGGTTCATGTTCTCGATCAGCAGGATATGGTAATTCAAGGCCTCCTTGTCCTCCGGGTCGCCAGCGCCCGTCGTAGCACCCGGCTGCTGGCCGGGCGCCTCCTTGGCAATGAATTTCAAGCTCTCCCACATTGCCTGGTTGATCTTGTTGTACGCCTCGTTGACGCTCAGACGGATATCGGAGAAGTCCTGCTCCGGGGCCGCCAGCATGTTCTCAATGGCAGCAGAGAAGTTCGGGAACGTCCGCATGAACGAGATGACACCCTTCCGCTTGTTGACCTTGACCTTGGTCTCTTCGATGCCGCGGATCTGATCGTCGACGAAGCGGCTAAACAGCCCCGACAGCCGGGTGTGCAGTTTCTGGAGCGAATGCACAATGAACTCCTGGTTGGTGTCCTCAAAGTCCGTAATGGCTTTCTCCAACGCGTGTAAAATGCCGACTCCTTGCCTGCGAGGAAATGTCATGTCAGTGATTGTAGCTAAATCATAGCCAAGGTTCGTTCTTTGCTTACAGTTGATCGGACTTGATGGCCCAGTCGACCAGGCTCTGGACATCATTCGGCCAGAAGGCATAGATGTCATCCATGATCTGTTCCACTTTCCGCGCCATCTCACGGTCAGGGTCATGCATCTGTCGGACGCTCATATCGGGTTTCCTGCGGCGCTCAGGATCGCTACCAGCCACCAGATCAGGGAACTCGACGGTGGTGAGTGAATTCAAGTGGAAGAACTGCACGATAAAGTTCTGTTCCTCGGCAATCGATCTCACTGTCTCTTGCAGGGTGCCGGCA
The DNA here is from genome assembly GCF_004022145.1 of Paecilomyces variotii. NCBI lineage: Eukaryota > Fungi > Ascomycota > Eurotiomycetes > Eurotiales > Thermoascaceae > Paecilomyces > Paecilomyces variotii. The sequence goes on from NW_021167142.1 coordinate 1,780,856, forward strand.
AATACTTCGCAAGGCTCCAACTTCCCACCCTGCTTCTCTCCGCTCAGGGAAGGCCGGAGGCCTTGTCCGATCTTCATGGTCTTGCCTCGTCTCACGGTCAGTTTACGGGCAGCCGTCGTGATGCCTTCGCTCTCTTTTTCCTTTTCTTGATGGGTAAAAAGCAGTTCATGCTCGTCGCCCGTAGGCTTTTTGGCGGCTTTCTTCCAGGCAAAATTATTCTCCCGGAACTCATTCTGATAAGGTCCCTTGGCTTCCTGTTCATAAAGCCCGATAATTCCGTTCCATTCGGACGTGCTAACTTCCCGGGCAAAGAGCATAAGAGCATTGTAGATCCAAAGCTCCTGACGAGCCGCCTCACGAGGGGCGCTGTCCAATCTCAGAGGGTCTTTAGACGCGCTGTTTGCTGCATCGATTACCTTCTGTTCTGCCATCTTGAACGCAATCGACATAAACTGCCTCAGGCGCTGCAAGAACAGCCGGGCTTCAGACCGGTACTCCTCCTTCTTCTCTCTGATGGCCCGCATCTGTCCCACTTCCGTATCGGCATAGATACCGATACTACCTTGCTCACCAGCAGCGTCAGCCATACGCTTCTTGTTTTGACCGATATTAGAGTCGATCATGAGCAACGCTTTGTACAACGTAGAGAGTACCACTTCGGTCTCCTTGATGCCATCTGGATTACTGAGAGAAGCCTCCTTCAACGGCTGAAGGGCATCCGAGGAGATGGAAAGAGTCTTCAGAAGATTCTGCAGCTCATTCTGGAGGAGCTTCTGATTCGCCGTCTGCACCTGCAGACCCTGTGACTGAGCTTCGATAAATGCGACGTCGTCGTTAAGGGTATTCAGTTCATGCGAATACAGCGTGAGAAGGCCGTCCAGCTCCTCACACTCTTCGATTGTCTTGTCGATGAGCTTCGCGAGTTGGTCTACCTTCCCTTCCTGCTGCTCCAGATTACCCAACCAGCTGCTAGCCTGGACCCGGCCAATCTCTCGACGCACATCTGCCTCGAGATCTTCGATCTTCTTATCATCGCTCAGTCGACCGTTCCATCCCAGGTCTGTCAAAATATCATCAAACTCGGCGCCGCGTCCTTCAAGGACAGCCGGATCGATGCCAAGGGCCTCGCAATACTTGGCGGTACGGTCTTCGCGGCGTTTCCTGCGCCGTCCACTTGGAGACGGTGACTTAGACCTAGACCTTTCCTCTGTAACTTCTTTCGACGCATCGAGAGCCTCATCTTTTGCCACCTGGGCTGCCTGTTCAGCCGCAGGTTGGGTAATCTCGAAAGTAGGCAGTTCTTCTGAAGGCGTAACTGCCACTGGTGTAGCTGCTGCTGGTGCAACCGCCGCGGGTGCAAGTGTGGGTGTCTCTTTAAGCGGTGTCTCGGGTGCAGTATGCGCAGACTGCATCGAATCGTTGCTGGTCCCGCGGAGCAGCGGCGCAGGGACGACACCAGTAATACCGTCAGGCTCATTTGCTGCGCTCTTCTTTGCCGCAGCCATCAGTCTCTCAGCAGCACCTCCAGCTCTGGGCTTGAAAGCCCCATATGCGGTGGCTGCCTTCCGGAGAGCACCAGCGAGGTCTTTGCCGGGTTTCTTTTTTACCATGGGCCCAAGGCCGGGCCGATGCGCCTCTTCCTCTTGGGCCTGATCAGCTGTTGGTTCCGTTGCAGATCTTTCTAGTGGCTGAACTGCAGGTGTCGCAATGACGGCTGGCTCTGTAGCCGGTTCGCTAGTTGTACCTTGCAAAGGAAGACTCAAGTCATCTGCCTTTTCTTTCTGTGCCTGCTCCTCCGCCTCCGCCTCTGCCTCTGCCTCTGCTTGCGCCTCCGCTGACAGTGCTGATGTGGTTTTCAGGATACTGCTGCTGGAAGAGCCTGGACGAAGAGAGCTTGGATAGTCGGACACATCGCGAGTCTGGAGCCTGTCACTTCCACGAGACGGCGCCTGATCTCTGCCGGTAGTTTCAGACAACATCGTTCGCTGCCCTAAACTGACTGCTGGACTTTGCGCTGTAGGTTGAGCCTGTTCAGATACAGAGGCGGGAGTGGTAGGTCGGAGTGTTTCTTTGTCTCGCGGGTAGTCGGGGGCTGCATCTCGAGTTCTGCCCAGTCTGAGATCCACCATGCCTTTGCCATCTCGAGACGGGGGAGGTCTGCTCTCCTGCATCGCTGTACCCTCAGGCCGTTCAGGCCGCTCAGGTCTCGCAGGGGGCTGGTCTCGCGACGATGAGAGCGCAGGGACAGGTAGTTGTTGACCAGGTCTCACAGGCGGTCTTCCCATCTGTTCACGACTCCGTTGGCTACGGAGCATCGGCTCATCTGGACGCTGTCGCCTGGCATCCTTATTCCCATCACGACTGGGGGCACGACCGGAATATGGAGATTGAGGTCTCCGTGGAGACGGTGGGCGTGGAGGGGGCAATGCGGCGTCTGGACGTTGAGCAGCCTGGGGGGGCATTTTGGCACCAGAAGCCGCGGCGGACCCTGCCCCAAGGAGCTGGAGTCGTTCACGCTCGTCGAATCCAATGAGGTTGGGGACTTTGCCTGCAGTGTACTTCTTATAGATTTTCACCAAACTACCGATGAAAAAGTCCTTTTCCTTGGCCGTGGCAGCCTGCCAGTAATATGGCTTTCCAATTGTAACCACGAATCCAACATTAGAGGCCCATTGTTTGTACTGTTGCTCCTGAGGCGAAGTCGGCTGCAGGGCGGTATATGTTTGAATGGCGGAGAGATCGTCCAACATCCATGTTTTTCCAATGGAGAATGACCCGTCACTATTTTCTCGAGCTTTGTGCATGCGCACCCTTCCTGATCTCCTAACCGCAACAATAATCACTCTTGCCTTTTTGTTGTCGGGTGCCGAATTGGGCGGGGCAGGGCTAGATGGATACGCGGCATCTTCTGTGATGCGAATGTGTGTAATGTATGATTCCGCGACTATATTCATGAATCACTGATTAGCCATAGGACACGACACGCGGTAACAAACAGATAACACGCAAGTGCGCAGTATCTGGGCAACCTGGCAATCACAATGACTGCAGATTCCCGCAACCACAAACACAAACAGCTCTCTCTTTGCCGTCTCTCCCAACCAGAGCCAGCTCTGGCTGCGCATTTCTCCTAGGCAGCCTCGAGTCTCCCTTTGCAACAAAAGCAGCGGCAACAAGACTTACCTGACCCGTCACTGTCCTGCTTTGAAAAACAGCTCCGGACAATCCTCCGCTTCTCGTCCTCAAACTTCTCAGCCCTTGACATAGACCCATCACCAGGCCGTGGGCCACTGCCATTGCGGGCATCCCCCATGGGCCGTCGTTCCTTTGGAGGTGAGACGTTACTGGGCGGATACCCGCGCAAAGGTTCACGACCGTTCATCATCGCGTATCTGGGGGTTCGTGAGAGTTCAGGAGATCGTGGAAGTTGTCATCTTCTGTGTGATCAGGGCCAGCACAGTTAAGGAGAAGGCATCAATGAGTAATCGAAATCGTCCTGTCGTCTACAGACAGCACTGAGGTGTCCTGGTGGGTGAGGGAGGAGACATCAACTGCTGGCACTGTTGGTGTAGCCACCGTCGGGGATGGAGCAGCTGGAACACTTATGGTACAGCCGCTAGCGGCGGAGACCCGGCGGAAGAAGCATGCTTGGGGGTTGCTCAATAGCATCTACTTAGAGTGGCCTGCCAGTGCACACAAGGCTTTTCTACAGGTTCTGGGCTCTAGGATATAGCTAGAGAACGTTCACAGGAGGTTACGACAACCACCATCTCCATCTATCTATCGTGATGATTGCTTCGTGCCATCTGTTGAGCCTCAATCAATGTCATCAGGATTGCTGCGGGAGGATCCACGTGAGCAGGACGCTAGGATGTTGCTGTGTCCAATGGGAATGCTGGATCTCCTACCGCCTCGCTTAGCGTGCTTTCTTCCAGTAGGAACTTTTTCCTGCTGGTGAACTGGAAAAAAGATTGCAAGAGCATCTTCTGAATTACAGAACAGAAGGTTGTGTCACAGACAGGCATCATGGCTCCGCGCAAGGCTGAGAAGGCTTCCACAGCTGGAAATGCGGCCTCCAAGGCTTCTGCTAAGAAATCAGGCGCAAATGAGGTATGATCTGCAACTTATCTCAGGTGTTATATGTTGTGTCGCTAACACCGTATGAATAGGCCTCGTTGCCTCCACAACTCATTGCGTCCGTCGCCGCTTTTCTGTCCGAGAACGGTTTTCAGAAGGCCAGCGAGGCATTCCTCAAAGATCGGAAGGCAGGAAAGACTGCAACGGAATCCAAGGATGTCCCGTCTTTGATCGATCTCTACAAGAGTTGGGAGAGCCAGAATGGCAGTGCCGGTGCTAAGAAAGCTGCCAGCCCAAGCAGCTCCAGCGAGAGTGACAGCGAAAGTGGCAGCGAAAGTGATAGTGAGAGCAGCTCAGATGAGTCTAGTGACTCCGACGTTGAGATGGGTGATGCTCCCAAGAAGACCAGCAGCAGCTCCTCTTCATCCTCGTCCTCTGCTTCCTCCTCCTCCTCGGAGTCAGACAGCGATGCCGATGATGAGTCCGAAGAAGAAGCCCCTGCTCCCAAGTCTGGTGGCGTTAAGCGAAAAGCCGAATCGAGCTCCTCCGAATCCGAGTCCGACTCTGAATCTGAAGATGACGCTCCCAAAGCGAAGAAGGCTAAGATCTCTAAGAAGGAAGAGTCAGAATCCTCCAGCTCTTCCTCCTCTGAGTCTTCTGACTCTTCTGAATCTGAATCTGAGTCGTCATCCTCTAGCTCCGAATCCGAATCTGGATCCAGCTCTGAATCCAGCTCTGACTCCGACTCCGACTCCGATTCTGATTCCTCCTCTTCTGACTCGGAGAAGGACACTTCCAAGAAGGCAGACAAGGCCGCCCTGAAGCAGGCAAAGAAGACACCTCTTCCTCCTTCCGATTCTAGCTCGAGCGGCTCGTCTTCGGACTCCTCGTCTTCTGATGAAGACGCCAAGCAGAAGTCCTCTAGTGACAGCAGTACTACTGTGAAGAGCGCCTCTTCTAGCTCCGGAAGCTCTTCCGACTCTTCCAACGGTTCTTATAAGAAGGCTGCCTCTGCGACTCCGAGCGGAACCAACAACGGTCCCCAGAAGAAGAAACACACCGGAGCCAAGCCTACCCCTTTAGCTGAGTTGAGCGCTAAGGCTCTGCCGAACGAACACCCGTCCAACGATTATGTGCCGTACGCGTACGCTGAGAAGGCGTACCGAGACCTCGTCGTGACACGTGGAAAGGGATTCACCAAAGAGAAGAATAAGAAGAAGCGCGGCTCCTACCGTGGCGGTCCCATCGATATCGGCCCTAACCCTATGGCCTTCAAGTTCGAGGACTAGATCCGATGTCCTTCCCTGATACCCGTGTCCACGGACCCGTCAACCAAATTCACCCGATACTCCAACAAAAAAAGTTTTTTATTTCCTTTCCGGACCTTTGACGCATCTAGCAAGGCGCTAAGTGGAGCAGTTTGTACTACCTTCTTGTGTTGATATTCTAATTCCTTCGAATTCCAAATTCCATGTCTCCCTGTGCTGTATTAGACATGTTATGGAAAAGCAAGCAGGTTAGAGATAAAAAGTTACTTCTTTTCGTATAATTAGATTTCAATCTATCTGGTATCATTTCTTTCTTGGTCGAGACTCAAGAAGTTGGGGGTGTTCAGAGTAGTATACATGATAGGAATATTCAGAAGAATCCGATTAGAAAGAGAATATGTGTCTTTTGTATTCGCAAACTAGATACATGGTCTATGTAGTTCTATTTCCTGTAAGTAGTCAACTTTTGCCGCTGTACTGTTTCTATCAGCTCCGTTTTGCACTGTACTTTTTCTTGTGATATGCCAAATATACACATGTACAGTTTATCAAATGCATAGTATAGATTCCCTATCCATGGAACAGAAAGAGAGATCCCATATTGTTGTTAAGACCGTTCCTAATCATTACGTCGCCTCCAAGCCGCGTCCTCTTCTAATCTCTTCCATCTCCGATCCCACCCCGTCTCCCTTTCATGAAGGACATCATCATCCGTAAGCTCATGGAAAGCTTTCTGCGTTCTCAACCGTGCACTTCTGCCCATTTCCTCGGGACCAGGTCGCTCGTAGCCTGATAGGTCCAGGATCCTCTGGCCTGGAGGGGCAGATTTGCTGGTGTTCAGGTCCAGAGCGAGGTTCGTTTCGTACCAGGTGCGGCAGGAGCCGGTCAGGTCGTCTGTGGAAGCGAAGTCTAAGCGTACAATGCCATCTACTACGCCTGCGTAAACGGTCGCTGAGGACGGGGAGGGAGATGACATCATGTAGATAGGGCCGCGGTAAGTGCGATTTGTGCGCGGGTGGAGACGGCCTGAGTTGATGACGATTGGGGGTCGATGGGAGAGGAAGATGGAGAAGTCTCTGCGTGGGTAAGGGATGGTTCTTGAGGCGCCGTTGGTTTTGTTGTTGTTGTTGTTCTTGTTGCTTTTCATGGGCGGGGGTTTGGAAGATGATGAAAGTTTCGCGTCCAGATAGCTGTATGTCTTTGGCATGCGGAGGTCGAATATCTTCACGATTCCTTCGGCGCCTGCTCCGACGAGGAAACGGTCATGTCCGAAGGGATGTATGCTGTACATGGGATTAAGATCTGTCGTGTCGCGAAACGTGGCATCGTATAGATCGTCAGAGCGGACGTCATGAAGTCTGATTCCGCCGTCGCTCCATGCAGCTAAGAATGTATCTCCCGGAGAGCCACCTCCGGTGGCTGATATGTTCAATGGTGAAAATGCAGTGACGTGGGCTTTTGGGGTGGTATAATGTACATTTGCTAGATCCTGGGGATCTAGCAAGAACTGGCGCAAGGTTGACACTTCGCTCGGCGTTATTGTGTACACGGACGCAGAGGAATTTCCAGCGCAAACCGCAAGCCTGTCAGAGGATAAGAACTTCGAACATTTTTGACGCGACAGCTCCTGCGACGCGGCCTGCAGCTTTGAAAACGGTTGCACCTCAGGTTCTCTGGTCGTGGTGTGGAAGAAAGCTATGCTGCCGTCGTTGAAATTTGCGGCCAGGATTGATTGTGGGCCATTGTTCAGTTCAATCGCATCGATCTCGCTTCCATGTGTAATGAACTTTTGCCTATACTCATGGGTGCCCTTATCCGGTTCTATAGCCATGTGAACAAGGTCGCCGCGGACTCGTCCAAAGATGACATGTTCGTTGTCGACATCCTTTCCTGGGTGGCCTGGTCGCAGCAGATGTACACCGCAGATATCATCGTAGCTGCTTATATGGTCGAGATCATTGAACATCAGCCATTGCTCGTGTTTTCGACGACCTGACTCTTTGATCCGCAAGGCCAGTTCATCTGCGGCGCCCCAGGCCAAAACTTCTCTTCTATCCGACCAGCGATCACCCAACCACACCTCATAACTGTCTATTGCAGGGCGATAACCCAGCGTCGGGTTGTCACGCCTCGTTGCCTGGTGAGCTCCGACCTTGATTGCGTCCGGTGGCGGAATGACAAAACGACCGATGATTGCATGTCGATCGAGCGCTCGAGCGCGGGAGGTAAGAGCTTGTGTCGCATCCTTCCAGAACGGTGGTGTTTCTATTGTAGGGAATCGGTTCTGGACAAAAGCGCGAAAGATGCGCGCGTCTTCTGCGGTAATAATGTTGTACAGGCGACGGCAGGTCTGCGCGAGATGGACCAGGGCGCTAGCAGTAGGCAGAAAGGTCGCAATATGGTACACAATCTCAGAGGGTAATTCAGAAAGCATTTCGGATATTGTCAGGATAGCCCGTAGGACATAGTGCTCGATCTGTAGAGGTCCAATGGTTATCGTCTGTTTCTAGGCCAACACACTACTGTGTATCGCAAAGCAACGCCGAGGTACGGTCTCGTCAGCAAATTAATCGGGGCATACTCACAGCTTGACTTGGCAGTAGCAAGAGATTCTTATATTCCAAAATCTCCACTCCTCTCTTTCCTGTTTTCTCCAATAAAGCTTGCTCTATATCTCTTTTTATGTGTTGGTATTGTCGGGAAGTTGAAGCCAACACGCTCTCGCTTAGCAGGTTAGCAATCACTCCTCACACCGACACGCTGCAAACAAAAATGATGGTCCATGTTAATGACATAAATATTTTGAATAGAACTGCAGGAGCCACTAGCTAACAGACAACATGTTATAGGTGATTCGATGGCGGGAGGACTTATTCGCCTCCTGTCGTGTGTGATGCTCCGGTGTTCGCACAGATCTGAGCTGGCGATGTCATCAGCGCCTCTTATCGAAACCTTATCGATAAGATCGATAAGTCCACATCGACGTACAACAGCAACATCGTTCAACTGCTGTTGGGTCTGAAAGCAGTATCTGTGTCTATGGATCAAAGACATATCAAAGACATCGGGCAGCATCATCCAGGAACGTAACGTGCTATGGTGACTGTCCGAATAGTTATGATCCTCCCTTGTTGCAGCTTCGGATGCCGGCGCTGACCGCTCTGGGATCCAGCGGTCATTTATGGAAGGTCGTTGCGAAACCGTGGGAAGTCAGCTCAATTAACTGCTGCAGGGCATGCTGGAAATATAACCATCTTTCTCCCGCGCTCCAGGGACTCCAGTATAGATAGAACCATCACAGTCGCTTTGCACCGGCTCCAAACGGTAGCGGCTATTGCATATTGCTATATTGCAATATGATCCTCTCGCCTGTTTCCGCCCTGGCGGCTCTCGGTCTATTCATCGTCTGTCTCTATCGATATATCATATATCCAGTCTTTCTGTCGCCGCTTGCGAGGATTCCAAATGCACACCCCACAGCCCCAGTATCTTCGGCCTGGATCCTCTGGAGACGTTTCAAGGGTCAGAATAACCGGACGATCCAAGCTCTCCATGAGAAACTGGGTCCAATAGTCAGGCTTGCACCGTCAGAAATATCTATTAACACCGTCGACGGAGGCATCAGAACTGTATATGCTGGCGGTTTCGAGAAACATGAGTGGTATCCCAATGTATTCGGGTCTTATGGGTGAGACCTACCACACAAGAGTATAGAATAACCAGGAGAAGCAGCAAGGAACTGACCCCAAGCTAGTACCGTCAGTATGTTCACGATGACTGGGAGCAAAGCCCACTCTGCCCGGAAACGGATGCTGTCCAACATCTACTCCAAGTCTTATCTACGGTCCTCGCCGCAGCTGAAAGTCATATCACACACAGTGATATATGATCGCTTGCTTCCAATTATACAAGAAGCTGTCTATTCGAAGCTTCCTATTGATTTCCATGAACTCAATCAAGCGCTAACGATGGACTTCGTCTCGGCGTATCTTTTCGGCCTCCGCAACGGTACGAACTTCCTTCAGGACGTTCCCAGACGGAAGTACATGCTTCACGTCTACCAATGCAGAAAGCCTTTCGAATTTTATCATCAAGAAGTCCCAAATCTAGTAACCTGGACTAGAAGACTGGGAATTCCTCTGATTCCGAAATGGTGTGACGAAGCGAATGAAGTCATGGATGCTTGGGGTCTGGACATGTGCAACAAGGCAGACGAGTATCTTGAAGCAACAGACCCGGAGTCTGAACCAACGGTATATAAGCAGTTGAAGCACTCCATGGAGAAGCAGCTTCCTTCCAAAGAAGCCGATAATGTGGCCTACAGAGTGGCCTCAGAGAAACAGCGCCTTGACATCGCCTGCGAGATGTTTGATCACCTCACTGCGGGCCACGAAACTAGTGCAGTTGGTCTGACTTATTTGTTCTGGGAGATGTCGAAGCGCCCTGACTTACAGAAAGAACTTCGGGAGGAACTTCTGACTTTGTCTCCCACCATCACATATCCTACGCAGTCATCGACCACCCCTGAACTTCCCTCACCAAAGTCCATCGAGGCATTGCCACTCTTGAATGCGATAGTTACAGAGACATTGCGCCTCCACGCTCCGATTCCTGGCATTCAACCTCGTGTAACACCATATCCAGCTTGCACTTTAGTCGGATATGACAATATACCTCCCAACACAAGGGTAAACGCTCAAGCTTACTCCCTCCATCGGAACCCAGACGTTTTCCCTGATCCTGAAACATGGCAGCCAAAACGATGGCTCAAGCCAGCAGATTCACCGGAACTCGAAGAGATGAGACGGTGGTTCTGGGCATTTGGAAGTGGTGGTAGGATGTGCGTCGGAAGTAATCTGGCCCTGCAAGGTAACAATACGCCCAGCTGAACGTAATAAGATACATCCAGCTAACGCACTATTTATCTAAAGAGATGAAGCTCACCGTTGCTGCTATTTACACCAACTACACTACCAGCATCGTTGACGATGAGGATATCGAGGCCATTGACGCGTATACGGTGAAACCAAAGGGTGAGAAACTCATACTCAGAGTCGAGCATATATAGGACCTCTATTAGTGTTCATTCCCTCAAAGCTAGGGTTGTTCAGAAACAAAAAATGAAAATCCCTCTAGATCTCAGTAACAAGCTGCTCGCTGAGGCTGTCATTAATCTAAGCAGTTCCAACTATAATTTTCCGCTTATGCTAAAACACACCAATCCTGTTTTGCTTGATTCAGGTTTTTGTCTGTCTCCGTAGAGCCGAACAGCGATCTCTGTCCGAGGAAGGATTATGGTTCCGACAATGCCTAAACAGGCTGACCGGCGCAAAAGTATTAGTGGGCCAGAAAAAACAGACACCACGGCGGGGTACCTTAAGAACCAGCAATAACCCCGTTTATAGTAATAATATTAACATAATAATACTGTCACTTGAAATCACCAAGTATAAATCCATTATCACTGATTGGCCAGCGACATTTCATCATCGTACTTCTTCAGCACAACTTCCGAACATGCCCGATAAGGACGCGGGGACACCCCGCGTATACCTCGCTCGTCATGGTATGTTGCTTCCCCCTTTTTTTCACTCTTTACCATGCTTGATTATACATATATATAAACAAACAAAGAAAATCAATGTACAAAGAACAAGAAATAGAAACATATCATCCAGCACACAAAACTAACTAACCACTATTACACACCACAAGGCGAGACGGAATGGACCAAAAACGGCCGCTACACCGGCGTGACAGAGCTAGAACTGACTCCTCACGGAGTAACTCAGGTCCAAAACTCAGGCAGAGTACTGGTTGGACCAGGAAAATTGATTGACCCCTCGCGACTGGCTCATGTTTTCGTGAGTCCGCGAAAGAGGGCCCAGGATACTTTTGATCTGCTCTTCGAGGGCGTAGGCAAGCATGACCTTGTGGATAGTGGGAGGGTCACGACGACGGAGAAGTTGGCTGAATGGGGATATGGATTGTATGAGGGGTTGGTGACGAAGGAGATTAGAGCGTTGCGGAAAGAGCATGGATTGGACCAGGAACGACCATGGAATATTTGGAAGGATGGATGTGAGGAGGGAGAGTGAGTGTTATTTTCTCTTACTTTTATTTATACCCCCTTTTATTTGAAGTTTGGGTTTTCGAGGTCCGAATTGATTCTGATGCTGATGCTCATTTTTCAGATCCCCTGAGGAAGTCACAGCTCGTCTGGATAGCCTGATTGAAGAAATCCACGCTTTCCAAGCTGGTAATATGCACGGTGAGAAAGCGGCGGATGTACTTCTCGTCGCGCACGGCCATCTCCTCCGGGCTTTCACCAAGCGCTGGCTGAAGTACCCAATGGAGTTTCCGCTATCGCTCATGATGGAGCCCGGTGCGATTGGAATCTTGAGGTATGTTCAAGGCTTTTCTATTTATAGTTGATGGAGACTACACAGGACGTCTTTTGCTAATGGTACATTTCCAGTTACGAGCATCATAACATCGATGAGCCCGCTCTCATGGTTGGAATGGCATTTCCCAGTCAAACAGCACGATGAGCCACCATACAGGGGGAAGGCGGCGACAACAATTAGACATAGACCTATAGACTAGAATACGTTCTCCAGCAGGATAGAGATTTTCAGATAGATAGATCTTGGAATTTTGCCTCGCTACCTTTTGGATAGAGATGATCATGTGGTATAAATATCGCGGAAGTAGAAAACATGAAAGTAATGTACATATATCAAAAGCCAAAGTTCCAAGCCACTCTATCCTCCAGGCAAGAGAGGCATCTGCATAATTCGATACCTCAGTGCAAGCGTAGAAGGGAGCGTTGCTCGTCGTGGTAGTATGTTTATCCCCCAACTCCTATTCATAATGCGAACATAGTATCACAGATTCTAACATCCCTTGCACCTATCCTCACACCAAGAGTTTTCTCAGTTGGTCTAATCCCGGTAAAGGAGTCGTCGGCTGGGCGGAGGTAAATGCGCTGTCTCGATTCGATCGTATTCGATGTATTTAGATCCTTTAACCCAGAACACCGTTCTTCTTGCGGGGTCCAGCAACCTTGGGGAACATTCTCATCAGGTGGTAGTTGATGGTGTTCTTCTTGGTGCCCTTCGATTTCTGTGCAAGAGGAAAATACAGCATTAGCATCATTCCAACCAAAGACCCAATATAACACCGCAAGAGTATATAACATACCGGTGCATCCATGCATGCTCGCAGCTGCTGCTCAACAGCAGCACATCCCTCCGCGCTGTATCCGGAAGAAGCCCAGCAGTCTGTTGCAGTCCGAGTTAGCCCGTCGTTTCCCTTATTGTGTATCAAACCCGCTCGAACAACCCCCTCTGGGTGCCTCGGTCAATTGGATCGAAATTTCAGGCGAACGTACTCAGAACAGACGACATGACAGTGATGCAAGAGTTCTGCTCATGCTGGTTTGGGCGACGCACGCGGAGGTGCTGGATGGTCTGCAGACGGACCGGGTTGAGACGAGTCGGGGCACCCTTAGGAGGCATTGCGGCGGTTCAAATCAACAAGGAATCACGAGGATAAAAAGAAAACCGGATCGATTCAACCCCTGCTCTGCCGCGGACCGCTGAGTTGGATGAGCGCTTGATGTTCTCCAACGACGAACCTCGAACACGCGGAAACCAAAGCTTTCGGAGGTGCCAAGACCTTTTCGCCGCCGACACTTTTCTACTGGCAGGGAATGAGCTGACATAAGCTTCTGGCAGTCGAGGTATATCAGCTCGCCAGCGCTGATAAACTCGGAACTTCCCAGCTTGCAACTTGCTACATTATCCCCAGGAGGGTGCACACATGGAGGCTATCATGGGCGGCCGGACTGTTTCAGCCAGAGGCCTATGCGCCTTCTGCCTGCAAGCCCAACGGCGGCATTTGTTGATGTCCGGTTACTCCAGGATATCAAGACCATCTCCGAAGTCGTTCTCTACAGTACCGCCACTTAGACAAGATGCGCCATCTTCAACGAACAACGAAGAAAAGCAGTCCGCACTTCCAGACGATGCATCCCGAGAAGAGGGAGCCATGTCCCGGAGACTGGCCGAAATGACTGAACAATCAATGACAGAGGGAGGTCGATCTGCGCGCAAGAACATACAGGAAGCGGGATTTTCGGAGGAGTTGAAAAAACAACTGGAGGAAAGACTCGCAGCAAGTGCTTTCAAGAGTGAAAACGCTGCTGCCATCTCTGTTGCCAATATGCCGTCCAGCGCCGGCCGTGGAACTCAGGATATCGCCGCAGCTCCAGCTTGGACTGGGTCTGAAAGCGTTCAAGACGCCACTCTCCGCATGCTCGACGACGCCAGCAAGCCAATTAAGACTCCTTACAAGATCCCAAAGCCCGGCCTTCCATCAGTTAGCCTCGCACCGTCACCCAAAACCAAACAATCCTCCGGTCAGCGCCTCGCCAGCGCTCGCGAACGCACCATTAACTACTCTCTAAGCCAAGACTCCGGCATGTCGGAAGCAGAACGAGAGGCGCTGCGCAAGGAGTTTCGCGAGCGGTTCACCCCGGGAGCCAGAGTCATGCCGATGTCCATCCAGGGCCTACAATCTCTCGCGAACGAACGGATAGAAGACGCCATGGCCCGAGGCCAGTTTAAGTATATCCGTCGCGGCAAAGGCCAAGGCACACAGGAAGACCACAATGCCAACAGCGCTTTCATCGACACAACGGAATATTTCATGAACAAAATCATCCAGAAACAGGAGATCGTCCCTCCCTGGATCGAGAAGCAGCAAGAACTCGCACGGGAGGTGGACCGATTCCGCCAACGCATCCGCAGTGATTGGAGACGACACGCTGCCCGGCTTATCGCAAGCCAAGGAGGATCTCTCCTGGACCAGATGAAGCGTGCGCGCGCCTACGCTGCAGCAGAGTCTCGACTCACCGCCCAGCGGCTGGCGTCAGTAGCATCTGATTCGGATCAATCCGTCACCCAAATCAACTCAGATGGACGCATAGTTCCATCCCGAACTCCATCATCAGAGCAGGACTCTGCTTCACCACCCACAGAATCATCCGAAGAACCACTTCCTCACCTCCCCCCTCTTCGCGACCCGGAGTACCTCTCCATCGAGCGCGGCTACCACGAACTCACCATCAAAACCCTCAACGCCTTAACCCGCTCCTATAACCTTCAAGCTCCCGCAATGGCTCAGAAACCATATCTGAATCTCGAGAGAGAACTAACAAACTGTTACGCGGATGTGGCGCCCTCACTAGCAGACGAAATTAAGCGACGAGCAACGGAGCGGGCGAGGGGACCTGCACTGCCGCCGAGCCAGAGGTCCTCTAGTGTGTTCGAGATGCTGGCTACGAAGCAGGCGACGCGAGTTTACAGTGAAGATCCTTCCAAGGAGTACGGGTTCAAGGATTTCTGGAAGGACCTCTTTGGAAGGAAGAAAGAGGGCCAAACGGGATAGAGACCATGTGCTGTACATAGCATGCAGGCCGTTTCTATGGTCTTCGCAGCTTTCAGTGTATCATATATTATCATGTATTGTCACGACCTTTATATACCCTTGTGATCTAAGATGAACCAGATAACCCTTTATTGTTGCTATTCTCGGTCTATCTATCCCCGCTGTCAGTAGAGGCCGTTCATCAGCACTCGGCGAGTTTCATGGGTCTTAAATTAAATATCCAACAAGGAAAGAACAAGAGAAGAAAACAGAGAAGACTGTCTCACCGTGTCTACCACTACCGTGAGCTGTAGGAAAAGAGTAGTGACGGAGGGATGTTTGGTGCTAAAACGAGAGAGGAGAAGCTAGCAACCAACAATCTATGATGACAGATCACTTTCCCCTCATGGTGTGCTTTCAATACCAATAAAACACTAATTCCAGTCCGTTATGCATGATCATCTCGTCGAATGGCCGCTGTCAGACGTTCGGCAGTGCTTTCGATGGGATGGGAGAGACATGAGTGCGACATGGCACATGGCGAGAGTTATTTCTGATCAACGCGTTCTTGATCGTACTGATGCCATCGGGGCCAGTGATCTCCTGCAACTGGGAATCGTGATCCGGTGCGCTGTCCAGTGTCGGTGGTTTGTCCTGATAGTAGCCAGGCGGTGGGGTCTCGTCCTCCTGGGTGCGTTCTTCAGAAGATGGACGACCGTCAGGATGCTCAGGTCTGTCTCCTGCCGTATTCGTGGGCGATATTGGCTGCCCAAGACTCATAGTTTTCCGCAGACGATAGTAGTTCATCCACATACCAAAGGATATTCCCGTGCATAGGACGATGGAAACGAACATCGATATACACCAGCATATGGACACAACGGTGTCGAATACACCCCAGTCAGGGTTCCCACAGTAGAACAGGGCACAAAGTGAGTGGCCATCGAGGAAGACTAGTACGAGACCGACTATTGCACATGCCGTCGTGAGAATTGCACCGGTCTTGTATGCGCGTTGCTTGGTGAAGAGACCGTCCTTGGTGGATACGATCCGCTGTACACGAAGAAATATCTCGCCTGAAGTAAACATGATAGTGCATATGAGGCCCATAAGCAGAATGAAGATGAAGTGTAAAGTCCAATAGCCTCCAATGCGGCGGAATGGGCAACCGGTGGCCTCACACATAGCCCCGCGCCGCAGATACTGCGAAAACTCGGTATTGGGGGTTGTTGCCTCCATATCACGGGCGCTGAAAGCAGATGGGTGGTGGTGAAATGATTATCTCGTACGTCAGGCGACGGGTGGTGGTAAAGGTGGTGTAGTATATGTGATCTGACGAGGGAAATAGAAGAGTAGTCGGGTATATGAGGCATGTCAAAGAAGACTTGGATGTTCATCTTACGACATGCGTTCTGATGGCACAACTTATTCCTCACTGGTCATAGATGACGATTTCGTGGAAGGAACATGGGGCAATATCTGCCAAATATGGCAGGTTTCAGCCAGTCTCATCTTCGTACTTTCATTTGACTTCCCATTTCGTGGGAGCACGGAATGCTTTTCGAGTCTCGCGGTTCGAATCACTTTATGATTGTGTTCTTGTCATCTTGTGCTCAGTTATCCTTCAGGCCTTTGTGCGGGCCTTTGTTGAGTCCGAGAGTTGGACTAGTGAAACGTGATGCAAATATATATATACAAAGTTCACGGCAAGCTCATGTAAAACCCACGTCTAACCACCGATTTTTGTAGAGCAATGGAAGAAGATGGCTATCAAATGCTGACCGAGAAATGAGTTCTGCATTCATATATGCCTGACCCTGCAGGTTCTAGTCAGAAGTGGTCATCAATATTACCCCAGAACTATCAGCAGCTAGTTAGCAGGGTTGGCTGATAAGTACAAGTCTGAAGAATAACTCCATACATGAACTTCATTTCCTGTCAAGGAAGTAGTGAGAGGAGCAATACCGGTTGGACGCGACATCCTAGGATCATAAAATATCTCATAGTATGTTATTACCGAGACATCTTATTGCCTTGATCGTCAGGATTGTTGATTGCCACAGATGATGGAATTAGAGCACATATACCAAAGTTCCGCAAAACCTAACATAACATCCCAATTGGTGTAGTGGCTAACATCGCCGTCTTTCACACGGCAGCCAGGGGTTCGATTCCCCTATTGGGAGAACATCATTAGGATTTCTTTTTTGGTATTTATTTTTCCACTATTCCTCCTCGTACATTCTCTGGTCGCCTTTTTTTTTTTGGGTTTAAGTTCTCCTAGATCCAGGATGCGGGGTTCTCCTCTTGGTCAGTGGTCTGGAGATCCAATAAATTCTAATATGGAAAACCTACGACAGCGAAATACTCGGGTTTCTCGAATAGCAGCCAGGTACACATATACATCAATAATGCCACATGGAACAATTGACCGAACGGAAGATCACACGGTCACACTGCGAGCAGTCAATTGAATAATTACTGGGCGTTAATCTGACTGAACTAGCTTGATCACAATCACCAAATACTCTGGCTAACCCCGCCCTCCAATCTGGACAGCTCGAGCCAGCGCTTTGCCGCCGACCATCACGGGCGTCGCGGGACTCTGGCCATCTACTGGCTACAGGGAGTTTCCAGCTGCAGACTCCCCTGCTGCTCTTCACACTGTCCGTCGATCGGTCTCATCCAATTATCCTGTCCCAACCGCCCTCTCCATCGTCCGCTTTGCAAGTCGTCCAGCAAGCGCAGGCTGTCTGCAGAGTGCAAATGGCCTGCGCTGCATATAACGGCGGCCGGCCCAGGTTGCCCCTGGGGCCAAATCGATCTTCTTTCCGTAAGAGATTGACAGGAGCTGTTTCGAATGTCTTGCGATGCTCCGGGATGATAGTAGCTAGGGGCGAGAGGCTACACGGTATATGATGCGCCATCGGCCCTCGATGCTCTCGACTCTTGCAGTCGTCTTGTCCTACGTTTCTACTACCGGTGCCGTCGCTATCGTCCCCGTTGATCTTCACGTCACGCGCGATACGATCCAAGTACGCTCTGAGTCCCCTGGGCTGGACCGGAAGCTGCTATCCATCCAGGTCGGTTGCATCGTCGCTGCATACGTGATATCGATCGTTTTCACCCTGAGTCTGTTCTTCTTCGTGGGAAGACGCCTGAGAAGGGAAAAGCAGACATCTAACCACTCTCTGGAGATGATCATGATGCATCCAGCTAAAGAACCCGTCACCACAGACCCCAGTCCCAGCTCTCCGTTGCCTGGAAAAGGTGGCTTTGGGATGTCGTTGAACAGCCTGGGCAGAAGCGACCGGATGACCCATGCTTCAGCCGACGACAGCGTGACCAGCATCGACGAAAATGTCGTCGAGTCGGATCGGAGACGAGCCCAGGAGCAGATGGAGATGCTCTATGCAGCCGTGATGGAACACGACGCGCAGAAAGCAGCCGGTATCCCGACTGTAGAAGAGCATCACTATCCGGCTCCCAGGTCCCCGTTGCGGAGCCCACGATATGCTGGCTATTCTAACCCCCCAACGGAGGAACCTGTGCTCCAATCAGAAGAGCGGCTCTCGAAGAAACGTTCTAGCTCGCGGTTGTCGAGACTGTCGAATTTGTCCATCTTCAGCACCAATTCACGCTCCTCCGGGCCTCTGAGCGGCAAGCTCCGTTCCCCTCGCATCTCGTTGAGGAAGCTACCGATTTCCTCGCCAGTGGGATCGCCCGCGGGGGATGCGTCGGATGCTTATGCGGAGAGCCAGCCACTGACTCCGCGTATTTATACCCCGGGGCCGCCTCCTCCAGCGCCCCAGTCTGCGACGTCGAGTAGAACTCCCACTCAGACAAACCACACGCGGGCTCCTGCTCCTGCTCCGCTCACCTTCAGTAGCCATGGTGCGACCAACAGCTCGTCCACGTTGCCCTTCCGCCAGGCCTTCAACCCGCCTCAGAGCGCTCCGGCTACGAAGACAACTATCCTGGAGCGCCCGATCCATGCAGGCGGGCCCCGGACTGGCGTGCCCACTCCATATAGTCCGTATATGCCTTTTACACCGGTGACACCCGTCACACCGAGCCGGATGGTGACGCGAAAGGAGCGAAAGCGCATGGAGAAAGAGAACGGTCTACGGGTGCTGAACGAAGATGATATGGTCAAGAGCGACGAAGAGATCTGGGGAGTGTGATCTTTCCAGTCTCTTTTTCTTCTCATTTCTTGTTTCCCCTTTCGCCTCTGATTGTTTATTACCGGTTACGCTTTTATATACCATTGGTTCACTGGATACATGGACCTTCGCACATGATAGTTGATATATCACGCATTATCTGGCCTTGATGGCTGACAGGCATGGGGACACACTAGCTTTTCAT